>NC_136071.1:793140645-793888772 GCF_964261635.1 Lissotriton helveticus
AAAGTGTTTGTTTTCACAGTCAGGTCCTGCTTCTCAATGATCCACTGATTAATTAGTAAAGTCCATAAGGCAATTAAATGTCCTGTGCAAAGGCGCCTATTATCTGGCATAACCTCTGCAAAGGCACCTATTATTTGGCATAACCTCTGCAATTAAATACTGTAGTGTGCCTTACATATTCCATTTGCATCAAAGATCCTTTTTTCCATTGGCTATCTCCAGCATTCTGCGGTAAGCATTTGTTGTGGTAATGAGGTCAACATTATATTACATTGGATAACTTGGGATTTATTTAAAGTTTTAATTACTTACCAATCTAGTGTCCTTGTGTGTACGTGGTATCCTGATTTGACTCTATGTAATGCCAAACTCTTTAATACAGTGTTATTCAGCACCTCCTCTAGTAAACATGGTTGATGCATGCAACAGTATCCCCCTTTGTTCCCAATTTAGTAGTGGTTACCAGCAGGATTGTATCTACTTGGGGTAATGAAGGATGATTGGGACCAAAGTAGGTGCGTTGCTCATTCCCTATAACGAGGCAAGAGTCAGTCCATTTGCAGACTATCTAGAGCCTCATCCTCAAACCAAATAAACCTGTACATTTGATTTAGTCACAAAAGTGACTGGATTTATGAAGGAATAGTATTCAACAAAGTTGACCTTGCACTTGTACATTCTTTCGCTCACCTGAAATATTACGACAAGATGGCATGTTTTGTGCATGAGCAAAACATACTCAGTGAGCAGACAGTGGGCATTTGGTGGGGATTTTATTGAAAGTTTTGGAACAGGGGTGTGGCTACGATGCAGAGGAGGATGGGCATGGGTTTGAGGAAGCTTCACATCGCACCACAACAACTTTGCATTGGGCACCTTTCAGTCGCGATTTAGATGGTCAGCTCTTGAAGAAGAGTGGTTTTCAATACCTTAGGACTGTGAGCTGTGGCTCCTCATATCACCTTGCTGTCCGTTTATGGTGCACTTCTAATATACGCCACCCACGCCTCACCTTAAAATTGTGTGGCCATTTTTCTTACCTTCAAGGCGCCACTATTGCTTCCTACTGGTCGCATGACAAAATGTCATTCTTCCTCAGGAGGTATTTGCCCATTGTCTAAACCACTTGCTTTCAATATTTTTCCACAGAGATGTGTATTTATATAACGTTGCTCCTGTTTAATATTGGCAAGCTGATAATTTTGACTGATTTTCTAGGCTACACTCTTTCAGTCCTCCTTCAACTCTTGTGATGCCTGCAGTTTTCTAGTGCTGTTCCTTCAGGTGTTGTGCATTTTACTACCTCAGTTGCTGGTCACATTGCATTTATGTTCACGCCTTTGATTTTCCTTGTGCCCTGAGCTCTCCGGAAGTGTTTATTGGATATTTAAATAACTCTGGCTATGTAAATATATTTACTTTCTCTCTTTGATATTGTTCCTTTATGCATGGGGAGACTGAGGAAGACTAAGCTGATTCATAGGTCGCACATTGTTCTCCATTCTGATTATATTGTGCTGCAAAGCATTAATTTAATGGCAACTTCACTGGAGAACATCCCTACTATCGCTCCTAAACTAAGTTCTGCTGCCAAGCCTCAACAGGCAGGATCTACCAAACACCTTAAATAACATCCTATCTTCCCTGATTATTTTTCTTCCTCTAAATCTATGAAATCGTATTAAAGGAAATACTAGCTTTGACTCCCGTGGTGGAAGAAACTAACATCAGAATTCAGTATTTAGATACAAAGTGGTCTTCCATGTAATCTCGAGTCAGCAGAGTCGAGCAAAGAATTAGTCACTTTCAGGATAAAACTATCAAGATTGTTGTCGTGCAGCTAGACACTAACTAACTTAAACAACATGCTGAAGACCTGGAAAACAGAAAAAGATGCAACAGTCTTTGCATTTGTGGTCTTCCTGAAGATTTTGGAGGCAAGGATCTGGAGGTGGTGGGGTGGTCATTATTTTTAAAGACTCGTGATAGCTAGTCTCCTCTGCCACATTCTGCATGCAGGGCATAGAAGGCCTCAATTTCTGTCTCCAAATCAACCCTTCATCCTACTTTTCGGGCATACTCATTTATAGACCGCCTGAATGTGCAGCAAATGTATGTCAGGATCTCTGCAATCTCATTGCTCAAAAATTGCTAGTTCATGCCAATTTTATGGCCCTGGGCGATTTTAATCTGCATGTGAATGATCCCAACTGTGGACAAGCAGGTCAGTTGGTCTCTTCCTTGGAAGGGGCCAATCTTTTGTAATTGGTCTCCTCCCCTACGCATAATGCAGGCCACACCCTGGATCTAGTTTTTTCTAACATTTCTTCACACCTTGTCCTTTGGTGTGGTCGGATCACTACCTGATTCCTTTTTCGGTTATTCTGTCCAAACCTGGCCAGGCCAAGGGCAAGCGCTTTATTATAAAAAGAAATCGGAGAAATCTGACTGCAGTATTCTTAAGCCCAATCCTACGGGATAATTACCCATCTCTATAAATCAATGGATCTACACTGCTGTGGAGTCCGTTGCTCTGGCCAGAGTGGTGAAGTCCCTTAGACTGTCCCCCTCCGCCTCTTGGTTCTCCGACTCACTTAGAGAAGCAAAAAGCAGGTGCAAACGACTAGAACGTCAGTGGAGAGTAAGCTACTTCGACCAAGCAAAAGTAACCTGTAAAAATGCACTAAAGATTTACATAAGTTGTTAAAAGTAGCCAGGAGGAATTATATTGTCTCAAGTATCCACAAGGCAGATCACTCCAGTAAAGAGGTTTTTAAGGTGGTACGGAACTGGAAAGCTCTAGGAAAGCCCGGCTCTGCCACCCCAGTTTTCAATATAGATGACAGTGTCTCCCCCACTAGCTCGGTGGAAAACAACTACAGAACCTTCAGTAGCAGGATAACTTCTATCACGGATTCCATCGTCCCTTTAAAACGCGGCATTCTTAAAGGGCGAGGATCCGCTCCCTGGTTTACTGATTCTCTGAAAACCCTCAAGTCAGCCTGTAAGCAGGCCGAGAGGAAGTGGAGACATGGCTACTGTGACATTAATAAAACCCTTTGGAAAAACAAACTTATTGAATATAAAGCGGCCATTAGAGTGAGCAAATCGACCTACTATTGCTCCTCAATTGTCAATGCAGCTAACAGCTCAAAAAACATTTTTCAGATCTTAGAGAATCTCATACATCCAGACTGTACGAAGAAAACTTTTCCCCCATCCCAGACGCTCTGTGATAATCTCGCAGAGTTCTTTCTGGATAAAATCACGAGAATCATTAACAACCTGGGATTTTCTCAATCCCAATACCCACCTACCTCTCATGCAACCTGCCCCACAAATTACACCGCCAGGCCAGTCGGTCTGCCCAGGGAAAGTCTCCTGGCTCTCCCCCAGATTCCCGAAGTAGATTTTGAAAGACTGGCACTGAGCATTACCTCTGGGTCCCCCCTTGACCCACTGCCCCCAAAAATCTGGAAGGCTTACGGGCACGAGCTATTCCACACGCTGCGGAGGATTTGTAACCAATCTCTCCGCAGTGGAGTGGTTCCAAACCCCTGGAAGCAAGCATTGATCTCCCCGCTTCTGAAAAAACCATCCCTGAATCCAGAATGCCTCTCCAATTTTCGCCCCATATCGCTTCTGCCCTTTCCAGCGAAAGTGGTGGAGCGATGGGTCAGCACCTGCCTGTCATCTCACCTCGAGCAGAATCACGTTCTGGACGATTTCCAATTTGGATTTCGTCCAGTCCATGGCACCGAAACAGCTGTACTTACGGCCATGGAAGAACTTCGAGTGCGTGCAGACAGGGGCCAGGCGGTGGCCTTGATCCTGTTGGACCTGTCTGCCGCATTCGACACCGTCAACCACGTGATCCTGCTAGAGAGGCTGAGAGCGGCTGGGGTTGATGGCTCAGCCCTGATTTGGTTCCACTCTTTTCTCAGCGACAGGAAACAGGCTGTTTCCCTTCCCCCTTATCAATCTGCCTTCTCCCCAGTCCCTCACGGTGTACCCCAGGGTTCTTCTATCAGCCCGATTCTCTTTAATGTTTATTTACTACCACTGGTCTCTCTCATTAAATCACACAACATAACCACAGTAAACTACGCAGACGACACCCAGCTTATTTTTTCCTGGGAGGGTGAAGACTCTATTACTTTAGAAGCATTCCACGACTGCCTGAGAGATACTGCTGGCTGGTTACACCATAATTCCCTCCAATTTAATTCCTCTAAAACCGAGGTTCTGTTCTGCCCAGCCAGCCGCATACCTCGCCCTCTGCCTGCTGGTTTCTGGCTTCCAGAAAACTCGGACAATCCGTCACCTGTGGCCAGTGTTCGGAATCTGGGCGTCATGCTTAATAACAAGCTGAGCATGGAAACACAGGTTTCGAGAACAGTTGCCACCTGCTCTGCCCTTATGCGATCACTACGCAAAATCCTGCCACTACTTCCACTATCCGCTAGAGCGCAGATAGTCAGGTGTACCATTCTTAGTCGCATTGACTATTGCAATGCTCTCCTGCTTGACTCTCCCTTGGTACTACTGGACCGACTCCATCGTGTCCAATCAGCAGCAGCCAAACTGGCCCTTGGATGGACCAGAAGATCCTCAACCAAGGCTGCTCTAGCCGAGCTGCACTGGCTTCCCTTGAAGCAACGTATTGCCTTCAAGTCTCTTTGCTTGGTCTTTAAGGCATTACATGGGCTAGGACCTATCCCTTTACAACGGATGTTTACCTGGTATACACCAACCAGAGCTCTTCGATCCGCCACCGCTCGACTTGTAACAGTACCCAGATTCAAGAGAGCTAGGATCGGGGGAAGATCATTCAGAGTGGCGGCTGCAAAGCTCTGGAACAGTCTGCCCGCCGACATCCGCCATACTTCACAGCTCCTGCCTTTTCGAAAACTAATAAAGACTTGGCTTTTTCCCTAGAGTCCCTCCGTCACTACTAAACAATCTTCTACTATTTCTATCTTAGGAGTAGCCACCCTAGTGCCAGGATGCCTGCCAGGCGACAGCTGCGCTCTATAAATGTTTTAAATAAATAAATAAATTTTAAGCCTAAAGCAATAGAGACTGAAGTGCAGCTGTCCCCAGCTCTGTGTGAAAAAATTGAAAGCTTCTTCGATAATAACATTTCAAAGATTTATGACACCTTCTTGGCACCAGAGGCAACGGAGAAATCAGATACTCCATTTTCACAAATTTCATACCAATTTCGCATCAAGATGCATTAGCAGAAATTCTAAAATGTAGATCAGGCGTCCCAGATGATCCATGTTCTCCTAAACTTTGGAAAATGTTGTCTCTTTCTCTTACTGGTGCGCGATCTCATATCTGAAACTCTTCTCTTGAAATGGGCATTTTTCCAGACATGTGAAAGCACGCTACCCTTCTCCCCCTGAGAAACAAAACAAAGACCCAGGAGATCTCAACAATCTCAGGCCAATCTCACTGCTGCCCGCTCCGGGAAAAATGTTAGAGAAGTTGTTCCAGCGCCAACTGACTAACTTTATCGAGAGCAATGCCTCCTTGCATGACATACAATCAGGTTTACGAGCGGGCTACAGCATGGAGACCGCTCTCCTTCAGGTGGCTGAGTCAGTGAGATGGTCGCTAGATTCAGGGGCATCAGGGTTGCTGGTGCTCCTGGAGCTGTCTGCAGCATTCAACACTGTCGATCATGCCATACTGGTTCAGAGACTACAAGGCACAGGCTTTGGTGCTGGCGTGGCTGAAATCATATCTGTGCGGTCCCACTCAGAGAGTCGCCTTACAACCATTTGAATCAAAACCTAAACACCTTTGGTGTGGTGTCCCTCAAGGCTCAGCGCTGAGCTCTCTACTCTTAAATCTGTACCTAGCTCCGCTTTTTTCTTTGATTGCCAACTGGGGAGTGAAGACAATCTCCTATGCTGACGATACCCAGTTGGATTTCCCTTTTCAAGAGTGGTCGGTAGAGGCTTTTAAGAATTTTAAAGGGTGTCTGAGAGACATAGCATTATAGATGAATAAAAACAAACTAAAACTCAATGCAGGAAAAACAGAGGTGCTGTTCTTCGGAAAGGGCCTAGGGCCTACCCCAGATCTGTGGTGGCCATCAAAAATGGGCCCACCGCCTTCTCGCACCACTAATATAAAAAATCTAGGTGTGAGATGGGAGGCAGATCTCTCCTTTTCGGCTCAAATTTAACAGGTCTCTGCTACTTGCTTCAGCAAATTGACAAACCTCTGGAAATTACTACATTTCCTGCCAGAATATTGCCATAAATCCATAGTCCATGCCACAGTGGCATCCAGGCTAGACTACGCAAATGGCTTACACCTTGGCCTTCCTAACCGTTCGATTAGATGCCTCCAGATGGTACAGAATGCAGCTGCGAGACTGATCAGACGCATTCCTTTTCGGCATCAAGTCTCTCTGCACCTACATGAGCTTCATTGGCTCCCAGTAGCCAAAAGAATCAAATTTAAGGCCATGCCTCTGGCCTACCGGGCTCCCAAGGGAAAATGTCCCGGTTATCTTAAACAAAGAGTCTGCTGTTATAAACAAAATCGATCTCTGTGGCCAAATTCTCAGAATTTGGTTTGTACTCTCCGTTTTGCGAAATCCCATATGGGTGGTAGAGCGTTCGCAGTGAGAACGGCCAAAATGTGGAATGACCTGCTTGGGAACCTCCGCCAAGCTAACTCAGAGACCTGTTTCAGAAAAGCGCTGAAGACATGGCTCTTTAGACTTGATTAGGCTTGGGTTCAGTGCCTAAACCTTCCTGCGCGTAATGCCTGCTGCTAGAGTGCCGGGACACCTCTGTTTGATGTAGCTGTTTGCGCTATATAAGCTCCAGTATTATTATTTCCATCTTCACCACTTTCTTACCACAGATTCCTAATATTCTAAAGACGCCCAAGCTCCACATCTAGCGAGCTCATAGACTTGGTCATAAACTTTCAGCTCCATCTAAACCTAGCAGAATTATTATTCTCTTCAGACCTCCTCAAAGTTCTACAAGCTATGAAAACCATGAAACAAAATGTTCTGGTCTGGCCATAAGAAATTTCTTTACACAGGATGTTGTTAAGTCTACTGTTGATAGACAGAAGGAATTACTTTCTCCTCAACTAGCTTTGCGGAACATGGGCGCTCGTTCTGGTTTGCTTCATCCTTGTTGTAGGAAAGTGGGTTTCTGTTGCAGTACCCCTCCCGCCACATTTTGCCTGGCTGTTGATTCCACTTTGACGGCAGAGTACTTGGTCCCTGTTAATCAGGTTCCTAGTACCAGTGATCTTTCCCTAAAACAGTTCTATGATTGGCACATCTTCAGATCCCTCCGTAAGTCCCAATTAATGGTACCCCAGGTACCTAGGGCATGGGGACTGAAGAGGATACCATAAGGACCCCTCACCAAGGCCATGCAAACTGCCACTGCAGCCTGCATGCTGTGGTGCGGACAAAAACGGTAAAGTCAACATGGCACACTGCCTGTAGGCCATTTCAAAGCAACACTACCAAAGGTATGGGTAAGTCACCCCTCTACCAGGTCTTATAAACCCTAAGGCAGGGTGCACTATATCTCAGGTGTGGTCATATCTGCATGAGCAGATGGCCCCTACAATATTTAAGTCTATTCTTAACATTGCAAGTGCCAGGGAAACTGGAAACTCACAACTTGAGTCCCCCAGCACCATGATGGCTTCACTGAACCTGGAGTGTTTGGTACAAAACAACTCCTCTTAATAAACCCACACTGATGCCAGTGTTTGATTTATTGAAACATCTACTCAGATGGCACCCCAGAGGTGTCCCCTTGAAACTTAACAACCCTGGTGTGATTTCTGACTGGCTTTTGGCAGCCTGCCACCACCAGACAGGTTTATGGCCCCCTGGGTTGAGAGCCCCTGCTCTCTGATTCCAGAAACAAAGGCCATCCTTGGTGGAGTTATCACACCTCCTCCCCCAGGATGAGCACAGTGATCGGAGGGAAGCTTCAAAGGCCTTGCTGCCTTTACAATGCAACCGTATCCTCTGCTGCTAATAGAAGATGGCATCCCCTAATTCAAAACCCTCACTTTAGGCAGGAGAACCTGCGGGAAAACTAAGTGAGATGAGGAGGTATGGCCATCTTCGCCCTCAGGTGCTGGAGGTTTAGTAAAGCACATTTTTAAGAGCCCACCATCTTGAAGCTGGTGAGACATATCCAATCAGGGCTAGAGCTATGCCCCCCTCCCACAGGAGGATTGCATAACAGAGGGTGTAGACACCCCAGGTTAGGAACCCATTGGTTCCTACCCGTCACTACCCTGTAACGCTCCTAAATATAGTTTTAAGGTGGCACCCCCAGACCCTGAAATCAGATTCCTGATGACCTAAGAAGATTCGGACACCACAGCGTTGCACCAGCAGAGAAGTCTGCAGACACTAACTGACTTGGACCCAGCCCTACCAGACTTTCTGCAGCCCTCAATGACCTTGGCAGGTCTTCCGCTAAGGCGGAGAAGCATCGCCCTACTACTCTTGGACAGTGTTAAAGAAAAAAGAAAATAATAATAACAGAAGTTATTTGTTTTATTATCATTTTATTTCTAATGTCAGCAAGGTGGGGTGGGTGGGGCTGGGCTCAAGTGACGTCCGGTAGGAGGTGTGTTTGCTGCACTCCAAAGGGTACATGACTGCTTGGCCGGCCCTCTTGGGCAGCCAAACAGTCCTGCACACAATTTGCATACCCAACCTCCTTTGCCTGTCATTACAGGCTGCATATCATTCTCATGTCACTAACCTGTCGTCCTTGGTCGTTTGGCGTGCCTGGATCCCGTCTGTCATCCTTGTGATATGCTGTCATTACAAATAGGTATTCCCCTCAGTCGCCATGTTTATGGCTTGTGCTGTCTTCTTTTTCATATCTTCATGTTCCTTTTCCTCCTTTTTACTATGCCGTATTCCTTTTTCTTCCTTTTTCTTCCTTTTCCTGTTTTTCCACTTCCTTTTTCAACCACCTTTAAATATTCATGTATTTATTTTGAATCAGCTTTTAGTTTTACTTTGTTTTTAATTATAATTCAGAGTTATTACTTGGAAAGTTAACGATTTGAATAATCCTATTAAATGACAGAGAATTCTCTCTCATGTAGCTAAATACAATCCTGATATAGAGGTTATTCAAGAAACTCACCTCACGGAATTGGAAGCACATACATCTAAATGATCTTGGGTGGATACTGTGTTTGTTTCTCCCACGCCAAACAAGAACAAGCATTTGCAATGCAATAGGTCTCGCATTTGCGAGCGTTTCAGCTATTGGCATTGTAAATGACAATGCGTTTATTTAAATGTTTGTTTTAAAGCATAAATAAAAGGCATTGTAATTTACAATTCCAATAGCTTAAACTCCTGCAAATGATTGCATTTTTTTTACCATGCGATTTAAAGCTATTTAGTCATGTTTTAAAAACCAAACATAAATAAAAGGCATTGCTATTTTCAATGCCAATAAGTCAAACTTGTGTACATGCAAGACCTATTGCATTGCAAATGCTTATTTCATGTGGTATGACGAGAAACTGAGGGTCTGAATATGTATTTACTTAGAGAGTACGTGGATGCTGAGATTTATGTGCTTTACATGGTAAGAGTAAGAGTGACAAAGCTCTTACAGTAAAGTGGAAGAAGCACACAAGAGATGAGAAGCTTGCAGGGGAGTGCAGCCAGCGCCTGGTGAGCGATAGAGCACTGGAGCAAGAAAGAGCAGGAGCCAGCAAGAGAGGGCTGGAGGCAGCGAGAGAGAGTCGGAGCAACCGAGAAGGGGTTAGAGAAACTGAGAGAGAGTGAGAGTCAGCGAGAGAGGGTCGGAGAATATAGGGGAGGAATTGGAGAATATTGGAGGAATAGGATGAACTGGGAGGGTGAAGGAGGAGGGAGGCAGAGGTAAAAAGTGGAGTGAGAATAGGGAGACGAGGAGGAGGGGCAGAGGTAAAACATGGTGAGAATGGGGAGACGAGGAAGAGGGGGGCAAAGGGGAAGTGATGATATGGAGAGGAGTTTACATTAGGAAGGTGCAATTAGGAAGATGGGGGAGAAGGAATGTAAGTACACAGGAACCAGAATAGGGTAGAAAGAGAACAGGGGAGGTATAGAGACATAGGAGTTACTGTACATTAGACCCGTAGAGTTACTCGTCCAGCCAAAACAACAATATTTCACGTGGCATAAAGAGAAACTGAGGGTCTAAATATGTATTTATTTGGGAGCACATAGGCGCTGAGAGTTATAGAGGTGCTTTACATGGTAAGAGTAACTAGTGACAAAACTCTTCCAATAAACTGGAAGAAGCACGCAAGAGATGAGAAGCTTACAGGGGAGTGCAGCTAGCGCCTGGCGAGTGAGAGAGCGCTGGAGCAAGAAAGAGCAAGCAATAGAGGGTCGGAGTCAGCGAGAGAGGACAGGAGCAAGAGAGGGCCGGAGTAAGCGAGAGAGGTTCAGAGCAATCAAGAGAGAGTCGGAGAAACTCTCTTGGCAGACCGTAGCGGTAGGCTGGTTATTGGCGCACTCCCACGCTGGATATATTGGTTTTTTAAAACTGCACAACCCAGCTGACTAATAGCTGCGTTGCGCACTCTGGTCATTTTAAAAACTGTTCTTTGCTGATTAAAAGCATCGCGCTCTCTTGGGTCTCTTAAATTGCTTTGTCCTGACCACTGGCATAGCGCTTTTATGTGTGTTTGTGTAAAATCTTTGTTTGCTGACTAAAAGCATAGCGCCTGCATACTACTTTGCAAGATTGTACTTACCTTCATTTTCTTCGCTCCCGACCCCGGTCCGCCCCGGCTGTGTGCCGTTTGAGCGGAGGGTCAGCCCATGAGCGACACTTCCTGTCTGGTCCTGCACCACTTCCGCCCTGCCTCTCCACCGTGCAGGTCAGCGGACTAGTGGTTCACAACAACTAGATATAAATGGGGACTTGGAGTAAGCGCAGCGGACGAGCGCAGCGGGAGCGCCGACTTCGCGCCGAAGTCGCGCACAAGTCAAGCCCGTCTGCGCCCGTCCGCGGCCTGCCGGGGCTAGGGGCACGTCACTCTGCCCCAAGTACCACCTACTCTCCGGCAGAACTCCTCTGTCTCCAGGGCTCTTGGCCTCTAGATGCCACAACCTGTTCCCGTATTTCCTCCCTTGGCCTGTCTCCGGCCTCTGTCATTCCTCCCCCTATTCACACTCCCCTCAATTCCCTTAGAGATGCTGTGAATTCTGGACCCATCAAAACCCTTTCAGCCTACTATCTCAATACCCGATCCGCTGTAGCCCACTCGCACGAACTATCGGTGCTGTTGGACCTCCATGCCCCAGATATTCTGTTTCTGACAGAAACCTGGTTCTGCGAGGACTCCCTCCCCGCACTATTGGCCACCCTACCAGCCCCATACTATGCTCTGCGTTCAGACCGTCTGAATGGCAGGACTGGGGGAGGCGTTGCGGTCATCGCCCGAGGGGATTTCCCTTTTCAAATTCTCCCCTTCCCAGATATCGCTACCACGGAGTACCTGGCTATTCGCACTACCTCTACCACCCCTCCTCTCACCTGTGTACTTATTTACCGTCCTCCTCAATCGCCCTCACTGTTTCTCTCTACCTTTCTGGAAGTACTGGCCACAATCACGATCAACAACTCTTCCATTCTGCTTCTGGGTGACTTTAATTTCTGTCCAGCTGACCCCGCAGAATGCCCTTCCTCTAAGGAGTTTTCAGAAACCCTCCATTCCCTTAATTTTATACCCCACATTCACTCCCCCACTCACATAAAAGGACATGTCCTAGACCAGATTTGGTCCTTGAACTGTCCTGTACAATCTGTCTCCATTTCACCCTGTTCCTGGTCAGATCATCACCTAATTTCATTTGCTCTCCCTACCCACCCCCCAATCAAGCCCTCTCGTCCTAAAAATGTCTGGGTTCGAGCCTGGGGGCGAGTAGATCCTGACAACTTATCTACTCTCCTCTCTGCATCTTACCCTCCCCTACACGGTTTACCCACCCTCTCCCAGGTTACCTCTATCGATCAGTGGCTCATCTCAGGTTGCGATTCTATCGCTCCCCTGAAACGGGTCACTTCAAAGCGGGAGAAGGACGCTAACCGGTGGTTCAACGATGACCTCAAGGCCATCAAATTAGCGGTACGCAGAGCGGAGCGTGCCTGGAGGAGAAACTACTGCCCCTTACTCCGACTGGAGTTTATTAACACCTTGAGCCAATACAAACTGGCCATTCTGGCGGCGAAAACAGCCTATTTCTCCTCCAAAATCCTCGCTGCTGAGAACCAATCGAAGGAAATCTTTTCGATTGTGCACAACCTGGCATTCTCCGACAGAACCACTCTCAAGCCCACCCCCTCCCCGGAACTCTGTCACTCCCTCAATAACTTTTTTATCCAGAAAATCTCTATTATTAAAGCCAATATCCCTCCCCCCTCTCCTACCTTTGTGGACCCTCTGTGCCCCCCTCCTGGAGGACATCTTGATACCTTTCCTCTTTTGTCCAAGGAATCCCTGACCTCATTAATCCCGTTAGTCAAATCTGGCTCCCCTTTAGATCCCTGCCCTTCCCATATTCTCCGTCATATTTTTTCTTCTTGCCCCGATCCTGCCCTGCATCTCCTGAATAGCTCTCTTTCCCAGGGCGTTGTACCTGTCCCATTGAAAACTGCAGTCATTGTCCCTATCCTTAAGAAACCAGGCGCGGATCCCTCAGTCCCCGCTAACTATCGCCCCATCTCCCTTTTGCCATTCCTGGCAAAAGTGCTCGAGCGCCACGTCACCCGCACTCTGAGCTCTTTTGTGGAGACTCATGGGGTCCTAGCCCCCCGTCAGGCCGGTTTCCGCCCGCACACTCTACGGAGTCCGTAGTACTTTCGGTCCTGGACAACCTCAGGGAGGGAATGGACACCAACCAGACCCAGGCCCTGGTCCTCCTCGATCTCTCAGCCGCCTTTGACACGGTTGACCACACCATCTTACTCTCCCGTGTCGGGGCGGCGGGGATCGGGGGCACCGCCCTGGTATGGTTGTCCTCCTTCCTGAGGGGCCGCACCCAGGCGGTTCGCCTGGGTGATTTTTCTGCGGACTTCCGGAAAGTTCAGTGCGGGGTCCCCCAGGGTTCTTCCCTCTCACCTCTTTTGTTCAACCTTTACATTGCCCCTCTTATTTTTTCTCTGCAACAAATGGAGGTCTCCGTATATAACTATGCGGACGACCTCCAACTTGTTTTCAATCTATCTTCTTCTCCTTCATCTGTTTCTAATTTCCAATCTATTATGATTTATATCTGTGACTGGATGAACCACAATCATCTTAAACTCAACCCAGACAAGACTGAGCTGGTGTTGACAGGTGGTTCATCCAGTCCCTGGTCTTCCCTGTTCTGGCCCCCTTCCTTAGGTCTCCCTCCTGTCCCCTGTACCTCAGTCAAAACTTTAGGCATTAAACTTAATTCCCAACTCACCCTTCACTCCCAGGTTAGTTCTGTGGTGTCCTCTTCTTTCCTTTCACTGCGCACTATACGCAAGGTGTCCCGTTTTTTTTCTTTTGAGGCTCTGAAATTGATCACTTTGGCAATGGTCATCTCCCGCCTGGATTACGGCAACGCCCTATATGCAAGTATACCTGCATATAGTTTAAGGCGGTTGCAGCAGATTCAAAACCAGGCGGCGCGCCTTGTGTTCAAACTGCCAAAATTTCACCATGTCACCCCTCTCCTGAAATCTTTGCACTGGCTTCCAGTCCGTGAGCGTGTCCAGTTCAAGCTCGCCTCCATCACCTTTCAAGCTCGACTGGGCACGGCTCCGGCCTTCATCTCTTCTGAGATCACTCCCTATGTCCCTACCAGAGAGCTACGCTCATCTACCAAATCCCTTCTCTCAGTCCCGCGGTATCGGAGGAAGAAATGGGGAGGATCGAAATTTGCGACCCTTGCCCCACTCTTTTGGAACTCCCTGCCCCCAGAGCTTAGAGCCTCGACCCTCTACCTGCAATTCAGGAAACAACTTAAAGCCCACCTATTCACTAAGGCCTTTGATTAGCTCCCCAGCTTTTCATATCCTTTAGAGTAGGCTGCCTTCCTGCCCTGCTATTTGTTGGTTGTAGCGCCATGAAGCCGCTGGCGAACGTGCGCTTAATAAATAATTTAAAATAGAAATAGAAATAGAAACCGAGAGAGGCCCGGTGCAAGCGAGACAGGGTCAGAGACAGCAGGAAAGGCTCAGAGCAAGCGAGAGAGGGTTGGAGAAACCGAGAGAGAGGGTCGGAGACAGCAAGAGAGGCCCGGAGGAAATGAAGGAAGGAGCAAGAGTGATCATGGCATAGAGGCCGGTGGAGCAAGAGTGTGGGGAGCAGTAGAGAAGGTGGATGGTAGGAAGCAAGGGTGTGGAGGGCAGAAGTAATTAGGGGCGGAATAGGACGAACTGGGAGGAAAAAGGAGTGAGGGGATAAGACTGGAAGAAGAGATGAAGGCAGTGGAACTAGGATAGGAAAACAATGAAAAAAAAGAGGAGAGACATAGAAGTAGAATGTGGAGGGAGGGGGCAGGATTAAAATGTGGAGAGAGACGGGAGGCGAGGAGGAGGGGGGCAGAGGTAAAATGTGGAGAGAGACGGGAGGCCGAGGTAAAACGTGGAGTGAGACGGGAGGCGAGGAGGAGGGGTGCTTCATGCCGCACACAGGAGTTTGCAGATGCTGCGGTGCATGTTCGGGAGCAGCCAACAGCGAACACACAGAAGGAGGGTTACCAGCTACAAGAAACACGACGGTGGTAGGAAGCGTCGGGGACAGCCCCATTTGGAGAGGGGGCTGTACAACAGTGACATGTGTTCATTTATTTTTTTAAATCACCGTGGCCCATAAAGCAGAAATATGGGAAGCATGTTTTTTAAAATCACCACGGCCCATGAAGTGGGCGCCATGGCGATTAAAAAAACCCACAAGTAGTCCCTAAAGGAAACGGACAAAGCCCTACAGTGCAATATAACTGTAGTTGGCCAGTGCTGCTTCCAATAAGAATGTAAGTGATGCATTGAACCAGCAACCAATAGGGAGGCCGGAAAATCACAGTGAAGCCAATTGCAAGCAGGAGGCAAGTAGCAGGCGGGATTACCCTCGCTATACAGATAACTAGATGTCTCAGAGAGACAGTGCCTGCGCCTTGCCTAGGCGAGATCTAAAAATGGTGTTATTATTCTTTGTAGTAAGCATGTAAATATTTCTGTTCTTTCACGAGAAATTGATAATGAGGGGGGTAGATTGATACTAAGCGCACTCTTCACAAAATCCCATTAGCTATTTTTAATGTCCATGGTCTAACGCAGAATGATTTTTCATTTTGGTCCGACATTGAAAAAAATGTCTATAGTTTGACGATGAGTATTTTCTTCTAACTAGACACCATAATGAAATTATTGATCCTTTCTTGAATAAGCAATCTCCAGTTACGTTTACCCTCACAAACTACGCACAAATTCTGTTATTTCTTCTCCCACAGGACCATAGTAGATTCCTGGCAGTTGTGCAGCCCCATGGTTCACGCATACACTTTCTTTTCCCCACCACTCAATTTCCTTACTAGACTAAACCATTTATTCTTTAGTAAACACCTTTCTCAGCACATGATTATGGTAGAAATGACTCCAATAGTTAATTCAGATCATGCACCTTTGATAGCCAATCTTGATTTGATACGTCTTCATAAAACACTTGATTGATGGCAATATAATGCGTTATTGTTGGACACCCACTTCCCTACCTCTTTTATTGCATTCACCTCTGACTTCTTCTCTATTCATAACGACCCCCTTCACTCTCCACAGTTAATTTGGGAAACTTTTAAGGCTACTGCACGTAGCTTCATTATTGACTATGTCTCCAACAAAGAAAATCTTCACCTATATACCATACTCAATTATTAATTTATATTAATAAATTGGAGTATCCATATTGTTCTTCAAATCAAATGCTTTGTTACATGATTTGGATGTAGCCAAACCCCACTTTATTACAATCCCCTCTGATAATGCCTCTTCATATTTACTGAGGAACAGCGCTCAATATTATGGTGGCCGCAAGAAAACTGGTAAGCTTTTAGCCAATTATCTCAAAATATGGAAAGATTGCGCAAAAGTGGAACCTTTGCGATCCAACTCAGGTAACCAGATCTATAAAGATTTTGATATTCTTCATGAATTTACAAATAATTAAAAGCACACCTTATACCCTGTAACATCATCCTACAGAAGCTCTGGACAATTTCACAACTTCCATGCCTGATTTATGCAATTTGGAACAGGATATTTCCCTTTCTGAATTAACTTCTGCTTTTCATTTTCTAAAGAAAGGCAAACCATCTGATCCTTACGGTTTACCATAGCATTGTATTCCCACTTCGCTACTATAATACTACCCAATATGAGACACCTATTTTCATCTTTTTCACCTCATAATTCTCCCAAAGGGACCTTTTCAGAGGCATTTAGCTGCCTTATTCTGAAGGATGGTTAAGATCATAATTTAATTTTCACCCTCTTTCCTTGGTCAATGTAGGCTATAAAAACTTCACCAAACTCCTTGCTTTGCGATTATAATCACTCTTACCCAACTTAAATTGGTACAGAAATAGCTGGTTCTATGAAGGGCAACATAGGTTGTGACAACACTATACCATTTATGTATATATTAACTAAAGCTTATCATCTTAACTACCTTCTGGCTGCCATTGCTATTGATGCAGAAAAAGTCTGTGATAGACTTAATTGGTCTTTTATGTTTAAAGTTTTACAAAGGTGTGAAATTGTGTTCAAATTTTTTATTGACATTTTTAAAAAATGTCATCATACGTACAATAAAGTTAATCATAAATATACGGAATATATGGAAAAAGAAAAGGGAAAATGCATATTTGATAAATACTATGCACTAATAAATAACACTTACAATTATAAAGATAAATAGTAAGGTATACAGTTGAATAAATATGGTCTGAGAAACGTTAAATATTTAAATAATGGAAGCAACATATATAAGAGATATAAAAGTCTTAAAGAATCAATCATAGGTTAACTCAATAGATATATAAATTGAGTATATAGATTAAACATTATATATAACTACAAATATAGAAAATAGTAACATGACAAATCTCCTCAGCCCACGAGGAGTAATTCATTTGTAAAATCGAAAATTGTAAAATATATCGAGAAAGGAGTATTGAATAACGTTTTGAAAAATAGTTGATATAAGAACTAACAAAGCATATCAATAGAAGTTATATGAAGAGAAGTGAGACATGAGATATCAATAAGATATAGTAAGTGAAAAAAGAATAGAAGAACATTAGAAAAGAGAGAATAATAAGATAATAGAATAGATAAGATAATAGAATAATAACATAATAATACAACGAAACTATAAGTTAATATAATAATAGGAAAGCATGAAAACCAGGGGTGGATGGAGGGAGGGGTGGGAAGAAGGAAGAAAGTATATTGTTAAATGTCAGATCAAGAGATATTAGTATCCACTCCTGGGGTGTTATCATCAATATCCATGCCACTATTCAGGTTCAGGAAAGGTGACCAAACATGAAGAAATATGTCAGTTTGATTTTGAAGATTATAAATTGTTCTCTCATGTCATGCTGTTTGGAACATAGTTGTCAACCATTTTTCTTGCGAAGGAGGAGATGGAGAATTCCAATGGCGTAGAATACCTATTTTTACTGTGGCCATTGCTGTGTGAAAAAGACTACATTGGGGTTTGGTGAGTTTTGGAGTTAACTGAAGGCCATGAAGGATAACACCAGCAGGAGTGAATGGAAGATGTAAAGGTATAGTAGAAGATAAGATTTTTCCCCACATATCACCAGAAAGGCTGAATCAACGGACAGTCACATATAATGTGTGCTGAGTCACAGTTGGTGTTATCACATCTCCAGCAATTGGCATGGGTAATTAAACCAGCTTTCTTTAATCTTGCAGGACACCAATGCCAATCATGAAGAATCTTAAATAGACAAAATATAAGAGGAGCTTCATGGGTTCCTTTATCTAGATTCTCTACAATTGTCTCCCATGCATCAGTAGTGTAAGAAATTGAAAGTCGTGACTGCCATGTAAATTGAAGTGTCGGTGTTAGAGGTTGAGAAAAAAGATGTGTTGTAAAAACTCTGTATAAACCAGATATCACTCCTTTATGTTTTCCCCAGGTATTTAGGTATGATACTATCTGTGAATTTTACAGTACAGGAGAATGTGAACCTAATTGTTTTTCCAAACATTGCTTGAGCCGGTTATATTTTAGGGATTGATGTGATGGAAGACCGAATTCCTCTTGTATTTGTGTGAATGTTTTAAAGTCACCATTATGAAAAATGTGAGCAAATGTTTGAATACCTGCTGCTTCCATTAATGGCCATGATAATACCTTCTTAATAATAAGAACACCAGAATTATTACAAATGGGTGCCTTTTCGTATATATATAGGAGTTTGAAGCTAATAAATGGTGTGCTCTTTGCCACGATTTGGACATGGCTGGTAGGATTGGGTTTGTGGGTTTTTGACATGCAATTTTAGTGCCATAAAGTGCAGAAATATCCAACCCCTAAGATAAAAGATGGCGTTCTAAATGGACCCATTGCGGAACATCAAAGATTTCCGGTAACATATATGATAATTTAGAAATCTGCAATGCTAAGTTATGATGTTCAATGTATGGAAGACTCATGCCGCCAGAAGAATGGTGAGCCTTTAATTTCGTCACGGCCAAATGAGGTTTCATTGAGCCCCATATAAAAGTTTTTATTTTGGAATCTATGAGTCTCAAAGTAGATAAGGGAATATGGAGAGGGAGCATACCGAAGGCATATAGAAAATGAGGAAGTGTAACCATTTTAACAGCTTGAACTCTACCACACATGGAAAGATTCAACATTTTCCCCTCATCAAAGTCACGTTGCATTTGAACAATCAGTGGGGTCAGGTTATCTGTAATCATACCTTCCATACCATTATTCACTAAGATACCCAAATATTTAAGACGAGGGTTGCCAATAAAAGGGGGATTTGTGTATAGCCGCTGTAGTGGTTCTATCAGAAATAGGTAAGGCTTCACTCTTGTCCCAATTGTTTTTATAACCTGAAAAAGTGTCTATAATTTGAAGCAAAGATGACAATGAATTAGGGAGGTCAGTTAAGGTGAGTAATATGCTATCTGCATATAGATAAAGTTTTGATTCACTTACAGCGAGGGGTATGCCTGTAACTGCTTCTGATTGACGAATCGTGGCTGCTTAAGGCTCCATTGCTAAAAGAAAAATAAGTGGGGATAGAGGACATCCCTGACGTGTTCCTCTTTGGATTGGAAATGATTCTGATATGAAGCCTCCACAATTAACTTGTGCGGAAGGTTTATCATGTAGTAGTCGTACTTTCTGAATAAACTGGTTTCCAAGTCCAAAACGTTGGAGCACTTTAGAAAGATAGTCCCATTCTATGCGGTCAAAGGCCTTTTCAGCATCTTGTGATAAAGCTAATGTGTCTTGAGGGAGGTTTTTAGCATAACATAGGGTATGCACCAGTGCAGATAAGTGATTTCTAGAGGAACGTCCCGGAACAAATCCTACTTGAGTTGAGTGAATTAAGGAAGGTAATACCTTTTTAAGACGAGAAGCCAAAATGCTAGCAAATATTTTGATATCACAATTCAGGAGTGAAATGGGACGGTAACTGGTGCAAAGCAAAGGTTCCTTTCCAGGTTTAGGGAGTACTGTGATTATTGCCTTGTTAGAAAGAGGATTTAAGGAGTTATGTCGCTCTGCTTCTTGAAATGCAGCATATAGGGAATCAATTATATTATGTCCAGCCCAACTGTAGAATTCAGCCTGTAAACCATCTTCCCCAGGGGCTTTATGGTATGGCAATTTAGATATTGCTTGCACAATTTCATCCCTGCTAATCTCTCCCTCAAGAAAAGCCCTTCCATCATCAGAAAGGTATGGAAGATCTACTTTTGAAAGAAAGTTGTTTAGTCTATCTGTGTTTACTTGTGTGTCTGGTGTGTAGAGGGACTTATAAAAGTAAGCAAACTCATTCACTATGTCCTGTGGTCTAGTAAGAATAGGACAGTGAGTTGATTTATTAGCTGGGATAGCCATGGCTTCTTCTCTTTGCCTTAGTTGTGCCGCTAATAATCTACCTGCCTTTTCACCTTGTTCATAATGTCTATTTTTCATTTTTTGAAGGGCAAACTCCGCCTTAGATGTGAAAAGTCCATTTAGCGCCATTCGAGCTCGCTCTAGGGATTTACGAGTTTGCATTGTTGGTGCTATGGTATATTGTGGGTATACAACTGAATGTTCTCTTCTAATTCTTGTTGACGTGCAGCATTTCGTTTGTTGGCTAATGCCGCCTCGCGCATCAATTGACCTCTGACAGTAGCTTTAGCCACAGTCCATATCACTTTACTTGAGGCTACTGAACCCTGATTCATAGAAATATAGTCTTGAAAAAATGTTTGTAATTTATGTCTACCCTCTGGAGACTTGTGTCATTGTATGTTCATGCGCCAGGGTTTACTCCCTGGTCTGGGTATGCCAACTTCAATGGCTAAGAGGACTGGGGAACGGTCAGATAATGCTGCTTCCAAAATACAAGATTCTTGAATAGATGGAACTAATCTTTGTAATACTAAAAAATAATCCAAACAAGAGAGGGTACCATGCGTTGGAGATAAAAATGTGTACTCATTATCTAACGGATGTGAAAGACGCCAGTGATCAATTAATCCATTATCAGCATAGATGTCATCCATTAATGTCATGTCAGCATTATTATTTTTAATCTAAGGGTCCTGTTCTATCTACAATTGGTTCCCTTTTAATGTTCCAGTCGCCACCAATGAGATATTGTGATGCACCTATCTCAACTAACAAATGATTTAGATGATGAAAAAATTATTTTATCGATCCCGTTTGAGCATAAACAGAGCCAACACAAATGTAGGTATCTCCAAGATGTAGCTTGGGAAAGGTGTGAATTTGGACATGCAATTCTTTCCCTCATATCCACTTTATATGATTCTCCAAAAGCTTTTGTTACGGTTTAATGGATTAACCTTTCTATACTTCACACTCCAATGAGGTGCCTGACAAGGTTGTCCCCTCTCTCCTCTCCTAATCATACTAGCATTAGACCCATTTCATTCTAGAGTTAGACAAATCCCAGTGAACTCTGGTTTTCAATATGATTCTCATCGGATGTATGACGTTACAACGCGTGCTATTACAACGCATGCCTTTACGAAGCAAGTTTTACAACGCAAGTCGTTACAACGACTTGCGTTGGGGGGCGCTGGATAGTGAATAGTTTAATTTACTATTCCAACTCCAGTCCCCGTGGATAGTAGGGAAGGTGTTGTAAACTATTCCCTATCCTAGAGCGCCCCCAGCGCAAGACGTTGTAAAAGTTGCGTTGTAATGGTTGCGTTGTATAGGTACTTCATTGTAAAAGTTGCGTTGTAAAGTATGTTCCCCTTCTCATCACCTACTATTAACTGCATATGCAGACGACATTCATTTTTTTCTCGAATCTTGAAATTTCTTTACCAGCCCTTTCTCAAGACATTCTTTCAAAAGAACTTTATTCGGTTTTCATGATGAAAGCCATAAAAGTACAAATATGCACAATAAAAAGGAATAAAAGTTATTAAAAACATTGAATTCATGATATATTAAAAATTGATCTCTCACAGAGAACACTGTACTGTCTTTGAGGTCTGTGTTTGATGTAACCATATGGTTTTCATAAGTTTGTGCGATGCCTGAGGCACAGTTTTAAGTAGTGTGCGACAGATTTCGTCGCTAGGGTGTTTTCCAAAAACTGCAGCGCCATATACGCTGGGCGGCATCTACGGATCTTCATGACTTTTAAAATTGGTATAATCCACCTTTTGCGATGTTGCGTGTAAAAGTTGCAAAAGAAAAGAACGTGGATCGTAGACTGAGATGAAATAGCGTCACAGGGGCACGGTGTCATATTGAGTGTCCAAATATTCTGTGACGGAAATGAAACCATAATGTGAAAAAGATTGAACCTGAAGCGGGTGAGAAGGAACCTTTCAAATTGCGTCAGGTCATACTGCAGATACGGTTGAATAGATGGAGTCAGTTGTATCATAAGGCAGTGTTGGACTGATGGCTTTCCTATTTCGGACATCAATCGCAGTTGAGTTAAATGAGATAGGCATAGCTTTTTTAAGTCTTTCTTTGCTATGTCTGTTACTGATTGTGGTTCTTCATAGAACCTCGAGAGACCGATATCCGCAAGGAAGGATTTCCATTTTCAAATATCTCAGGCTAAAAATTGATAAAATTGCAATTCTACCATTTAATAATTATTGTATAAAACAATTATTCATCTCTTCTCGTTTTGCCTTGGCCCCCATTAAAACCCAAACATTTAGGGCTGTGGTTCACCAATTCTGTCACTTTTTCTGTTTTACTTAACTTTACGGACCTCCATTTCAAAATGTAATCTCTTCTTTTCAAATGGAATCCCCTTTTGTTATCTTGGTGTCGTCGTTTGGATTCCGTTGAGATGATGTCTGAACTGTTATTCTTTATACTTTATTTGTGACCCTGGTGCATATTCATCAAACATATTTTTTTTTAAATTGACTCACTTTGATCCAAGTTTTTATGGAATACAAAATAAACCATGTTGCTCTTTATTTAATCTCAGAGGCAATAAATGTAATGGTGGGGTGAGCTTTCTTGATTTCCAACAGTACTATACGTCCTTTTCTCTTTGGCAGGCTTCTTTTTGGTTCATCATCAGTTCTTCCCCTTTCTTATTACTTTAAGTGTCTATAGAAAATGTGTCAAATACTCTCTTCCCATTTTACTTGTAAATCATTAAATCGTGTTACCTTTTACCAGCTGCCCATTTGGACTAATGATCTAATTTAACTTAATAACAGACCTCTTTTCTGGAAAGCTTGAAAACACAGGGGAATTTGCTGGACTGGTGATCTCTTTGATGCTCTCTTTTCTTAATTTCAATGAAAATTTAATTGCCCTCAATCCCTTGTCTAACTTTTCTATTTTGAAGAATCTTCTTTTAGACATTTGTGTAACTTTGCCTGTTCATTGTCTTGAAGATCCTTTTACTCATTATTTATTTAAAATCTTGTCTATTGAACCTAAAGCCTCTCTCATATATACATTGTTAAATTATTCTCTTCCTTTAAGACCTAAAAATGTATTTGAATCCTTTAGTGAGGTAGCTTAGTGTTGGAATCGTGCACAATGTGATACCAACATGAAACTTTGCACAATGCTTAATAATATGGTAGGAAATAAGTAATGATATAGATACCAAAAATTGTATGGCTACGGTGCCCGTATACCTTCATAAAAGAAAATAAAGCTGCCACTATTATTTGTATAGCAATTATGAATCTAATGTTAAATTGTAAAATTGTAAATTGATACTTGTATAGCGCACTACTCACCCGCAAGGGTCTCAAGGCGCTTGTACGAATACCGCTGTGGAACCCATCCTGGCTTTCCCTGTGAGGTGTCCACTCCTGGGCACCCCCAAGGTGGAGGCCAGGCATCCTTAGCGTTGTGGGGGCCGTTGTGGAGATTAAGCAAGCTATTGCCCAGAGTTGCAGAGTGGGACTCCATGATTGGAATAGGCACCGAGGCGAGAATTATCAGGTCCGTGGAATTTTGAGCCCAAGACCCACCGAGGCGGGGAATTGAACCCTGGTCCCGGGCTAGACCTCTGCATCAGGGTCTGCCGCTCTAACCATTGAGCCACACTTCTCCAATGTTAGGCATCCATCACATCATTGCACTAGTTTTTCTGGTCGGGAATGCCAAAAGTGGTACAAATTCTGCATTGTAGTTGACCTCTGACGAAGTATGAGAACTTTTTGTTGGATCCAGAAAGTACATACCTTATTATTAGGGCTCCTGGTTTTATGGTATTCATATTTTGGACATTTCCGTCTGTATTTATCCATATTTATATTTTTGCTAATTTTGTCTGTATTCATCCATATTTATTTTGGGTTCTGTGGAAAAATCAAGCTGAAATTAGTATATTTTCACATTTATTTAACAGATAAATATGCACTCATTCTTGAATGCCTGCCAGGTTTTAATGCTGTGACACCCGCAGAAGATTCATCAATGCCCTTATATGAAAATATGCACATTTCTTAATCAACCTTGTGCATATCTAGAGTCGTGGCTCTCACAGGTGCGTGAGCGGGTACACGGGTTCTGGAGTCGAAGGGGAGGGAGCGGGAGGAACGGGGAAGGTGAGAGAGGAAAGCGCTAATAGCTAAGAACCAACTGAGCGCATTCTCGTACACCCGAGGTTCTGGTAGGTCCTCTTCCAAAATAAAAAAAGGGATATATGTATATATTGGTCATTATAGACTATACCACCCGGTATCCAGAAGCCTTCCCCTTACGAACACCTAATACCAAAAATATCAGTGAAAAATTGGTAGAACTATTTTCCAGGTAGGATAGTGCAACAACGCCCATATAGGATTCCAGCAGCCAGAAGAGATGACGTTGCCAATGAAATAGAAGCTATGCTAAAATGAGGCATCATTAAGCACTCCCATAGTAACTGGTCTTCTCCCATCGTCATAGTTCCGAAGCCCGACGGGTCTATCCGATTCCTCATTGATTTTAGAGCAATCAATGCCATCTCTAAATTTGATTTTTATCCTTTACCCAGGGTTGACGAACTAATAGAAAAACTAGAGGAAGGCCAATTCATAACCACACTCGACCTTACCAAAGGATATTGGCAGGTCCCTCTAAGACAGGAAGACTAAGAGAAAACAGCGTTCAGTACTCCTTCTGGTCTATATGAATTTACAGTACTACCCTTTGGACTACATGGGCCCCCCGCAACTTTCCAGCACCTCATGAACCACGTTCTCCAACAACATCAAGCTTATTCGTCGGCATATATAGATGACATCATTATATTCAGTCCCAATTGGGAACAACATCTCATTCACTGTAGAGAAGTGTTTCATGCACTTAAAAAGGCAGGTCTACATGGCAACTCAAAAAAATCCCAGGCTGGTTTCAACAAAGTGAATTATTTGGGATATTTCCTAGGAGACGGAGTTATTGCACCCCAACAGGAAAAGATTAAGGCAATCATGGATTTTCTTTTTCCTACATCTAAAAAAGGGGTGAGGTCTTTTTTAGGTCTAATCGGTTATTACCGTAGATTTATACCCAACTATTCCGCAAGGGCATCCCCTTTAACTGACATGCTAAAGAAAGAGGTAAGGAATAAGGACCTAGTGCATCCCACTCAATATGCTCAAAAGGCCTTTTACGATCTTAAAAGAACTCTTACTAGTAGTCCCATTCTTGTATCACCTGATTTCACGAAACCATTTTTGCTACAGACGGATGCATCAGAAACCGGCATAGGAGCAGTTCTTTCCCAGTATGTCAAAGACAAAACAGAACCCCCTGTATTGTATATTAGTCGTAAATTGTTCCCAAGAGAAAATAAATATTCAACAATCGAAAAAGAAAGGTTTGGCCATCCAGTGGGCAGTAACCAAACTACATTATTATTTAGAAGGAACACACTTTACCCTATATACAGATCATGCACCATTGTTGTGGATGAGCCGCAACAAGGGTAACAATCCAAGGATTCTAAGATGGTTCTTGTCACTACAACCTTATTCTTTTGATGTGCGACATCGGAAGGGAATTGAAAACGGGAATGCTGACTTCCTTTCACGTAATCCAAGTTTCTTCCCCGATCGGGAAAAGGCTGGGGTGGGGTATGTCAGGAAGTCATCGACATGGAAGATGACAAGAAAGATTGCTTACCTCCTTATCTTTCCCCCCTCCTTTACTTGCAGCATATATGGAGCGAGAACACACCTTCTGTCATCGTGGAGAAAACCTGCGGCCCCTTTAAGGAGAAGCTTTCTGTTGCCTACGGGGGAAGTCACGTGACGAGGGAAGAGACTCTGGTGGCAGAAGAGGAAGAACAAAAGGCAGCGCGGGAAGCAGAGAGGAAAACGCCAGCAAGTCGGAGAGGTTTAGGGAAGCAACCGGCAGCTGAAGGAGGCGAAACCAGGACGGTGAAGGAAGAGATTCCGGACGAACCAACGGTCATAGGCGAAGCCCAGACCCCAAGGAGACAACGCAAGAAGACCTGCCACGACTCTGGAGGGTCGTGGCTCTCACAGGTGCGTGAGTGGGTACATGGGTTCTGGAGGCGAGAGGGAGGGAGCGGGAGGAACGGGGAAGGTGAGAGAGGAAAGCGCTAATAGCTAAGAACCAGCTGAGCGCATTCTCATACACCTGAGGTTAGGGTGTGCACAAGTCTATTTTTGTTTTTGTGCATGCTTCTTCCCTCCCTAAAGCCCTAATCACTAAACCCACCTCCCTCCTCACATTGAAAAGAAAACAGGAATCTTTCTGGCGAAGCACCAGTTTATTTGTTTTTGGTGTTGGTGGTCCCACACTCCCTACCCCACAATATAAGGAAAGGTATTAACAAGGAAACTTATCAAAGCCTTTTTCTTTTAAGGGAAACGGCTGTACCTCGGTGAACTTACAACCGGAGGAGCATCAAAGAAGACCCTGGAGAAAGAGGGGAAAAAGAAGAAAAGGACTTTAAAACTGCCTGAATTTCTATTTTCTTTATGTTTATAACCACATATATAAAATAAAACTTGGACCCTAGAATTACACTTTGGATACTTATTTGTCCAGGGACCATTCTCATACTTTCTCACATATTCCAATTTCTTGATACCATTCGATCAGCACATTTTGCGAAGTTTGTTGTAACCCTGCTTGGATATTTGCTGTGGACCACACCGACTATGCCAAGTGGATGCCAGTTTTTATTAAAACACCTGTCGATCTGAAAACAAGAATGGCAGATGTTTATGAGGAATTTTCAAACTGATATTTTGTTGCTCCTCAAAGTGGTAGACCTTGTATACAAATTGGTTCTTAGCGTGTGATGCTACAATGAGGTAAGGCGGTACAAAAGGGGGTGGTGATGGACGGAGCATCTGAACCAATCAAACACTCACACCCAGTCAACAGATCTGGGTTTAATCCATCACCGTTCTTTATCCCACTCTGCCACCACAGTTCAGACATGGCCATATGCAAATCGGTCTGACCCTGTGCCTCATGGGAACAGTCCAGCCCGAACTGCCAAGCCATGCCTTCAGTGGACCGGAATCAAGCATCCTAGGACCGGTTTCTGGCATTACAGCCGTCTTCAGCCAGGCTTGCCTGAATCGAGTGGCAAAGTGAGCAAGGGACTCACGTCTGAGCATACCCTGCCAACTTATGGCGAACAAAGCGGTACAAAAGAGGGTGGTGATGGACGGAGCATCTGAACCAATCAAACACTCACACCCAGTCAACAGATCTGGGTTTAATCCATCACTGTTCTTTAGCCCACTCTGCCACCCCAGTTCAGACATGGCCATATGCAAATCAGTCTGACCCTGTGCCTCATGGGAACAGTCCAGCCCGAACTGTCAAGCCATGCCTTCCCTGGACCGGAATCAAGCTTCCTAGGACCGGTTTCTGGCATTACAGCCGTCTTCAGCCAGGCTTGCTTGAATCCAGTGGCAAAGTGAGCAAGGGACTCACGTCTGAGCATACCCTGCCAACTTGTGGCGAACAAAGCGGTACAAAAGGGGGTGGTGATGGACGGAGCATCTGAACCAATCAAACACTCACACCCAGTCAACAGATCTGGGTTTAATCCATCACCGTTCTTTAGCCCACTCTGCCACCCCAGTTCAGACATGGCCATATGCAAATCAGTCTGACCCTGTGCCTCATGGGAACAGTCCAGCCCGAACTGTCAAGCCATGCCTTCCCTGGACCGGAATCAAGCTTCCTAGGACCGGTTTCTGGCATTACAGCCGTCTTCAGCCAGGCTTGCTTGAATCCAGTGGCAAAGTGAGCAAGGGACTCACGTCTGAGCATACCCTGCCAACTTGTGGCGAACAAAGCGGTACAAAAGGGGGTGGTGATGGACGGAGCATCTGAACCAATCAAACACTCACACCCAGTCAACAGATCTGGGTTTAATCCATCACCGTTCTTTAGCCCACTCTGCCACCCCAGTTTAGACATGGCTATATGCAAATCAGTCTGACCCTGTGCCTCATGGGAACAGTCCAGCCCGAACTGCCAAGCCATGCCTTCCCTGGACCGGATTCAAGCTTCCTAGGACCGGTTTCTGGCATTACAGCCGTCTTCAGCCAGGCTTGCTTGAATCCAATGGCAAAGTGAGCAAGGGACTCACGTCTGAGCATACCCTGCCAACTGAGGTAAGGCAGCCCAGGGAGCCTCGCACCCTGTCATGTGCGGAAACCAATTACATGGAGGAGGGGTAACAAGGGGGGGCGTAGGGGCACTTGGAGGAGGTAGATGATGGTGAGAAAGTGGCATGGTGCTGCAGAAAGTCGGCAAGTGTCCAACAGTGAGGGTTAACTGTTCAGGAAGGCGCGGTTGAGGAAGAGGTCTTTTAGGAGTTTTTTTTAATTTTACAAAGGACGGGATAGTCCTAATGTGTGCTGGGATGGAATTCCAGATTTTGGGTGCGTTTCCAGCAAAGGATCGTGCAACGGTTTTTTGTTTGCGTGTTTTCACTGGGATGAGCAGTAGGGAATTGGAGCTCCTGAGGTTCCTTGTCTGGCCGGCCTTATTGAGTTTGGAAGCCAGGTATTCCAGTTTCCCTGTGTGGAGGGCTTCGTGTGTGAGACAGGCAGTTCTGAAGCTGCCACACATCTCTAGTGGGAGCCATTTTAGTTCTTTGAGTGCAGATGCAATGTGCTCAAATTTCCTGACTCCGGTGACCATTCTGGCTGCTGCGTTTAGAGTACTTTTGAGGGGGGCCAGGTGGGATTTTGCTGTATCAGTGAGGATAGCATTTCCCTAATCAAGTCTGGATATCACCAGGGATTGGGTGGCTTGTTTGAGGTCTTTGGGTGGGATGAAGGGTTTTATTTTGGTGAGAAGCTTCAGATTGAGGAAGGCACTTTTCGCGGAGTTCTTGATGTGTCTAATCCATGTTCAGTTTAGGGTCTAGGGTGATTCCTAAAGATTTTATGGAGTTGGTCGGGGTGAGATTACCAAGTAGAGTGGTGTGGCTCACTGGTTAGAGGCGGCAGACCCGGAAGCAGAGGTCGACCCGGGACCAGGGTTCGATTCCCGACGCGGCAGGGTCTTGGGCCACGGTCAGCGGACTCGATAATTCTCGCTTCGGTGCCTACTCCAACCATGGGTCCCACTCAGCAACTCTGGGCAATAGCTTGCTTAATCTCTACTAACGGCCCCATGAGCACCGGGGATGCTTGTCTTCACCTTGGAGATGCCCAGGAGGGACCATCTCACAGGGAAAGCCAGGATGGGTTCCCCAGCGGTATACAGCGCAGGGACGCCCCTTTGCTGGGGCAGCTGTGCGCTTTACAAGTATACAACATTTAACATTCAGAGCATCGATTGCTATGATCCATTCCATGGTTTGGGGTTTTTCTTCTTTGTTGGAAATGAGGAGTATTTCGGTTTTGTCTTGGTTGAGTTTGAGGTGGTTTATGGCTAGCTAGTGTTGGACTTCTTTGAGAGTGTTGGTTAGTCTCTAAATATCTTCAAAGGAGAAGGTTTCCAGATTATGTTGAACAGTTGAGGGGAGACCACTGATCCTTGTGGGACACCTCTGTTAATGAGGTGTGAGTCGGATGTGAAGGATTTGAGGTTTTTTTTTGGGAGTGGTTTTGTAAGAAGGAGAACCATTGTGAGACCACCTCGTCAGCACCTGTTCTGTCTTGCAGAGCCTTGATGAGTAGATTGTGATCCACCATGTCAAAGACTGCCAATAAGTCCAGGAGGATGAGTAGGCAGCATTTGAAGGTATCTAGAGATTTGTGCATGTCGTCCAAGATGTTTAGGATTGCGGTCTCGGGCTATAGCCTTATGCAGAATCCCAATTGGTGGGGATCTAGAAGGTTGAGGTTGTCAATGTGCTGCGTTAGTTGTGAAAGAACGCATTTTTCAAGGATTTTAGCTAGGAGGGGGAGGTTGGAAACGGGTCTGAAGTTGTTCAAGTCATTGGTGTCAAGGCCAGGTTTTTTCAGGAGAGGTGTGACTTGGCCGACTTTGAGGCAGTTGGGAATGACGCCGGAACTCAAGGAGCTGTTTATGATCTTGCACCAGAATGGAGCTATGGAGAATTGCAGTTTTTTGGTCAGTTGGGTGGGTAAAGGGTCAAGTGCGTGAGATGCGGGTTTGGAGGAGGCGATCAGTTTTCAGGTACGGGGTTGAAGCATTTCCAGGATTACCTAGGAAATTTTCATGTGTTGGCTTCGGTTTTTAGGGGAGGGTTAGTGCATGGGGGTTAGGGTTGATGTCAAGTGAGAGCTCAATCTTGGAGATTTTCAGCCAGATTCATCAACGGAAAATCGGCTCGCAAAGCGCCAGATTCTGAGAATCTGGCCCTTTGCGAGCGCAATTTTTGCATTTGGGATTCATCACCCCAAATGCAAAAATCGCAAATTGCGAAATCGCTAAATTGCGAGGTATTGCATTTAAGGAATCTCTATTTGAGATTCCTTAAATGCAATTCATGAACCATTTTAAAATTGTGAAATCGCTATTTTTGGCCGCTATTTACCGCGAAGTATGACTTCGTGGTAAATAGTGAAAACTTACAAAAATGCACTTTAGTGCATTTTTCTAAGTTGTATGTTACACACACACATATCCTTTGGACATGTGTGTGCGCAACATCAGTCTACATTTACATTTCAGGGGTGCTACAGGGTGTCCTTTGGACACCCCTGGCACCCTTGAAATCGCATCCTTATTTGCGATTAGCAAATTGCTAATCGCAAATAAGGAATGACTCCCCATTCATTCCTATGGGCCTTTAGGCCCATAGGAATGAAAGGGGAGTCATTCCTTATTTGCGATTAGCAATTTGCTAATCGCAAATAAGGAAGCTGTAGAAATCGCAAATAATATTGCGATTACTACATGAATCCCGTTTTGCGAGTCTTTAATAGCGATTCCTTAATAATCGCTATTAAGGACTCACAAAAGAGGACAATGATGAATCTGGGGGTAAGTCTTTAAAGAAGTTGGCAAAGTTTTCGCATAGGTCTTTGGAGGCTAGGCCAGGGACAGCAGAGGGCTTAGATGTTTGTTGTCTGATGATGTTGAATAGTTCTTTCGGTCTATTTTTCTCAGAGTCCAGGATGGTGCAGAAGGAGGTGTTTTTTCGTTGTTAATGTGCTTTTTGTATTTCCTTCGGGTTTCCTTGAGTTGCTAGTGGAGGAAATTCGAGGAGTTGTTCCGCCATAGTTGTTCTGAGGCTCTTAGTTGTCTTCTTTCCGCATTGATGTCAGAGTTGAACCATGACCTGGACGAAAAGTTCCTGTTTTTTATTTGTTTCAGGGGGGCTACTTGATCAAGGATAGAAGTCATAGTAGAGTTATAGTGAGAGGTGAGTTCCGTTGAAGAAAGATCATCCGAGGCGGTAGGCAGGAGTGAGCAAATCCGTCTTTCAAAGTTGTCCATGGAGATATGTCTAACATTTCTCGGCCATTCAAGAGTGTCTTGGGTGGGGGGTTGAAGTTTAATTGGTTGATTGAAGTGGAAGAGGATAAGATGGTGGTCAGACCAGTCGACAGGTGGGATCTGATCGATTGTGGTGGTGTCCCGTTGGGAGATGATGGCATCAAGGATTGCTCCTTTGTCGTGGGTAGCTTCTGAACATTGCTGGGTGAGGTTATTGCTGAGTAGCAGCTCATTTAGGTTCTGGATTACCGTGTTGTTGTTTTCGTTCCAGTGTAGGTTCAGGTATCCCAGAATGATGTTGTTGGCGTCTCGGAGTGCGCAATGTGCAATCATATCAGACAGATTTCCGGTGAAAGTGGTGGTGTTTCCTGGGGGATGGTATAGTAGATGGCACTGGAATGATTTGTTGTTGCTTATATTGATGTTGACGGAAAGGCATTCACAGGAGTTGTAGTTAAAGGTGTCGATTTCAGTCACAGATATATTGATTTTATGGATGATTGCTATACCTCCGCCTTTTTGGTCATTTCTATCTTTATTGATGACTACAAAGCCTGGTGGCACGAGAGTGTCCAAGATGGGTGTCGAGCAATCGCTTAGCCAAGTCTCTGTGATGAAGGCTATGTCTATGTCATGGGTGAGGATGGATTCAGCTAGTTCAGTTGCATGTTTAGTGGCTGACCTGCAGTTAATGAGCATGCAGTTAGTGGTGGGTGCCTCGTTATTGGGGTTCTTCTTAAGGGGGGCCCTTGGGATGTTGGTAAGGGAGGCAGGGGGTCTAGGGTGTTGTGGAGGGGAGGGGAGGGGTCTCTTCTGAATCCGGTGATCACCTGTATTTTGGATAGAGCGGAGGCGTTGGAGGGGGTGTCGTAAGTCCTGCTACTTCCCACGGGGACATAGCTATTCTAGTTCTTTTTAACCAGTCAAGGTTCCCATTTTTCTTAGCGGGGGTTGAGGTCACTCTGTGAAGGAGAGTGGAGGAATGGTCATGGAAAGTGGGGTTTGAAGAACCAGGCCTTTAAGGGCCTAGCGGCGCAGGGCACGCCTAAATCTCCGAGTTCACCTGCTTTGTTATACAGAGACACAGTACACTCTGTTAAGCGTAGACAACAGGATTTATTAGCTGCAGCTATGCACAGTGATCCTAGAAGTACACCAATGGTATGTTCTCAGGAGACTGCCCTTTTAATCCGGGGCTCACAGTCTTTTATATTCTTTTACACCTCCATAAGAACACTCCCAATGCGCAAAATTTAAACCAATGAAAAGATACGTTTTTTGGGAAAAACAAGACGTCACATTATTAAATTATCCACCCCCTAGGTCATGTTTTGACTAACTCACAGGTGATTCAATAATGGTGTCCCGAGTTAATCAACAATGGTAGACATGTTTGTGTATTGTAAAAGAAGTCAATTTTCAAGGCAGGATAAGACGGGAAGAAGGGCAACGAAAACCAACAGATGGTTTGAAACAAGGATTAGTGAGTCAAGACAAGAATATTGAAGGCCAACAGGCAATTTGGATAAGGATTAGTGAGTCGGACTGGTTCCTGGCATCGACTTCACCTCAAGGATAGAGGGGTTATTTGATACGTGGCAGTACGAAGGGCAAGAGTTTTCTGTCTGCCAGGCTGCCTGAGTGAGGGCAACACAAAATGGCGGGGAAACACAAAATGGAGTCGGAACCGAATTTCCTCAGACCCTCCTTTTGCCATTACACAGGCAATACATAAACTCATGTTATTCTGAGTCAAATCAAATCAAAATCGAGCTCTATTCGGTTGTAGAGAAAAACATCCATAAAAGCACAGTGCATTTACATATTGCTAAAAGAAATTACATTTAAAAACAATATAACAAATATCATAAAATATCATAATAATTACAGAGTTTTCTCAATGTTCCGTTACTCGAGCTGTTTTGACTCCTGGCATAAATGCTACGACAGATCGAGTATAAAGTGCGGAATGCCTACACAGTCAATCAATTCAATAAAATTAATCTGCCGATGAATTGAAACAGAGAGTATAAAAATTCGATCAACCGGCTTTGGTGCAAAAAACGCAGCAGATTGGGGATATTAAACCGGCATTTTTTAGTCGGGAAAGGTGCAAACAAGTTTTACTCCCGGTTCTGCCTGTGCTTAATCACCAATTTCAGAAAATTTGCTATAGATTTGGTAAAGGGTTCAGTTTCTAGAAATTGGAGGGCGAGAAATGCTGGGCGACACCTACAAAGGCCCATGACTTTTAAGATGGGAATAAGCCACTGCTTCCTCAGATCCTGATAGAATTTACAAAACATTATTGTATGGATCGTTGTTTGGGGAAAGATGTCGTCGCAAGGGCAAGGTTGAGGAGATTTCTCCCAGGTGCTCATTTTAGGAAAAGTGACCAGATGGTGAAAAATGTTTAGTCTGAGCCTAATTAACAATAATCTTTCATAGCCCGAAAGACTAAAAGTTAAATAAGGCTGGACCGTCATTGAAGTTTGGATTTGTAGTGAGTGTTGTATTGTGATTTTGGAGACCTCACTAGACAGTCGTAGAGATTCTAGGTGAGCCAAGCAAGTCTTTTTAAATCGCTTCCTTGGGATTGCAGCAATTAAAATAGGGGAAGAGTAATACTGAAGCATTCCCAGATCGCTAAGGAATTTCCTAATATAGGCAATCCAGGCGATCTTATGTGCCTTATCTAGAGAGATACAATCTTCTATGAATTCCCGGCACAGAGTGGTTTCACTAGACGACCATATGCGGTGCCACAGAAGTAGGGGTTCAATCCTTATCAGGTCTGTTATGTATGGGGAACCCAATTCCAAGTGACATGCATAGGTCGACGTACCCTGAGGGAGAGCCAGAAGAAATCTTAGAAAACCATTCTCTACCGTTTGCATCTCCTCGACCTTGGTGAATCCCCACACACCCGTCCCATATATTGCACTTGAAATGCATTTTGCCCTATAGATTTCTAGAAGTTCAAGGGTCGGTCGCCTACCTAATTTATTTGCAAAATTAACCAGGGCTGCTGTTGTCCTCTTAAAAGTGAGTTTCCTAGACTCAATGGCAAACTTCCAGGAGCCTTTATGGTCGAATGCAATGCCCAGGTAAGGATATGAGATGGTGCTCTCTATTTTTTGATTATCAATGTACATGGACTTGGTGTTCTTAATCCTCGACCCTACAGACATGACAAACGTCTTTTTAATGTTAACGTGAAGGTCAAGGTTAGCCATGAAGGTGTGGTATTTTACGAGGGCACGCTGTAACTCCATGGGGGTGCGGTCTAAAATTATTCTGAGTCTATTTCAATAGCCATAATGTCTTTAAGCTGTTGTTGCAACATCATTTGTATGTTTTTCTTTCTGCGGAGTAGGTCTTGGCACACACATGGTGGGGCCACATTGTAGGCATCCTTTAAGGAAATCGCCTCCCTCTTGTCCTGCTGTGTCTTTTTGATCAAAGACATCTCTCTTGTACTTATTTCTATGATATCCTGAAGGAGCGGTATATGTTGGAGAGAGGAGAAAAGCCATATAACAAGTTCCTGAGAAATCAGCTGGTAGCCATGTATAAGCTCTTGTTTTTGCATAAGCTCTATCATGGCAAACGAAATATGTTCCCTGAGATGCTACCAGCGGTGGAGAAGTTTGGGATGTATAGGTATATGTAATGTTACAAGTGCTCTTTCCCAATTGGCCTTAAGACTCTGATCATTCCCTTGGAGACATAGGTGACCTTGGTGGGGTACAGTATATATAGGTGGAGATCTTTTCTTTTTGGCTCTGTCTGTAAGACTTGTGATGTAATGTGTCACGTTCCAATCAATGTATGCTTGTCGTTCGTCAGTAGGGAACTCATTAAGTTTGCTGTAGTGTTTTGACATGGCCACTATTCCTTTTATTAGGGCGTCATGACTAACGTCAACTCCATCCCTATACGGACCAACAGGATGTCAATGTTGGTTCTCATAGGCATTGGCAAACATTGAGGTGTAAGCCCAAGCAGATCCTTTTAGGGAGAAGGGGAGAACTAAATATGGCATTCCTTTATCTGTATTATGGGGTAAAAGTCCACAAACCCAACAGTCAGTGGTATTGATTACCAATTGATGCTGGTGTAACAATTGAATGAATGAATGTTGAGATATTCCATTCTCCTAATTTGCTCATGCTCTGGTAGTGTACGAAATTGGTGTGGGGATGCAGTAGTACGAAAAGGTATGGGTTGGGAGGTTGATATATGTTTGTGCTGTACAATGTGAACAATCCAACCCACACACGCTAATATAATACATAAAGAGATTAAAATACATAATGTTATACTGCATCTGGTATATAATAATTTGTAATATTTTTTCATTATATTCTTTTCATCATTTTTTTCTAACATAGCAGAATCCATCTTCTAGATGTTGCTCGTGGCAGTCTTCCTTCTTCACTTAGCCATGATTATTAGCCATCCTATGACAATGCAAGTCCCGCAGACCTATTGTCACGACTCGGGTCACTAACTAAGGCTCTTACCACGACCCTTCAACCTAATTAGATGGTCGATATCTCAATATCACAAAAAGCACAAAACAAAAGAAAAAAAAGGTTTCTTAATTGTTCTTTGTTATTCTAGATCTCAAATTGTATATAGTTTTGTTCGGTACAGTCTGATTCTGAAAAAGTGTCTCTGAATTAGTTGTGTTCAACCTCAGATGTGGTGAGACAGCTTCCTGCAAGATGTCATCATCTTCTTTTTCAGATTGAGTCCAATACAGGTGTGCATCGCTAAAAGGTACGAATCGGGGAATCACTTTCAAAATCACCAATACCTTTGCGGACCCATTGGTCATAAGGCAAAGGCAAGGGTACCTTCTTGCAATGCACACCATGAATCCAGTTCTTTTTGCCGACCACCTTTACAGCTGTACGCGTTGTCAGTAAGACCTCACAAGGCCTTCTCCAGCGAGGTTCCAAATTTTTTGATCGCTGAAAATTTTCCACACACACCCAGTCCCCTGGGTGTATGCCATGTCCAGGATCAGTTGAAGCCTGAGGCAAGGTGTCTTGTACCTGTTGGTGAAGGACACGCAATTTAGTGGTGAGGTCATGTAAATAATCAATTAACAATGGATACTCTATCTCTGAATACTTCTTTGGCCTTGGGACGCCCCAAACATTTGCTGGGCGTCCAAACACAACCTCGTAGGGACTGAGTCCCATACGGGAATGAACAGTTGTTCGAGTGGACAATAGTGCTAAGGGTAAAGCATCGGGCCAGGCAAGACCCGTGCTGGCCTGTATCTTTGCTAGTTTAAGTTTAAGAGTACCATTATAACATTCCACTAAACCTGCTGATTGAGGGTGATTTGCTGCATGAAATTTCTGTCTTATTCCAAGACCTGCACATACTTTCTGCATTATCTGACCAACAAATTTGCTTCCGCTATCGCTCCAGAGGATTCGAGGCAGGCCGATCCTCGGGAAAAATTCCTTTAAGAGGATTTTAGCCGTGGATAGAGCAGTATTATCCTTTAGGGGGTAGGCCTCTATCCATCTAGAAAAGGCACATACCACCACAAGGACATACTTAAGATTGTTACATCGCTCCATGTGGATATAATCTATTTGCAACACCTCAAAAGGATATGTTGGAGGAGCAAAATGACCTGCTGGGGTTGGTGTTCCTTTTCCTGGGTTATGCATCAAACAAACAATACAGTGTCTAACTAGATTGTCTGCACATTTTGGAATACCCTCATTCTGCCATACAGGAGCCAGAAGTTTGCATATTCCTTTAGCACTGATGTGAGCTGGGCCATGTGCCATGGTAACAACCGGAAGCACATAGGCATCTGGTAGCAACCAACGCTGATGTTTAGACAATTCTGTCCAACACCCTGTTGCGTCTAACATTCCTGTAGTCTCTCTCCACTTACTCAATTCTTTCTCTGTAGCTTCTTCCTGAATCATTTTCACATTTTCTATTGTGTCCTCACACATCCCTCCTTGTCTGACCCATCTAGCAGGGCCTGCAACATACATTGTAACATCTCTGGCTGTTTCTTTCGCTGTTTGGTCTGCAAAAGCATTTCCTTGACCCACATCATCAGTAATCTTCTTATGCGCACTACACTTGATAATTGCTATCTGAGTAGGCAAAGTAAGTGACTCGAGAAGGTCATTCACCAACTCCCCATGTTGTATCTTAGCACCATGGGAGGTGAGAAACCCTCTCTCCCTCCATAAGCGGCCAAAACTATGGGCCACTCCAAACGCATATTGACTATCGGTAAACACATTCACTCTTTTTCCTTTAGCCAATACACAAGCTCTAGTAAGAGCTATCAATTCAGCTGCCTGAGCTGAATTCTGTCTAATAAGTGCAGTTTCTACAACTGTATACAAGGTCGTAACTGCATAGGCTGAGGACGTCTCACCATTGGGGAGTTTAAAACAAGAGCCATCAACCCATAAGATTCCATCTGATTCAAGAGTGGAGTATCTTTTAGATCAACTCTACCTTTTGTCTCCTCTTCTGTACGGAAGAAACAATCATGTTGTCCTTGAGTATCTGTTTCTTCTGGGATTGGTAACAATGTGGCTGGGTTTAGGGTATTGCATCGTTTAATGTGTACATGGCTAGCCAAAAGCGTCAGTTCGTACCCTGACAAACGAGCACTAGTGAGGTGTTGAGTCTTTGTCCTATTCAGAAGGATATCTACTGCATGTGGCACCATGACAATAAGAGCATTATCCAATACCAGTCCAGCAGACTGGCGAATGGACACTGCCGTTGCTGTGGCTCTCAAACAACTGGGTAATGCTTTGGCCACTGGGTCAAGTCAAGTCAAGTCAATAGCACTTTATTTCGATTAAGAAAAATCATAAAAGCAGTCACAAAAATACATTATACAGAAATATTAAAAACGTTAAAATATTTCCAAGATTAATACACAGTATTATACATAGAACGTATATAAATACACAAAAGCAAATGTTGTTAATGGGCATATCACAAAGTTAAAAACGTCAAAATTCATTGGCAGAGGGATATAATCAATTCTCCAAGGCTCTAAAAGCCACTCTCTTATTCTTATTGCGTACAGCAGCCACCAGGAAGCTTGCAACCCCAAACATCACTTTCGGAGTGCTTAGCAATTGTAAAAACATCAGTGCTGGTTTAGCTTGAGTGAATCCTGCTTTTCTTAATAGAGGCACTAAATGTTGCTTCCTAAGATCAGAAAAGTGCTGCCAAAACAAAATAAAATGCAAAAGGGTCTGGTTTCCCCCACACACATGAAATGCCCAAAGTATACTGAACAATGTTTAATCTAAATCTAATTAAGAGATGTCGATGATATGGTATTGATACCGTTCTGAGGTATGGTTCTAAATGTGGAGTAGTCTTTAAAACATAATTAGATCTAACAAGAGGTTTATTCATTTCCACATATTCCCGCTCTTGCTCAACCATCCTCATAAAATTCATCTTTGTCCAGTTCAAATCACTTTTTTGTAACAGATGCGGGGAATGATAAAGCTCTGGACGCCCCAATTTAGCAAAGACATCTCTAATATAAGATAGCCAGGGTATTTTGTGTGCTTTTACAAGTGCCATTACATCTTTTAAAATAGCATGGTTTAATGAAATCTCTTTATTAATCCAGGTTTTAACCCAACACGTTATTGGGGCTAAGCGTATAAGATCGGAAATATAGCTCAGTCCCAACTCAGTATGTATTGTAAACACAGGCGTAGATTGAGGAACAGCTAACAGGATCCTTAAAAATTTGTTCTCAATTTTTTGTAATTTATCCTGTTGCAAATAGCCCCATAATGAGGCCCCATACAATGCTATAGATAGGCATTTAGATTTATAAATAGATAAAAGTGCCTCCATAGGCCTGGATCCCAACCGCCTTGCAAAGTCCATTAGAGCAGAGGATGATCTAGCGACCGCTAAGCATTTCGCATTAATTTGAGGGGCCCAGCTTCCCTTTAGATCAAAAATGACACCAAGATACGTAAATACTGGGATGATGGATAGAACTACACCATTGCAAGAGAAGGGCAGTGTTTTATATGATTTTGGGCGTTTTCCAACCACCATAACATGAGATTTCTTACTATTCACCCTCTGGTCTAAAGATTCCATAAAGCCACCAAAGAAATCTAAAAGTCTCTGCAGCCCCAGTCCTGTGCGGGCCAACAGTACCGCATCGTCAGCATAAAGAAGGACCGGAACTGCAGAGTTACCCACATGGGGGGTGTCCGGGGTGGCCATTTCCAGATGTTTATCTAGGGAATTTATATAGAGGGTAAAAAGCAGGGGGGCCAGGATACACCCCTGCCTTACCCCCCGCTTAGAGTCAAAGTAGCGAGTACACCCCCTTCCCTATTAACACGGATGTTCGCCTTCAGTCCTCGGTGAAGCGTATCTAAAAAATTCACCAGGGATATATCAATTCCCAGATTCTTCAGAATTTCCCACAGTTTTCCCCTATTTTACCAGGTCAAAGGCCGATGACAGGTCCATGAACCCCATATAGAGCATGCCATCCTTCGCCTGAGTGTACTTACTGATGAGCATCTGTAAATTGAGGCATTGATCTAATGTGCCTCTTTTTGCTCGAAACCCATACTGAAGGTTGGAAAGGACCCCATCATATTTCAGACAATCCTCCAGTTTTGAAAGGATCACTCTGCCCAGAATCTTAACGGCAGAGTCGATTAACGAAATAGGTCTGTAACAGGAGGGGTCACTTCTCAGGCCTTTTTTAAACACCGGTATTATTGTTGATGTTGACCAGGATGGTGGAAAACCGTTAGTGCTAACTGAATTGAAGACATTAGTAAGGACCCTAGCCCATAAAGTGGGTTGAGTCCTGTATAAGTCTGCTGGGACCCCATCAGGGCCCGGGGCGTTATTTTTCCATGTAACCACAATTGCCCTTTCAACATCAGCCAATTCAAATTGTAACGGTCGGGAACTATGTGTGGGTATAGGATCGGATTGTGTAATTGTGGTAACATCCTCGTTGTCATAAATCTTACTAAAGTGGGCTACCCATAGATCATCTGCAATCACACAGTCCAGGGCAGCATTCTCTGTACTAGAGAAATATGGGTGATTAATTATACCCCAAAATTTACCACTGTCCTTCTGAATATCTATTGCACTAAGATCATTCCATGCTTCAGTTTTAATGGCCTTCTTCCTCGCTGCTATAGCTTGCTTATAAGCGCCCCTTAGGCTGATTATAACCTCCCTGTTCCTTGGTTTCAGTTTCAGGGCATGTAATAATACTTTATGTGCTTTAGAGCAATTACTATCAAACCAACGTGGGTGGTTAGATACTGGAACTTTGGATTTGGTCTTTAAATCCTGATTAACCTTTTTACAGATGGAAATAAAGGCTTCAATAATGTTGGTTCCACAAGCCGTGGTATCAAAACAGACCACAAAATCTGCATCCGCCTTGGTAAGTAAGTCTGACATAAACGAGTCAGGGACTATCTTTGCCCAGTTAAGCCTCCTGAACTGATCTTTCAATTTCAGGGAGTTTTTAGTCATACCAGTGATGTCTCGTCTGATTATTACATCCCCTAAGTCTAACTCCAGTGTAAGGGGGTTATGATCACTATAAACCGAGTCCTCAACTTTATATGAGGTGACTACAGGGATCAGGCCTACAGAAACAAATATATAGTCGATGATGGTACCAGACTCTCTCCCTTTAAATGTTGCTGTCCTCTCTTCGCCCCCAAACCCATCTACCTCAAAAAGGTTAAAACTGGCTAGCAGAGCCTCCAGGGCTTCCCCCTGTTGAGTATGTTCAAAATGTACGGCGGAAGATCCAACAGGGCCCATCTGCTGTTCCGCCAAACAATCCCATCTACATGGGTGAATATTAAAATCTCCCATTAACAAAATTTCGAATGAAGTGCTATGCAGACTTTTATATTCATCTAAAAAACGCTCTACAGCGCTAAGATGAGAGTTACGTAATTCTCTCTCTATGACATTATAAAAATTGATTAACAAAATAGTGGTATGGTTTGAACCACCCCATTCCACAATCAAAAGGTTGTCAGAGGCAAAATCAAGCTTTTTAAATGATCCTACCAGGTCCAATGAGGTCAGTAAAAGCAATCCTCCCTTGGCTCGGCCTCCCAATCCTGGGACAGCCTTCACAAAAAATGAGGAAAAGCCATCTAAACAGAAGCTATTGTCTAAGTCCCAGGTTTCTTGAAAGGCTATTACATCATGGCCTTGAATAAAATTAATCCATGGTGCATCATTACATTTATTTTTTATACCTGCAATGTTCCAACTTAAAAACTTTCTTGAGCATCCACTACCTGCCCTCGATCTACTGTCCTCACTAGTTAAATCATAGTTATTTAGTCAATCATTTGTTTCCATGTTTGTTAACGGCGTGAATCTATTTTCTAGGGGTATAGGTATACTGCTATCGTTAATAGTGGATGATTTTTTACTATGAGGAACTGTATTCCAACCCCCCTTTCTTAGGTCAGTCTGTCTAGCCTGGTAGGAACAGTTGGTTATGTGGGACTTCCCTGTAGTACAGCCACTAGTGGGACGGTGGGACGGCCTATTATGCTGAATTTCAGTATAGTGTGGATAGAAATAACCCAGTGGTAAAGGTCTATACAAGTACCCGTAAGTTCAGACCCATCCCAAAACAATCTGTTTGCAACATTGGGGTAATTAAAATTAATGACCACACAGTCCCCTGGTAAGCATTTACGCCGCCTGCCAACCCACTCTGCCCGTCTTGCTGAGATGATATTCTTAGAAATATCATCTCCTCCACTACAGAATTGAGAACACCATGTTTGTGCCCTAGTCAATAAATCATAATCGGTTTCTTTCGCGCCAGGTTTCAGAGGAGGAATTCCCGTTAGGACAGCTACTAGAGGTGCTGCATCTGGTGGGAGATGCAGAACACGACTCCTAATCTGGGCAGGTTTACTAGAAGTAGTCGGTGGGAAGCGATTCTTCTGGTCCCTTAAATGAGGTTGTACAATAACAGGTGGACCAGACTGCCCGCCTATGGTTACCTGTGGCTCTCTGGGCCCAATGTTATCATCACAGATTTGCCCCCCTGGTATTTCATTTACTACACATGGCCTAGAAAATGTTTTAAGTTTTGCCCCCCCGCCCTTCACAATCGGTGTCCTACAGGGATCCGCTTTAAACTCCTTTATGAAGTTGTCAATATGTTTACATTTGTCCAATAGTTTATGTACACAGGAGTTAAGAGTATCCACAATATCCTGAGCAATGGCTATGAGAGCTGGCTCCAGGCGAGACTCAAACATCCCCTCCACTATATCGGCCAGATAATTCATGGACCTTGTATCATTTATGTTCAGTTCAGCTCTGTCTGTCAAAACCGGATCCAGAGTAGATTTATTATTCCTACTGCCCTTTTTTACACCCTTGCAATCTTTATGCTCTTGAGCTAGTGCTTGTCCAGGGTTATCTTGATCCGTAGACGATGTTTCTTGAGAGGGTATAGGAGCTTGAGGTGGGTGTATGATGGCAACAACAGGCTCAAGGGGAATAGGGAGGGCACGAGCTGTTGATAAACTATGGTCTAACAAGGTGGAAAATGGGTCTGTAGCACCCAAGCCTAATTCCTTTTCAGCAATGGCAATTTCCTCATTTAGGGCCCCCACGGCAGAGGTTAGGTAGGAATTTATTGACTCTTGTTTTTTAGCCACCTTCGCTTTCTTACCGTCACAATCATTGTCCTGTCTGAGTAGCTTACGTTTCCCCATAGTAACGATCAAAGGGTATAGCCTGTCCTGTCCTCTGTCGTCCCCTGACGGCCACAGACGGCCCGCCCTCTGCCCGGGCTCTGCCCGGCATCGCCCGTGCGCGTCCTGATTTTGTAGCGCCTCCGGGCACGCTGCGGCAGGAAGTAGTCGCTAGGCTCCCTGGGAGCTGTAGTCTCCAGCCGCCAGCCGCGAGGTGGAATGAAGCGGCCGCGGCGAGACCACAGCGTTTGGGCCCCAGGAGCTGTCGAGCGTCCAGCTGGTAAGTTTCCCGGTCTGGTGTGGCTTAGATTTGCCCCCCGCTCCACCGAGGGAGCGTCCTGATTTTGTAGCGCCTCCGGGCGCGCTGCGGCAGGAAGTAGTCGCTAGGCTCCCTGGGAGCTGTAGTCTCCAGCCGCCAGCCGCGAGGTGGAATGAAGCGGCCGCGGCGAGACCACAGCGTTTGGGCCCCAGGAGCTGTCGAGCGTCCAGCTGGTAAGTTTCCCGGTCTGGTGTGGCTTAGATTTGCCCCCCGCTCCACCGAGGGAGCGCCCTGATTTTGTAGCGCCTCCGGGCGCGCTGCGGCAGGAAGTAGTCGCTAGGCTCCCTGGGAGCTGTAGTCTCCAGCCGCCAGCCGCGAGGTGGAATGAAGCGGCCGCGGCGAGACCACAGCGTTTGGGCCCCAGGAGCTGTCAGGGCGTCCAGCTGGTAAGTTTCCCGGTCTGGTGTGGCTTAGATTTGCCCCCCCGCTCCACCGAGGGAGCGTCCTGATTTTGTAGCGCCTCCGGGCGCGCTGCGGCAAGATGTAGTCGCTAGGCTTCCTGGGAGCTGTAGTCTCCAGCCGCCAGCCACTGGGTCTAATGTGGCTGAAAAATAGGCACATGGGCGTTGCTTATCCCCAAATTGTTGTGCTAAAACTGACAATGCACAACCTTCCCTCTCATGGACGTAAAGTGTAAAGGGCTTACTGTAATCAGGAGTACCTAACACAGGAGCAGAACATAGGGCAGTACGTAAATCATTAAAACTTTTCTGACATTCTGCAGCCCAAGGGAGAGGTTGGGGTGTATCTTTAAGAGTAAGTGCCAACAGAGGTTTTGCTAGCAGAGAAAAGTTTGGAATCCATTGTCTACAATAAGAGGTAATACCCAAGAAAGCGCGTACCTCCTTTCATGTGCTTGGGACAGACATTTGAGCAATTGCTTGGATACGCACTGGAGTTAATTGTCTTCCCTCCTTTGACAAGAGATGACCTAAATAGGTAACTTTTTGCCGGCAATATTGCATCTTAGAGGGTGAAACCTTGTGGTCAAGATCAGCCAAGTGTCGTAACAGTGTAATAGTAGCCTGTTTACAAATATCCTCAGAATCAGCAGAAATCAACAAATCATCTACATACTGAATAAGAGTGGCACCTGGAGGTAAAGTGAGAGTATCGAGCTGTGTTTTTAAAGCTTGACTATAAATGGAGAGACTCTCACAATAGCCTTGAGGAGCGCGTGTAAATCGGAAGCTTCGGCCTCCTAAAGGGAAGCCAAAAATATCTCTGCTTTCTTTGGCAATGGGAATACTGGAGAATGCATTCTTCAAGTCGATTACAGAAAACCAAGTAGCAGAAGCAGGTACCATTGTCAATAGGGCAGTGATATCTGGGACAACGGGAAATTGGGGTACAACAATCTTGTTAACTTCCCGGAGATCGATCACAAAGCGATAAACGGGAGGTTGGGAAGAATCAGTACATTTAAGAATAGGTATAACAGGACTATTGCATATATTTCCTCTAGTCTCTTCAATCACACCTTTCTGAACCAAATCATAAATAATAGCCAAAAGAGCTTTTTCACCATCATTGGAAACTTTGTACTGGGGAATGCGTGGTAACTTAATATTGGGTTTGAGGGTGACAACGTAAGGCGGGATTTGTAAAACGCCAACATCATTAGGACCTGTAGCCCAGAGAGGGGGAAGTTTGTCTTTAGACAGATATACTGGGGAAATCAATTCCCTACCCAAAGTGAGGTGTACACCAGAAGGAGAACAATGTAGGGTTGCATACAATCTTTTTAATAAATCCAGACCCAACACATTTTCACCACAACCAGTTCTTAAAATAAGTGGAGCCTCTAGATCATAAGGACCTATCGAGATGGGCAAAGGTTGAGAAATTGGGTTTTTGACTGGGGCGACAGAAAATCCTACAGAAATATTCGTTAAGCCAGACAAAGGTGCCCCAGGGAGTTTAGAGTGGATAATAGAACTCTTTGTTGCACCAGTGTCCAATAGAAATGGCTCTGAAACACCTAATGTAACTACCTCAACATAATGCCCATTCTGATCCACTGGAACTGATATGACTCCCTCACTTTGTCTATGGCTGTCCTAGCTAGTATGAAAATCTTGACCCTCATTCTCGTTATAATAATTATTATTGTAATATTGAGCAGATTGAGTATTTTGCTGATCAAAATAATTCGTAGAAGTTTGAGGGGAAAGAGAACGCTGATGCTGATCATAAGATGATCTACCTCGTCCCCTACCCCTAGGTGTTCACTGATAGCCACTTCGGCTACATGACCCAGACATATCACCAGTACGGTTTAACAAAACTGGGCAACTATTCTTGAAGTGACCTTCCTCCTTACAATAAGCACATTGATTAGGACCCAATGGAGACCTTGGAACAAAGGGTTCAGGTTTCTGTAACAGCCTCTGGAATTGGGGAAGTGGCTGATATGAACGCTGAACAGAACGAGGAGGATAAGCTTGCTGCAAAAGAACTTTTGTTTTGAGGTCTTTATTTTTCTTTTCTGACTTCTCTTTCTCCTCTAAATCCCTATTTTCCTAGTATTGAACCATCGTCAAAATTCCCGAAGGCGCTGCCACAGGCCATGCACTTTCGAACATTTTGAGCCTCGTAGATAATTCGGCAATAAATTAGAGACGAACTTATCTACAAACAGCCTCTGGCCACCTGGCGTAGCCATATCTTGTCCACTGTGATCAACAAATGATTCCTCGAAACGTGTAAAGAAATCAGATACAGACTCATCCTTCTTTTGCTTACAGGCGGACAACTTATCCCAATTAACTGCTTGTGCTGGCATTAGAGTTTTCATAAGTGTCATTATTCTGTTGGGCAATTCTGTAATCATTGGTTCTGGCTTAGCTCCACCCACTTGTCTTTGATCTGCTTGTAGGATAGCAGCCCAATCACCACCTAATTCAACAGCGTGATCCTCTCTACGAATTTTATTCCATATCTCGGATGGAACTACTTGACCCATCAACATATCTATATCTGATAATGTTAGTGTGCAAGAGGACAATGTTTGCACTAATTCTTTATAATATCCTGCCGGATTTTTACGCGGATCAGGTAATGCTTGCTTTAATGCAATAACTTCTGATCTTTTCCACGGAACATGTACCCAAACTTGCTGAAAATGAGCAAGCACAGGGGGGTTAGCCCCTGGCACAGCATCGCGCCATAAAGGTTGTACCTCTCGCATAGGATATCATTTGTCTGTTGTAAAAATTCCTTCTGTCCCTGATAGAGATAGAAGATCTCTATATGCTACTAAATTCGATATTGCATCTTTATAATCCTGTCCTATTACTGCTCCAGTAGCTACTTCCTTTCTTAATTCTATTAATCCCCTAGGTTGGCCATCCTGGATTGCATTGTCCCACATTTGTCCCACATTGTCCCACATTTGAATCAATATCTCGCATATGAGATTAAAGACATAACGCTGAGTAGATGTAGGCCATTGCATAGCTAAATCTTGGATATCAGATGACCCATACATATTACCATTTGTCAACCCTTTTTTCAGCCTGAGATTGGAGCATCGTAGCTTCATGAAGATCGAGATGACTCTGACTTCTAAAAGTTCTCTTCTTAATAGGGAAATTACGTATTTTATGTATAAAAGGAGTAAAAGCTGAAAAGAACCCACTATATTTTCTTCAAACTGATTGTGGAGTAGAAGCTTGTGCCACAGGGGTAGAGACGAGTGTCGTTACTGGAGGTATTACAACATGACCCGCAGTAGTAACTGGTATCATAGGTTGAGGCACAGACAGAGGTGGAGGTATAACAGGTAGCATAGCAGGTACTGGTGGAGGAGCTAAGGCTGGTACATAAGGCAGTGGAGCAGACAACATAGGGGACATTAAAGGATCCTTTTCATTCTCTTCATCTAATGATGGAGAAGTAGGCAAAGCTGGATAACATTTATCTTCTGTCATACGATGTTGTCTATCTAATACCTCAATCACTCGATCAGTTTCATTGTCTTTAAAATGTTGAGCAGCCTGTATAACAGACATTTCTTTTTCTTTTCTATCTCTTTTTGCTTGCTTTATTTCTTTCTGTTTCGACTCCTTTCGCCAAATGCGAAATGAGTCAAACATTGCCGGCCGGGCTTTTCTCTTAAATAGTCTTTCCTCTAAATTATCCAACACACATGGCTCAAAACTACCATCCTTCGGCCATTGGAAAATACTGTCATTCTTAGTGTATTTTTCCCAAAGGTCGACAAAGATGATAGGACCAGTTCCATGTTTGGAATAAACTTCATATTTTGGAGTCCCTACTGAAGGCACTGGACAAGTGTCTTCTACTCGGGAATCTCTTAAACAACAACAACAACACCATCTTTTGAACTTACTGAAACCAGGCATCGTTATTTCACTGGTCTCTTACTAACATCAAGGCGTTAATCAACTATCACAGTACAAGTGTACTCACCCCTCGGCTTCGGTTATTGCAACAATCGAATCAAAGCAAAATCAAAAACAAAGATGTGGGAGCTACCCACAATTACTTAACTAAGTATTCTCTCACGCCAACCGAGGCCCGTTTATCATCTCGAAATTCCAGTCATTGCCAACACGAACCAAAGCAGGGTGGCGGTCAGGGCAGCAGTCATCAGCAGCCGTCGGAAAGGAGAAGCCGCGTTGAAAAGACCTTCGGTCCACTTTTGACATGCAGGGGTCACTCATGTGGTGCGCTTCCTCTGGAATTTCCTCACATAGCTCCTCACGACCCTCGGGCTTGACCACGACCTTTGACACCGCCCCACGTTGGTCGCCAATTGAAGAACCAGGCCTTTAGGGCCTAGCGGCGCAGGGCACACCTAAATCTCCGAGTTCACCTGCTTTGTTATACAGAGACACGGGACACTCTGTTAAGCGTAGACAACAGGATTTATTAGCTGCAACTCTGGACAGTCATCCTAGAAGTACACCAATGGTATGTTCTCAGGAGACTGCCCCTTTACTCCGGGGCTCACAGTCTTTTATATTCTTTTACACCTCCATAAGAACACTCCCAATGCGCAAAATTTAAACCAATGAAAAGATATGTTTTTTTGGGAAAAACAAGGCGTCACATGATTAAATTATCCACCCCCTAGGTCATGTTTTGACTAACTCACAGGTGATTCAATAATGGTGTCCCCGAGTTAATCAACCATGGTAGACATGTTTGTGTATTGTAAAAGAGGTCAATTTGCCAGGCAGGATAAGACGGGAAGAAGGACAATGAAAACCAACAGATGGTTTGAAACAAGGATTAGTGAGTCAAGACAAGAATACTGAAGGCCAACAGGCAATTTGGATAAGGATTAGTGAGTCGGACTGGTTCCTGGAATCAACTTCACCTCAAGGATAGAGGGGTTATTTGATACATGGTAGTACGAAGGGCAAGAGTTTTCTGTCTGCCAGGCTGCCTGAGTGAAGGCAACACAAAATGGTGGTGAAACACAAAATGGAGTCGGAACTGAATTTCCTCAGGTTGCTGCCAGTAGGGGTGTAGTGGGGATTAGGGAGAGGTTTACAGAGTGAGGCGAGGTTGGAAAGGATTTAGTTGAAGCCCTTGTAAACAATAGCTAGTTGGTTTTCCAGCAGGGTGAGGGGTTGGCCCACCTCTTCAAGGGAGGGGGTAGGGGGGTTCTGAAGGGGGTCCTTCCTAGGGGAGGGGGGACCTGACGCTGCTGCCTTGGCGTCTGGTGGAGAGTGAGTTGTCTGAGTATTTCTTGGGTGGGGTCGAGGGCGCAGCAGGAGGAGGGTTGTGTTGTGATTGCCATGTTCTTATGAGTGTGGGTATAGGGAAGTAGCTGGTGGTCTTGGACTGAGTGTTGCGGCTGATCATAGACGCTTGTCTCATTATCAGATGCATGAGCAGTGTAACAAGGATATAAAATCAGATGATGGGCCAGTTGGTGTGCTTAATAATCCTAGTGCATTGATGAAATGGATGGTGTCTGGACCACTAATTGCCAACTTACTGGGACAGTTTGATGTAGAAATTGGATTCACTTAAAACGAAAATAATTGTGTTCACCATGAAGACAATGCCTCTTGTAACACTCGATTTGTAAATTATGTTATGGAATCTACACACTTTTTTGTATGAAAGCAGGCATCGTTATGCATGTGGTATTGACAAACATCTTATGAATATTGCATCCAACTTAATCATGAGTGATAATGCTCATAAATCTGTGTGCATTGCTGACGACGTGGGAAGAACTCAATACGGATTGCTTGTCCAAGAACGCCTGGTACACTGCCTGGTACACTACGAAAAATCTATTTTGTAATCTATTCCTAGAAACAAGCTATGTTTATTTAATGAGGTAGTCCCAAAATCAATGAACCACAAAGTAGCCATCTTAAAAAATTACTGCTCACTTTTCACTAGACTGTATATAAGCTTGACAAGATAGAGAGGAGATTTAAAGGAATTTTTTGCCCATGAGAATCTTGATTATCCCCCATCACTTTCTGAGGGAGGATTGCTAAGAAAAGGGACATGGTATGATATAATCCCTTGTTTGGAAAAGCTTAATGGTACCGAGCTAATATGAATAACATTCCAGATACAGCAAGTTGTGCTATTATGGATGGATCGGCAATAATCCATTTCTTAAAACCTGACAATGTATGCAAACTACAGCACCTATATATTCCAGCCTGTAATGACCTGATAATTCTGCCAGTCACCAGGGCATACTTACCTTATCCCTTCTCAGGACCCAAAAGGATACAACACTTCACAATACCTACCTAAGAAAGGAATAATACCAACGAATAACTAAAGATATTTGGCATTTGCTGGGGAGTTTGCGAAAAACAACGCCAACTGGCGAGAACAACGCAAGAAACAATACCAGTGACGACAAAACAACAACCTGGGAAAAACAACGTCACTCGGTAAAACAATGCCAAGGGCCACAAGGTAACAACATACCCCAGGGTACGAAAAACACAACACAATACCAAGGGCCACAGGGTAAAAACAATGCGAAACAAAGCCCACCCTGGTGGAGCTAAAACAACGCGCACTCCTCCTAACAATGCCTCTGGGTGGATTACTTATTGGTTTTGGTTTCTCTGGATGAGAATGGAACCTAACCTTCGACAACTACCTGCAGGAAGGGAAACTTACCATCCTTCCGATGCTACAGCACTTGGACCAGAAAGGCCCTGACCTTCCGTCCCAAGGAATACAGACGAATAATGGTATTTATTCTGGGGTTTCTTTATTACACAATGATAGAAGGACAAAAGAAAGAAATCACTACTATGTCACGATAGGCCTTCTTCACATCAATCCCTAAGCAATTGCGAATGCAATTAGAATACACATATATAGAAGTCATATGTAAATCAGCATATAACCTGAAAATAGGAAACGATAGTTAGATAAGAACAGTTAGGAAATAAGACTTTTTGGAACACCTCACCAAGTTTCTACACATCCCGCTTCCACTTTGCCAGAGGGGAGCCCGTTTCTCCAGCCGAATCAGGATTCTCTGTTCCACTGTCACAGCTGCACGTCTGCAATGTGATGGACTACCAGTGGTCGAGACCCGAACACCCCCTTTAGTACAAGTGCAAACGTTGGTCGAAGCTTTTAGCAAGCCTCGCCCCCTGTTCCCATCAGATTCCGTACCACTCCGAGCCAAGGTCACAGCTTCAGCTAGCTAGGTGTCTGTTACGACTTCGTGGCAGAGCGAGCACATTCCTCCGACAAGAACCGGTTCCTACTAGTATACGAAGTGAGAAAAACAAGTGAGAAGTAAAACATGACTCCTCACCCAGAAAGACTTAGAAGATGGCGATAGCCTAGAAAATGGAGTCGCTTAAGCATAGGCCACTATTCCCGCAAAGAGCTTAAATTAATATGCAAGATGGCATTAGAGTATGCCATAGCCAATAGGTAAGCTCTGCCTTGACGCAAGATACAGTCAGACACAGAAAGAACATTATCAAGTCCTATTTTACAGCTAATCTATATTATACAGGCCTTCCTAGCACCATATTAGAGCAAAATATACTGAGATGGTAGTGGGCAATGGTCATAATTGAGCCAATTATCCATACAAATGGCTCAATCACTACACAGCCTTATGTAATGAACATACTTAACAAATTGAAATGAGTATACATAGTATTTTACAGTTACATAGAGGGGTCTCTGAAAAAGGAGGAAAGAAATAGGCGAGGTTTTAGTCCTTGCTTTTGTGTAAAAGGTTCAACAAATATACCAATAAACTGGGCGACTTTTCTACAAAATGAAGATAACAAAAATGATTTGTTCCAACTCTTGGCTTCCAGCTTTTTGAGTCTTGAGATACCAGAGGGTTAATGTGTATTACTGACAAAGGATGATAATGTGGTGAATATTCCCGAAAATCTGACTGTATCTGAACTCACACCATGTTGTCAAGAAGCAGCTGATACCAGAATACTATTACATGCAAAACATGCTGGTGAAAGTGGTCAGATGTCCATAACTACATGTATTGTTGATTCTGATGTAGTAGTTATTGCTCTTTATGCATTTAGCAGCTAAAATCTTTCTAATTGTGTGGATATATTTTGGTATTGGGAAACATCAAAGGCTACTGCCTATCCATGAGTATGCTAATAAACTTGGCAAAAATGTTTGTGATGGTATTTGATTTTTGCATACATTTACAGGTTACAACACTGTATCTGCATTTGCAGGTCGTAGCAAGAAATCAGGTTGGGAAATGTGGCAACATTTTCAGGATGGTACAGAAACATTTATTGAGCTCTCTCATTGCCCACCAGATATTTCAAATAACGGTTTCCGTCAGCTTCAGCAATTTATAATTAGATTATACAATAAGAAAATAAAACAGATTCTGTTAACGAGAATTATGGTGACCAAACGTAATCACTCTCTAGAAAATGTGCCACCAAGTGAGGCTGCTCTTTTACAGCACAGCAAGAGAGCTATTTTCAAAGTGGGTTATGTGCGTTCTCAGTGGTGGAAAGTGTATCCTGATATACCTGATACAGCTCAGTGGGGATGGCAGAAGGAAGATTCTGGATATGAACATCTGTGGTCACTTTTGCCTGATGCTTCATAATACCTCAAGGAACTTGTTAAGTGTGGATGTAAAACATTGTATACCCATGCTGGTAAATGTAAACATTTGTCCCTTCCATGTACTGGTCTTTGTAATGGACAATGTAGTCAGGAGGGCATGTTTTAGATGACTTGACCAAATTGTAACCTTTAAAAAAAACTGTTGACTAAAATAACAATAAACATCAATAACAATATCATTTGAATCGTCTTTCTTTTTCAATAATAAAAGTTTTAATGTTTAAATGTTACAAAACCCGTTTTTATATTATAACAAAAAGATAGCAAAAATATACAGGGAGTCATTTAAAATGTTCTGTACACCCTGTATTTGGGGCCCAAGTGGCCACAAAATAGTAATGACATAAACTAGACATTTTTTGATGAACCATGATTTTTGTTTGAAATTTCTATTTTTAGCCATTCAGAAGTTAAGAGGGGTGAACAAGTTATGTGGAACACCCTGAATATCTACACTATATCTGCATACTTATCATAGTGCACTATGAGTCAATCAAATTGTCATAATTTTTAAATCATTGACTAACAAACCATTACAATTATGTGCTGGAAGACTAATATTACATTTATGATAATTTACTGGCCCTTGCAGTGACTATTTTGTACTATGACGGCACATGCCTAAAATGGGGAGTCAGATTTTTGGGGTCCATATCAGAAACTGACTACCTAACACTGTGTCAAGTTTCATATTAGTACCACATTTTCCAAGTATCTGGTGGTTTTTTACTCTAAGCTACCTCACTACTTGCAGGGGGCCGACTTAGGGCATATTTGACCATCCCCTCTCTGGGATAGGGTATGGCTTAAAATGCACACAACTTCTAGAAAGGCTACTCTTACTCAGACATCCTTTTTTGTTTTTAATAGACTTTATTTTACTCCCCTTTCCATATCTACTGTTGCAATTGCCCTGACTCCAGATGTTGGTCCTGTTCTTTTCAAAACAGTGACCTAAAACTCTTATAAAGCCTGATGGTATACAGTATACCATCACCATCAATTAGATTGACTATATGCTGAATCTATTCTTTTGTTGTTTAACAGTGACTTACTATGGGTACCTCTTACCACCTTTTTAAATAACATTAGTACATTCTCTAGTACCACAAAACCTTCACCATTTCACTTTTAAACCTCCCTGAACAATAAATAATGGATTCTCTGTTTACCAACCTTCATTTGTACATTTTTCTGATATATACTCTTGTTTTATTCAGTTATTGATGCTTATGCAAAATTGTTAGTTTATGCTGATCTTTTTTGATTCTGGTTCATGTTGTAACTTTGTCTTTCTCTACCTTCCTTCCTCCTTTACCCTCTCTTGCATTTCCTAGGAAATTCATAAAACCTGTAAAAAGAAGCTTATATTGCATAATCAATTAACTAAGTTTTCTTTATTGCATCTTCTTTATGATAATACTATTATAATGTTCATGATGCTTTTCTATTATTATGTCATTAGTAATTTTGTGTTCACATCTCCTGCATGTCTACCAATGTGGCTACAGCTTCTCAGCAGCCTGGAGACCACTACCTTTCACATCGGAAATTACACCCTTCTGACCACAGATAAATATGACCACTGCCTCCTGATATTGCTGCACCTCTTAGCTACCTTCAACACAGTTGCCCATCCAACCCTCATTCAAATCCAGGAGTCTCAAATGGGATTCACCAGCAGTATCATTCACTGGCTCTCCTGCTACCTTTCCAGTTATAAGTAGTTTGTTTGAGCAAGTGCAGGTCCCAAACGATCCCTATCTACTGTAGTATTCCCAGGGTCTCCATCCATCTTCAGCCTTTACATGGAGTCACTTGGGGCTGTATTCACAGATAATAGCATCAATGTTGATCAATATGCTGATGATACACAACTCTACTTGAAAGTCTCTTCTGCTCCATACACTGCCAGAACTGGATGTCCTGTGCCTACCTAAAGATTAACCCAACCACAACAGAATTCCTGTTATTTGCCAAGAACGAGCAAGAAATAGCACAATTCTGGGATCAGTGACACAAACATTCATGGCTTTGAACCCCAGCTTTCACTGGATGGCAAGTCATTTGGATTCCCATTGGGCACCAGCTCACTTGACCACTCACTTGACCAGCTCAGCTTGACCACTGTTAAGGACACATTGCCAAAAAACACCAAAGATGGGCTGGTACCAGTTCTCTCTTGTAAAGAAAGTGAAACTGTTTCTTCAACAAAGCACTCATCAAACAATAATGACCAAGTCCCTCAGACTACAAACACTTCTGTTATCTTTTAATTTGTAATCTGCGTGAAGATTTGTAGTCTTCTACATAACCCTCACTCAACCCTCACTCAACATACGTTTGTGACAAGTTTCTTTTATATTACATAAAAACCTTTTTCGAGAAAACTTTTTTGACAGTTTTAAAGAAAAACCACAGGACTCGTACCGCATACGCTCATCAGAATCCTAATTTTTATAGTCCCATGCACACGACAGTTGTGAGAAAAATGTGAATGGGCAAAATGACCCCTCACGGGCGCACCACCAACAGGGTAACTGGCAGGTACTCACCAGATAAGCCCATTTTTCTGACCATTGTCTGTCATTTTGCCCAAAGAAAAAGTGTCCAAAACAGAAAATAAAAGTGTATAGAAGTGCATATAGTGAAGTGACAACAAATCACACTCCACGTTGTGGCAATAGGTGATTAAAATTAACAAGGATTCACTCAAACTCGCAACAATTTTATTCTTGACCAAGTGAACCCAGTCAAAAGTAAAAAGTCAAGAAGGATGCTATTTATGCATACCCTTACTGAATGCCAACATGTTTCACTGACTTTCGTTTATTTGGGCAGATTCTTCAGGGCCAGACTTTTCGCCACAGCACCGAGGTTGGACACATCATTCTAAAAAACCTCAATAAGCCACCATGTATCCTACCAGCTTAGAGGTACATGAACTGATAAAAAATACTCCCCATGTGAGTCCTGCTTTTCGATTCTGTCCTTCAGTCGTTACATGAATCGACCGGGGCCTCACGGAGCGTGTTGTCTTCTTCAACAAAGCAACCTCAGAACTGCTGTTCAAGCCCTGGTACTCTCACATCTGGATGACGGAGATAATCTGCTCCATGGCCTCCCAGACTTCACACTGGCACCCCTTAATGGCTTTCTACATGGTGCACCACATGTCATGCAGGGCTAGAAAAAATATTATCAGATCACCCCCATTCTGATAGAACATAATGTGCTCCCTTTGAGGTCTCATACTTTCCTCAAAACTAGCTGCACTATTTGCAAAGCCCTGCTTATCTTGCAGGCAAGCTCACCGTCTATAGTGGCTCCCAGCATCCTTCAGTCAGGCCACTATCGGACTTGAGACTAAGAAGTGTAAGAAGGAAAAAAGCACAACAGTACTTTTTTTGTATATATGAATCTAGTATCTGGAACAGCATCCCTTTATCCATAACGACTGCCCCTACACTGTTCTATTTTCGGAGGATTGTAGAGGAACCTCCTTAAAGAATACTACATTGCATTGCAGTAGCAATCCAATAACTAGTTCCCTCCCTTATCACTCATTGATAGTATGCTTACTTTTGACAATGTACAATGCTTCTCTAGGTTAAAACTATAGGAATATTGCATTCATATATGGGTCCATACATTCATACAATTGGAAACCTCACAAGATGAGGAGTTTGGTGTGCTATCAAATGATATGATGTTGAAACTATTTCTTTTCCAAAACATAGTGAACCTTTGATATATCTCTTCAACTTGATGGTACAAGTTGCAGCCAATTTATTTTATAGATTAACATCCACTGGATGATGACTCTCGCTGCTACTCTGTACACTAGGTATGAGTGCTCTTAAATTACCAATATGATATATATACACACACCAATGAACGCGCTTAGTGAAATAATTTGTGATTGCCTTTTGGCATTTTTTGGCCAGTTCTCAAACCGATCACCAGACCTATATGAGTAACACTATTAGCGATTCACTCACACTACTATAAACTTTGGAACCACTCTCAATGCCTTACCCCCTTGTTACATTTACACCACTGAGGTGCTAGACTAACAATGCATCCATTTTTTTTTGCCCTGATGAGACTGGCCTAACGGTACAAATGTCAACAACAACCCAATTTTTGGGCTGAATAACAAAAATCACCAGCTGTGGTTCACTGGACCTGTGGCCCAAAAGCTGCCACCATATGAACTCAATTCTGCCTGGGGTTTTTATGTCACTTTCTGTATGCACTGTGAACCCACCTGCTAGTACTCACCACTGCACATTTTGTGTCACACTGCACTTTCTGCACAAAGGTTCATCTCTCATGTACTCAATAGATTGAAAACAAGAAGGTTTTTTAATGATAGATTTCACATCAAAGTAATTAATATGTTTTGTAAATAGTACTCAGCAAATAACAGATACATCATGCATATAACGAGACTATAATAACATCAAGATATCGAATGAACTCCTAGGAAACCTTTGGAGTAGCGATATACTACAGTGTGTAAGTTGTAAAAAAACATAATAGGTTCAGAGGCACAAATTGTATCTTGTAAGCCTACGGCTGAGCTGCTGCATGTCAGGGTTTCTGAAAACTAAGGATGCATAGTCTGGATCTACCCTATACCCCTTTCTCCCACCACCTACACTTCCAGTCTCTGTATCACACCTTTACAGGTTCTTTTTCTTTCCTCATTGTTCCCTTTGCCACTGTTTTCCTATCTTTCTTTCCCTCTTTCTCCCCTTTCTGTCTTTCCCTCTGTTGCTCTGGGCCATGGATTAATGAAGAAAAACAAGTCCTGGATGGTCCCCGAAAATGAGTGCTGGTGTTGACCACCTGCAACCTCTCCATATATGCATCATTCAAGTTCCCTTTCAGCAACATAGGGTGGCTATGTTGCTGCCAAGGGTATGTACGGGTAGCATCATGTGTGATTCACGAACAGGACGTCTCAAATGTGTCATTTTCCAAGACCTTCCATTTCTGTTATTGTTACTTACTTGACACTTCTCACAGAGACGTGTTTGGAGTAAAGCCAGGTAAGTTTATTTGTTTCAGAGGTAAACAGAGATTGCGGGTATAGCACACTTACCAGATGGTGGTGTTTGTTTATACATTGTTTCAGCCTGTCACTCAAGAGAGAGTTAAACGTGATTAGGCATGTTGTGTGTTCTATTTCACTCGTTCTTTAGTTGGGTGGGGAAGAATCTTGTTTATGTGCCAAGCACTTTGTCAGGCTTACACAACACATGTGGTGTGAACACATTCACGGAGTTTGCCACTTAATGGCGCAACACATCACCTTTAGTATAGTTTCTTTGCATCCTTAGAAACCGATTGACGGGGCAGATTACGTCAACAGTTCAATAGGCGATAAAACAATTGAGCCAGGTGGTACAGTCTGTTCCCTGATAATACTATATCGAGTCTAAATGTTCATTCTGAAGCACAGTAACTGAACAAAAAGTGCATTGTAGCATTAATCCACTAAGTAAAAGACTCCGGCCGTAAATTTAAAGAATATTTATTCTCAGCCCTGGAACAATAGTCTATACCCTTAAAGCTCCTCGCAAGAACTTCCCAATTGAAATAACAACCTTCCAAACCCCACATTCCAATGATGAAAAAAATAATGCACGTGTGGCGCGTGCACAGATGAACAAGACAATGTACAAGCTAACGCATACTACATGGAGGTTGGTTCAGGTGTATTGAATCACTGATTTTAGTTGTGTGTCTGGTTCATTCATAAATAGTGAGGTTTCACTTCCAGGCCACATTAAACCGATATAATTGCTGAAGCCAATGAAAAGCCACAGAGAGCAACAAGGGCAGGGTCCCCAGCACTGGCCCAGCTTCTTATATGCCTGTGCTTACAGACCTATTAGGGAGCTGGGAGAGGGATTGAGTTGGGCCTTCATTTAAAAGCTGGCCCTCCTGCTCTGTCTGGCTGCTTGTTGTGACTCATGGCTTGCAGGTTCCGGTGTTCATCACCAGATTCCTGCTCTCCTGCTGCCACAGAGCCTCTGAGTTGCCAGCAAAGGAAGAAAAGTGAGTAAAAAAAAATCAGTGTTGTTTCTCTGTGTGTATGTGGGAGTGGATGTGTGTGTGTGTGCGTGCGTAACTGAAAGACAATGAGATTGAGTGGGAGTGCTTGTTAGTTTAATGTGTTTGAGAGTGTCAATGAGAATGAAAGAGTGAGTATCAATGAGTGAGTGGGAGTGAGTATAAATAAGGGAAAGAGAGGGAGTGAGTAAAGCGGTGTGAGTCAGTTAGAATAACCAAGTGAGGGGGGATTGTGAGAGGAAGTGGGAGTGAGGGGTGCATCTATCAGTGGTGCAACATGTGCAGTTATACCAGGACGCAGAAGACTTGGATTGCCCCTATAAATGGTGAAACAGGTGCAGTTGCACCAGGGCTCAGAGGTCCTGGTACAACTGCACCTGCTGTACTATGAAAGCAGAACACATATACCCCAGGATTTCAGATCAGAGTCCTTGTACAGCTGTAGTTATGAGTGAGGATTAATGATTGTGAAAATGTAAGTATGTGCAAGTGCGTTTGAGAGTGAGAAACAGTGATTGTGAGTGTATGAGCACATTTGTGTGTGAGGACACCCAAGGCAAATGTTGGAAAAAATGAGACAAATTAGTAGAAAGTATTACGTTCCAACTCTTTTAGGGATCACGAGCCACCACTGTAATTTATGTTGTCTACCCAAGAAAGTAAAGTGATTCCGGCATGGACTGTGCCCCCCTTCCCCAATGACCCCTTTGATGTCGCGATGGGATTGTCTTTTTCCAGTAAGGAGACTTTGGTACAGGGTGGGCGTGTGTGCTGTTGTTGTATTATTCTTTCAATAGTATCATCAGCTGTTCTTGCAATGGTTATTGTTAGATAATGCTCCAACATCAACTGTCACCTATTCATCAATCATTGCATGAGTGTTCCACCAATACAATCAAGGCCGTAGCCCATAACAAAGAAAGGCCTGGTTACTTTTGTTTTTATTCTTTATGCATTCATTATTTATGTAATGGTAGACAGCAATATATTAGTAAATATCGACAGCACAGGATGAGTACATGCAGATATGTTAGTTTAAAATAGAAAAAAAACAATAATCCATTAAGAGTCAAATACTAGATATTAGATATTGCTGTAGATAACACACCGTAGACATCATCACACCACTCTGTGGATATATAAAAGGTAAATGGGCTCCCACTTTTTAATGACGTTTTGTTTATTTGGTGAGCTTTCAAACCTGGAAGAGTAATGGCTTGGCTACACCTGGTGGGATCACTGACTAAATATCGAGGGACAAAATATAGACTACCCAAAATATAGATTCCAAAATATCGACCCCAAAATATCGTTTATATATATATATATATATACATTATAAAAATATCGAATTTCTTAAAATTAATGTAAAATTAAAAAAATATTAAAAATAAATAGCTAAAATATACTTAAAAATACTTAAATTACCTTAACATTATGAAATTACTAATTTAACTTATATAAAAAAATACAATCATATCTGTTAAAACATATATATATATTAACATAATATTAATAAAAAATAGATAATATTATTACCGTAGGATAGCGGAGGTGTAAAAATTACTATTCCCACTCCTGGAAGTGCAACAGTAGGGAAAGCGTTGGATAGCGTAGGGGTAAAAAATACTATTCCCACTCCAAAGAGTGCAACAGTAGGGAAAGCGTTGGATAACGTAGGGGTAAAAATTACTATTCCCACTCCACAGAGTGCAACAGTAGGGAAAGCGTTGGATAGCGTAGGGGTAAAAATTACTATTCCCACTCCAGAGAGTGCAACAGTAGGGAAAGCGTTGGATAGCGTAGGAGTAAAAATTACTATTCCCACTCCAGAGAGTGCAACAGTAGGGAAAGCGTTGGATAGCGTAGGGGTAAAAATTACTATTCCCACTCCAGAGAGTGCAACAGTAGGGAAAACGTTAGATAGCATAGGGGTAAAAATTACTATTCCTACTCCACAGAGTGCAACAGTGGGGAAAGCGTTGGATAGCGTAGGGGTAAAAATTACTAGTCCCACTCCAGAGAGTGCAACAGTAGGGAAAGCATTGGATAGCGTAGGGGTAAAAATTACTATTCCTACTCCAGAGAGTGCAACAGTAGGGAAAACGTTGGATAGCATAGGGGTAAAAATTACTATTCCTACTCCACAGAGTGCAACAGTGGGGAAAGCGTTGGATAGCGTAGGGGTAAAAATTACTAGTCCCACTCCAGAGAGTGCAACAGTAGGGAAAGCATTGGATAGCGTAGGGGTAAAAATGACTATTCCTACTCCAGAGAGTGCAACAGTAGGGAGAGCGTTGGATAGCATTGGGGTAAATTTTACTATTCCCACTCTAGTGAAAATAAATTAATATAATTCACATAATTATCAATTAATAAAAATTAATTATCAATTAAGAATTAATTAATTATCAATTAAAAATTAACAATTTGTTCAAAATAAATACCAATTAATTAATTAACATATTTAATTAATTATAATTAAATTACTTCCCACCCTATTCCCCTATAAACCCACAACCCGCTACAGAAAATAAATTTATTTAATTCACATAATTATCAATTAATAAATTAATAAAAAATAATTATCAATTAAGAATTAATTAATTACCAATTAAAAATCAATTAAAATGTATTCTAAATAAATACCAATTATTTAATTAACATATTTAATTAATTATAATTAAATTACTTCCCATCCTGTTCCCCTATGAACCCACAACCCGCTACAGAATTAAATTACACAATAATTAAATAACATAAAATTAATTACTGAAAAAAAATTACAAAAATATACACACTTTATACTAACATAAAAAACACTTAAAAAAATTCGATATTATTAAAAATTCGATATTTTTTATAAACTATATTATGTACTTCGATATTTCGACTGTCTATATTTTTAAAATCGATATTACATTACTTACCTTCAAAACAATATTTTTGATGTCTATATTCTGTCCATTCGATATTTTGTCCATTCTATATTTGGGACTCGATATTTTGGTTTGTCTATATTTTTTAGAATCGATATTTTGACCATTTACCCTGTTAAATAGAAGCAGCAAGGAAAAATATTTCAAAGAGAAAGATTGTACATAGCATCTGTGGAGGATCATAAGTAGTGCAATTTTGGCTGCTACATAGAAGCAGTTTAGATCATTTGTGATGCTCTAAAGGGTGAATCTTGCTTGGCAAGATAACATTCAAAACAAAAGAAAATATATCCTATAATTCAATAGAGGAATAAAGGGGTGTATCACATTTTCCTCAGAGAGAGAGAGAGCACTGGTGTCTTTATGGCAAGCTCAGAGTTTCAACAAGAAAAGCCGATTAGGTTTTCTTAATATGACACCTTTTGGGAACCTGCAGGAAACTTTCCAAAATAAAAGTTATCCCACTTTGGTTCCTTCTTGCAAAGCTTTGTACCAATCCGACAAGCAAAGAAAAAGAGAAGGGGTTCCCAAAAGAGCAATTTTATTTTGAAGTTTTGCTCTTCATACAGAAAAAACAGCTGAACAGAATTACACCAAACTTGGCACAATGTTAGAATATTACTCAAGAATTGAGCTTCGGTTGGTTTGGTATAACTCAGTTCAGTAAGGGTTTTGAGAAATCAGTGTTTAAAGAGAGGATTAATATTTTTAAATCCCCAATGTATTTTATTTAAGGCCAAAGGAGGTTTTTCTCTAATGATCCAAAAGAATCTGATAGGCTGCCACAACTAGAAATAAAATGTTTTGGCAGCCATTAGATGAGTTGGAGACTCAGTCCTCTAGTTCTGGGGAAAAAAGGGCATATAAGGGGTCAGGGTGAGCTCCCGCTGACACCAAGGGCCATAAAGTTTGTCGCGAGAACTTGTCATGAGAGATGTAATATATGAGGTCATTATCAAAGCATGACAAGGAGGTTAGTTATTGTTAGTTTACTTGTCACCATAGCTGCATTTTAACCGTGTTTTTTTCAGTGAATATATGTTTATATGTATGGATGCACTGTCTAATCCTATGCTTAAAAACTTTGATAGAAAAACAGACATTTGAGGTGAGCAGATCTAGAGTGTCGCTGGTGTTGAGAGTGCTCTAACAGGAGCTGCTTTCCACCTAAACTGAGACCTACCCAGAGTTCTCTCCTTCTTTTTTGCATAATTTATGCGTCACTCTATGCCTGAAAGGGTTTTGTTTTGACTTAATACTGGGTGCTCCCTTGTGTCTGGACAAAGCTATACCTCTCTGAAGAGCTCTAATTAGAGCGAAACACTGTGTCAGGGGTTGCTTTTATTCATTTCAGGTTGGCTTGAGTTGGTATTTTACCAATTCAAAGCTGTAATATTGTGCCTGGAGTGATAAATGGCTTTTGTTATTTGACAGCTCGGCAAGGACTGCACTGTACTAGTGCTATGCTTAAAGACTTTGCTGTTTAAATGGCGAAAGACTTTGTCATTTTCTATCTCGGCATGGATAGCACTGTCTAATCCTATGCTTAAAAACTTTGATAGAAAAACAGACATTTGAGGTGAGCAGATCTAGAGTGTCGCTGGTGTTGAGAGTGCTCTAACAGGAGCTGCTTTCCACCTAAACTGAGACCTACCCAGAGTTCTCTCCTTCTTTTTTGCATAATTTATGCGTCACTCTATGCCTGAAAGGGTTTTGTTTTGACTTAATACTGGGTGCTCCCTTGTGTCTGGACAAAGCTATACCTCTCTGAAGAGCTCTAATTAGAGCGAAGCACTGTGTCAGGGGTTGCTTTTATTCATTTCAGGTTGGCTTGAGTTGGTATTTTACCAATTCAAAGCTGTAATATTGTGCCTGGAGTGATAAATGGCTTTTGTTATTTGACAGCTCGGCAAGGACTGCACTGTACTAGTCCTATGCTTAAAGACTTTGGTAATATTGTGCCTGGAGTGATAAATGGCTTTTGTTATTTGACAGCTCGGCAAGGACTGCACTGTACTAGTCCTATGCTTAAAGACTTTGCTGTTTAAATGGCGAAAGACTTTGTCATTTTCTATCTCGGCATGGATAGCACTGTCTAATCCTATGCTTAAAAACTTTGATAGAAAAACAGACATTTGAGGTGAGCAGATCTAGAGTGTCGCTAGTGTTGAGAGTGCTCTAACAGGAGCTGCTTTCCACCTAAACTGAGACCTACCCAGAGTTCTCTCCTTCTTTTTTGCATAATTTATGCGTCACTCTATGCCTGAAAGGGTTTTGTTTTGACTTAATACTGGGTGCTCCCTTGTGTCTGGACAAAGCTATACCTCTCTGAAGAGCTCTAATTAGAGCGAAACACTGTGTCAGGGGTTGCTTTTATTCATTTCAGGTTGGCTTGAGTTGGTATTTTACCAATTCAAAGCTGTAATATTGTGCCTGGAGTGATAAATGGCTTTTGTTATTTGACAGCTCGGCAAGGACTGCACTGTACTAGTCCTATGCTTAAAGACTTTGCTGTTTAAATGGCGAAAGACTTTGTCATTTTCTATCTCGGCATGGATAGCACTGTCTAATCCTATGCTTAAAAACTTTGATAGAAAAACAGACATTTGAGGTGAGCAGATCTAGAGTGTCGCTGGTGTTGAGAGTGCTCTAACAGGAGCTGCTTTCCACCTAAACTGAGACCTACCCAGAGTTCTCTCCTTCTTTTTTGCATAATTTATGCGTCACTCTATGCCTGAAAGGGTTTTGTTTTGACTTAATACTGGGTGCTCCCTTGTGTCTGGACAAAGCTATACCTCTCTGAAGAGCTCTAATTAGAGCGAAACACTGTGTCAGGGGTTGCTTTTATTCATTTCAGGTTGGCTTGAGTTGGTATTTTACCAATTCAAAGCTGTAATATTGTGCCTGGAGTGATAAATGGCTTTTGTTATTTGACAGCTCGGCAAGGACTGCACTGTACTAGTCCTATGCTTAAAGACTTTGCTGTTTAAATGGCGAAAGACTTTGTCATTTTCTATCTCGGCATGGATAGCACTGTCTAATCCTATGCTTAAAAACTTTGATAGAAAAACAGACATTTGAGGTGAGCAGATCTAGAGTGTCGCTGGTGTTGAGAGTGCTCTAACAGGAGCTGCTTTCCACCTAAACTGAGACCTACCCAGAGTTCTCTCCTTCTTTTTTGCATAATGTATGCGTCACTCTATGCCTGAAAGGGTTTTGTTTTGACTTAATACTGGGTGCTCCCTTGTGTCTGGACAAAGCTATACCTCTCTGAAGAGCTCTAATTAGAGCGAAACACTGTGTCAGGGGTTGCTTTTATTCATTTCAGGTTGGCTTGAGTTGGTATTTTACCAATTCAAAGCTGTAATATTGTGCCTGGAGTGATAAATGGCTTTTGTTATTTGACAGCTCGGCAAGGACTGCACTGTACTAGTCCTATGCTTAAAGACTTTGCTGTTTAAATGGCGAAAGACTTTGTCATTTTCTATCTCGGCATGGATAGCACTGTCTAATCCTATGCTTAAAAACTTTGATAGAAAAACAGACATTTGAGGTGAGCAGATCTAGAGTGTCGCTGGTGTTGAGAGTGCTCTAACAGGAGCTGCTTTCCACCTAAACTGAGACCTACCCAGAGTTCTCTCCTTCTTTTTTGCATAATTTATGCGTCACTCTATGCCTGAAAGGGTTTTGTTTTGACTATGTATAAATATGTACATAAATAAATATATATATATTTACATACATATATATATATACACAAACGCACACATATATATATGTGTATGTGTGTATATATATATATATTCACGCTCCAAGGTTGTCCACCTTATGAGTAGCACGCGAGCAGCAGCTTTATTTATGTGTAGGTGAGGACGGGGATCCGCTCGTAGACGCCGCTCCGTAATGGATCTGCCCGACGCGTTTCGAAGCTCCATCTGCTTCTCTTCAGGGGCTTTAACGGAAGCGGTGTGCGCACCCGTTACACTTCTCCAATTTCATATAACTCACCCGCCAATGGGAGGCTCCAATGAGACTTCTGGGAAGTGTAGTGCGGAAAGCACACAATCAAGTCCTGTATGGACTCCACGAGTGGGCCCGTCCTCGATCCCATGTACGGCTGCTATTTCACTGCCGTGACCCCCACGTTAACGGGGTGGTGCATACTCTGCGGCTGGACTGCCGCATATAGATTCACGCTCCAAGGTTGTCCACCTTATGAGTAGCACGCGAGCAGCAGCTTTATTTATGTGTAGGTGAGGACGGGGATCCGCTCGTAGACGCCGCTCCGTAATGGATCTGCCCGACGCGTTTCGAAGCTCCATCTGCTTCTCTTCAGGGGCTTTAACGGAAGCGGTGTGCGCACCCGTTACACTTCTCCAATTTCATATAACTCACCCGCCAATGGGAGGCTCCAATGAGACTTCTGGGAAGTGTAGTGCGGAAAGCACACAATCAAGTCCTGTATGGACTCCACGAGTGGGCCCGTCCTCGTATATATATATATAATATATATATATTCACTGAAAAACCAAAGGTTACAGAAACATTATAGTTAGTTTCAGGTTTTACTCATACAAAACCAGTGAAATTCAGCTCTTATAGTTATCTGAGGTAACTTTAACTCGCTCCCCAGCAATGCACTGTCCTCACATATTACATCACTCATGACATGGTCAGTGACATCACTCATGACCAGTGTTCCCTCTAACCCGCGCGCCTGCACGCCCGCGCACCTTTAAGGCACCCGAGCGTGCAGTGCCCCTTGTGAAGCACGCACTTGTTCTTGCCGCCGCCCGGTTTTAAAACGCGAGCGGCGAAAAACGGCAATTAACCGGTTGCCTGAGGCCTTTGTCAAAGGATTCCTGTTAATCCCAGCGCCCGTCATGCGCTGCAATTAACAGGAATACTTTCACAAATGCCCACAATATTCCCGCAGTCTCACTCTATTGAGAAAAGACATGCAGCTAGTCCAAAACCACAAACACAACGTGTGCTTTACACGTTGTGCTTTCAGACGTGCTTCATTTCTTTTCTAAATAGAGTGCAGCTGGGTGCTGATTGTGGCCCATTATGATAATATTCCTGTTAATTGCAGCGCATGATGGACGATGTGATTAACAGGAATTCTTTCAGGTAGTTATTGGGCTTTGTGGGGTCCCCTCTATTTGTGTACTGGATACATTAAGGAGCCCCGCCCTGCTTCTGTAAGAATGTCCGTCTGTAGTATGGAACTATACAGTAATGAACATATTAAGGGACTTTTGAAACAGAGCCTGTGGTAACTCATTCGGACCTCGTACAGTCAGACTATAAGCTATTGATTATTAGCTTAATATCAGCAAGGGTGCAGTCAGCCAGGAAGGATGTTGATTGAGTGTTACCAAACAGATAATTCCTTATGATGTTAGAGACAAGCTGTTTCTAATACTGGAAGGTCTGCCACAAGATGTACTGTTTGCGTTACCACCCTGGGCGGCAGGGTGTAACACGGCAGGCCTTACCCCCAGACTGTGACCAGAAACAGCCGTGTGAGGGATGCTATTTGGACAGCAGACTGGAGTGTGAGCGATGCTTGTGAGGTCAGAAAAAAACAGGCTGTGAGACAATTCACCCACGCCTGCTTGTTGATGTTTACATTATTTGCTCTGCGTGGCCCAAACTCCTTTCCATTACCCTTCCGCCTGAAATTCGTTGCATCCTTACATTTGCTGGTGTGGATGAGTCAAGCCCAGAAATCATTGTGAACTGCTTATCCATACACCCAGAGCTCCTTTTTCAATGTGCTTCTCTGAGATCACTTCTGCTTTTAGAACCTTACACAAGGGATTTGCTCAGAACGGTTGCATGAGCCTGTTTACATTTTTCTTGGAGCACCTCTCTTCATATGGGTGCTACTGTGTTGTCCAAGCTTTGAAATCGTAGCCTTGGGTGGAGTACTTTCTAAGAAATTTCATTGTAATATATATACTTCATTAAATCCTTCCAACTTTATGGTATCTTTTTTAACTATATTTTCAAACATAAAGCTTGCGCAGCTATCAACAATATATTCAGCAATTTCTTCATTTGATCCAACCTTATGTAATTCACTGTATATCTATTCGACAGTATAGTTTTGATGCAGTTAGAACTTGTGCATGTGCTACCAAAGAAATGCAAATGACCTTGGGTGGTAGATGGCCGCTCTCTGGACGCTGATCGATACTGAACTGCTGAATCGGATTAAATAAGGTGACATTTGCTAGGGTATAGTCCAGGTATGAGATGCAGTCGTTCATAATTTTCATCCATGCTGGCGCATTGTCACCAGAGAACCGACAGTTTATAACCATAAGTCCTACTGAAGTGAGAAATCTACTAATTTTTTTCCCAAGCGATCAGGGCACTTCTTTGGCAGGTAGACTTGCTTTGGAATTGCCACCTGAAGGTCTGTCTCATATATGTCAATCTCTTCTTCTTGAATGCATAATAGATTGAGGTTGAAGTCACCTGTTAGCAACATGTATGCATTAGTGTGTGCCTCTTTCAGATCCATAATAACTTTGCATAACTTTAAAACTTCCAATCTTTTTTTCTTTAGGGAGTGGATTTAAGTAAACATTCAAAAGGATCAGGGCAGGACCAGGGAAGTACTGTAAGGAAACCATGGGTCAGGGTGAGGGAGGAGGCCCGTACCATTAGACTAGAGCTGATATAAATCAGGAGGCCCCCTCTACAGCGACCTAACTGCCCAACTTTTGTAGTCGAGCAAGTATATTCGATATATTGCCATGATTCATAAGAAAAGCCAGAAGTAATCATTCCACAGAACCAATACCCCCTTACATTTAAATGATTTACTCCCAAAACCATCATCTGGTAGTAAAAGAGAGATGGCTGTGGGCCCCTCATGCACTTGGGCACTTGGGCTTAGGGGCCATTAACTTAAAACCTTTCCCTAGCCAGGCCTTTCCAGGTCTCGCCTATAGACAGCCTTTAGCTGTTGTCGAAGACGTATTGTGGACACAGGGGTAGGCAAAAAGCAAACTGAATTACCCCCCCTGCCAATTCGATCGGTACCTCAAATGCCATCAGGAGAGTGAAGCTAGTAAGGTCTGTCCTCCCTAGAAGAGGTCTTTCATCCCTCCTATCTATTAATCTCTCCACCCTTTAAGCCTTTCATCCAGCATCCATTTCACCTGTCTATTCATGCTCCCATCCGTCTGTCTTTTCATCTAATCCATCCATCCTTCCTTTACCATTCCATCCATCCATCAATCATTTCATCCACCTTTTATCAATCACCCTGCCTTTCACCCTTCCACCCAGGTTCCCTTCCATCTATCCAAACATTTATCCTTCAATCCATTCTTACATGCACCCACCCATGCAAATAGAACTTTACTCTTCCATCTCTCACACCTTTCACCTTTGTATTCATCCTTTTATTGACCTCTCCTTCTTGTCGCAGTTTCTTCCTTCTTTTTATATTTCCTATATTTCATTCTTCCTTTCTGCCCTCCCTTTCTCTTTCCCTTTATTTTCCTCATTCTTTCTCCATCTGTTATGGTTTCTACCCCGCATTTAGTAAAGAAATGCAGCAAGTTTAGATGGTGCGAACTCAACCCAAAAGTATTGGATCACTTTACATGATTTATTATTATATATTTTTTTATATGCATGGGGAAATTAATTGAATTTGCCCAGAATCTCAGGATCTTAGGCTGACCCGAGACTAAAAACCCATCTCCTTAATCGATAGCTCGAGCATTAGCCATAACCCCAACCTCAAGAGCGGAAGCATTTTCAAAATTATATACAACTTGATGCAAAAAACAACCATTGACAAAGCCAATAGTCTTGGCTTCTTGTAGGTGTAATGTTACTTGTATTATATATCTGGATGCAATGACATAAGCAGCAAAATATCAGTAGGGTGGCACACTATGCGATGCACATATTTTAGTGTAATTGCTTTTAAGCCAAAACCTTAATTGCATCGGTTACGCACCTTTGAAAGATCACCGAGAATTTTCATCCCACTCAAAGCCCTGGTCTACACACACGGTCAGGTTCTTGGCACACATAGCCTTGGTTGCAGCGCACACAGACCTTACTCTGTCGCACACAGAGGAAAATAATTAGAGGGAACATTGCTCATGACATCACTCATGACATCTCAAATGACGTCACTCATGACATCACTGATTACATCATCCAGTGTCTGTTTATGAGTGTTAAATATATATACTAAAGTGTCTTGGTGAATCAGTGGGTGCATGACTGACTATAAGGGAGTGATATGATGCCTCAGTGAATGTATAGGTGAGTGACTGGTTGTGTAAATGAGTGTTTCTGTCTGTCAATTGATGTCTAAGTTGGTGTATGAGTGTGTTAGTGGGTACATGAATGTCTATATGGGTGATTGATTGGTGGTCTGACTACCTCTATGGTGGTGTGTGTGTGTGTGAGGAGGTGTGTGATTGCCTGTATGGATGAGTGAGTGGGCGAGTCAGTGACTTTATGGGGCACTGTGAGCATGTCTGATAAGCTGTATGGGTGAATGAGTGTCTGTATGGCTGTGTCAGTGATTAGTGAATGTATCTGTATGGGTGAGTAACTGGGTATGTGAAAGGCAGTATAGGTGAGTGACAGGGTGTATGAGTGACTGTATGCATGAGTGAGTGAATATGAGAGTGTCTATATGCATGAGTGCGTGCTTGTCACTAACTGTATATGTGAGTGAAGATGTGTTACTGTTTGTACGAGTAAGTAAGTAGGTGTGTGTGTAACTGTTTGGGTGAGCAAGTGGCTGTGTGATTGACTTTATGGATGAATGTCTAGGTGTCCACAGAATCACTGACCCACTCACTCACACATCAGAAAACATTTCATACACCCACTCGCACACAACCATTCAGAAACCCATTCACAGACCCATGCCAGTATTTACATACCCACTCATTGATTTAGAGATCTACACACACATCCATACAGCCACTCATACACCCGCTCACTCACTAATGCAGCTACTGACATATCCACTCATACATCCATACAGCCACTCACACACTGAGTTAGTGACTTTATGGGGCACTGTGAGCATGTCTGATAAGCTGTATGGGTGAGTGAGTGTCTGTATGGCTGTGTCAGTGATCAGTGAATGTATCTGTATGGGTGAGAAACTGGGTATGTGAAAGGCAGTATAGGTGAGTGACAGGGTATATGAGTGACTGTATCCATGAGTGAGTGAATATGAGAGTGGCTATATGCATGAGTGCGTGCTTGTCACTAACTGCATATGTGAGTGAAGATGTGTTACTGTTTGTACGAGTAAGTAAGTAGGTGTGTGTGTAACTGTTTGGGTGAGCAAGTGGCTGTGTGATTGACTTTATGGATGAGTGTCTAGGGGTCCACGGAATCACTGACCCACTCACTCACACCATCAGAAAACATTTCATACACCCACTCCCACACAACCATTCAGAAACCCATTCACAGACCCATGCCAGTATTTACATACCCACTCATTGATTTATAGATCTACACACACATCCATACAGCCACTTATACACCCACTCACTCACTAATGCAGCTACTGACATATCCACTCATACATCCATACAGCCACTCACACACTGAGCCAGTCACCAATAGAGCTACTCGTACACCCACTCACTCACCCATACAGTCAATCACACAGCCGCATACTCTTCCATACAGAAACACACCCACCCACTCGATTACTCATATGTCATTCGAGATGTCATCAGGGATGTCACTGACAATGTCAGGAGTGATGTAATATGTGAGGTCATAAGCAGTGCATTATGGGGGCGTAAGTTATAGTTAGCTCAGGTTACTATAACTGCTGTATTTCACTGACTTTGTACAAGTGAAATCTCCGCCTAACTATAAAGTGCCTGTAACCTTTGGTTTTTCAGTAATTTCTAAGGTTTTATTTAATTACATTTCCTAACTATAACGCCCCTGTGACCTTTGTTTTCTTCAGTGAATTTCTAAGGTTTTTCAAATTCTATTTCCTAACTATAGCGTCCCTGTAACCTTTGTTTTTTTAAGTAAAATTTTGTGGTCATAGTCATGTTTGTAGAGTGGTGGAGAAAGGGGGTGGTTCCTCAGACCAGCTGAATCCTGTGGTAAGAGACATACTGGAGGTAACAGATGGTTTTCTTGGCCCCCAAGGTCCCTCAGCAGCCAAGGGGATTTCTCCCCCAAGCGGTAGTGCACCGGGAGGGGCATTTGCAGGGTGGTGGAGCAAGGGGGCATACGCTATGACGTCCTTGCAGCAATTGTGCTCTGGGGAACTTATTAGAGGTAACAGGAGGGGAAATTGGCCCCCAACGATCCTCTGGAACCAAGAGAACTTCTTCCCGCAATCAGCAGTGCATCAGGTGGCTTGTTTGCAGAGTGGTGGAGAAGGGGGTGTGACCTCTGAAAACCTCCCAGCAATCCCGCTGTGTTGGAGTTACTGGAGGTAACAGGAGGAATAGTTGGCCCCCAAGAACCCTCTGGAGCCAAACAAACTTCATCCCTCAACCAGCAGTGCACCAGGAGGCACGTTTGCAGAGTGGTGGAAAAAGGGATTATAGCCTCTGGAGTCCTCTCAACAATCAGGCTGTGTGGGACTTGCTGGAGGGAACAGGAGGACTTGTTAGCCCCCAAGGACCCTCAGCACCCAAGAATAATTTATCCTCCAACCAACAGTGTATCAGGAGGTGAGATTGCAGATTGGTGTAGAAAGGGGGCGTGGCCTCCAAAGAACTCTCAGCATCCCCACTGTGTGGGACTTACTGGAGGTAACAGGATGGATTGTTAGCCCTCCAGAAGGCCCCTCTTGACCTAAGGAGACTTAATCCCCAAACCAGCAGTGCTCCAGGAGGCACGTTTGCAGAGTGGTGGAGAAAGTAGTTGTGGCTTTCAACGACTTGTGAGTCTTTTTTTTTTCTTTATTCTGGGAGACCGCGTGGCAGCCCCTTCCCTCTGCCAAATATTTGCCCTGGGGACACTATGCCTTGGGGCCAGGCTTATTTTGAAAAGGGGAGGGGGCTGTGAGGCCCCCTTCACAGCCCCCTCCCTGCTGCCCGGCTGCCCTGCTGCCTGGCTGCCCTGCTGCCCGGCTGGTCTTGAACGCTTCTCCTAGATCTGCGTCCAAACCTCTTTTGGACAAACTACATTTTCTGTCGTTCCGCCAAAGGATTAAGTTTAAGACATGTTGCCTAATTCACAAGTTGTCATTTTGTTTGGAAAGTTTGACTTTTCATTGAAAACGTCCAAAATTAATGTACAAAACTTATTATGCAAAAAGGGAGGGGATTTTTTGGTTGGGTCAACCTATCTACACTAAATACAATTTAAGAAACAGATATGTGAATATCTACACAGAGGTGTCAAGAAGGATGTGCACGGGGGGAGGAGCCAAGATGGCGATCGGAACGGTCGCATAAACGCCTCGCTCCGTGATTTCTTCCTCCCCGCCATCTATCCTGTCTTTAATCCTGTTCGGGGCGTTCCGAATTTGGTGACCAAGGAAGAGCCTTCACTTACCGTCTGTTTCCGGGGCTCCGGCGTGCAGTGGTTTCTGCGATCTGCCCTTTTCGTCCTGCCGGCCTTCCCGGCCCTGACGCCGGGGCCTCGAGTGCAGTGTCTGCCCGGAGGTGTTCTGGGTGCCGGCGGTCCGGAACCGGTGGAGAGACCCGATGGCGGGAGCCTGAGAGCCGCGGACCGGAGAGACTGGAGCGGACTCGCCCTTGATAGTGGGCCGCCCCACATGCCCGTTATCCTGCCGAACCGGAGAGAGAGGCCGCGTTGTCCGGCACCCCTCGGGTGATACGCCCCTCCTGTTGATTGTCCCGCCTGGGAGCCGGTGCAGGGCTTCCCGAGAGTTGTGGGGAGCACGCCCGTTCTTCTGGTGACTCTCCTTTCTCCGCTGAGCGCCATCCGCCGCGGATCTACTGTGTGTCCTGGGGCCTCCGGCACTCTTGGTGGACTTGGAGGCGGACGTGATAATGGCGGCGGGTGCTGTGCTCAAGATGGCGGATGACCCCTCGGAGTGTCTTCCTCCTGGATACAGGGACGTTGCTGCATTTGCTCTCCCCGGCCCTTGTTTGCTTCGGGCGGCCCCTACACGGAGTGCTGTCTTGCTTGCCCTGGTTGCTCTACGGATCGACCTGTCCTTGCAATGCCGGGACTTGGAGTTGCGGATCGCCGCCATGGTTGCTCCGCCATTTTGTGGTGCTGTGTCGTCTCCCTGAGTTGGTTTTGTTGTATCTCCTCCGGCTGCTGTGCTGGTATATCCGGATGACTGCTCGATTCCATGGGATCAAGTGGACTTGATGCCGATGCTGCAGTGTTTCCTACATCCTGATTTCTTTGCTTCGTCCTGGTCGGCCTGGATTTTGTACTTGACCACGTGGATATTTGGTGTACTTTTGTATTCTGACTGCAGCCGAGCTTTCCTGGTTGCTTCTTGGTGGCCGGGACGCTGTTCCACAAGGATTCCACTTGTTTTCCCTAACTGGTATGAGCCCACTACATCGTACTGTTTCTTGGCCATGTCGGGGTCTGGCGGTTCTGCTCTTCGTAGAAGTGGACAGGGGTGATCGTGCCTGAATGCCTGCGGAACTTTTGCTTTGTTGCTGGCATCTCCGGGCCTCACTGTCTGGACAGTTTCTGTCTGCATCCTCTGTGTAGGTTTTTCCCAGTATCCTATTTGTCCTCGATTATTGATCTTTTGTTGCGGGTGGGGAGGTGTTCTGTGTTCCGATCGCCGGCTCCTCTCCTCTCTCTCTCCTTTTTCTTCTTCTTTTCTCTTTTTCTCCTTTTCTTTCTCTGTTATTTCTCCCTTTCTCTTTTCTTCTATTTTTCGGGTGTTTCTGGGGCGACAGGCACGCTGTTTAGTGGGGTAGGCCATAGCCATTACAGTGATGTAGGGTGGGGGGGGTGTTTGTTATTTTAGTTTGTTTAGTTCTATGGTCCCTTTTTACTTCCTTTCTAGGGGGTGGCCCTTTTTTCTTTCTCCTTCGTTTTGCGAGTGTCTGCACTTTCTCCTTTTCGGGGCGGGTGGGCTGTCTATGTGACGTCCTATTAAATTGTTTGCTACGTTTTGTCCTTGATTTTTGACCCTTTGATGGGCATAGAATGTCTTTGGGATTCGCCCTACTGTGGTTACCTGATTGCGTGGGGGGCTATATCCCTCCCGTCCCCCCCCTTCTTCTTTTGTCTATGTTGCATGACGCACTGGTAGATATAGCTGCTGCCTCCTCTATAAATCATAAAATGGAACCTTATTTATCCTGGTGCCTACTGTGTAACGACTTTATTCTTCGTCTATACTGTATTCAGTTTGCCATACGCATTGTTGTTGCTCCTTTTTTATCTCTCCTGCTTTTGCGGCCGGCCCCTGTGGTTGTAGGCCTGCGCTTGTACTGATACGCATATTTCAATAAAGGTTTTAAAAAAAAAAAAAAATAATAAAAAGAAGGATGTGCACACTATGCAGTGACCGACTAAACATTCAGCTCACATACAGCCAAATTCAAAAATGCAAACAAACTCATTCATACCAGTTGGTGTTTGGGAAAAAGAAATAGTTGGTGTGAAAGCAGAAGAAGTGAGGAATAAAATCCCTGAATATGACTTGTTTCCTCAGTCCAGGGTTTTTTTGGAAATTAATAGTCAATTCTTAGAATCACCAAAAGGTGATTAAGCCATCTTCTATTTGATTTCTTTTTGGGTTATTAATTGCAAAGATTGGCCTAATGATATTTGGAAAAACAATCCAGGAAGGGAGGTTTACAACACACAATATTAAACCACATGCAAAAAACACAAAAGGGTCGACGCGTTTCGAATCCCTTGAAATCGTGGGATTCTCTTCAGGACCATAAACAGAATGAATCTGGAAAACATAAAATCAAAAGACATTCAGTCAGTGGTATCTCACACCAAGAAACTCTCAGCTTCATCTTACGCATCAGACCACATGCAGCCAGTACCTGTGAGATTTTCTGATCTCTTTTGTGTTTTTTTTTGAAACTGTAAGCAAGGGAAGAGAAAAAAATCCCTGTCAGAGTTGGTATTATGGTTGATGTTCCGTATCTAGTATTGGGGTGATTGGAACTCACTTACATATAATCAGTGTGATGGGTCTTCTTGGCCGGTGTGGCGTCCAGACTCGCTTGGTGTGTGCAATCCTTTCTTCGATTCTCTTGTCTATCTATTGGAGAAAGGGGTGAGCTGTTATCTGGCGCTCATTGCTCGAAATTTAGACAAGGGCAAGCTTTTAGCGAGTAAGGCGTGTTTGAATTGTTGTCATGTCACTCTAGCCGTCCTACAGTTCACTCGTGAACAGTGGCAAACTCTCAAAACAAATGAAAGAGCTGTCTCACATGTTGAACAAGCGCCCCCTCCCTTCGCCACACCATGCGGCGGGATGCGTTCGCTGGAAGGGCGTCATAGGGTCTGTGCTTAAACGTTTAAGCGCAGACCCTATGACGATAATCACCGGCGACAGAGAGACATGCCGAATGGGGAGACAGTTACTAACGAAGAAACGGTAAGAACATTCGCCTTCATTGCAAACGCGCCCTTCCAGCGAACGCATCCCGCCGCATGGTGTGGCGAAGGGAGGGGGCGCTTGTTCAACATGTGAGACAGCTCTTTCAGTCCCTTCCGGCTCCCTGCGGGAGCCAACCTTGCTGTTGAACATAGGGAGCTGCTAACATGCAGCTCCCTGTGTGTAAAAGCAATTGTGCTCCGCTTTAAGCAGGCGAGAGCAAACTGCTCAAAGTGGAGCACAGTTTGTTATGTCTTGGAGGTAGCAGTTTTTCTCCTGCCAAGCCATAGCAAACAGCTGTGTCCTGGGGGTGGTCACCCTGGGACATAGCAGGAGCCGGCCCTGAAGGGTGGTAGTCCCCTGGGCCATGTATGGCTCTAAGGGGGTTGCGCACCCCTATGCTTCCTTGATTAAGGACCTGCCCTGGGGAGGTGGTGGGTTTATGAGGCCCCCATTTCATTGGCCCCGGGCATTGAATGGCCCCTGGTGCTACGGGGGAGGCCATATGGGCCTCCCCACACAAATTTAGTAACTAATCCCGGGAAGGTTGCTGCCCCTGGGGCTGTAGGGGGGGCTGTGCGAGTCCCCTGCATGTTTATTATTGAAGCCCCTGGGAGGTGGTGGTCTGCGCGATGTGGGGGGTGCCGCATGGGCAACACCGCATATTTTCTAAAACATGCCCCCGGGATTTAGTCCACCCGGGGCTTCTTATAAAAGACACATGGGAGCCCACATGTCTTTTTGTTAAACTTTGCTACGGATCTACAGATCTACCTGTGAATTTGCAGCAAAATATAAAAAATGCTTTAAACCCTCGGCAGGGTCCATGTGGCAACACCTCATCATATCTTGGAGGTCAGGGTATTCCTACCCTGACACCTTTTCATTTTTTTTACTTTTTTGTGAGAATCGGCTTCAAGCCAAGTCCCAAGATGGATACCAACACTTCCTGGTTGAAGCGTTGGCAGCCAAACAAATTTCAGTAGGATCCGCAAGTCCACCGCAAGGACTCGCGTCCCCAGATACCTATATTTTTTAAACTTAAATATCTCTGAAACTACTGAGCGGATTTACACCAAAACTCAAAAAGCATGCTTTCTGGACCAACATCTAGATTTCTGCCAAATTTAGTGTATCCTGTTCAGTGGTTCGGGCTGTAGTCGTGTTCAAAAAATGAAAAATTCCCAGAGACAAAATATCTCAGAAATTCACTGAAAAAAAAACAAAGGTTAAAGTGACGATACAGTTAGGTGAAAATGCAACATTTTAAACTAAAAAACACTGAAATTCACCAGTTATAGTTATTTCAAGTAACTATAACTCACTCCCCGCCATGCACAGTGTTGCCATCAAGATGTCATTTCAGTTGTCATCTGGCGACAACTTTATGTAGGGGCTTTTGAAATCTGCTCTCACACCGCAAACGCTCGTGCGTGTGCTTTTTCTTTTGTCCTACGCTATTGGCCTTTGCGTGAGTCTTTTTAACAGAGACAGCACGCAATTGACCAAAGGCGGGTGCATGGCTCCGCTAATTGTCTATTGGTGGCGGTTACCCGCACGGCTGCCATGTGGTTTCAATTATCGTGCCCAGACACGGGAACGATAATTGAAACCACATGGCTCGCTTTGGCGCGGGCGCGCTCTCGCGCCTAGCGTTATTTTTTTATCTTCAGCGAGTCTACAAGTTTGTTGTTCACGCTGTCTGCATGGGCAAGTTGGCTCTCTTATTGGTTGGCAACCACCAAATAAGCTTTGTGATTGGTAGATCTTGTCAACCAATCAGAGAGCCTACTGGCGCGTGCAGGCAGCGTGATCAAAACAGCCGGTAGACTCGCTGTGTGATGGGCAGCAATGGCACATTAGAAAAGTCTGGTAAGAAATGTCTGTAAGAAATACAAATGTGCGCAACAGGTAAAGGGTGCCTGGAGGCCGGTATTGCCTATAATTGATGGAATCACCACCTGATCACTGAGATGTAATAAGTGAACATCCCACATCATCCTTCACGATCCTCCATAAAATCCAGATACAGTAAATAAGTAGTGGGAGACGCGGGCAACGGCAGCCGTGCACTGCCTAATGAACATCTGTGCTATCGGAAACAGAGTAACGTGGGTCTGAGGCCTGGAGTCCCGGACTGACTTTAAGTACACAAGAACTGCATCACATAAGCACTGAGTGATGGTGTGGGGGAAGGTGCCGAAGGGGTCGGCAGCTGTTGTAGTGAGAGAGAAGGTAGCTGTAGTGACAGGGCAGGCTGCTGCAGCACCGGACACCCCAGGACCAGCCATGAGTGTTCACGTTGTCTGGACCAGCGCCAGGACCATGAGGGTGTCCCAGGACTCCAGTACCATAGTCCGGGGCTCCCTACGGACTGTGCAGGCGATGGTCAAAGTCCTCTATATGATAAGTGTCCCACTATTCCCCCCATCCCCCTCCACAAGCCCCCCCCCCCCCGCCAGGACCCTTTTTCTGTTTTAAGTTATTGGAGATGTTTCAGACATGAGACAGGCCAGACTCTGCAACATCGTAGTATAGTTTTCCGTAGCGCCAATATTCAGCCTGGGGGCAACTTTATAGCGCTATGTTAATTTATAATACGCCAAGTTATTATTTAAAAATTGTGTAATTATTTATTTTTTTGCCTGCCAAGCACGTTAGAAGGCTGTAAACGTACAGAAATGCAAATAACAGTAGTAGGGAATGGTTTTATAAAGCCTGAAAAGTAAAACTACCAGTACCAGAATGCAAAAGGGATTCTGTATTTTTCTTTCGAATGGCATGAGGTTACGTGACATCTTTGATAGCTCTAACATATTATCCTTACTCGTAAAATAACATCTTCAATGGCTATATATTTTGTAAACTGACTGTATTTTTCGGTAGAACGCTACAGAATACATCTGGAAAAATAAGCATTAGCCGAGCTTTAATAATGCAGATGCAATTAGAGGTTACGTGCAGTCTGGGCTTTAAGTGGGAAGAAACAAATGTAGGACCTCTCATAGTGACGTGAGATATGTAATTAAGGGCGTGGCTTAAAAGCACTGAAAATCTATACTTAGCATAGTGTGCCGCCCGACTGGTATTTTGCTACTTCTGTCATTACAGGTAGATATATAATACAGCAAGTAACATTACACTTACAACACTCCAGTACTATTGGTATTGTCAATGCTTGTTAGTTGCATAAAATAAATAAGCAACAGCCATGACTTCGTAGCATAGCGCATTGAAAATGCTTCAGTTCTGAAATGGTGAGACAGTGACAGAACTACAGCGAGTCTCTTTGAAGTTGCATCACAGGCAGTGAAGGGTGACAGTGCTGCAGGCTTAACATTCATTGTTTTCGTCCTGATGGTGAGGGCAAAAATGGAGAGCCCAATAGCGACCTGTTTCAGTGCCTGCTTTTTAGTCAGCACCTCAAGACTCGTCCAACTTAAGCCCTCCCATGCTCCTGACGAGCTCAGCTCGTCACGAGCCACGGTTGCGCTGTGCTCATGACGAGCTCAGCTCGTCATGACGGCCGAGGCTCTCACACGCGGGGATTATTCCCCTGCTGTGCTGAACGTTCCACAAAAATGGGTGTGGTCATGAGCACAGCGCCACCGTGCTGCATGACGAGCAGAGCTCATCATGAGCACCGGGGCGCTGTGCGCGCCCCCCAACCCCCGGCACAGTGGGGAAATAACCCCCGCGGCGAAGGGGTTAAAGCCCTGCGTGCAGCGTTTAAATGGGAAAAATAAGTGCAGGTACCACTCAAATTAACTTAGAGGGCGGGGCGAGGGGGGTGGAGCTTGGGGCTGGACATGATTATATAAAGACACTGCTATCATCTGTCAAGTATTCATTTTGCCCTTGCATTACCATTGTTGATAGTCAAAATGTTCCTGAATGTGCAAATTCCCTCTGTACATGTGAGCAACGCATAAACAGACAATTAATAACCTGTGTCCTACTATTACCCTCTCAAATGTGTAAGCTGTCCATTGCGTTTAAAGGGACATGATATGTTTTGACTAAGCTTTCTTTGCGTTGCAGGAAAAATTGAATTCACATAAAATACCACATAATTCACAAAAGCTAATATCTGTTTTCCAGATATTTCTCCTCACAAGCTACGACTATACTAATTTAAGCTGTGGAAACACTTAAAAGATTCTAAGCAAACACACCTAATAATTTAGCAATTTATACACAGTGTCACTTTAACGTAATTTGTCAATATAACACAGACCCCTCTCAAATAAGTGAAACAATCACAAATGCATGTAATCCAGTTTGTTTTTATCAATGTGATATAGATAAGATGTCCTGTTGCTTTATCTTTTTTTTTTCTTCTCTAATTCTTCTCCAGTCTAATGGTGCATAATTAATAATATATACTGTATACTTTTTAGAAAAGAAAAACAATGTAAAAACAGTCATTTACAATGCTAATAGCTTTAAACAATGTCACTGCGAGACCTATTGCATTGTAAATGCTTGTTTTAAATGCTAGTGCTTTTTTAGTGAATTTCAAAGTTTTTTTAAAAAATAAGTTTAAATCTTACTAAAATCTTACTACCTTCCTCATGTATAACTCCACTTTAATCTCTGTTTTTTTCAGTGAATATGTATATGGTCATGGATGGGTGGAAATTAGGAGTAGAAAGGGCTAGGGTTCAGGAATGTGTGGACTTTAGGGGTTGTGAAATTATTTTAAGGGTTGGGTTGGGTTGAGTTTAAGGGTGGTGAGGGCTGTTAAGGGTTCATGGATTGGTGGAGGTAAGGGGTCGTGATGTTTAGTTTTATGGGAAAAGGATGGGTGGAGTTTAGGGATAGTGATGATGGGTTTTAGACGTCTAGAGAGAGTGGAATGCAGGAGTAGAAAGGGCTTTATATCGTTCAGGGATTAACTTTAGGGGTACAAGGGAGAATTCAGGAATGTGTGGAACTTTGGGCTGGTGAGAATTTTTTTAGGGGTCAAGGTTGCATGAATAAAGGGGTGGTAATGGGATTTTAGAGTTCAGGGATGGGTGGAGTTAAGGGGTGGTAAGGAGTTTTCAGAGCTATTGATGGGTAGAGTTTAAGTTGGTGAAGTGCCTTTAAGGTTCAGGAAGGGATGGAGGTTAGGTGTGGTGAGAGGTTTTGGGTGTCGGTTGAGTTAAATTTAGGGGTAAAAATGGCATTGTAGGGTTGAGGAATGGATGGAAGTAAGTGGTGGTGAGAGGATTTTAGAGATCAGAAATGGTTGGAGAGTGGGGGTGTTAAGGGGTTTTTAGGAGTCAAGGTTGCATGGTGTTAATTGGAGGTGAGGGGGTTGTAGGAAACAAGGATGGGTTGAGTTACGGTTGGTGAGAGAATTTAGGAGTCAGGGGTGGGTTGAATGTAGGGGCAGAAAGGGCTTCATGGGATTCAGGAATGGGTGGAGGTAAGTGGTGGTGAGGAGATTTTAGGGATCAGCAACATGTTTGTCAGCATTATTCCATCATACAACCGGTTGTTTAGTTAGCCGAGGTGATTTGGTAGTGATGATGTTTTGTATTTTGAGTGTGCATATGAGCATTTCACCTTGCTGTGGTTCATGTACCAGCAACCATGGAAGCACTTGTTGTGAAGTGTACATAATTGTACCTCACATTCTGCTTGCTTTGCGTCAGTGAAGCTATGTGAGGACTGCTTAGGATACCACCTAGGGGTGGAGCCCAGTTTATCTGTCTGATTTGTGTGCTACGCTTGTTTTACCTTGCCATTACTGATATCTTGATCTGGTACTTGAAATTTGCTCTTCACTTACATACCTTGTTTCTTTCAGATAGCATATGGTGCAAGGGGGGATTCACCACTTAATTATACATTGCAACACTCCAGATTAGAAGGCCATACCCCACATCTAACAGGAGAGGCAAAAGAGCACAGCACACACACACATCCACCACCACCATCACCACCACCTTTACACCAGCACAAATAATCACCCAGCACACAACACATCTCACACCTCAACACCATACCCCTGCACCCACACCCCTGTACCCACAAACACCTCAACCACAACACACCATGACAACACAAAAAATGCCCAAATTCACTGAGAGTGAGTTGACTGTCATGGTCAATGAGATTGTGAGAGTAGAGCCACTAGTGTTTGGTAGCCTGGTCCAACAGACACCATTAGCCACGAGGACACAAATGTGGGAAAGGATAGTCCAAAGGGTGAATGCAGTAGGGACCACCCCAAGATTCAAGAAGGAGATCATGAAGCGGTGGCATGATCTCAAGAGGGTTGTCAAGGAGAAGAGGAGTAAGAACTGGACGCTGGCGAACGTGACTGGCAGTGGGCCTCCCGTCCCACAGAAAACGTTCACGCCATGGGAGGAGAAGGTGCTTGCCATACTGCTTCCTGAGAGTCTCACAGGAGTAGCCCGGGGAGCGGAGGCTGGTAAGTACAAAGAAATACCAAACAACACACTGAGAAGTACTTCCTTGCAATACCTAAACACCATTACACTGTCCACCTCACCTAACAGGTAGGTAGCCATCTTGCATTGGAGCACTGTTTGTGGTTGGGAGGCCTGTATAACTACTCCCAGCATGCCCCCTGGCCCACACTCCAGCAGCATGGATGCCGCCTCACCCAGGAGCATGTGTCAGCCATTGCACTGTTCAACAAACCGAGTTACAGGTAGGTAGCATCTTGTATTGGAGCACTGTTTGGGGGTGGGAGGCATGTATCACTACTCCCAGCATGCCCCCTGGCCCATACTCCAGCAGCATGGATGCCTCCCCACCCAGGAGCATGTGTCAGCCATTGCACTGTTCAACAAACCGAGTTACAGGTAGGTAGCCATCTTGTATTGGAGCACTGTTTGGGGGTGGGAGGCCTGTATCACTACTCCCAGCATGCCCCCTGGCCCACTCTCTAGCAGCATGGATGCCTCCCCACCCAGGAGCATGTGTCAGCCATTGCACTGTTCAACAAACCGAGTTACAGGTAGGTAGCCATCTTGTATTGGAGCACTGTTTGGGGGTGGGAGGCATGTACCACTACTCCCAGCATGCCCCCTGGCCCACACTCCAGCAGCATGGATGCCTCCCCACCCAGGAGCATGTGTCAGCCATTGCACTGTTCAACAAACCGAGTTACAGGTAGGTAGCCATCTTGTATTGGAGCACTGTTTGGGGGAGGGAGGCATGTATCACTACTCCCAGCATGTCCCCTGGCCCACACTCCAGCAGCATGGAGGCCTCCCCCACCCAGAAGCATGTGTCAGCCATTGCACCCTTCACCCTCACTTAACAGGCAGGTAGCTATCTTAACTCTTCCTGATGCGTGTGTGGGAGACCTGCATTCCGAAACGCAGCAACAATTGCATGCAATGCATTGACATCCAACTTGTATGAGTAAATGATGTTCCTCTGCACTATGAAATTACACACAGTGTTGCCATGAATTGTACTACTGCTGACTTCTATTTTGTGTATTGTACAGACAGTCCATTACACGCAGCTGAGACAATACTTGCACAGTGCCCAACACTGACCATTCCCCATCTACTCCACAGGTGATGAAGAACTCACTGCTGAGGACCACACCAACGACCAGCAGAGCCAGTCTCCAGCCCCGGCACATGGACTCTCAGATGCGGAGACCCAGGACAGTTTGAACGATGAACTCCAGCCCGGCCCATCTGGTGTGCCACAGACCCAGAGGTCCCAGGCCCCCATCCTTCCCACCACCACATCTGCTGCAACAACAGCGCAGCAGACCCCTGCTGTCATGGCCTCTGCCTCCACCGCAGCCACCACCATCACCACCGCCACTGCCACTACCACTATTTCCACCAGTACCACCTTAAGCACCCTCCCTGTCCCAGGGGATGACCAGCCCACAGCAACGACTGTGGAGGGCAGGGAGAGAGTACGTGGACCCACAGTGGCGAGGCAAGAGGTCCGTGGCAGCAGAGCAGGTGGGAGGGCCATGGTCACCACCAGACCTCAGGAGGAGTGGACACCATCCCTGGACCACTTCACCAGAGTAGTGGAGGCATACCAAGAGGTCCAGGGACAAAGTGGCCGGTTGGATGAACTTTTAAGGGAGCTCATCCTGCTGATGAGGTCCATCGACAACAGCCTTGGACAGATGGTGGACCTCATGGGCCAGCAAGTGGCGTTGCAGAGGGACAGGCCTGTATCCCAACCACCACCTCCATCCCCTCCTGTTGTGCCGCAGGATGACAGTGCACCATCCTCCCCTGCGCCAACAGAGAGGGATGAGTCCCCTCATGCCGCTGGCCATTCAGCAGGACCCCCACCGCCAAAAAAATCTAGGGGGCGTCCAAAGAAGAGCCTGGGATTCTCCAGAGACACGGCACCTGCCACACGCCGTCACGGAGCCAGCCGTGATGACAACCCTCTTCCCTACTGCATTGACTGTTAGGACTGTCTTTACCCACATTTCCTTGGCAATGGCACCTGTCTGTTGGACTGGGTCACCACATCCATGTGGACTCTACTCTTGCATCTCATTGAACAGGACTGTCAACTCACTGCTCATTCCCCACTGTCATGTAAATATTCCCGCACAAATCACATGTCCACTGTCAAAATAAAATACCTGATGCACCAGTTTTTGTGCTGTATTGTTTTTAGTGCAATATTTACAATGTTTACAATGTCCATGATGTGTCCAAATGATGTAAAGTATATAGTGCAGGATTCGTCTGTAGCACCTAGGGAGACACAACAGAACAAAAGTCACTGGTCTCATTGTGGCATCACAGGCAGAACACTACACAAAACATACACAAGACACTACAGGCATACTAGACAATGGGCTGCAGGTGTGAACAAATAGGGTCCAGCATACATTCACATATGGAACGTCAATGTCCTTTTACCACACACAGGTAACTGAACGTGTGCCTGTCTGTTACATCCGCGCATAGCCCTTCACAACAACAACAACCACACCAGACAATGTACACGTTGTACCTCGTCACCCACCTTCGAGTGAAGTAGCGGGCGATGAGCTGCTGGCGCAGGTCTACTCCTTCCTCCTCTCCACTGTCCTCATCACTGGACTCAGGTCCTTGAGCAGGTGGTGGACTTGGTTCCTCATCATCATCCATGAGCAGGGGGACCCTCTTGTGGATGGCCAGGTTGTGCAGCATACAGCATGGCACAACAATCTTGCACTTCTTCCCAGGCGAGTATGCCAGTGCACCTCCGGTCCTGTCAAGGCAGTGGAATCTTATTTATTTATTTATTTTGAAAGTTTTATATAGCGCGAACAAGATCTTTGCAGATATCAGAGCGCTTTACATAGAAAGGGGGAACATGAGGGAGCATAGTCAAACAGATACATCAGTAGTGCTAATGGTACAAATACGTGGGAACATAGAAAATCACGTAAGTCGATAATACAAGTAAAACAAATGAGCAAAGGGGTCGACCAAGTAGTAAAGATCGGTGCAGAGTCTTAAGTGTCCAAAATAATAGTTCAAGTGTATTTAGCCATGAGGATAGCTTTTACTTCTTTCTTAAACAGTGTCGCGGAGGAGATGAGCCTCGTTTCAGGAGGGAGTGAGTTCCAGATCCTGGGTGCCATTCCTGAGAAGGAGCGTTTATAAGTTTTTTCCTTCCGGAATCTTCGAGGCTTCAGCAGAAGATTGTTTGTGCCTCTGGTGTTTCTAGAGCCGCCAGAAATTGTCAGCTTCTGAGTGAGATAGCCGGGTGAGCTCAGGTGGACAGCCTTGTGCGTCATGCAGGCGATTTTCAGATGTATTCTGGCTTCAAAAGGTAGCCAGTTCAGGTATTTCAAGTCAGGGGAGATATGTGAGTGCTTTTTTGACCCAGTGATGAGTCTCGCTGCAGCGTTTAGAGAAGCTCTTAGGGGTGCGGTAGTAGTTAGGGGGAGTCCGCAGAGGGCGATGCTGCCATATTCTATTTGAGGGATGACTAGTGCTTGTACTGCAGTTTGGAAGTCTTTGGCAGGGAGGAAGGGTTTAAGTTTCCTCAGGGTATTGATTTGGTAGTTCGCTCCCTTAGTTGCCTTGCTGATATGTTGCTGCATGGTGAGATTGGTGTCAAGTGTTATGCCTAAAGATTTTGCTGAGTCCTCGATGGTGGGTTGGACATTGAGTGCAGTTAGGTGTTTAAGCCAAATTTGCGTGGTAGAGATCTTCGCGGGAGGAGAGATAAGAAGGAACTCTGTTTTCAGAGCATTGAGTTTGAGATGATTATCGGCAAGCCAGGATTGGGTGCTTCTGATCGTTGAGTTCAGGAGCAAAATGTCATTGGGGGATTGTAATTTGAGATATAGTAGGGTATCATCGGCGTACATGTGAAAGTGTACATTGGATGCTTGTAACAAGGTGGCGAGAGGTTCCATAACTAGGTTGAACAAAGTTGGGGATAGGGAGGAACCTTGGGGGACGCCTAACGAAACAGGTATTGGCGAGGACATCAGGTTGTTGCTCTTGAATTTCTGTGACCTGTTGTGTAGAAAGGAAGTGAACCACTTGAGAACAGTCCCAGATAGACCCATTCTTGTGTTTAATAGTTAGAGTAAATTCTCATGTTTGACGGTGTCGAATGCTGAAGAGAGATCAAGAAGGATGAGGAGGCAGGTATCGTTCTGATCTAGGATTTGAAGGGCGTCGTCAATTATGTGGGTCATAGCAGTTTCTGTACTGTGTCCTGCTCGGAAGCCTGATTGATGAGGGTTGAGGAGATCAAACTGATCAATGTGTTTAGTTAGTTGTAGTTGTGCGCATTTTTCCAGCAATTTGGCGAGAGTGGGGATATTGGTAATGGGACGGTAGTTGTTTAAATCAGAGGGGTCGGCTGTAGGTTTCTTTAGTAAAGGTGTGACTTGTCCCACTTTGAGGGAGTCAGGGATGGTTCCTTGTTGAAGTGAGCTGTTGATAATTTTAGTCCAGAGTGGGAGGAGCAAAGGGGTAAAGTCTTTTACAGCGTTAGCAGGAAGGGGGTCCGTGAGGTGATTGGATGGTTTCAAGGTGCTGAGCAGTTTGCCAATTTCTTCTTCAGAGTAGGTGACAAAGGATGACCATGTAGCATTGTTTTTTGGTTCAGTGGGTGCTATGCAGTGAGGTTTGGAGTAGAGGCTTGAGTCAATGAGGTTTGAGCTAGGTTTGAGTCAATCTTGACTTCAGCAGGCCAAAAGTCTGTTCGATTACCCGTCGGGTCCTGCCATGGGCGTCACTGTAGCGGATGTCAGCCGGGGTCCTGGGATTCCTGGGGGGGCTCAACAGCCATGGCCTACTGGGATATGCTGAGTCACCTGTGAATGACAAACACCCATTGCAATGTTGGACAGCCAGAGTGCAGCAGGTAGCCCACAGCACGCCATATCAGTAGGCATACTCACCCACAATCCAAGCACGCTCTGGATGCAGATTTTCCATCATCCGGGGCACCATGCTGTTCCTCATGATGTACAAATCATGCGCCGAGCCAGGATACTTCGCACACACATGAGAAATGGTCATGTCCGCAAGGCACACCACCTACACATCGATGGAATGATAATGTTTGCGGTTCCTATATATGTGCTCCGTCGCCTGTGGTGCCACCAGACCTACATGGGTGCAATCGATGGCACCAACAACATGTGGGATGCGCCCAAGGGGATAGAAGTCACCCTTCACGGCAGCCAATTCTCCTCCCCTAGGGAAATGGATGTAGCGATTACGATACTGCATCATGGCTATAAGAACATCCCTCAGCACCATGCTGAACATGGGCTGTGACATCCCTCCAGCGTTAGCCACCATCTCCTGGAAGGAACCTGTCGCAAAAAAGTGGAGTGCTGCCATCACCTTGTATGTGGGTGTGAATGCCATTGGATAGTGACGGCGAGGCTGCAGGTGGGGCTCCAATAGATCACACAGGATCTTCAGTGTTGGTCTATCCAGGCGGAATTTCCGTATTATTGCCTCATTATCCATGTCCTCCAGCACTGTCAGGTGACGTAGGAGATTTGGCCTCCTCCTAGTTGAGAAGTATAATTGAAAATGTCAGTGACAACCATCATGAGATGGCCACAGCACATACCATCAATGATGTCATGGAAAAAAATCGACTGCCTGAGAGATGCAGGGCACACCAGGTGACATGGCTGGCCTTTTGATACACACAGAGGGCACACCTCTCCACTGTCAATACACAAGTGCCACAAACACATCGGAGAATGTGAATGCGCACATACTGGAGAACACAATTCACATGTGCAGGCAAGGTGCAGCAACATCCGCCAATGTTTTGGAAATTACCATGTCTGTATCATACCCATCTGCTGTACCTGTCACACCTCAATGCATCATGTAAACTATGGACACATCCATCAACACAATGATCACATTAAAAGGAAAATGTTCAGTTGTGTGCATGAGCTGTTGTGAATGCACCAGTCTGATACGGTACAATGCAGTGACACAAGCCTTGTGAAAGTCATCACTGACCCACAACAAATGGATTTGTACCACATCATGAACACAAGCTCAAGAGTGTCAAGCATGATCAGCCATGAAATGCTAAAGTTACATGGCAGGGAGCACAGACCAAAGTGTGTCACACTGAACATGCGTCCACCTGTGGATGACATGGAAGTATGGCATTGTGTGTACAATGATGCGCCCTTCACCATGATGCTGCTGTGTACTGATACAGTGTTCAGGATTGACATAGCCATTAATGGTCATGAAAATAGCAGAACCAACCGCCTGTCCCCGGCGGAGTGACACCAGCACCACCCCCTTCACAAGTGCGGAAGCCATTGGCATATGGACAGGTGTACATGGCGGTGGGCATGCTCCGCCGCATGAATCGCGGTACCTACCGCCTGTCCCCGGCAGAGTGACACCAGCACCACCCCCTTCACAAGTGCAGAAGCCATTGGCATATGGACAGGTGTACATGGCGGTGGGCATGCTCCGCCGCATGAATCGCGGTACCTACCGCCTGTCCCCGGCGGAGTGACACCAGCACCACCCCCTTCACAAGTGAGGAAGCCATTGGCATATGGACAGGTGTACATGGCGGTGGGCATGCTCCGCCGCATGAATCGCGGTACCTACCGCCTGTCCCTGGCGGAGTGACACCAGCACCACCCCCTTCACAAGTGCGGAAGCCGTTGGCATATGGACAGGTGTACATGGCGGTGGGCATGCTCCGCCGCATGAATAGTGGTACCTACCGCCTGTCCCCGGCGGAGTGACACCAGCACCGCGCCCTTCACAAGTGCGGAAGCCATTGGCATATGGACAGGTGTATATGGCGGTGGACATGCTCCGACGCATGAATCGCGGTACCTACCGCCTGTCCCCGGTGCAGTGACACCAGCACCACCCCCTTCACAAGTGCGGAAGCCATTGGCATATGGACAGGTGTACATGGTGGTGGGCATGCTCCGCCGCATGAATCGCGGTACCTACCGCCTGTCTCCGGCGGAGTGACACCAGCACCACCCCCTTCACAAGTGTGGAAGCCATTGGCATATGGACAGGTGTACATGGCGGTGGGCATGCTCTGCCAGCGCGTAGGCGGTCATTGGATGATTTTGAATGATGCACCATTGCGGTAGTGCACCCCGGGCACCCGCGGTGCATCACCGCCATGGAGCATTGCCTACAGCCAATGGGAGCGATGATCGCGGTGGCATGATGCACATTTGAAAAATGCGGAAGGTGTGCTCCGTCAGCCCGTAGGCGGTCATTGGATGATTTTGAATGATGCACCATTGCGGTAGCGGACCCCGGGCACCCGCGGTGCATCACCGCCATGGAGCATTGCCTACAGCCAATGGGAGCGATGATCGCGGTGGCATGATGCACATTTGAAAAGATGCGGAAGGTGTGCTCCACCAGTGCGTAGGCGGTCATTGGATGATTTTGAAAGAGGCAGACCTGGACAACCAATTGGTGCTGCTTTGCAGCTTACAGACGACCCCAGGGGGCTATAAGTTTTTGGGAGTGAGCCTCACATTTCCACTGCTCACAGAGCCTGCTGTCTGGGACCCTCTCCTGCTGCTGCCTCCTGAGCCTGCTGCCTGGGACCCCTCACTCTCTTCTGCCACAGGTGTTCCATGTCCACAAGGATGGCAAGGACAGAGACGATCCATGCCAGAGGTCCTTGTGGACGAGGTGCTGGCACAGTACCCAAGGCTATTTGGTGGTTCCAACGTAGCTGTCGGGCAGGGGGGCGGCAGACGTGTAGTTGTGCAGCTGCAGTATATGCCTGAGGGTGTGGGGTTGTGTCAAACACTGACAGACAAGCTGTCTCCAGGGCGAGGGAGTGTGTGTGTGACAAGGTCACTCTTTCCCATGCCTGCACCTGTATGTGTGAGTGGGGAGTGTTACATTGTCAGCCATACAGAGCCACCGAATGTTTGCCATGTAGGTGCCAGGACTGTAATTGCTTGTGTGAGTATTTCTGTGGGCCCCTGTTGTCTGACTCAGTGTGACCCAGAGAGTCGGAGCAGTGGCTACCCACACAAACGATAAACACCACCAGACTCATATGTTCCTTGCACCAGTTCCTTCACACTGAATAATAGATATGCCACATCTGTGCCCTGGGTAATTGCAGACTTACACACTTCTGTTGATGCATAATATGTTGATGCATCTTGCATTTGTGAGATTATCCTGGACCCTCTATGCCCCAATGTGTGCATGCAATCACATCTGTGAGGGCCATGCAAACTGCCCTTGTGAGGGGTCCCCCAGTTTTGGAGGGAGGGAGGTTACAATAGGTCCTGGGTCTGGGTCTTGCTACTGTACTGATAGATGTTGGTACCTGACATTGTGGAACTGGTCATTAACCCTTCCTTTCTCTCATACATGCAGCTCAAGGTGAACCAGCGTAAGGCCGTGTGGAGGGCCATTGCGGCAAAGGTGCGAGCCCTGGGGGTATCCAACCGCCGACGCACACACTGCCACAAGAGGTGAGACGACATCAGTCGGCTTGCAAAAACCGTGGCTGAGATGACATTGGGGATGCTACCACGCACAGGGCGTTTGGCACGGCGCAGCATGACTCCAGTGATGGCCCGCATCTTGGCAGTGACTCATCCAGACCTGGATGCACGTCTGAAGGAGCATGGCAAGCAAGGCAGGGCTGGTGAGTATCTGGGGAGCGTGACTTTTGCTTGGAGTGGATGCATGTATACAGGGCCTGTGGCAGCGATGAGCCATGTGATGTGCATGTGTTGCTGTGCTGTGCTGTGGCATGTGAGTGGCTGCTGTGATGTGTGCTTGTATCAGGTATTGTGCCACCCTGGCCTTACTGAGCAGATACTCCCTGCTATACTTTCCCATTGCCAGATGTGTTGGCCTCCACATGGTCATTCAGCATTGGGATGGTGTGGGTGATCTATTATGGGGTGAACAGCAGTGTCCACTTGCTGAGTGTGAATTCATGTATGCCAACTTTGCCTGCACCATGATCGTTGATGCCCCAACATCTGCAAATAATGTGCCCCAGATTACCACATGGTGCTTGCTATGGCCTACGTGGCATTGGGGGCTGTGATGTCCTAATAGGTGTGTGTGTTGTCCCCTCCTGTTCCCTGAAGGTCAGTTAGTGGTAACAAGTGTTGTACCCTCCTCATGTACCAAGGTGTGGGCAGGCCAAGTTGTGTGTGTGGTACACTTCATGTACGGGCATGGTGTAGTGCTGTGAGGCATCAACATGGCTCACTCATGGCCGATATTCAGCGTTGCAGGCACTGTTGTGGTCTATGTTGTGTGTAGCTGCACAGTGATTGCAGGGTGTGGTGGTTACCATGTACATTTGGACCTCTCCTGTACTGCATTGCTTTGAATTCGTGTGACCAGATGATGACACTTTCACAACCCTGTATCTCTCTCTCATGCAGATTCACAAGAGACCACAGAGGAACATGAGCCAGATACCAGTGGTGGCGAAAGTAGCACTACAGCTGCAGCGGAGGCCAGTGATACAGAGCCCACCAGCGCATCTGAGGGGGACAGAAGTATGCAGGAGGAATCCGTGGCTGAGACACAGAGTAGCACATCATCTGATGCCAGCGGGGATGCATCTATGTTGGCAGGCACAGGGGATGGGGAGTCTGCATCATCATCTACAACCCAGCGGCCAGTGCCCAGCCTCCCATCCACTTACTCTGGTCCTGCCCGTATCCGTGTCACTAAGAGGGGACGAGTCACATTCACACCTGGCACCGCTGCCCCTGCACCTGTCCCCCCTGCTGCCCTCAGTGCAGTGTGTGTATAGCTCCTTCGCCAGATCTGTGTGGGCCAGACCGCCCTGCTCAATGCCTTCAGTGACCAGGACAAGAAATTAGGCCAGGTGGTTGCATACATGGAGGGCATACACTCTGACGTGGGTGGGCTACACCGTACAGTCCAGGCGTTGTCATCCACAGTAACGTCAGCCCTTCAACAGGCACATGCTCCCATTGCACCTCAGGTGCCTTTGTCCACCCCCCAGTCAGTGGCCACATCAGGTGACAGTGACCACGGTTCGCCTGCGTCACCAAAAAGATACAGCACAAGGAGCACACAACACACACAACCCAGGCACTCCCGCCCACAGACACCATCCCCACTGAAGAGCAGGGCCACCCCAGAATGCACAGACAAGAGCCAGTCAGGGAAGACCAAGGCCAGGCGATCAATGAGGCAGACATCAGGCACACATGCCTCAAAGGCGTCACCAGCAAAATACTCTCCTGTCACTGAAACTGCACACAGACCTACCCATGCAGTGTCTGTGTCCACTGTGGAGGTGTTACATATCAGGGGTACACCTAGGAAGAGCACAGGGACACATCCACCCACCACATCTACCCCAATTCCGAGTCCATTGAAGCAGGTGGAGGAGGGCACTGTACACACCACCCCTGGCACAAAGGCAAAGCAGGGCACTGTACACACCACCCCTGGCACAAAGGCAAAGCAGGGCACTGTAGAGACCACCCCTGGCAAAAAGGCAAAGCAGGACACTGTAGACACCACCCCTGGCACAAAGGCAAAGCAGGTCACTGTGGAGACCACCCCTGGCACAAAGGCAAAGCAGGGCACTGTACACACCACCCCTGGCAAAAAGGCAAAGCAGGACACTGTAGACACCACCCCTGGCACAAAGGCAAAGCAGGGCACTGTGGAGACCACCCCTGGCAAAAATGCAAATCAGGACACTGTGGACACCACCCCTGGCACAAAGGCAAAGCAGGGCACTGTAGGGGATACACCAGGCAAAGAGGGGAAGGAGGTCCTGAGGCGTAGCCAGACCAAGAGTTCCGCAGGATCCAGCACATCACCAGAGGTAGTGCCAGTGTCTGGACCTGATGTGGGACAGTTGGTGTGTGTGCCTGTTGGGTCATCAACACTTCCCATCAACCCCAAGACAGGGAAGCCAATTCATATTCCCAAAAAGTGGAAGGGCACCCCTCCAACCTCTCCCACCCACACTGTGTCAGAAGTCTGCATGACTCCACCTCCACGTGCCACCATGCCACCAGGTCCACACAGCCCACCAAGCCACTGTTAGCCACACAGCACCTGGGGCTCTGTCACCCCAGTTAAGTGGGCCTGCTGTCACCGACACACAGCCAGGTCCAAGTCTGCATGACTTCCAGGAGTGAGTTAACATCCCCCTCATGCGCCTGTGCCTCATACAGGTGTGCTAGTCCTGACCATTGTTCACAAGCATGGACACTGGCCCTGTTGCTCTGCTGTGTTGGCCTCTCCCCTGCCTTGGACACTGGGCCTGTTGCTCTGCTGTGTCGTGCTCTCACCTGTGCCTTGGACACTGGGCCTGTTAATCTGCTGTGTTGGCCTCTCCCCTGCCTTGGACACTGGGCCTGTTTCTCTGCTGTGTTGGCCTCTCCCCTGCCTTGGACACTGGGCCTGTTGCTCTGCTGTGTCGTGCTCTCACCTGTGCCTTGGACACTGGGCCTGTTGCTCTGCTGTGTTGGCCTCTCCCCTGCCTTGGACACTGGGTCTGTGGCTCTGCTGTGTTGGCCTCTCCCCTGCCTTGGACACTGGGCCTGTTGCTCTGCTGTGTCGTGCTCTCACCTGTGCCTTGGACACTGGGCCTGTTGCTCTGCTGTGTTGGCCTCTCCCCTGTCTTGGACACTGGGTCTGTGGCTCTGCTGTGTTGGCCTCTCCCCTGCCTTGGACACTGGGCCTGTTGCTCTGCTGTGTCGTGCTCTCACCTGTGCCTTGGACACTGGGCCTGTTGCTCTGCTGTGTTAACCTCTCCCCTGCCTTGGACACTGGGTCTGTGGCTCTGCTGTGTTGGCCTCTCCCCTGCCTTGGACACTGGGCCTGTTGCTCAGCTGTGTTGGCCTCTCCCATGCCTTGGACACTAGGCCTGTTGCTCTGCTGTGTTGGCCTCTACCCTACCTTGGACACTGGGCCTGTTGCTCTGCTGTGTCGTGCTCTCACCTGTGCCTTGGGCACTGGGCCTGTTGCTCTGCTGTGTTGGCCTCTCCCCTGCCTTGGACACTGGCCTTCCAGTTTGTGTTTCACCTGTGCATGGTATATAGCATTTTTTCATCATTTTGAGCCTTGCTGTTGTCTGCTATTGTTGTACCGCTGCATCTGTGCAATATGTGAATAAATACACTTACTTCTGGTGTTTGTTTTGTCGGTGTCCTTGCTGAATAAAGTTCTGTTTCTGTTCGCATTTGATTGGATGTGCACCATGCTCCATGTATCATTTCAACATTGCAAGGCTCTTTGTAGACATCATAATTTTGGGCAGGGGTGACAGGGTCTTAAGTCAATTCTGAGCCTGCAAATTGTGTGATCTGTGAGGGCTATTTTACGTGGCATGCAGTCATCTTGTTAGTGATTTGCAGTTGTTGCCTACACTGTTCACATGTCTGGTTGGGGGACACTGCCAGCACAGGGTGTGATGCTGTGCAAATGTTTCGAATCTGGCTGGGATATGTAATGAAGTATGTGGATTGCTTTCTGTGTTCCCAGCCTTGTATGTGTATGGTCATCTTGTATTGGGCCTTGGTCCTGGTGCCATGGCCTACATGAGATGCGTGGTGTTGGGTGTAGCAGAGGTGTGCAGTGTGAATGGTGTCAGTTTGTAGTGGATGTGTGTGTGCCCCTGTATTGTGTGAGACACACATGTGTCACCCAGGAGTTGTATGCCTGTTGTTTGTTTTGTCTTGCCCTCGGTAGAGGATTTAATGCACTTGTGTGAGCTGTTTGTAGTGCACTGTGCTGTGTGTTGGTGTGTCCATGGTGTTGTGTGTGACTCCTACTTGTTGTGTTTGTCAGTTTGGAGTGTCCAAAGTGTGTGAGATGCACATCAGTGTTGTGTTTTATTGATCCTCAATGTGTCTTGGGTGTTTTTGTTTGCACTGTGTGGCCCTGCTGCTCCACACTGGCATTGTGTTTGTGTTTCTCATGCATTGCAGGCACATGGCGGTTTTTGCACTCCTGTATGGCATGGTGTGTATGGTTTTAGGCAATCCCCTATGTGTGCCACTTGTGCCTGGCCATTGTGAGTGTTCAGTCCCTCTATTGGTGTGTGGTACACCCTTACATGTCTGCTACTGACATGCAGGTTGTTTAACTTTGATGTCAGCTTTCCCCTTGGTTTCCATGTGTGTGTGCCTCCCCATCACTTCATATGTGGGCTTGTGCTTTGTGGTGCAGTTCTTGGGCCATATGTGTTGTTCCACTCTGGACATTGCCCCAATGGTGTATGTGTGCTGTCCTTGTGTTTTTGGTCATTCTGTAGTGGTCATGTGCACTTCAGCTGTGTGTGCTGGCCAGTGCTGTGGTGGAGATGGCTTTGGTCTTGTATTCCCAGAGTGGTGCATGTGTAGTTGTTGTGTTGGATGTGTGGATGTAGGGTGTGGTATTGCTTCAGGTCCTGGGTGTGGTGTTGTATTTGTGTAGTGCTGATTTGTGGTGTGTGATGCGGTTTTGTCAATCATGCCTGTTCGGCAGACATTGCTTATCGTGCAGGCGGTGCTGTGTGTATGTGGCCTTGGCATTGTCTGATGTACATCCCCTGATGCCTTGTGGTGTGTGTTGATTGAGGTTTCATGTGCATCTGTGATGGGTTTGATGTGACTGTGTGTGTTGGTCCAGATGCACTTCTTGTGTGTTTAGTGTTATGGTGTGTGTGTCTTGTTCCTGAGTGATGTAGTTGTGTACTCCTGTTGTGTCTGTGCTCCCATTGATTTTCCCCAGTTTGGCTGACAGGGTATGTGTGTTTGTGTTGGAGTTCAGTATGTGTTCCTGTATTGTTTGTGTGCTGTTCTTGTTCAGGCATCGTTGAGGCATCCCTGTGTGTGTGTTGTGTTTGTGGCTACACCTAGGGTGTGTGTTTGTTTGTGTGTGTGTGTGTGTGCTGGCAAGAATTGTGAGCCTTGAGTGTGTGTGGCAGTGGTGTTGTGTGTTCCTTGTCAGCCACTCCTGCAGTGACTGTGTCCATGGTTGTGTGTTGTGTGGTGCAGAGTGTGTATTGTGCTTGTTGTTGCAGTGCTTGTTGGTGTGCATGGGGGTGCACAGGATGGGCACCTGGCCTGTGGGTTGATGGGGTGTGTTGCTGTGTGTTTGGGGGCTGTGTGTCCCTGTGGTGTTTGTGCCCTGCCCATGCCTTGGAGTGGCCCTGCCTTCTGCATAATGCGCATGTGTTGACCGCGGCCGTGACGTGACTGGGACCGGGACGTTGCTGCTGGTTGGTGGTCGATGTGTGTCCCGGAAGCTGAGGGGTGCCTTGTTGTGAGGTGGGTGATGTGTGGGTGCCCGTGTGGATGTGTTGTGTCCCCCAGCAGGGTGTCTGTATGGTGATTGGACCCTGTGTCGACCTGTGTGTTGTGTGTTGCATATGTATATTTGCGTACCTGTTGTGGCATCCGCGGCGGCCCATCTGACGATAGTGTTGTAGGAGGAACATCACCAGATGCATATGAAGGGCTGGATTCATGGCGGTCAGGACCGGGTCTTGGCTATCTTGCTCCGCTGTCGAGTTTCCGCCTGCTCAGGCTGGGCGGTGTCTTCGCTGCGGTGCGTCAGCTTGTTTGGGCCATCCTAATTTGTCGAGCGGGGCGGACGTCATTCGGCATGGCGGAGAGTCTCGATTGGCTCCCGCCGCTCCATGGCGGACGGGAAATTACCTATGTTTACCTATCCTAATGTGGCGGACGTGAGTTCCGCTGCTCGCGGGCGGAAAAAGCTATTTTTCCGCCCCGCCACCACCGCGGTGGTGCCACCGCCCAACATCCTAATGGACCCCTTTGAGTCTATAAAACTCTATATAAATTCAATTACAATACAATTTAATATATGCTATTAAACACAACAGCCTTATAATACATGGGTTTCTGCAATCCTGCAATAAAAACCCACCTCAAACTTCTTTATATTTGACTTCTGATGTACTCCTGTTAGAAAAAAAAAATACAGCAGCCACTCAACTGTAATAACTTAGAACAGTTCAGTTCTGATATCACAATGCCTGCTGCCAGAGCCAGCAGCCAAAAGGCTGGTCAGGTCACAGAGCATAATTAAAGCAGCTGCGTGGCTTTTCTTTCTTCTGCTCTGTTTTTCCAGCTGGACAGTGACAAGCAGAAAGGAGATATTTAGGAAACATTTTATTTTTGCACTCTTTAGGTAATCATAGAAAAGTTAGAATGTTTCTGTACGTTTCAACCCATTCCGAGCTGTAATTCCATTAAAAAAAAAAACTGACAAACTATTTCTAATTTCTTTTTGCAACAGATAGCTTACAGCTTTTTTGATGTTACAAACCATAGCACAATGGCGGGCAACGAGATATCGCACCTCCAACAATGTTCAACACAATTAGGTCCAGTGTACACATACCTTAGTGTTACTCATGCTATGCAGAAAAATATAGGAAGAACAATGTGAGAAGGTGGACTCTCTCACATTGTTTTTCTTAGCATTTTTGATGTGTTTAATTTTGCACTAGAGATTCTATTTGTATTTTTTTTATGTTTGCAAACATGTCCTTCCTCTCATATGAAAGAGCTAAGTGCCAAGGATTTAAGTGTTTTGCGTGAATTGTGATGATATGACTATGTATTATAAGGACTAAAGTACCCCCTGTGATACATGATAAGGATATAGCAAGTCATATTGTAGTACCATAAACTTATAAAGGAACTCAGCCTTCAGGCCCATTCCTCTATGTGATCACGGTCCTCTATGACTTGGACTATTCTTATAATACTGCTATTTACTTAGCGGCTTGCAAAATAGTACATGATTCTGCTGTTTAGCTGGTCACAGGCTAATTAGTGAAAATGATGTACAATTTGACTGGCGGACAGATAATTAGTGTGAAGGAGGTCTTTATTTAGCCAGGCATGAAGGAAAAAAAGGGACTCTGGGCAACAGTGGGGGGAAATGAACATCTTGTGACAGGGATGCAACTTGTATGAAGCATTGAAAGTAAGCGCATATACAAATGTGTAATAGTTTGTACAAAGGTAAGTGCATGCATTGAGTTAAGCTGTTTATAGATGAAAACCAGTAATATAATTTTTTTAATACTTATTTTATTTTAATATTCAAATAGGAAATGCAGGAATCAAACTTCGGCTTTAAGAGCTTCATGTTGCAGTCTAAGAGAATTTGGCTGTCTTCAAAGAATAATTAGTATGGCTTTAAGTCATGTTACATAAATGTTTTGTTCACTTGAGAATACACTGTTTTTTAATGTTCATGATCCTCCTTTTGATGATTTTGAGGGCTAGGCTCTTTTGGGGGTTCTTAGGGAAGGCCTTGTGCTAGCTCTATGCTTCTGGACCATACTAAATTAGGAGATCTAGGAGGGCGGGACCTCATTGCTACAACCAGAAGAATGGCATCCGCCAGTGCCCGGAGTAGCAGCCTAGGTAGACAGAACAAAGAAGACCACTGCAAGATGACCAATGGAAAGAAGAACCAAGGACAGGAGTTCCAAGACCACATAGGTCCGCTCAAGGAGGACCAAGGGATCCAAATCGAACGGACCTGGTCTGGGAAGACCATGCCCAGAAATGACCAGGGCTAGTAGGACCTGGAGACCATATATTAGAATGACCTGGGGGGAAATAAAGGAGCAGGAATTCTACGCCCAGTGGGACTAGTATAAGAAGATTCCATGAGTGTCTGACTCAGGGGGATCCTAAACCGGTGTGACAAGAACTGGATGTATCAGGGTGACCTGAAACATGGGAACTAGGATGACCAGTGCTGGGAGGGAGGAGGAATATTAGACCCAGGAGGGCCATTACTGGGAGGACCACGATAGAGGGACCAGGTTTAGATGGACAAGAATGAGTTGTAACAGGAAAACCAGGAAACCAGGAGGACTAGAAGGACTAGTATAGGGTTAGGAGGATCAGGGTACTAGTAGGGCTAGTGAAACCAATTCCAGTGGGACCAGCACACAATACAGGAGGACTAGACAAAATAATACCAGAACTACGACCTGGACTACATGGACCAGAAGAACCAGGAACAGAATATTTAGGAATAAGCAAGCCAGAGAACTAGAAAATCCAGCAGAGCAGGAGGACTGATGTTCGAGAATTATTGTAAGAGGGGTGAAAAAGTTCAAGATTGGGAGCCTGTGGAAACAGGAGACCCAGGATCCAAAGGACTAGGTGCAGGAGTGCATAGGAATGATGACCAGACAGACCGGAAAGTATAAGAACAGGAAGTTCCAGGCCTAGCATGAATCAGAGGTCGAGGGGCATCAGAACTAGGAAAGGCTAGGATGATCTGTGGTGGGCCAGCACAAGTTACAGTAGACACATGAGGGCAAGGAGCAGTAGGACTAGGGCCAGGAGGATAAGGACCAGATTGAAGAGGACAAGGAATGTCAGGACTAGGAAACCAGAATTAGCAGGACAGGGACTTGGAAGACCAAGGGGACAAGTAATAGCACCCAGAAGACCAGAATACGGAGGGCTAGTTGAACTAAAAGGATCATCACCACGAGGACTGGAAATAGGGCTAAGAGGACTTGGAAGATTTGAACCTGGATATCAGACCTCAGATTACCAAGTGGGGCAGAGCAGCAATTACAGGTAGCAGGACCAAGGTGAAGAGGATCAGTTATAAGAAGGCCATTCAGAATATGGAAGAACAAGAGGACTGGACAGTGATAGTCAAGAAGACCAGGACTAAAATTACCAGTTTCAGGAAGATGGAAATAAGGAAAACCTGGATCAAGAGGGCCAAGATCAATACTGCAATACCAGTAGGATTAAGAGAACAAGGAATAGATCCAGGAGGGCCCAGAAATCCCAAACCAGGAGGACAAAGACTAAGAGGGCCAGGGCATGAGAGTCCTGATGGACCAGGACCAGTGGTACCAGGGCCAGGAGGTTTAGGAGGAGAACCAGGGCAAGGTGACCAGGGCCAAGAGGACCAGAAGGAAACAGAGGCAAATGGGCCAAGACTGGGTGAACCAAGAAGGGGCAGGATGACCAAAAGGCAAGATGTAAGATAAAAAGTACAATAAAAGTTGGTAAACCAAGAAGGACCAGGACAATCAGGACAAAGGATAAGATGGTCGATCAACGGGGTCCATGAGAAGTAGGCCCAGGAAAATCCAAGCAATATAGACCAGAACCAAGTGGATCAGGGCCATAATTCCAAGAAGGACAAGGGCTTCCTTTTTATGTACTCAGTCTCTGCAATTGTAAAGTTGCTATTAAATCATTTGTTTGTGAATGCCGAAAAGAAGTAAACTTACACAAAAGATTAGGTTTGCCTTTGTGAATTAGGCCCTAAATGTCTTTCTCTGATTTACTGAGAAAATTAACTCCTATTCCAATAAAATCAGGTCATTTAATTACAGTCCCATTCCTTTTCCTTTTAGCTCCTTGATGGAATACTTCCTCTCATGACCCAACAGATTAAAGGCCGTTATCATATTTAGAGTGAACCTTGCTGCAAGGGATTTGTGCTCTTGCCATTAGGGACTCAAATTAGAACCCAAAAAACAAATATTGGTAGAAAGTTTCTTCAAGTAACTGACTTTTTCATCATGATCAGGTAAGTGAACCTCTTCAAGTCAGAAAAACACCTGAATGCCATTGTTGTTCTCAAAACTTTGGTCACAGACTCTTTATAAGTCTCCTCTACCATTCTCCTCATCGAACCTCACTCCTTTTTTCTTTGCTATATTTTAATTCTCAACTTTGTGTCACATACAAAGTGAACAGACATCCAAAGGGGTACATTCTACAGTATAAACAGCACAAAATAAATAAAGAAATGAGCTCACTGTAATGAAGGACAGTCTAAGATGGCAGCTCCCTTGATATAATATCTTTGTTAAGTTATCATAACAAACCCTCGTTAGGGCAAATAACAGACAGAGTTGCCCTTATTCTTGTGCAGGCACACTATTACCTGTTAAAGAAGAGAACTAAAGCCTTATGCTGTGACCTTGGAATTAAGTAAATATATTTTGCATTTAGAGATCTACCTTTGTAGAGAAACAGAAAGCTTCCCCAGTCTAAGGTCCAAAAAAGCAGAATAAGGTGGCGGCAGAAGCTTGTCACGAGGCACTTACTAAGGTGGCAACTTTTACTGCTATAGTTTCAAATACATAGGATATACTGGAACCGATATACTGAGGCTCCTCAGACATTTAGAGAATCATTATGGCTTAAACCCTATGGAAGTAATTTTGAGATTTTCTGGTTTGTATATATCAATTGCCCTCGTGAAGCAAGTAATTGTAATATACCTGTTGGCAGGCATTGAAATCGTGGGATTTTAAAAATATGTTTGATAAATGAAGAAGATTTAAAGAAAATTTAGAGAAGAATTTTGCCCCACAAGTCTCACCAAATGCAGAAATACCTTTCTTTTCGGAGACGTCAGAGCAAAGCGTGTTACCATGGCACAGGACTGCTCTTTCAAGCAAGTGATTTGTGAGGGGAAAGCCCTACCTTCATCAGATCTAGCTGATAGACAAGTGCAACCTCGGCAATAGTTTGACAACCTCCATCTCTAATCAGTGTATCTGCAAAGCAACACAGTAGGTTAAAGGTTAGTGTTTCTCTTAAGGGGCACAAAGCAAGAGTGTGAAAACCCATTCCAGTGATTAGCAGTCTCTCTGGCTAATCACACCCTGAATTACTCTCTAAATGAACTACAGGTCATAAATGCTTACCATTCCATAGAAGACATTCTTTACTATGACGTTCTTACTCCTACCTAATTCAACTGCATGGAGATGCTGAAATGCAATTCTCCAATCTTTACACCTCAGTCTGCCACCTTCCACCTCATCTACAGGCCTCCCGAGCAGAACAAGGACTTCATTGATGAATCTCAGAGAGCCTTGCCACCTTGTCTAATTGACATGCCTACACCACCATTTTGGGTCACTTCAACATCCCAGCTAACACAAGCTAAAAAAAGGAAGAGATTCAGTCCTCATCCTCATCAACACACTCAAAGTTGTTCAGCATATCACTCAACCAACACACTTCAAAGACCATAGGCTTGACCCTGGCTTCTCAACATCACCAACAATCCAATGCAAGTCACCCATACCCTTGGACTGGAGAGACCACTTCACTATACCTTTACCTCTGGCCATCGTCCTACGAACAACCGAAAGTCAACATAAAAGAGTAGGTCAAACCTTCAGGTCCTTCAAAGAATTCACCATAGTTATTAAGATGTTGTAACTTATTTCTCACTCTGTTAACTCCATGTCTGATGTCAACACCCTTCTGAACAACTGCAATACATTTCTGAAAAACTATGGGAACATCCGCTGCCCAATTAAAACACGTAAGTGCAAGTCAAAGCCTACAGCACCTTGTTACTCTAAAGACCTTGCTGATGATCCATCCACAGACAAGAAAGAAAGTGGAAGAATAAGAGAACTCTCAATGAGCTTATGCTACTGAAATCACTGCATTCAACACGCCGCCAGCCCATCACATCAGTCAAAGCTAAGTAATATATCAGCACCATCAATGAATCCACCAACTGAAGCCGAATATTTTTCAAGACAAACAAGCCCCGCATTCACCCCCTTCCACACCCACATATTTCTCACTCCATAGAAAAGTGTAATTCCATCAACCGTATCCATAATTACAAACTACAGAAGGCTCTACAGCACATCAAGCTGCAATATCTCTTACTCCCACCTCTTCCCATGTAATCCCTCAATGGTCATACTTCAAATCCCTATCTCTCAGAGATCTCACTGACATGCTCAATGACATCAAAGCCAAATCTTAGAAATATGACGTAATACTCTTGTCTTTCATCAGAGCTCTCAATGGGGATTCATTTCACCCCTACTCACCATCCCTCACTGAAGACATCTTCCCAGAATCTCTCAAGACAGGCCAGAATATCCCACTCCTAAAACATTACCCATGGACCCTGATGGTCTCTACTGGCCCATTACTAACCTATCATTCATCAGCAAGAAACTTGAAAAAGGAGCCTGTGTTCAAGGCTATCATCACATTAATGCTAACCATCTCTGACAATAGGGCATTGAGACTGCTACCATACCCATTGTAGATGATGCCCTCCTGACCAGAGATGAAGATGACTCCTGCCTCCAGTCTCCTGATATTCCTGGGCCTCTTAGCATTAAACCTTCAAATGCATCCTGGAGTCTCTAATGGGGTTCTACTCCTACTTTCCAAACAACACCGGTATGTTCAGATAGGCGCCTCCAGGTCCCAAAAGATTCCTATTACCTGCGGAGCTCCCCAGTTTTCCATACAGTCCTCTCTCATCTTCACCCTCTACACGTAACTGCTTGGTGCTTCGTTCCCAGATAATTGCATCGGGATTCATCAATGTGCCAATAATACACAACTGTACTTGACAGTCTCCTCTGCTTCAGACATCCTCCACCTCAAACATTGCCCGTACATTATCCAGAGCTGGTTGTCCAGGGCCTACTTGACAGACTTCCTGCTATTTGTCAAGAACAACAAACAAGAAACAGTACAAACTGGGATCAATGATGTGAACCTTCACAACTTTGAATCCCTACTTTCCGTTTGTGCCAAGTGAGCTTGATTCACATTGAACACCAGCCTCACCCTCAAGGAACACATTGCCAAAATACATATATAGGCTGATACTAGCTCTATCTTCTAACAAAATGGAAAAGTTTCTTCCAGAAAGTAACTTCAGAATTGCTGTTTTAGCGCTCGTACTCCCATATCTAGATGGTAGTAAAGCTATATCATTTTTCCTCTAAAACTCTACTCTGACATTCCTTACGGACATCCTACAACTCACACACGTCTCATCCAGGGCCTGAAGAAATATGATCACATGACCCCCTCCCTTAAGGAACTCCATTGGGTCATCTTGCCTGCTTACTTCATCTTCCAAACCAACTTCATAATTCACAAAACCATCACAACCAGCACCCTCGCTTATTTTTTGTAGACACACTCACCATCTCTGGTCGTTCTGAGCACACCCGCAGACAGGATACCATCAGATTGCTGACTAAAAAGTGGTAAACAGAAAAAAAAATCTATGCATCCAAGATCTGGAACAACATCCCCTCATCCATCAGGACCACCACAACACTACTCCAATTAGTAAAGAGTTGAAGCTGCACCTCTTTAAAGAACACTTCATCAAAGTGAATTAATAGTCCACAAATCAGCTATGTCTCATTTCACTTTCTAACTTTATGCTGAACTTAAACCATGTACAGAGGTCAGCTGCTTTTGGTTAGGTTTGCTCTATAGAATTACCACATACTTACATACTTAAGTGCTTTGGCACGTAACAGCCACCGCTGATGTAGACATGCTCTCTGGAGAAACACTGAGTTTTAAAACACCAGGGTCTGGAAATTTGCTTAAACACACGTCAGCAAGGTAAAAATGAAAATATTCTGTGCACATGGATGCCACAACTCTCCTACTCTCAAAATGAAAATATTCTGTGCACATGGATGCCACAACTCTCCTACTCTCAAAAACGGAAAAATATACAACCAGACACATTTGATTTTCATATCATGTGCCTGTATTTTAATTTCAAATAACATCATTCATGTTTTACAAGGGCGAATATCTTTCTCAGATTTTTAACAACCGTATGTGAGCGCTCACACCAGTGCAGCATGTTTTCTTCAAAGGTGCCATATTTTTTGCATCAGTGAGAACCAACTTCTTTCAGTTTCAACACACTTCAGTGCTTTGACTTGTTGAGTTCTCAAAAACCGAGCACATGTGTGCCAATACACTTACCAGATGTTTTGTACAATAACTGCAGTTTTTTAGATTTCGCCTGCAGAGAAATCTATTGTTTTTTATTATAAACTTAAAAGGGACTTACATTCACTCTCCTCTTTTTCAAGGCTTCTCGTTGGTTCCTGTGCGTCCTGCATTTACCAATGCTTGTTCATCATCCGCTTCTCTTTTCAGTTTTCCACCACCGAAATACTGTTAACATCCGCTTTGGTGGAACTATATTTTCATAAAATGTTACCATTTACTCTTGCCGCATATTTATATAACAATGTATCACCATGAGAGTTTAAGTGATATGCATAGAATCACAAGATGCTGAGCGGCACCACCGAGACTCAACCGGGATCCCCAGCTCTCGAGCCAGCAGCTCTAGGCGCTGTGCCACATCCTCTCAACTCTCGTGTTATCTGCCAGGGAGCTCTTTCCTTCTCCCGGATGATGATTGATGAAAAGAGCTCTTTATTCATTACATAGGCAAAACCGATGCATTACCATTGCATGTCTTCACTGTCTATGGAGTGTTGAGGTGACTGCAGGAATTTAAAGGAGCTTAGCCTGGTTCTCAATTCCTTTTTATTTTCAAGTAATAGCATGATGCCTGGCAGGTTATTATTACAAGTTCTGTAGAAGTGCATGCTTTCAATCTCTCGATCACTCAAATAATCACAGGTTTCAGATGATGAGAAGCAATCAGCCCAAATGTGGGTCTCTGGTTACATAAACTGCTTGCTATGCTGTGTTTGAGGATCTCTGCTGTTTAGCACCACATTAGATAATTTAACAATAGTCAAAATACGACTAGCGTGGTCCAAATAGGGACAGATCCACCCCAAAAATAGCAACATTTGGCAGTGGTAGCTGGAGAACTGTGAAAGTTGTTCTCGTAAAGGTCCATCCTCCAATGCATTTCTGAGGTTCCCTCATCGACAAAATTGCAAAGATTACTCAGCCAATTGGTGCATTTTACAAATCACTTTTTGCCATAAGTGGCGAAAAACTTGTACACGGTAAAGAAAATGGCTAATTCGTTTGTTGTGCATATTTGGTTGTGTGCGTTTTTCATGTAGTTTAAGGTCCTATTTTGAAAGCAGAAGAAAAAATCCAAACCCTGCTCAAACTGCAGGAATACTTCACCCTGGCCTACTGGCGTCTTGGCCCTAATGCTCTTCAACTTGTATACTGCGGACATGGGGTCAGCCCTGAAAGATGCCAACTTAGCACCTCCAAAACTGGGGAAGCTCGTCCTGGGAACACTCCAGTATGCAGACGACACGGTGATCTTGGACCACACTAGGGTGGGGCTCCAAAGAGCCTTAAGCAGTTTGGCCTTATACAATAAGTCAAATGACCTACGGATCAACGTGGGCAAGACCAAAATAATCATTTTTGGCAAATACCCCCACAAAAAAAGAAGCTTCATGGACGCTGGGAGAGCACCGTATCGTCACTGCCCCATCCTATAACTATCTGGGCACCTGGGTCTCTGAGAGTGCCTCTGCAGTTAAACATCTGAAGGAGCTCAAACCCAAAATTGACAAAACCATTCTGTCGCTAAGACGCCTAAGCCATCGCTTGGACAGTCCCTCAGCAGATCCAATGCTGACAGTGCTTAGGGCAAAACTGATCCCTGCCATTGCATACGGGCACATAGCCTACCCAGGTGCATTCGACAAAGTGGTCAACGTGGCCCAGGCGAAAGCCTATAAGATGGTGCTACAGGCCCCTAGATATGCAAGGAACAACAGATTAAGGCTTGAAATAGGCCTTAAGCGATCTGAGCTGGCATTACTGGGGGACCTTTTAAAACACTATATTAGAGTACTGAAAGTGCCAGAACATTCCTTAAAGCACTCCCTAAAATCAATCTTTGAGGAGGTGGGCTCTCCCTGGCACTCAAAGGTAGGACAAGCCATTGCAGCATTGAAAATCGAAAGAAGGAGTTTGCCTCTGCACGAAATTCCATTCTCAGCCTGGGCCCAAGCCGTTAAGCGCCAAGTCCGGACCATTTCCTTTGGACTTGATCTTGCATCCCTTCGGCAAAATCCACTAACTCAGGCCCTGGACAATTCATATATTCCAGGTAAACCCCAACCTTACCTGCAAGACCCAGTATCTACTCACGCGAGAAAGAAAATTTTGTACTTTCGCCTTTTGGCCCTCAGGACCACGGACTTCAACCCCCAATGGGCTCGTACGGATGGCACCATAGCCTGTCGTCTATGCAACTATCGTAGAGAATCCTGGCTACACTTGTTGTGCTGTTGCACAAAGCTGGCCAATGACCGCCATCGCTTGCTGCTTCCGATTTTACGGAACACGGACCATAGAACTTGTAGAGAGGCTTCGAACTGGTGCCTCTCAGTCTCCACGACCTGTCTGATAGCTAGAGTTGGGAAGTTTATACATCAGGTAAAAATGGCACTCGACTCCCACATAACGGCATTGCCTGCAAAGCAACTGGAAGCCCTCGTCCCCAGTCATCCAACCTAGGCTGGTTTAAAGATCCACGAGGAATCCATCCATCGTCTACTGCCCTTGGTGCATGAATTGACTCTACCGAACTTTCACGGGCCTCCTTTTATCAGCTGGGAAACATTGGTGCAACCTATACCTCACCCTTTTTAAAAGAACTCTGTTTTGGACAGCTAATCAGGACCAATATGTTAGTATTTTAACTCAAAGTGAGATTCACTTCTATGCGTCTTTCTTTCTTTTTATCTTATACTGTAAAGATTTTAAGTAATCATGCAGTTTATTAATAAAATTGTCAAATTGTACTGGTATTCATCATGTGTGGTAATTACCAACCGCTACTCTGTCATACATGGAATTATGGCTTATCTTGGAAAAATGTTAGCGTTGCGCACAAGTTAGTGCTCCAGCCAGGGCTTTAAGTGGGCCCTGTCTTACCAGTGCTGAGCACCGGCAGTTTTTTAAAGGGGGCTTCGAACCTGTTCTCTATCGGGCTCTGTTTTGTGCCCTGGCACAGACGGTCCGTTTTTTTCCGGGCTGCAGTGACAGCAGGCACATCGATGTGCGCGTGCTCACACTGCTCACTTCTCACTAGTGGAGAAGTTACAGCATGACGTCATGCCAGATGAACAGTGTAAGGGAAGGGAAATCCTTGACTTGTTGTAGGTAGGAAGTTACTTGTTGTATCATATATCTGGATGCAATGACAGAAACAGCAAAATACAAGTCGGACGGCACACTATAGCACACATTTTTAGCTTACTGTGTATTTAAGCCACGCCCTTAATTACATTGGCCACGCCCCTTTGAGAGACCCCCAGTTTTTCCATCCCACTTAAAGCCAGCTCCAGCTATATTGCAATGTACTTGAGGCTATGCTCAAACATGGTGTGTAGCAAACAGGTGTGTGAGGGGTTGGTATAATTGCCTATACTTGCTATATTTAACAAACTAACCCTCTTTAAGAAGTGAGCGATCTCACATAATGTAATGTAATGTAATGTAATGTAATGTAAAAATTACTTATAAAGCGCGGCATTCACCGGACGGTTTCTTGGCGCTGATCACTTTGTTTGGAAGAGGCAGAGGGCGGGAGGGGAAAGCTTATGTGTAGATGCTACGGAAGAGATGAGTTTTTAGGAGAGACCTAAAGTGAAGGTAGGAAGGAGAGAGTCTCAGTTCCAGCGGGAGGGAGTTCCAGAATGAAGGTGCCAGAAAGGAGAATCTGAGACCTCCGTGTTTTTTGCGTCTAAAACGGGGAGTCTGGAGGAGCGCAAGATGAGAAGAGCGGAGGAGCCTAGAGGGAGCATAAGGATGCAGGAGAGAGGAAATAAAGGAGGGACCAATGCCGGCCAAAGATTTATGAGTCAGGCAGCCCAGTTTGAACTTACAGCGCTCTGAGACTGGAAGCCAGTGTAGGGCTTTGAGGAGGGGACGGACGTGGTGGTGTTTTGGTTGGTGATAGATCAGGCGAGCTGCCTGATTCTGTATCAGTTGTAGTCTATTAATTTGATATTGTGGGATGCCAGCGTACAGGGCGTTGGCGTAGTCAATCCGAGAGATGACTAATGCCAACAGTGCAAGGGTGAGGGCCTCAGTAGTCAGAAAGTGGGAGATTTTCCGGACCTTCCTAAGCTGGAAAAAACAGGAAGACACAGTGGCACTGACCTGGTGCTTCATTGAGAGGTCCTGGGAGATGTAAACCCCCAGGCTTTTCACTTTGTCAGCAGGAAGGGGGGGGGGGCCAAGGGAAAGGGGCCAAAAAGTGGAGTTCCAGGGATTGGATGGGCCTCCGACAAGAACGAGCTCCGTCTTGTCGGAATTAAGTTTAAGATGATGAACGCCCATCCAATTACTGATGTGGCAAAGGGTGGACTGGAAATCTTGGGCCGCTTCATCCGAGGAGTCGAGATTGAAAACAAGCTGAATGTCGTCTGCATAGTTGAATGCAGTGACATTCCTGCCGCGGAGGGAGCGGATCAGGGGGGTAAGGTACAGGTTAAAAAGAAGGGGTGACAGGGACGAACCCTGTGGGACACCACAGGTGACCCTCGTCCTGCCTGCCGTAAACTGGGAAAGACGGACTGATTGGTGGCGGTCCGCCAGGAAGGAGCGAACCCAGTTAAGGGCCGTTCCAGTGATACCCGCCTCTTTGACACGGTCGACTAAGATGGTGTGGTCGACCGTGTCAAAGGCCGCCGACAGATCTAGGAGCACCAGGGCTTGACTGGTGTTGGAGTCAGCGCCTCTGCGGAGTTCCTCCATGACAGAGAGGATAACCGCCTCTGTCGAATGGGCAGGTCTAAACCCGGCTTGCTGGGAGTCTAGAAAGTTGGAGTCCTCAATGAAGGAGCTGAGGACGCTGGTCACATGTGTCTCAAGTACCTTACTAAGGTAAGGAAGAAGGGAGATGGGACGAAAGTTACCCAATACCGAAGGGTCGGCATTGGGTTTTTTTAATATGGGGACCACTTCGGCATTCTTGAACTGACTGGGGACCATGCCGAGCAGGAGAGAATTGTTCAAGAGAGTTAGTGGAGGGGTAGGGCAGGCCGAAAAAGCGGCCCGGAGAATCGCCGGGGGGCAGCAGTCAGTGGGGGAACCAGATGAAACTTTGTTTAGAAGGGAGAGGAAGTCTTCTTCGGGTATAGAGGGGAGCTGGGTCAAGGAGAGGGGGGTAAGAAAGGGGGCAACCTCCGGGAGGGACAACGCCGGGGGACCAGAGGAAATACTGTTTTTGATTTTGCTAATTTTGTCAACAAAAAAGCAGTTAAGGGAGTCGCAGAGTACCTGAGATGGGAGGGGTTTGATGGTCACCCTGTCCGGGTGAGAGAGCTCCTCCACAATAGCAAAAATATCCTTAGATTTTTGCGCGGAGTTGAGAATTTTTGTGGAGAAGTAGGCAATTTTGGCAGCTGAAATTGCCTGTTTGTATTCTCCGGATAATTTTAGGAAGTGAGATTTTTCTAAAGGATCGTAGTTTCTACGCCAGTGACGCTCGGCTTGGCGAAGTCCCAGCTTTAAGGTTTTAAGGCTGTCTGAGAACCAGCGATGTGCGTCGTGGGGGCGCTTGGTTCTAATTAACTTAAAAGGGGCGATCTTGTCGCTGGCGGACTCCAGCCATTTGGTGAGTGCGGCTTCCTGGGAGTCTAGAGAACCTGTGCCGGACGGGGCTGAAGATATTAGCGAGGAAAGAAAGAGGTCGAGGTCTGCTTTATTCCAGTTGCGGACCAGGAGGCTAGGGCCTTGGCTGCGGGGGGGCGGCGGGGGGACCAAGAGAAGAAAGGAGATTAAGAAATGGTCCGACCAGTGACAGGGAAGGATCGTGAGTGATTTAATTTCGAGGTTGTAGGTCCACACCTGATCTAAGGTGTGGCCTTTGGAATGAGTGGCTGTGTGAACATGTTGAAGGCCATTGAGCCCACTTAATAAATCAGTGAAAGCCAAGGAGTGAGGGCTTTCGTGCGGGTCCAACGGCCAGTAATTAAAATCACCTAAAACCAGGAGTTTGGAGTTATTAATTGTGAGCTGAGATAGTAGATCGCAGAAAAGGGAGGGGAAGTTGGGCATGGGTTGAGGGGGGAGGTATACCAAAACGCAAGTAAGAGGGGACACCGAGGATTCAAGTCTGATAACCAGACAATCAGCCTGGGGGATGGTAAGTAAAGAGAGGGAAGTGAATCTGAGGGAGAGTTTGATGATAGCGGCTACGCCACCTCCGGGTTTACTAGCTGGTCGGTTGGTTTGGAGGATGTAATACCCCGGAGGAATGGCTGCCAAGATATCAGGGGAGGAGTCCTCGTTCAGCCAAGTCTCAGTTAGGAGTAGGATATCAGGACGATCTGAATCCAGGAGATGGCAGATGTCATGTTGGTGACTGACTAGTGACCGGGTGTTAAGGTATGTGATAGTGAGTTCCATGTTAGCCGGTGACTGAGCAGGCTGTGTTGTGGAAGGGGGGAGGGCACCAATGTGCACGGAGGTGGAGGAGGATGGGAGGGCCCTGAGCTCTGGGAAAACACTACGGGCGTTGAAGACGCCAAGATGGCGTAGTTTTAAGTAGCTGGTGGATTCCAACGGCCAAAGGGAGTGTAATGCAATCAGGTCCCTAGGGGTATAAGACGTAATTTGGGCAGAATGACGGGCCCCGGGTCCCAGCCGGCCGCGGACTGGCGCAGACGGGCTTGCCTTAAGCGCGCCTTCGGCGCGCAATCGTCGCGCCCGCTGCGCTCGTCCGCTGCGCTTCCTAAATAAGCACATCTTTATAGGCTGGAGGTGAAGAGGGGGCGTGGCCTCGTAGTGGGCGTGTCCTACTCCTACCAAGGAGAATAGCGCTAAGGAAAAACGGCGATTTCCACCCTTAGCAGTGCTCGTTTTGGCTCAAGAACAGCAGCCTGCACACTGCAATCATGTACCAGGTAAAGGGGTGAAGTAATTAAAAGAGCGAAATTTCCAAGTTTTTTTTTTTTTAAAGTGACAGTTATACACAACATACAGCAACTCCCGGCTGAGCCTCAGGAGCGAGTGGTCATCAGCACTCTAGCAATCAGAGCGCCTTAAGTAGCGATGTGGAAGGGGGCGTGGCCTCGTAGTGGGCGTGTCCTACTCCTACCAAGGAGAATAGCGCTAAGGAAAAACGGCGATTTCCACCCTTAGCAGTGCTCGTTTTGGCTCAAGAACAGCAGCCTGCACACTGCAATCATGTACCAGGTAAAGGGGTGAAGTAATTAAAAGAGCGAAATTTCCAAGTTTTTTTTTTTTAAAAGTGACAGTTATACACAACATACAGCAACTCCCGGCTGAGCCTCAGGAGCAAGTGGTCATCATAAAGGTAAGATTATAGGCCAGTAAAAAGTTGGCAGAGGTGAGGCCTAGCAGATCACCCTCCCCAAGAAAGCTTTCTTTTTTCAGCATACTGAGGCTGACAAGTGGCCAATGGCACCAGGACAGTCCATGTAATCAGGTTCACGATGGTGTGAAAATTCGGGTATTCATTAAATGACAAAAAAAAACACCCTGGTACCTTTAAGAATTTATCTGAAAACAGTGGGAGCGATTAGGCAATGGTGTAAATTTATCACAACTAAGCGTATTTTTGAACGCCCTAAAGGGATATAGAGAAATATGTTTTATGTAAGAAAAAATAGATTTCGACCCCCCATTACGAGTGGCCTGGATGGTGATGCAATAATTAATTCAGATTTAAAAATCCGATGCGCCGGTTGTCGGAATTTATAAGGTGTAATTGGAGAAGAACTGTCCACTCGTAATGTAAATTGCATTTACAGTTTGGCCCGATAAATTGCGATGTGCGCTGACAGTTACTGCACACATTGGAATTATGAGTTTTATGATTAATACTACATTTCATAGATAAATAACGGGAAGTAAAACCTGTCAATATTAATCTATGGGAAATAACTGATGAATACTGATACATGCAGATTTTGGTGCGCTAAGCATGAAAATCGGAATGTTATTCACATTATAGGGAATACTCACAATAGACGATTATCGCACCCGCACATAGGGGCATATTTACGAGGACCTTGCATCATGCTTGCCCCACACAATGTGGTACATGCACGACACTAAGCTCCACGTCATATTTATGAAGCCATACAAAGGCACATTACGTGGCTTTGAATGGCTTCATAAATAAGATAACTTGCTGCACTGCCCTGCACCACTCTTCCAATGCATATGTCCCATAGTGTCGGCTTTCATGCAGTGCGATAATAATCACCCCCACAACACGCAGCTGGCAGTGAGGGCACCTGTCTTCTATTTATCACTTTAAAAACAGAATTGGGCTTAACATTGGTCTGCATGCTGTCCGAGGAGAGCTGAACCCCGGATTCAGGGCGATATATAGAACCAACGCCATCTGCGATCAAAGACTTGAAGAAGGAACCATGTAACACGGCCCCATGACGCAACCACAGAGCACGTGGCTCATGATTATTGCATGGCCCTGACTCTTGGAGAATGCGATCGCGCGCTCGCATGCACCTGTATCATTTACAAGCTGTTTTTGCTAGTTGATGCTTGTGAGAGAGCGCAAACTGACCTAAATGTATGAGTGCATCACACTTACCTGTAGTAAGCACAAATCATGAGGAGAAATGCCATGAGTGCTAATAGTATTTGAAATTATATTCTGAATGTATAGCTAACGTAGAGATTTAAGTAGAAGTGGAACTAATACAGAAATGTGTGACACTATATGATTTTAGTAGATGTGATTATTTCTGAATCCATGTCGTGTAGCTGTTAAAATGTAATATGGTATGTGGTTAAACGCAGAATGTGGTAGGCCTCAGGGCCAGAGCTAAAAGGGAAGGTGTTTCTTTTCACGACATAGATTGTATTAATGTTTTGGTCATTGCATTAAATGGGCCATGATTTATAGATGTGTTTACTGAATAATAGAATAAGAGTATTAACATGCTTTAATTAATGAAGAAGTTGAATGCTATAATCATTATGAGAAATATTGTAGGCCTGAAATGTTTTAACATTGATTTACACGTACATGTCTGGGCCAAGAAATGTTGCAAGCCTTTTTGGAAGTCTATGAGAGTTGGGTTCTTGGCTGCAGATGTCTGTCTGCAAGGAAAGGGGGGATCCAATTATAAATGAATGAATAGAGGTCTGTTCAGTAGACGGCCCAGACATGGAGGAGGGTTCCGGAATGTTTAAGGGGTATCAGCGGGCCGGAGAAGAGTCTGAGAAGCAAGGTCAACTCCAACGTATGAGGCCCAACACAAAGCAGCATGGAAAAAGCCAGAAGCTACACCACGTGAGAGGCGTCTCGCGAGGGGCGTCTCAAATGTTGTTGACTGTTTGTATTAGGGACAGCACCCCTGGGTGGGGTTAGAGCAGATACCTGAGGACCCTTTAGAGAGCGGATGGGTAGGCAGAGAGGGGTCATGACTGGAGAACTATAGGTTTTCACCAAGAGACTTAGAGTGAGTGACTTCCCTTGGGGGTCATTCACTGCTGACACCTTTGTTAGGTTGGGATTTGGTTAAGTAGGGATACCATCTAGAGCAGGGTAGGGACAGCCTAACCTGTGCGTTTTCCTCCAACTTAAATGAAGGAGAGATATGCGTCAATGCTGATAGCTTTGTTATTCTTAGAACTTGTGTTAGTAATTTCCGTTGCTCGTCTGAGGGCTTTCAGAGAGCACATGTATGTAGTTGGACCTGTGTATCTCGTGAATCTCATTCTGAGATGCCTGTATTTGCAGCTTATCATATCTTTACAATAAACTTTTGAAAGCTAGAAGTTGTTTGTGATCTTTGGGAGCAGGGTCCTTTATTGGGTGAACTGGTTTGGTAACAGGGGCACTTTCTTCCTCAAAGACAGGCAACAAAGGTTCAGTCGACCAGATCGAGGTTTGGATCAATAGTGATGAGGTATCGATCAAAATCTCGCCCTTCCAGTTGGTAGCTATAGAGGATGGTTGCCTTCTTGAGGACGGTGACCTAGGCCAGGTTAGCTTACCCCAAGGCCCCTAGAGATCGATGATCGGAAGAACCGCCCGCTGAAGAAGATCCGGATGACGTGAGACAGAAAAAGCAGCAGTATCGGTCGAGAGTGAGTATAAAGGGTCATGCGTGTTAGATTGCGGTGTTTTTGTATTGTATCTATGTTGTAATGTCTGGCGGAGTTGAATGTCTGTAGAGTGACTGTGGAACAGGTTGTGAGCGCGCGCAACCGGTGGAAATCTTAAGTTCAAGGAGAGCTTAAGTGGTTCGGGTGTATCGGACACCCAGAGTAATTGTTAACTAGTGTGAAGGGGGTCATGAGGTACCATTGATCACCCGAAAGACCGAGATAGGGGGAACGTAAGAGTGAGTGCGTGAGTAACGGACGCTGGTCGGAGGTTACTGTGTGTGTAAGCAACCTATCAGAGAGACGATAGACATTTCGTCAGTTGTGTTGACAATTACATATAGACTGTGGACGTACAGTCGAGGGAAGTGACCGCTTGGTCGGAAGTAGTCATTTTTCGGTGTATGAATGGGACGCATGCATGACCGGGAGACGAGTTGAGAAAGGAGGGGTGCTGCTGCGAAGCGGAGAAAAGTGACGTCAGGAAGTGTCGCGCAGTGATTGGCTGACCGGAGAAAGACCGCGCCGTGATAGGCCAGCTAGCAAAGACGTCAGAAAGTGTCGCGACGTGATTGGCCGACCGGAGAAAGACCGCGCTGCGATAGGCCAAGTTAACAAAGCCGCGACAGGATTGGTGGATTGTCATCAGGAAGTAAACAGGGTAGCGAGGCTGGATATTGTGCGCATAATTATGAAGTGTTTTAAATGGCTGAGAGCGGTGTTTAAAAAAGAGAAGCGGGGATCGTATGAAGGGGAAGAAGCCCCGCCGGAGGGTACGCCGGCTCGTTACATGGCAGTAAATGTTGGGTTGCATACGATCCTTTGGATATCAGAGTGGAGTAAGATTACGGAAGGAAATGAGGAACTGACGTTCCCGAAGTACGGGACGTTCAGATTAGAGGTGTTACATCGATTAAAATCAGTCATGACCTCAATGAGACCCTTGCCTAGACCGACCCAGTTTGAAGCTCTTGATGCATGGATTAGGGCAGCGCATGAAAAGAATATGAACAGACGACAAGAAAGGGTGAAACGATCGGTAAGGGCAGTACAGGATGCCAGGTGGGATGCGGATGCTAAAAGATGGAGAGTGCATAACATGGAAGTAAATAAACTGTACCCAGTGTTAGAGGTGCCCGAAAATAAAAGCCCCCTAGAAGAAGATGATGAGAGCGAAACAGAGGACAGCCTGATAAACAGATTATTGACAGACAGGCCACCCCCGTATAATAGAGCAGGGGGAGAGGTCGAGCATAGTGAAGGAGAAAAGGGGGGCAATGCAGGAGAGCATGGACCGCTTCCCAGTTCAGAGTGGGATCCTGAGGCAAAGAAAGAGCTGTCCCAGCCTAGTCAGGTGCAACAGGTAGTCGGGAGGTTTGTGGTACAAAGAGCGCCGGAAACGGAAAGCGCCACATCCTACGCATTACCAGATGCACTACAGGTACCTGTTACCATAGGTCCTATAATATCGATATATGACCAAGAGAGAGCAAGAGGGGAAGAACGGGTACGGAAGGACAGAGAAAGAGCAGGGACGGCAAGGAGGAACGATACGATTAATTCCCCAAGTCAGATGCCGATACCAAGAGAGTGGAGCACCCCGATGCACACAGCAGGGGATCCAGGAGGGGATCCTGGGGGCCCTAGATGGCCAGTGGATCTGAGGGGATCTGGACGAAAATCCTTTCAAGAGCTAAATGAGTACATGAAGAAGTGGGATGAGGCAGTGGAGGCTCACAAGAGCATCATAGCTGCAGAAGCTGAAAGGGAAAGTCAGGACAGCAGAGCACGGACTCACTGCGGGGCTGGGGAGAGTAGCCCGGAGTGGGACTGTAGAGAGAGAGATAGTAGGGGAGTCACCCATTGGGCCCGGAGTGGAGGTAGAACAGACCTGGAAAACGGGGGCCCCGGGAATGGGAGGGTGGCGCGCCCAATACTCAGTGAAGAGGAGAGGAGAGCGCAAGAGTACAGAAACAGCTTTAAGTGTCCACACTGTGTGCCCGGCACCAGAGAACTGAATGGGAGTTGTGAGAGGTCGCACCATAGTCCCTGTGATGACGGAAATGAGCGCAGCCCAGGGAATATGGGGAACCAGGAAGGATCGTATCGGATACTGAGCGATACTAGGCAAAGGGAGAGTAGCGACCAGAGGGAAAATAACAGAGAGGCGTACGGTGAAAGGAGAGAAGAAGAAGAGAGTGGGCAGATCAAGAGTGGGGGTAACAGGCCCGTGTTCCATCACCTTCCAAGATCGGATGGCCGAGCATGGGACCTGGAGAGATGGGAGCAAGGGAGACCACTCATTAACTCTCCTGAGCCCAAACGTAGAGCTCGAAGTTGGGATGGTAGGGAGACCAGTGAGCCCCCTTCGAAAGACATATTGCGAGCTGAGATAAAAGCCAAGAGACTTGATGTCGCCAGCTTAAGGTCAGACCTGGATGACATGATAGATGGTACCCTGCCTTTGGAAAGAATGGAAATGTATGAGCAAGATGAAATACTGTATATGGCAAAGGACATTACTCGAAAAGCGAGAGCAATCCATGAGAAGTTAGTCGAACTAGCAGGCAAATATATGGTGGACCTGTCAAGAACCAAAGCATTACAGGGTAACCACAGGCTACATTATACAGATCGAGACCTAGATGAGAGGAGAACGATTGGGCTGAAAACGCACATAAGGGAACTGATTACTGGAATAAGGACATGGAGGGCACTAGATAAGTGGGAAGAGAGGTGGTCCAAGAAAGGGACCGGCAGGAGAAGCACGCTTGGTATGACACCAGGAGGACAGCAGGGAATAGAAGCTTACCCTTTGCGTGAAGTCGCAAATGGGAACTATGTACATGTCCCTTGGAGTAGGGGAGATTTAGCTGCTTTTACCACCTCCTTCCCCAAATTGCGGGAAAACCCAGTGGAGTGGTACAAGCAAGTCGAGAGATTTGTAAAAATCTCAAAGGTCCTATGGATAGATCTGAACACGCTGTTTGACATTGTAGTACCAGGAGATCTGTGGACAGCATGCAAGGTTAGCGCTGAGTGGCCCACAACGGAGCCAGAGAGAGATGCTAAGACTAATGGGCCGTCCGAGATTGTGATGGCAAAATTCGAGAGAGTAATGACTTGGCTGAAAGAGAAAGTGCCAATGCAAGACATAGATTGGGTCAGAATAGACCGAACCAGACAGGAACCCAAAGAGACCGTCCACGAATATTACGAGAGATTGCTGAAGGCGTTTAAACAGTATAGCGGCTTGGATGTAATGGATCCAAAAGACATAGGGCAATTCGTGTCCAAGTTCGTCCTGGGACTGAGACCGGATATTAGTTTAATGATTCAGCAACACTCGATTTGTTGGCAAAGTAAACCCCTAGACGAAATACTGAGATATGCCAGGTACTGCTGTGATGAGATAGACTCCAAGGCTAAGAAACTAAAAGAAAAGTTGATGGTGGTACAGATGCAGGCAGCAGGGAAGGGGGGACAACAGCAACAGCAGCAAGGAACAGGTACAGGAGGAAAGAAGCAGTACAGTCAGAACAAGGGCAATGAGGAGAGTTCCACCTTTAGACCCAGAATAGACATAGCTGCCTTGAAGAAAACGACTAGGTGCCACCAGTGTAACGAGGTGGGGCATTGGAAACGCGAGTGTCCCTACAATGTAGAGATAGGAGAACAAGAGATAGAGGAGGAAGAGGTCCAGAGCGCGCCTACAAGAGGGGTGACGCCATACCAAGGAAAGGTGCTCAAAGGGGGGGGGGCTCCTCCCCGAGCCCAGTTCCCGCAACCTCCTCGAGTAGGGACTATGGGTAAGACCTATAGACAAATGCCCCTGTTTGTAGAGGGAGAAGAGTGCTATTATGTGGACCCATTAACCGGACAGAGAGTGGAAAGAGAAGACTGCACCCTCGGGGCAGCCTTGGAGGTGGACCAGAGGGGACCCTATGTTGAAGCAGAAGTAGCAGGGTGCCCTACGACATTTCTGGTGGACACAGGAGCCACTAGATCCACGATCAGATCAGCTGCAGTTCCAGACCTGCCCATGTCTGGAGAGACCATACAAGTGGTAGGGGTCGCAAACAGGAGAATAACCAGCCAATTGACAGAACCGGTACAGGTGAAAATAGGGAAGTACAGCGATGAGCACCAGTTTGTGGTTTGCGATTCAAGTCCTGTGTGTCTGCTAGGGAGAGACCTGTTGTGTAAATTGAATTGTACTATATACTGTACACCTCAGGGAGTGGAGGTATTGACCAATGATGATGACGCAGATTTCAAAGTTGCAAACTCAAGAATATGCGTGGAGCTGTACCCTACTTTGACAGTAGATGAGCTCCCCTGGGACTTGAGAGAGACAGTGGCACCAGAAGTATGGGATTTCACTGGGGAAGAGATTGGATTGGTCAAAGGGGTGGACCCAGTGAAAATTGTAGTGAAACCGCATGCTGAGTTCCCAAGAACACCCCAATATAAATTGACTCCAGAAACGATTGCAGGCATAAAACCCGTGATCGAGTCCATGATTAAACAGGGAATACTGAAAGAAATCGTGGGTAGTCCATGCAACTCCCCGATTATGGGTCTGCAGAAACCAAATGGGAAATTCAGGATAGTGCAGGACCTTCGAAAGATTAATAACATAGTCGTTTCGTGTTGTCCAGTGGTACCGAATCCATCAGTGATACTGTTTCAGATTCCATTCCAAGCTGAGTGGTTCACTGTGATCGATCTTTGTCAGGCTTTCTTTTCGATCCCTCTGGACGAAGAAAGCCATTTTCTTTTCGCATTTAAGCTGGAAAATCGCGTCCTAACATGGTGTCGTATCCCTCAGGGGTATACAGAGAGCCCATCGATCTTTAACCAGCTTTTGAAGAAAAATCTTGAAAGTCTAGTGCTGCCCCAGAAGTCAGTTCTGGTCCAGTACATAGACGACCTCCTCGTGGCGTCAGAAACAGAAGAAGCTTGCAGGGAGGACTCCATTGCTTTGTTAAATCACCTAGCTGTCAATGGGCACAAGGTGTCCCCGGGAAAATTGCAGTACTGCCTGACAGAAGTGCAGTACTTGGGACACAGAATAGAGAAAGGCAAACGAAAGGTGTCACCAGACAGGATAGAGGCGATCATGAAAATGAATGCGCCTAAGACACAGAGAGAGGTCAGGATGTTCCTAGGGATGGTGGGTTATTGCCGACAGTGGATCGTGAACTTTTCACTGAAAGCAAAGCCCTTGCAAAAACTGACGCACAAGGAGGTGAGCGACCCGGTACCATGGGACAAAGACTGTTTGATGGCATTCCTACAGCTGCGAGAGGACCTGTGTCGTGCTCCGGCATTGGGAATGCCTGATTACAATAAACCATTTTTTCTTTACTGTTGTGAGAGAGAAGGTTGCGCGTTGTCTGTGTTAGTCCAAATCCATGGGAATGCCCGTAGACCAGTTGCTTATTTCTCGGCTACTTTAGACCCAGTAGCCGCAGCGTTGCCCGGATGTCTCAAATCCGTTGCTGCAACGGGTGTCAGCATTGAAAGATGTGAAAATATCGTCATGGGGCACCCGTTAGAGGTGTGCGTGCCCCATTCTGTTGAACTGTTGATGACCAGGACCAAAACACAGCATCTGACCAACAGCAGGCTCACGCGCTATGAGCAAGTTATTCTTGCTGCAGAGAATGTGACCCTCAAGAGATGCTCTGTTTTGAACCCTGCCACCTTGATGCCACTCCCAAATGATATCGAGGATGATGATGAATGTACAGACCATGACTGCCTTGATGTGACTGAACTATGCACCAAACCCAGACCCGACATCGTAGATGAGCCACTGACCGACCCAGACGAAATTTTCTTTGTCGATGGCTCATGTGTAAGAGACGAAGTTGGGCAGTTGAGAGCAGCTTATGCTGTTTGTACAATTACTGGAGTTGTGGAAGCTGGGTGCCTGGAAGGAGTACACTCCGCTCAGGTAGCCGAGATTATTGCTTTGACACGTGCTTGCTTGGCAAGCAATCAAATTCGAGTCACCATATACATCGACAGCCAATATGGTTATGGGGTGGTTCATGATTACGGGCAGTTATGGTCTCAAAGAGGGTTCATGACCTCTTCAGGCTCTCCCATTCGCAATGGAGAGTTTGTGCGCCTGTTGTTAGAGGCGTTGCAATGCCCAGCAGGTATCGCAGTTGTAAAGTGCACCGCACATACCAGAAATGAGGACTTCGTTTCGAAAGGCAATAGATATGCTGATGAAGTTGCGCGGTATTGCGCGGAACAAGGGTACTCTTTCACAGAGGTGGAAGTGGGTGGAATAAATGTAAGGACTGAATTAGCCATGATACTGGAAACTGTTGATACTTGGGATGAACTGTCAAACATGCAAGAAAATGCTCCTGATTCTGAAAAAGAAACATGGGAAAAGGCAGGATGTGTAATGGGTGAGTCCCATTTTTGGGTCTCAGCAGACGGCAGAGCAGTGTTGCCCAATGAGATGGTGAGTCCAATGGCCAGACTCATACATGGTCCCGTACACTTAGGGAGAGATGCTATGCTGAGAGTGTTTAGACAGACTTGGTACAATCCTAAGTTTAGAATAGCAGCAGAAGCAGTGTGCCAGCGTTGTGTGACCTGCCAGCAGCTGAACGTAGGAAAAAGAACACCAGTTGCACTGAGTCACATAGGAAGGTCTGGAGGTCCATTCAATCGAATGCAGATAGATTTCATTGAAATGCCAAGGTGCAACCGCCTCCGCTATGTCCTGGTGGTTGTTTGTGTGTTCTCCAGATGGGTTGAGGCATACCCTACACGTAGGTGCGACACCCTCACAGTGGCCAAGTTACTGCTTAGGGAACTCATTCCGCGCTTCGGGGTGCCGGCCTTTTTGGAATCAGATAGGGGAACACATTTTAACAGCGAGCTTGTGAAAATGATTTGTGCAGCTCTGAATATCGATCAGAAGTTGCATTGCAGTTACCGACCAGAAGCCTCAGGAATTGTGGAGCAGATCAATGGCACGATCAAGGCCAGAATAGCCAAAGTTTGTTCCTCAACGACCCTGAGTTGGCCTGACGCCCTGCCATTGGTCCTCATGAGCCTTCGTAGTACCCCAGACAGAAGAACGGGGTTGTCACCACATGAGGTGTTAATGGGGAGAGCAATGAGGCTGCCATCTGTCCCAACTACTGCACTGTTAAATATCACAGATGATATGATCCTGGACTATTGTAAGGGGCTGTCTGACGCCATTCGTTCTGTGTCCCTTCAGGTGCAGGCTGCCGAGGTTCCATCGTGCCAGGGCCCGTGCCATGACCTGTACCCTGGGGACTGGGTCCTGGTGAAAAAACATGTGAGAAGAAGCTGCTTGGATATTCGTTGGCGTGGGCCCTTCCAGATCATCCTGATCACGAACACAGCTGTGAAGGTGGGAGGCCTGCCCAATTGGATCCACGCGTCACATACGCGAAGGGTTCCAGCACCTCGGGAAGAAACAGCTCCTCTCTCGGATAGACGTCCAGAAGAGGACCGAGAAGCCATAGAGGGGGCTAGCCAAGCTGTAGAGGTGCCAGCGGAAGCAGGGAACGAGTCTGACCAAGCTGAGGACGGTCAGTACAACAGCGAAACGGAAGACGCTACAGAAGGAGAAAGTAGCTGGGAGTACGAGTCAGACACTGACAGGTCTGACAGAGAGCGAGAACAGACAAGAAGGAGAAGGAGTAGAAGGGCACGTGGAGAAGCTAATTGGCCGCAAAGAAGGAGCTCTAGCCTGAGGTCAACTCCAGAGGTAACCCTTCCTCCGATATCAGAAGACTCAGACCCGGAAGAAGGTGCTCAGGGCGCTGAAGCACCCGACCGAAGAAGGTCAAGAAGAGTGCGTGTGCCTAACAGAAGATACTCCACACCTGAGTGGACATATCTGGCGACAAATGTCTGTGAAACCGGAGACAGGGAGGATCCGAGCGGTGGTGGTGTCCAGTTCTGAGCCCATTGTCACCGTGGAAATACGACTGTTGGTACCCGGAGTCGAACAAGAAGGGTCACTAACATTCATGCTCCCCAGACCTCCCCGCCTCAGCAAGTTAAAACACATGTTTCTCTCAGAATTGCAATTCCCCGACTTTGGTACAACGATAACAGCACATGAAGAGCACAATCTTCGTTTGGAAATACTGAACTATGCTATCGAAGCTGCAGGCACAAACCTGATAGTAGACTGTTAAAGGACTTTGTAAATAAAGCAAGCAGAAAAAGAAGATTACCTAGCGCCCAGGAAGCAGAGAATATTAGGGAACTTCCCTTGAGTTGATGGAGAAGGGTTAGGGTTGTCTTTATTGAACTGTTAAAGGACTTTTGCGAAGAAGGTTGTCAGCTTCCAGTTGTGTGGATTCTAAAGACTAAAGGATTAAAAAGAGACTGTAAAGGAACGAGAAGAAAAGAACTTTTTGCTAAGATAAGAGAGAGCCATATTGTCTGACGAAATGGAAGCCGGCACCCAGAACCGCAGAGCTAAATGTATAATAGGTACACTAATAGTAGGAGTGATAATATTAATAGCTTTAGTGGTAACAATTTCTTATGTAAAGGGACATGAGGAAGAGGCAAAGGTAACTGATGTGAATTCTGTAGAAATGCTTACACCTACTGTTGCTGGTGAGAAAAGGGAAAACACTCAAGAGAAAGCGTTATTAGCTGCAGAAGCCCGCAGGTTACACGTAGATGAGTCCCAAGGAGACTTTAGGTCAAATGCTTATGCTAAACTTTTATATGAATACGTGGATGCCATGGAGGTTAAGGATTGTTACGTCTGCATGCAGTTGCCGGCGTCTGTAGATGAAGGCATTAGATACCATCACCTCCCGCTGACATATGGCATTACATGTAGCTTATTGCTTAGTATATTTTATGAGAGAGATAGTTTCGAATACTATTTCTCCAATTATGATTCAGTGTTGCCAGAAGTCCCAAATTATAAGCAGATGAACAAATGGGATTACTGGAAGAGTGAAGACAGATTGGCCAAGTTCTTCATTCCTTGGATTACCTTAGATACTTCACATGCCCGTAGAAATAACCTGACATGCAAGGTGTCAGAAGTCGAGAAGAAGTTCATAGGGCAGGTGGATGATCGTTACAGGAGACAAAAGATTTTGAAAAAATCAGGACAATGGAAAACAGATTGGACCGAGGAAGAGAAGGCACACAAGAGAAAGGGTAGTAGTGGTCCAATAGCTTTAGATAAGACGCAGAGAGGAAAGCTATGTCTTCACCGAGCCAAAACGTATTATGAAAATGTATACGTGGGAGAAGTTGACTGTGAACATGCTTTCAATATAGAGTACTATACTAAAGATTTCCTGAAAGGAATGCAAGTGATTCCAAATGTGTATTTTGTATGTGGAAGAAATGCCTATGTGAGACTACCTGACAACTGGTATGGATCATGTTACCTAGCAATTGTCTTCCCCAAAATATATCATGCACAAGACTTAGTGATCATTGAGGGCAAGACATCATCGAGGGGAAGGAGAGATGTAGGAGATGCAGAAATGGTTGGAGATGTCTTTGGAGCTATGTTCCCTCTTTTGGGTCTAATCCTTAATGATGTTAAAATTAGACGACTGGCAACAGTCGTCGACAGGTTGTCTGCCAGCACTGCTCAGTCCTTAATGCTGGTAGAAGGAGAGATGCAATCGATAAGGGCTATGGTTCTTCAGAACCGTCTTGCGTTAGATGTCCTACTAGCAAAAGAGGGCGGAGTCTGTAAGGCTTTGAAGGTTCAGGAATGTTGTACTTACATTCCAGACAATTCAAAGCCCCTTGAGAAAGTTATTAGGAACATAACTGATATTCACAAAGAGATCGAAGACTTGAGTAGAGAAAATGTCTGGGAAAAGGTGGGCCACGGAATGAGTGCAGTTGGAGGGTGGATTTCCACCCTAGGCAAAAGCTTTGTGTGGTATATACTAAAACCTATCATCATAATATTGATCTGTGGGATCATATTGTGGGGATTGGTGAGGGTATTCAAATGGTACAGAGCAAGAAGGTCAGAAAGGGCCCAAAGAGAGCAGCTGCAGAGATTGGCTGCCATACAAGATAATCAGTACAGGAGTCTGAGGGCTCTGGAAGCGCAGAGACAAGTTATGCTAGCAATAACTACAGTTTGAATGTTAGTGATGACCCCGAGAGGTCATCAAAGGGGGGAACTGAGAGAGCGCAAACTGACCTAAATGTATGAGTGCATCACACTTACCTGTAGTAAGCACAAATCATGAGGAGAAATGCCATGAGTGCTAATAGTATTTGAAATTATATTCTGAATGTATAGCTAACGTAGAGATTTAAGTAGAAGTGGAACTAATACAGAAATGTGTGACACTATATGATTTTAGTAGATGTGATTATTTCTGAATCCATGTCGTGTAGCTGTTAAAATGTAATATGGTATGTGGTTAAACGCAGAATGTGGTAGGCCTCAGGGCCAGAGCTAAAAGGGAAGGTGTTTCTTTTCACGACATAGATTGTATTAATGTTTTGGTCATTGCATTAAATGGGCCATGATTTATAGATGTGTTTACTGAATAATAGAATAAGAGTATTAACATGCTTTAATTAATGAAGAAGTTGAATGCTATAATCATTATGAGAAATATTGTAGGCCTGAAATGTTTTAACATTGATTTACACGTACATGTCTGGGCCAAGAAATGTTGCAAGCCTTTTTGGAAGTCTATGAGAGTTGGGTTCTTGGCTGCAGATGTCTGTCTGCAAGGAAAGGGGGGATCCAATTATAAATGAATGAATAGAGGTCTGTTCAGTAGACGGCCCAGACATGGAGGAGGGTTCCGGAATGTTTAAGGGGTATCAGCGGGCCGGAGAAGAGTCTGAGAAGCAAGGTCAACTCCAACGTATGAGGCCCAACACAAAGCAGCATGGAAAAAGCCAGAAGCTACACCACGTGAGAGGCGTCTCGCGAGGGGCGTCTCAAATGTTGTTGACTGTTTGTATTAGGGACAGCACCCCTGGGTGGGGTTAGAGCAGATACCTGAGGACCCTTTAGAGAGCGGATGGGTAGGCAGAGAGGGGTCATGACTGGAGAACTATAGGTTTTCACCAAGAGACTTAGAGTGAGTGACTTCCCTTGGGGGTCATTCACTGCTGACACCTTTGTTAGGTTGGGATTTGGTTAAGTAGGGATACCATCTAGAGCAGGGTAGGGACAGCCTAACCTGTGCGTTTTCCTCCAACTTAAATGAAGGAGAGATATGCGTCAATGCTGATAGCTTTGTTATTCTTAGAACTTGTGTTAGTAATTTCCGTTGCTCGTCTGAGGGCTTTCAGAGAGCACATGTATGTAGTTGGACCTGTGTATCTCGTGAATCTCATTCTGAGATGCCTGTATTTGCAGCTTATCATATCTTTACAATAAACTTTTGAAAGCTAGAAGTTGTTTGTGATCTTTGGGAGCAGGGTCCTTTATTGGGTGAACTGGTTTGGTAACAGGGGCACTTTCTTCCTCAAAGACAGGCAACAAAGGTTCAGTCGACCAGATCGAGGTTTGGATCAATAGTGATGAGGTATCGATCAAAATCTCGCCCTTCCACTTGCCACCTGGTGTACAGACCACCGAGACATCAGCACATGAAGCTTGCAGTATTTTAGTAAAGCTCCAAATTTTGTTTCCTAAAACATGTGGGATATGCACAATGCAGCCTATTGAAACCTACAGAATGTAATCAATAGAGTGGCCTAATCCGTTTATGGACATAATTTCCAACATATTTGGGTGCAGTGTTAGATGGGAAAACACTTTCCCCTTAAAGTTTCACTTATACGTTGTATCCAAATTTTCTTTAGGACAATTTGCTTTTTTCTTTACTTTCACGTTTATTTCATTACCATAGGGCCAATGGCAGAGGGAATAATAAAGAGCGCAACATGCAACTGTATTGTCGAATGAAAAATACAAAGGTTGAAGTTAGATCCGAATTTTAGTGACAACGTAAAGTTTGAAACCTACATTTCTAATCAAGAATTTCATTGCAAATGTTGAAGTGATTTACCAATGACGTCATACAAAATGTAATGAATCATGTAAAATGTGTGGTAATTGGCAGTGCATTGCCAGGTGGAGAGTTATATTTACCTTAGGGCACGAGTTATAGTTAGCAGAGATAACTATTACTGGTAAATTACAGAGGTTCAGTGGTTTTGTTCAATTAAAATGTTACGTTTCACTGAAATGCTGACCGAACTATAACGTTACTTTAGCCTCTGTCTTTTTCAGTGACTTTCTAAGTATCTTTTTAACATAATGTAAAGTAATTTTTGTTACCGTACTTAAAGCCAACCCTCCGCCGCACAGAGCCTTCGGCCGTGTGCGGCAGGGGGTTGGCCACAGTGCCAGGTCAGCAGCCAGGCCCTTTGGCCAACATTGCAGCAGGTAGCCAATTTCACGCCAAACACAGCCATAGGTCATGTGTGGCGTGGGGTTGGGCGTAGGGCTTAACTTGCCGTCATGTCCTATGTCCAACCTCCCACAGACAGCCAATCACTCCTACAGGCAGCCAAACCAATTGTGTGCATGGCCTTCTGCTATGCGTAGTGGAGTGTTGGTGGAGGGACTAGCCTGCAGCCAGATCCTGTGCCGAACCATCCTGCAGGCAGCCTACCCTGTGCTGCACACAGCCTTCCGTATGCGCAACACGGGTTTGGCGACAGGAACTGGCCTATTTTAAATCCCCCACTGGCAGCCAACCTCCCTGAGCTAAAAGTGCCCCCGGAGACCCCATACCCTGGGGCCACATTACATTATAATGGGGAGGGGGCAGCGCGCCCCCCCCTCCCCGAGCCTTTTTAGGACCCCAGACCCCATTCTCCGGGAATGGGTACCATAGTAAAGGGAAGGGAGGCTGCATTGCCCCCGTCCTCGAGCTTTATAGGCACAGGGGACCTCATCACCCTGGGGCCGAACATCAATAAATAGGGGAGAGGGGCTGTGCGACCCACCTTCCCAAGCCTTCTTAGGCCTCAGGGACCCCATTCCGCAGGGCTCTCATGTCATTAAAAAGGTGAGGGGGAATGCGTGACCCCCTCCCTTAGCCTATTGTGGCCCGGGGCCCCATCCCCTGGTGTCTGTTTTAATTTTGAGTGGGTGCCCCAATGCCCAAGTGGGGCACCCACCAAGTAACAAGTTGGGGGGCCACGGGGGAGCCCCAGGGCACCCACGGCCAAAGCTGGCTTCCAGCATGGTGCAGGAGCAGATATTGCTTCCTCCCGGAGGGAGCAGGTGCTTAGGCCTGGTCCCTCCGGGCAGGTGCAATATCTGTTGACGTGCCCACAGGAGTGCGGTCAGGGAAACAGAAGTCTCCCCCCCCCTTGGCGGGAGCATTAGTAAATCTTCTGCCATCTGGGAGTAGATATGCCTTCTCCGCTCGTGCGGCTGCAGGCAGGGAAGGCATGTTTGCTCCCATCCGGGAGGGAGCCAACATATGTCTCCATGCCCGCACTGATGCAGTCAGGGAAACTACTGTGTCCTGAGGGTGGGCTCCCTGGAACACAGTAATTGAGCTGGCCCTGTGGGATGGCATCCCAAGGGCCTTTAATGGCTTAGGGAAGGTCCCTAGGAGGGCCCACCTCCCTTTTTTTGCTTAATTATGCACCCGTGGTATGGGGTCCCTGTGGCCTCTTAGAGGCATGGGGAGGGCACCACGCATCCCTCCCCCTTATTAAACGTAATGGATATGGGACTAGGATGCCCCTTGGGTTTGTAGGCTAGGGGAGAACCCCTTCATTAAAATATCAGCCCAGAATGGTGGGGTCACTGGGTCCTCTTGGTGCTTAGGAAGGGGGGCCACTTGCCCCCTCCTCCTAATAAGAAAGCATGCCGCCCCCTGGGCCCTGGGCTATCCTGCATGCTTGAGCCCAGGCGTTTTTTTACATGTTGCCGCAGATTTGTGGATCCTCCACATATCAGCCGTAACTAATAAGAAACTTGACCAGTGTGTAGGCAATCATTGTGACTTTATGGATCATTTGCTATCAGATTTGAGGATTTTCCCTTTGGAACATGTCCTAAAGGAAGAACTACTGGACTCCAGAGAAAACCTCTGGATTTACCATTTAAAATCACTGCATCCAGATAGACTGAACATCACCTACTGCATATCTCAAGAGATCTCAAGACTGCATTGGTCCACAATCTAAATGGAATCTTTACTCATGATACTTTTTGAAAATCTAGCAGTCAGCTGTACAGCCACTGAGCAAACAATCTTGTACTACCTGAGGAAGCCAGAAGCTGAAACGTTGTGGCGGAAATATATTTGTGTTCCTTGGCGAGTTCATCTGTTTGAGTAATTTGGATATTTTGTAGTTTTGTAGTTTTGTTGTGAACTCTAATTTTCTGATTGTATATATATATATATATAACACTCACTTTGTCAAAAGAGAGAATAACCAGACACTCGTGGATGTTTCAAAATAGTCAGTTTAATGACAATCCCGACGCGTTTCAGCTTTACGCCTTGTTCACGGCAATAAAGCTTTTACAAAATACTACTCCATATTTGAATACACATTCAAAAGGTGAAAAAGGACTACATACAACACCACGTGATTCCAGTAAAGGGTGTCGGTCATCTTAGTCTGATGTTTACAATTTCGGCCATTTTAGCCTAGTCATAGTTAATATATACGGCAAGAACTCGTTGTCCATCAGCTATAGTTACCTGAGCTAACTATAACTTACACCCCTGCAATGCACTGCTTATGACCTCATATATTGCATCACTCATGACATGGTCATTGACATCACTTATGGTATCATAGATGACATCATCAAGTAAGTGTACCTATTTTTAAGAGTTTATGGGTGTTAAACATATATACATACCTACTACAAAAGTTAAATTAGTATACCAGATGTCCTACTACTGAGTGATACTACTTTTAACTTATATTTAGTGAGTGGCTGTGTGACTGCATGTATCCTTTTGTGTATAAATGGCTGTATGGGTGTGTAAGTGGGTGTCTGAATAGCTGTTTGGGTGAGTGAGATGGTGTGTGAGTGGCTGTATTGGTGAGTGAGTGGGTGTGTCAGTGGCTGTATGGGTGAGTGAGTGGGTGTCTGAATGGCTGTATGAGTGAGTGACTGGGTGTGTAAGTGGCTGTATGGATGAGTGAGTGGCACTTTGAGTACGTGTTTGGTTAAGTGAGTTGGTATGTTACTGGCTGTGTTGGAGAGTGAGTGTCTGTGAATGGCTGTATGGGTGAATGAGCGGATATGTGAGTGCTTGTATGGATGTCTGAATGGGCATATAAGTGGTTGTGTGAGTGAGTGTGTGAGTGCTTGTTTGGGTAAGTGAGTGACTGTTTTGAGAGGCTGTATGGGCGAGTGAATGGGTGTGTCAGTGACTGTGTAGGTAATTAAGTGGGTGTGTGAGTAGCTGTATGGGTGAGTGTGTGGCTATGTTACTCACTGTACGGTCAAGTGACTGGTTGTGTAAGTGACAGTATGGGTAAGAAAATGGTTGTGTGAGTGACTGTATGAGTGACTGAGTGGGTGTGTGAGTGCATCTATGGAGGAGTAAGTGGGTGTGTGAGTACTGGTATAAGTCTGTGAGTGGGCATGTGAGTAGTTGTGGGGGTGTGTGAGTGGGCGCACAAGAGGTTGTTTAGCGGTATGAGAGGATGTGTGAGTGGTTGTATGCATAATGCATCAGTGATGTCATTTGAGATGTCATCAGTGATGTCACTGACCAGGTGTAATATGGGCGGTCATAAGCAGTACATTGCAGGGGCATACGTTATAGTTAGCTCAGGTAACTAAAACTGCTGAATTTCACTGGTTTTGTATCAGTGAAATCTGAGCCTCACTATAATGTCACTGCAACCTTTGTTTTTTTCAGGGAATTTCTAAAGTTTTTAAAATTCTCTTTCCTAACTATAACAACCCTGTAATCTTTGGCTTTTTAAGTGAATGCCTAATGTTTTATAACTAGTAGTCACATTTGCAGAGTAGTGGAGAAAAGTGGCGGGGCCTCCGAGCAGCTCTCAGAAACCCTGCTGTATCAGACTTACTGGAAGTAACAGGAGGGCTTCTGGCCCCCCAAGAACCCTCAGCATCGAGGAGGACTTCATCCCTCAGCCAGCAGTGCGACAGGAGGACCTCTGCAGAGTGGTGGAGAAAGGCCTCCGGACACCTCTCAGCAATTGCTCTCTGTGAGACTTCCTGGCGGTAGCAGGAGGGCTTCTTGACCCCCAAGGACTCTCTGGAGCCAAGGGGAATTCCTCCCCCAGCCAGCAGTGCACCAGGAGGCACATTTGCAGAGAGGTGAAGAAAGGGGGTGGGCGTCCAGCGACTTGTTGATCTTTAAAAAAAAAAAAATATTTAATTTGTTTGAGGAGGCACCCCTTCCCCGAGCCAATTTCGACCCCAGGGACATCATCCCCCAGGGCTTTGCCTCTTTTTAATTTTTTTTATTTTACATAGAAAGGAGTGGAACTATGTGGCCACCCTCACTGGCCGATTTTGGCCCATGGGCCCCATCCCCCGGGGTCCAGCCTCAATTGTGGGTTCCCTGGTCCCACCCAGGACACCCACTTGACACTGATGGGAACTGCGGGGGGAGCCTCAAGGCCCACACGGTACCTGCCCGCTCCCCACTTCCTACGGGAGCCGACATTGCTTTTATACAGAGTGAGCTGGCGAACATGCAGCTCCCTCTGTGTGAAAGCAATTGTGCTCTGCTTCTAGCAAGCGGGAGCATTTTGTTCCGCTCTCGCTTGCTGGAAGCGGAACACAGTTTGCTATGGCTTGGTGGGAGTGGTAAAGCCAAACCATATCAAGCAGCTATGTCCCGGGGTGGGCACACCAGGACATAGCAGGAGCCAGCAGTGGGGATGGCAGTCCCCAGGGCAATGTATGGCTCCAGGTGAGTGGTCGCTTGGCCCCCTTCCTTCTTACAATTTGCCACGGGGATATGGTGGTCTCCGGGGCTGTGAGGGTGGTTCGTGCAGCCCCCCGCATTCATTAAAAGCAAAGCCCTGAGGAGGTGGTGGCCTTGTTTTTTAGCTAAAGCCCCAAGGAGGTAGTGTCCTTGGGGCTGGGGGGTGGGTCATAAAAAAAGAAACCCCAGGGAGGTGGTGGTCCCAGGGGTATCAATGAGCCTAGCTTCAGGTGAGGGGGCAGTTCGCTCCCTCCTTGATTATCAAGTCCCCGGGACCTGGCCCACCCGAAGGCCGATTAGTAGCAAAGTGAGGGAGTCCATGCCTAGTTAAAAAAAATAATTTCAGCAGGATCTGCAAAAAATAAAAAAATAAATGCTTTTTTGGCCCTGTGGAACACCCTCTCCCCAAGAGGCCTAGGGGGTCAGGGTGTTTCTACCCTGCCCCCATTTCTTTTTTAAAAATGTTTTTTCTGGAACTCGGCTCAAGCCGAATCCCAAAATGGCTGCCAACACTTCCTGGCTGATGTGTTGGCAGCCACTCAGATGACAGCACGGGGACAGTTGGATCCACGTACAATCCGTGTCCCCAGATACACAAATTTGTTTTCCAGTTAATATCTCCCAAACTACTGAAAGGAATTACACCAAATCACACCACGATCTGAATACCAAGATCCAGCTTCCTGCCGAATTTGGTGTAATTCCTTCCAGCGGTTTGGTCTGTAGGCTTGTTCAAAGGACCTATGGGAGTTAACATGGAGAAAACGCGATTTAGGAAACCCTTTTTTCTCGGCCCCCACTACACAAAACACCCCGAAACCTTGCAGACTCCACCTGAAGTACCGGGCACATTTTTTGGGGAAATTTCGGGGAGATTTCTCGAGCCACGTCCAAGATATGGGCACCTGATAATGATCTTTTCCTAGGGAAACTAGGTCCTAACTATAGCTACCACTTTGGAATATACATACCATGCATTATAAAGGCATGTCTGGTAAAAGCATGGCGGTAAAGACTTATATGTGGTAAATGCTGAGTAGAAAAGGCATGCATGGTAAGTGCATGCGTTCTGACTTTGTTCACCTATTATATTTTAAACAGGCTTCTATTTGGTTAATTGAAACTTGTGGTTTGTTGTTACTTTTGGATGGTTAAAAGTGCAATACAAGTGAACATCATTCAACATCCCAAATTAAGTAACTGATAATGAAGTGCATCAATACACTAAGACAATAATTTTACACTAGATCTGCTGTCTTTTAGGAATGCAAATGTAAACGTTTGCCCAGGAATAGTGCTTATCTTGAACTTGGTTGTATCGTTCTTGCCTCAAGCACTCAGCATAATTCTTACATGTCAAATCTCAGACTCTTCCAAGGGTCAACCATACTTAAAGCCCTTTCCTGTCCCAGCTCTCCCTCAATGTGTCCTTTGGACCATGGCTCCACGCGCTGCAAGTAAAATGAGAGACTACAGGGGAGCTCATTTCTTAATGCATCTGGACCACAGCACTCAAATATGTGCTACTGGTGCAGGTACGTCAGTAGCCAATTGGATGCTACCTGCAAAGCAAATTGTCTGATATTCCAGCAACACTGCTGTTGGCTCTCCTTTCCCAACTCGTCTTGGCTCTCTCAGCATGCAGTTCTCTTGTCATCTGTATGATGGATCCAGGGTTCCTAGACCCCTTGAGCAGAGGAAAATCCAATCTCCTTCAGAAAATCTCACACAAAATAGACAATGAGGCTTAAATAGGTGTCTTTCGGCCATGAAAGCCCGGATGTTTTACTCAAGATCTTTGCAACAACATTTCCCAGTTCTTCGAAGAAAAAATTGAGGGGATATATAAGAAAATTATGAAAGTCACAGGTCCTTTAGAGACTATGGCCCCTGAGACTCTCCCTACAATGACCCGTGATAAAACGCTCCATGCAATTCCACAAGTTACCTTAAAAGACCTGACTACCCTTATTGGCAATATGAAGACTGGTTCCCCTACCGATTTGATCCCTGCAAAATTGATCCCCCCCCTGATGGAATCATTAGGCCCCACTATTCAGAAGCTTATGAATCTTTCCTTTGCCGAGGGACAACTTCCACAACCCTGGAAAGAAGCGATAGTGAACCCCATACGGAAAAACACCACTCTTCCCTGGTCAGAACTCTCCAAACTCCGCCCTATCTCCCTTCTCCCTTTCATTAGCAAACTGGCTGAGAAACACGTTAACTCCATTCTTTCCAACTATATCGAGGCGACAGGGGGCCTGGACCAATCACAATCTGGGTTCAGGCCCAACCACAGCACTGAATCGGCCCTGCTCTCAGTGACTGATAAGATCAAAATGTCACAGGATAGAGGAGGTTCCATGATACTAGTGTTGTTGGACCTGTCTGCGGCCTTTGATACCGTGTCCCATAACATCCTCCTCAGCCGCTTGCAGGGAGTAGGGATCGGAGGCTCAGCACTATCTCTGCTGGAGAGTTTCCTTTCCGGGAGATCGCAATCTGTCAGCCTGGGCCCCTATCGCTCCACCTCGAAGGCGCTCACAAAGGGGGTGCCACAAGGCTCATGTCTCAGCCCTACATTGTTCAATGTATATGTGGCCCCCCTTGCTGAGATTGTGCGGAAGTATGGGTTCATACCGGTTTCCTACGCTGATGACACCCAGCTCCTCTACCCTTTCAGCTCCCTTGGCCCTACTGTCAAGGAAAATTTTGCTGAGGGTATGAGGGCAGTGTCACATTAGATGGCCGCAAATTGCCTCCAATGTAACGTTGCAAAAACAGAGGTTATGCTCTTCGGCAAGGCGAGCCTCCTCTGGTCTCCTGAATGGTGGCCGTTGGATTTGGGCCCAGTTCCAACATCTAAGCCTCATGTTAAAAATCTAGGGGTTAAGATTGACCAAAAATTGACCCTTAAGGAGCACACCAATCACATTGCAGGACTATGCTTTAAAATCGTAAAAGAACTCTGCAGTCCTGCCAACCTCTCGGCCAACCTGACTCCCTCTCAAACAGGCTGCGATAAAATGAACACCTTCTTTTGCGAAAAAATAGACAAGATCTATTCATCCTTCCCTAAAATCAACTCCGACCGCCTGCTGGACTACGAGCCCTCCTCCTCCCAAAACTACTGCGCTAGCTTTGGCCCTTACTCCGAAGAGGAAGTAGGCAAAGCCATGCTCGAAATCAAATTCGGCTCTCCCCTTGACTCCTGCCCTCATCATATCTTCCGGCAGCTCACTCCCCTGATCTGTCCCGCTGTTACTCAGTTATTAAATCACTCACTAGAAACTGCAGAGTTCCCATCATGCTGGAAGATCGCCACAGTCACCCCCCTGATAAAAAAAGCTGGACTAGATATCAACAACCCAGCCAATTATAGGCCAATATCCCAACTTCCCTATCTATCAAAATTCCTAGAGAAACTGGTCAACAGACAACTGGCCAGTTTTCTCGAAGCCAACAATCTGCTGGATATCACACAGACGGGCTTCAGGGCTAATAACAGCACAGAAACTACTCTCCTAGCAGTGCTGGATAACATCAGGATGCATGTCGATCAGGGAAAGACAGTGGCCCTGATACTGTTGGACCTCTCTGCGGCGTTCGACACCGTCCCCCACCACCTACTTCTGGAAACCTTAGCATCCAAAGGTATACGGGACAAAGCATTGGGTTGGCTGCGGTCTTTCCTGTCGGACAGATCACAGTCGGTGCACATGGGTAACTTCTCATCCCCATGCCGGAACATCAAATACGGGGTCCCACAGGGGGCCTCTCTAAGCCCGACTTTGTTCAATATCTTTGTTTCATCCCTGGCAGGAATAGGCAGAAAGTGGGGCGTGGAAATCTGTTCCTATGCCGACGACACTCAACTTATGGTCATCCTTGATGAAAAAAACAATCCCAAAGAAAGGCTCCTTAACTGTCTTACCGAGCTGGCCGAGTGGATGAATCAACATTGCTTAAAACTCAATGCTGACAAATCTGAGATCCTCCTGATCGGCAGCCACTCTGAGCTGTGGAACGACAGCTGGTGGCCTAAAGCGCTGGGCACTCCACCTACCCCGGCGCAAACTGCGAAAAACCTCGGAATAACCATGGATACTGCACTATCCATGAAGACTCATGTAGCTGCCATCTGTGGCAAGGGCTTTGGAATCCTAAAAATGCTCAAAAGAGTCTTCCCCTGGATTCCACTGGAGTGCAGAAAGATCCTGGTCCAGGCACTCTTGATGAGTAGGCTGGACTACGGCAACTCTTTGTTCATAGGCATGGCCGAGTACCTTTTTACCAAGCTCCAAATGGTGCAGAACGCAGCAGCCAAAGCCATATGTATGAAAAGGAAATACGACTTGGCCAAGAGCTGTCTGCGCCACCTCCACTGGCTGCCTATGAGGCAAAGAGCATCCTTTAAAATGATGTGCATTACTCATAGAGCACTTCACAAAACTGGCCCCCTCATCCTCAGAAATAGGATTCAGCTCTATGCGCCCACTCGGAACCTCCGCTCTCAATCTCTGGCTCGCGCAAAAACCTGCAGGGTAAAGAGAGCCAGGATGGGCGAACGCGCTTTCTCTCATATTGCAGCCGCCAAATGGAACGAACTACCTACAGCCCTCCGACTCACAGAAGACCATCTGGCATTTAGGAAGCAGCTAAAATCTTTCCTCTTTCCCCTTCCCGAATAAATCTCCTCTAGACTGTCATCCACGCCACTTTCACATTAGCAAACACAGCGCCGTGATATCCTATCCAGGATGATTGTTAGCGCTTTATAAGAACCTAAAATAAATAAAATAAATATGCTTTTACACTATTGGCCTCCTAAGACGAGTATTTCCTTTTCTTCCTGATACCTACAGGAAGACACTCGTGCAGGCCTTGGTTACTAGCCGCCTGGACTACTGCAACGGCCTGCTGACGCTAGCAAATGCTGATGCAGTAGGACGTTTGCAGGTGGTCCAGAATACAGCAGCTAGGCTGGTCATGGGTGTGCCGGCCAGGACTTCCTCTAAGCCTTTGTTGGTAGAGCTACATTGGCTCCCTATACGGCAGCGCATCAGTTTCAAAATATGCTGTACGGTCCACAAATGCTTATATGGGGACAGTCCTAAATATCTCTCTCAAGCTCTTGAACTGTACCAACCCAGCCGGTCACTCCGTTCAAGTAACCAAGCACTCTTGAAACCCCCTGCAACAAAAAGATCCAGGCAGGGAGACCGAGCTTTTTCAGCGGTTGGTCCTGCCCTGTGGAATAAACTTCCCACAGAAATAAGGATGAACAGCAACCACCTATCCTTAAGAAAGGCCCTGAAAACACTCCTCTTCCAGGAAGCATTTCAGTCCCTCTAATGCACTTTAAAGACTGTGATAACTCTCTGGCTAGCAAAGCGCGGAGATACCCTTATGGGATTGAGTCCAGCGCGATATAATAAATAAAAATAAAATAAAAATAAATGAATATGGATTCTACTAGCAAAGAAACTAAGACTGAACCCTAACCTGTTTGGCCTTTGAAATACCTCAAACCCCACCTTTTGAGATTGAACCTAGACATATAATCAATAGTACACATATATTATGGTACAGCACTGTAAAACTGTTGCTTTTGATTGGTACTGTGCTGTACTGCACTGAACTACACTTTATTTCACATTGCTTGTTAAGCGCTCCTTTGCCCATGTGGCTAGGTTTACAATATTTAATACCTTTAATAAATACATAGCCCAAAAAGAGACATCAGCTAAGCTTTTTTGTTTATCTGTATTATGCACCAAAATGATCTCGAAGTATGCCTTTTGCCTTAAAATATTGTAGCTTAGATGTTTTTAGCTCTCCCGCTTCTGCTATGTTAGCATTTCACCTTCTTCTGGTAGTACTGACTCAAAAAACTGTTGTATTAGGAGTTCTGGGTCACTAGTAAAAACGTTTACCAGGAATAATCATCCTGTGTGAAAACAGTCATAAAGAGTGCATGCCAGCACCAGCAAAGTGCAAGTGGGGAAACAATTTGACAAGTGTGTCCTACAGGACAATTATTGACCAAGATGATGAATTAAACAAATCAAAAAGAGTTGGGTCACAATGCATGATGTATTATCATACTTGCCTTTAATGAAGAGAGGCTAAAGCTGAGGTTCATAAATGTAGAAGTTAATTGCAAGACATGATGCCATCTCACTTTCAATAATATTTCCAGACATAAGACACATAGAGACCTAGTATATACTCTATTGTGATTACTAAAACATGGGCATATTATCTCTTATTCACTTACAAAAACAGAAATGCATTGGCGACACCAGTAGGTGTAGCCTTGCGACTGCCTTGCAGATCTATTTGCTTTGCTAGTGCATATTGTTGATACTGTGAAACGTCAACAAAAAACTGCTTTTCTTATTTGCCATTCATAGGTGGTGGGGGCCAATCTTGGAGTGGAACTTTTAAAACAATTGGGTGGTGGAAGATTTGGAGAATCTGGGGAGGCGGAGTGAGCAATTTGAAATATGCATGGGGCTAGGTATTTAGGAGGGAAGCAGCACAGGAAGGAGAGTTCAAGAAAACACATTAACTCCTATGGAGTGTGCAAGAAAAAGAACAAGCATTGGAAAAGTCAATAGGTTGTGCCTATGCCAAAGCTATTGGCTTTGCCAATGTTTTTGCGTTGTTGCACAGCAGTTGAGCTGCTGTGCAACATGGCTGGAACAAAAAAGAAAAGCTATGACAAGGACAGCATTGACTGTGTCATAGTGCTTTTTTCCCTTTAAGCCCTGAGCTGCTGTGCAAAATGTAATAAAACAGCACTGTGGTGTTTAGTGGGGGACACATCGGAGACTGAGAGAAGAGCAGGGAGTGGTTAAAAATTAATGGAGGGTTGGGGTGGTGGGGGAAAGTAACTTTTTGAACCATAGGAGAATGGGGATGAAGGAGAGGGGATAGAAAGCATGGACTCTATTTTTACATGCCGGTAAGTAAACAAAAGAATGCTGGCCAGTGGAAGGACACTGGCCACAGGAAGCAGTTCCGTGGCATAGACAAAGGCCCTGAAGACTCCGAAGCCCAGGAGGCAGCCTGACACCAGGAGGAGCAGCTGACCAATGTGAAGCAAGGAAACAAGAGTGATGTGGAAGCCAATCAATGGTAAGTAAAGGTAAGCAATGGGTGGGCTCTAAGCTCCCTTTAAGATTTTTTTTTAAAGACAATAGCTTTTACTGACATTGCCTGTGCACTACAGGCAAAACCTAAAAAGCAGTTCCCTGAAGGGAAGCAGTAAAACGATACAAGTCGTTCAATCAGAAGACAGTAAAGAAGAAATGCTCCAAACGAGGGACAAACAAAGAATAAGGAGGGAAAGTTTTGAATAAGAAGAATGTAGATGAATTTGACAGGTAAAGCATCTGATCAAGACATTGGGGCTGACTTAAAGCCCCACTAAATGTATATATTTCAATGTGTTAGTGGCAATAGGCATTTGACCACAAGCAACTAGAGCTGCCTGGAGGTGGGATTGAAAAAGGAAAGAAACTTTGAGAAGCGTGGAGGTGAAACAATCGGGATGAGAAGCCCTGTCACAAATCTACCTGCACAGACTCCTACACCTTACACATCGAAGTGACTAAACTTGCCTGTTTCCCAATATAAGTCTTGAGAATAGCCCCAGGCGTAGCAGTCTACCAGTGGACAAAACATGAGTTGGCTGATCCTGTGATCAATATAGGTTTGACCCTCTTGTGCACAAGGAACAACCTTAAAATGCAATAAATGTGTTTTTGTTTGTAAGACAAAAAAAACTGTTGAACTTTCTTTGATATCTAAACCATGAGGCTAAATACAACAAGAGCATGTAAAGAATCCCTAGCAGGAAAGGCAACAAGAAGAACTTAATGTGGAAAAAGTAGGCACTTTTTTGCGTCTAATACTATTGTTTATAGTTTACATGATTTGGAGCTATATATGTAACACTGTCAGTGTCTTTCTAATTTATGATTAGAAGTCATTTGTTTGAGCTCGGCTACCAGGGTAGCATAGTAGTGTTAGCAAGAACCAGGATACCTTAACCAAACCTTACTCATGCCTGTTTACAGTTCATGAATGTTAACTAGTCACCTATCACAAAATGTAATTCCCTGGTGGCTGCTTATATGACACAGATCTGCTCATGGTTTTGCAGAGGTTCAAAGCATCTCACATGCAACACCCTATCACTATTTGAGCCTTTGTGTTACTAAGACCCACTCTTGAGTATTTCATAAGTCTAAAATGAATTGAAACTGGTGTAGATATGATGTGTAGTGTGGGTACGGGTTTACATGGAAGCTGTGTTTTGGGGTATTGTTCAAACATTCTGATACAGAAAACAACAAAAACATTAAATAAGGCTTCTGACGGTGTAATTACTCACTGCTGCAGTTTAGAGTTTTGGGTGATGGGTATCACAAGGAAAGATGGTGAGACTAAAGACAACCTTTTGACTTCTTTGGGTTCGATACTATCAAATGCTAAGGGCACATTACACTTCAAAGTGATAAAAGGCGTGATGTCTCATTCCACAGCTTCATTTTCTTGCCGCTTTTGTGTCAAAATGTATATAGCATGGATTGGTATCAAAGTCTCTCAGGTCCCAATAGTACTAAACACCCACCAATAGCGGCAGGATGAGACCAATGTTGAAACAAGTAGTGTTAATGATTTCTCAATACAAACTAATACACATAATTTATTAGTACACGGTATCCATTGGTTTGTCCTTGTTCAAACTAAAGATGCAATAACATTTCTTCTCTCTGTACTAAGACACTTGAGATGTAGGCAATGCTTACCCACTCTGTTTCTGATTGCTAGCTGTCAATCAGAGAGTATGCAAAGCAGTGGAAAGCTGTATAGCAGCAGCTTGGATGGTGAGAACCAAGATGTGCAAATACGAGGGTACATACATACAATACTGGAATTATCCTAAATTCAGGGTGATAATCAAACTAGTGGATTCTAGGGGCAGGTTCCAGATGGCATTGCTAGGAGTGGTGGTTTCTGTTTGAAAGTGTCTGGCCTCCATCCCCTTTACATTCACAGTCAAAAAAGAAAGCAATGCCTAAACTGCTTCTTTTAAAAAACAAGCTTGTATACATACTGCTTGAATGGGGCCTGCGGTACACTGCCACTCACCGTACTTGTGTTATTGTTGCTGTGATGACTCTGACAGTATTCTCCCTAAACTTGCTCCCCTGGAGCAGGGCCTGTTAGGTCATCAGCTCGGCAAACACGTAGCATCAAGGACCAGTCTCCACCTACTGATGACGTAGGGGTAAAGTTAGCCCTAGGTGTTTCAGACTCAATATTTGTACCTCTAAGCCTCCACGTCAATCAGGGAGTGGAGAGCATTGTCATACCACCCTTTTTCAACTTGTCACAAGCTAGGGTGGTATGGGGGACCCAAACTATGGTGAGTTGGGAATGAGTGTGGTAGAGGCTACAGGTGGGATGCCAAGAAATCGAGTTTGCAGAGTTTGTCATCAGGACTTTTCTAAGACATTACTGTGCAGACTCAACTCAAGGAGTCTGCTTTCTGTGCTTGAGGTAATGCTGTATGCCCTTTTAGCTCCGGTGTGTGTTGAGACAGATTTACTGCCAGCTAGGACATTTGTGGTGACAGTGGAAAAGCAAAGGACAAGGTGTTGAACTCTGCAGGTTCCTGTGTCTACTTGAATGAGTCAGCATCACCTTGTCTAGCTTCAATCTTCCCTCCAGTTGACCAGGTGAGGTCAAACAAATGACAGCTGGGCCCAGCACAATTGGTAATTTGCAATTAAAGGCCAGTTAATTTGCAATTAAAGGCCCGTTAAAACCAATGGATTCCTATTCCGTTGCTTGACTGATCCATTGTTAATTAATGTAGATTTTCCTAGTAATTTATGAAGGAAAGTCTTAATTTTATTAAAGACACAGAGGCGAGTATTATGCTTCTCTAATCTTGCATTTTATTAACAGCAGCAGTCAAGAAACTTAGCAAAACTATAACTCCCATAAGGCTTAGAGAAAACTAGCTAATGGGAGACAAATGAGAACGATTCCAACCAATAGGAATACATTTAAACCTATATTTCCCTGCTTGACTGCGAACAGCCCTCTTTTCTTGTGTGAGAAGTTAATGATGATCCACAAGCAAAGGAAAAATAGATAAAATGATGAAACACGCTAAGGTAAATGTATAAAGTTTCTAACAAACGTCTTTGAATCTTAGTCTCACAGAGGTAACTGGAACACCAGGGAGGAGCTCTTCAGGAAGGTCCGCCAAAGGAGTGGAGAATGGATGACCAGAAAGTACTGCAACATCCTTAAGATGAAGGTGGTAACTCTGGAGCAACTGTCAGGGTGGGAAAAACACCAAGTTAAAACAGTGTTGAGGTGGGATAATACTGACCTCTGTGTCTTTAATAAAATTAAGATTTTCCTTCATAAATTACTAGGAAAATCTGCATCTTATTTCAAGACCGGAGGCACCTAATATTCTTGTTCAAAACAAGTTCATTGCACCAGAAGATGCAGTGTGAACAGGTTTACAAAATAATGTGTGAAACACATTATCATTAGGACAAATCAGCTGATCTCAAGTGTCCTCAAGCCGGAATTCAGCCCAGAAAGCTTTGGAAACCTTAGCACCGCTTAAAGAATGGGCACCAAAAATAGTGGTATTAATGCCAGCAAAGGATATAACCCATCTGGCCCAGCAAGCTAGAGTTGGAGACGAAACAGGTTTGTGCCTTTTTCTGAAGGAGTTTTGAAGCTAGGATTGAGGGGACATTCTATGATCAATTGTTCTGTGCTCGTAGACCTTAATGCATTGCCAACACAAAGTTTTGGTGGATCAGGAAAATAAGAGTAAAACACAGATGTTAAATTTGTCTTTGTACGTTTGTTAACTGAAAAAAAAGAACTCCTGTGGGATTTAAAATGACGGGAAGTAATGTCTTTGACTTTAACATAGGATAGACGTTTGATAGATATTAGACATAAAAGCATTGTGAGTTTTGCAGTGAAAGATCAGTTATCAGGCCAAGAAATAAACAGTCTCAAAACAACATTCAGATACCACAGATTGCTGTATTTCAGAATAGGAGGATTATAAAATGATACTCTCTTTAGCAGTCGACAGATAAGCGGATGCTCGCCCACCGGTTTCCCATTGATGAAATGAGGATTCATGCAAAATGGCTGATCTGTATAAATTGATGGCACGATAGGTCTTACCTGCACTAGCTTCTGCAGCCAAAAAGTTTACAATGTACACTACATCTGCTGAAAAAGGATCAAAACATTTTCCCATACACCAGCTTGCCCAAAGAGACCTAGCTGACTTTTAAGCCTTGGGGGTACCTGGGGATCAGTATTTGTTAATGTATTCTGAAGCTTCTGGCAAAATAAAAGAACAAGACTGGGAGATCGCGCTATTTTTCAAGCTGAAAGAGTGAGGGAGTTGTCTAATACCAGGTTGTGGAGCTATCTTAAGAGATTCAGAAGGAGGTTGAGATATGACGGAAGGAGAACTGAATAGTCTATTGCTAGTTCTAGAAGAGGAGGCAACCAAACTTGTGATTGCCAGAAGAGAACCACTAAAACTAGGGTTGCCAACACTAAGCAAGGGCCTGTTGATCATCAGTAAAGGAGAGAAAGCTAAGGCTAGATGGTTTGGGGCCATATGTAGGTGAAATCCGTTTTGCAAGTCCTTACTAGCGATTTTTAGTGAATCGCTATTAAGGACTCGCAAAATAGAATGTATGTAGGAAACGCAGTAATAATTGCGATTCCTTAATATTCCTTAATTGCGAATTGAAAATTGCGATTCGCAATCAAGGAATACCTTCCCATTCATTCATATGGGCCTAGAGACTCATAGGAATGAATGAGAATTGCGCACACAATTTGCGAGTACCCAATAGGTACTCGCAAATTGTGTGCGCAATTTCAAGGGTGCAAGGGTTCCAAAAGGACACCCTGTGGAACCCCTGAAATGTGCATGTGTGCACATGTGGCGCACATACATGCCATAAGGGCATGCATGTGTGCCACATGGCACTTTGAAAAAAGCAAAAAAGTCATTTCTGCAAATTTCAGCATGTGCGATCGCAATTTGGCTTGCTACATCTGACCCTTGGATGCTAACTGAAGAATCGGGGCAGTAGAGAATTGAGTCTGGTGGCAAATAAGTCTATGTGGAAAGGACCCCTTTTGTGCAGAAGTGACATGAAGACCGAAGGATGAAGTCTCCAGTCACTTGAGTCGCTAAGAGGACAGGAGTGCCAATCCGCTAAGGTATTGAGGTCTCCGGGCAAGTATTCTGCATGAACTGAGAATTTGAATTATCAAAAGCTCTTTGCCAGTTCTGCGAGTGGTCTAAATCTGGTGCCGTTAAGGTGATTGATGTATTGGACCGCAGTGATGTTGGCCATGCGCAGAAAGATGTAGCATTGCCCTCTGTTTTTTGCCAGGATTTTGATATCAAAGTACCCACAAGCATCTCTAAATAGTTGATATGCAATCTGGACTCCTTTAGAGACCATGTACCCCCCAGTCGAAATTGGTCCACATTGGGCTCCTTCTCCCAGGTGGCTTGCATTAGATTCTAACATAAGATGGGGGGCTGATGCAAAGATAATCCTACCGTTCCAGGCATCTAAATGTACTATCTACCACTGAAGCTCTAGCTGAGGTTTCAGATCTATAGCAACGAAGTCAGAGTAGTCAAGTCGTCTGCGTAAATTATGAATTTTTAGTCTTTGAAGGGGCCGATAGTGAAGGGGACCTGGGAATATCGCCTGAAAGGAGAAAGACAGAAGGCCCACTATTCTCACTAGAGATGTAAGAGAAATAAGGGAGCTTTGAAGTGTTTGAAGGATCTCCGATTTTATTGCTTTGACCTTTGACAAAGGAAGGTGAAGAGTGGCACTGGAAGAGTTTATCTGAAACCCTAGGAATTCTATCTGCATTGACGGAGTGGGCACTGACCTTTCTTTGTTGATAAGAAAACCCAAATCTGACAGAAGAGAGCAAGTGAGCTTCAGGTGTGATGGATGATTCTGATGATTTGGGCACATTAGAAGGATATAGTCTAAATAGATGATAGAAGGATCCTTGGAGATCTGAGATATGCAACTACTGGTATCATTAGTTTGGTAAAGCACCCCATGGTGCTGAAGGGAGACTTAAAGGAGGGCAAGAAAAACAATATGTCTGTCCCTGCCATTGAAACTGAAGACATTTTTTGCAACTGTGGTGAATGGGAATTGTAAGGTAGCCATCCTGGAGATCCAATCGGACCATCCAGTCATGTTGAAGTAAAGAATCCTTGAAACGAAGTATTGTTTCTATCTTGAAATAATGGTATACTGCGAAATGCTTGAAAAGTTTGAGATTGATGATGGGTCTAATCTTTTTGTTTTTCTTTTGTACTAGAAAGATAAAACTGAAGAACCCTGATGTATCTGGGATGAAGGGGTGTATTGCATGTTTTGTAATAGGGACTGTATTTCTTCTGAGATCAAGCTTGACATTTCTGAGGATAACTTTGGAGGAGGAGAAAATAGTGTCTGGAAAGGCACTGCATAGAGTTCGATAAAATAACCTTGTACTGTATTTAGGAACCAAGGGTCTGATGTTATCATTTGCCACTTTAGTAGATAATAAATAAGATGACCTCCTACTGGAGGTTGAACAGAACAAAGACTCACCTTGCTCTGTGTTAGCTTTGAAGCTTTTTTGTCCCCAATCTCAATATCCTTTGCCACTTTGAGGGTAGAACTAAGACTTGTAGTTTTGGGAAGAGGAGTTATAATTGTTGTAGTAAGAGTCTCTATATCCCTGGTGGTGGTTTTTATTGCTGGTAAAGTGGCTCTTGCTGCTACCAGCCCTTGCAAAAACCCATTAGGCAAAAACTTTTTTAAGGGATTGCTGTGCCTTGTCAATAGAAGTAAAGGTGGTAACGTATTTACTGAGCTCTTTGATAAAAGAGTCCCGAAACAGGAGTCCTTCCACCTTGATACCTGGGTCAAAAGTAGCCAAACTTGTCAACTTAAGATCCAAATTTAGAAGAAGACCCTTTCTGAATCTACGAATGATAGCAGAGTTTGCAATGCCTAAAAGGCCAAATACCCTCCGAATCCATAAGCATAATTCTTCCGTGTCAACTGTATTGTTTTCCAATCTAGCTGCTACCGTCATATAGAAGATGTGAGCTAAGGGACCAACAATATCAAGCTGCTTATCCTGGCATTTGGACCAGGCTTTGTCCATGCCCGCAGGGATCTTTCACGAACCAGTCGGGGTGGAGGCGATACTGGAAGACAACGAAGGCCTAGGGCACTCAATTTGTTCCTGGTTTGTTTGTCTTAGGGCAAATGAAGTCTGGGGGCAATATAATTCCCCACAAATTTGGCACCAAGAAGAGTTTTTGCCACAAATGGATCAGTAGAAGAGGACAAACATTTTGGATTTTTGGAAGGATGGGAACAAAAAGGATCAAAGGTCCCAAAACTTATCCTTATCATCATCTGTATCCTTATCACCCATGTTGTCAACTTTATCAAGAATCTGACACATAACATTTTTGATGACTAATCCTGTGCATTTTTATACTTTTATTTGAACTTCAAAGGTGTTTTAGAATTCCCCTCCTTGTTAGGAGGCCTGGGAGGAACCACCTATTCATCCATATGTGAGGGAACCTCACTAGTCCAAAGTGCCACAAGAGAAAGTGGGAGCTGATTGCACCTTCTTTGTTAATGTAGGTAAAGAAGTAGCTTTTCGTTTTCAGCTTTCCCCTGGGCTATAAATGTCTTAGACATCATATTTACCACAGAATTCTCAATGTTCTTTGACATTTTCTTCATGGAGGCTGCCACAGCTTGTTCCACAGAAAAGTGAATACATTCATTCAAATAATTTTTAAACAGATTGTGACATGGGAGAGCTATCTAGCTGCAAATTAAAAGAGTATCCAAAACCACAAAATATGCAAAAAAAGAAGGAAAGGGTTAATTTTTGAGTGGGCATGTAGAAAGAGCTGGTCCCTCCCAGTGTACATGTGAAAACTGAGGTGAATAGCCAGAGGGAGATTTAGAAGGTGGAGAGAAGGCCACGCCAACAGGGAGTACCTAACCGGCAGAAATATGGAGACCTCGGACCAAAGCTGCAGGTAGGTCTGGGGCTCCAGAGTAATCGGCAGTGCAAAAGGATGCACAATTGAGGAGAGCGGCAAAAATAGAACAGTCACGAAGACAAAGCGGCACAAGAAAAGGAAATGCGCAATGAATATGGCGAACGGTGGTGCGTGAGGCGCCTGAAGCAATAGCAACGCAGTGAGCCAAAAAACAGTAAGGCAAAGAGTTATCAATATCCTAATCACACAGTAGTATACATATTTCTTGAATAAAGTCCAATGTAAATTAAAAGATAAAGTGAGATACTTATTTTGACTGTGAGTTGCAAGAAAAGAGGAATGTTCAAGTGGGGAGATATAGGTGTGGCTGTATTTCTATTGTTGGACTCGTTCTTATATATCTTCCAATGGCTAGTCTTCTGTAAGCCTTATGGAAGGTATAGTTATTTTTAGTTTCTTGACTAATAATAAAATGCAAGATTAGTGAAGCATAATAGGAGACTCCAGTCTTGCAATAAAATTACCTTCTTCACCCTGTTTGAAGGGCTTTGCAAGACAGCGGCTATTTTTTTATTGGACTATCTATGTGGGGATTGAAGAGACGTTCAACGAGTTCCAATGTTAAACTCTACAAAAATATAAAGTCAGTGAGCCCCAGACTGAGGACATAAATAAATTGCTTTGCTTGGATAAATAATTTGCCTGCGATGCTCCAAGAAGCGGAATAATTTATTGCGCGCACCGAGGAGTTAAAATGTAAGGCTGGGGTGGGGACGGCATATACATAGTTGTTAGCCATCACAGATCTCTTGAATTCTCCAACAATACATTAGCAACATCTCACGTTGGTAGGATGCAACTGCGATGCCTTACTCAACATCAGAGATGAACAGTAACACCTCTCCCACTCATCACTATACTTAGTTCAAAGCCTCATCACTGCAGGCACTGTCCCGATGTCCTTAGAGTGTTCAAGTGTACTGAGAAAGTAGCTGTCATGAGCAGTGCTTGCCCTGGTGTGTAGATTATCCCAAATGTGTAGACTGTTGCAATACAAAAACTACCCTCAGCGGTATACCTACCATACTGCATCAAAAGTGGAGATAGATTTAACACTTCTTTCACAAGCTGGTGCAAACTACGGACATTACAACTATTCCTGCGATAACTACCCAAAAATTTGCCTCCGCGGTGGACACCACCAATAACCGTAATAAGAGGCAGAGTAGGCGTTCCCGTGCAAAAACACACGAAAAAACCACAACACCACTTTCACAACGAAATGGCAGATCAGCGAAGTGCCACAAAAACAGGCGATAAGCCGTGGTAGCACCAGGGATTTAACGCCTGCCTGGTGCTAAGCAGGACGACTACCCACAGCATGAAAAGGAGCCCAGCCGAGAGCCACACCTGGAGACCCACAGCTGCCACAGAGACAATGATCATGCAATAGCAGGACGTGAGGAGAGGCATGGAGCAGGCATGTGCGAGAATGGCAAGTGACCTATGAATGTGAACCTACCCAATGCCAGGTGTGGACTGGAGGTGCCTGACAGAGCACAGAGTGCAAATCACAGAAATGCCCATGTTGTGAGCAACTGCTGGTGCATGGAGTTCAGTGGCCAGTGGACGGTACCATGTCCCCACAGGCTGTGGGGCAGAAAGCATAAATTTGCATATTACGTCTCCCCTTGAATGCGTGTGCGCAGTGGGTTGGACCTGCAAACGCCATGCCTCCATAGGGGTGTGAACAAAAAGCCCTCGCACTGCTCGATGATTCTCATTTTGAATGGACAAAGTCTGCCAGGGCGGTACCTCCCAGCTCACCACGAGTCCTGCGCCGAGCGCCTCGGGTCCTGCGTCCCTGTGCGCCTACTGCACCCTGGGTCGCTGTTCCACAGACCCCTCATGCCTGCCCCAGTGCACCAACGAGGCTCCGCTCACCTGCCTACACCGGCGTGTGTCAGAGAGGGCCCACCAGGTGCCGGTGCATGCTCCAAGCACAAGGCCCACGACCTCTGCAGCCTTCGCAGACCATCGCTGCCCCCCCAACACTGGCCCACAGGACTCCTTTCTCATTTACATACTCTACAGATGCCCTCTTCGGCCCAGTGGGCCCAACATGTGGAACTGTGCCCTGAGTCCTGAATGGCAGTGACCCCAAGACTGTGGCAACGGCCACAGCACCAGACCCCCTTCGATCAGTGAGGCATAATTCCATATGGCAAGTCTGCAACACGTGGTACCACTAACCCTGTTTAACGCAAGCTGGTGACACGTGGTGCCACTAACCCTATTCAATGCAAGCCAGTGACACATGGTGCCACTAACCCTGTTCAATGCAAGCCGGTGACATGTGGTGCCACTAACCCTGTTCAACGGAAGTCGGTGGCACATGGTGCCACTAACCCAGGTCAGGTACCGCTCACTGGCGCGCGGGTGCTTTGAACCTTGCTGGGAGGTGAAGCGATGTGCTCCCACCCTTGTTCCTGTTTAAAAGCAGTCCCATGAGCCATTGAGCTGACGAGCTCGTGGAAGAAGCACCCACGCGCCAGTGAGAGGTACCTGACCTGATGTGATGTTTGGCAGTCTACTAAGCAAACCCCAAATTTGAAGCCTGTAATCTCTACTGAAGGTGAGGTGAAGCGGTGTGCTCCCACCCCTGTTCCTGACCCCAGCAGGCCACCATCCATGTGAGTGCGAGCCAGTCCCAATGGGGTCGCAAATTGCGACAGCCTCATGAATATTAATGAGGCATGCAATTTGCCACCCCATTGGGAATCGCAAACAGTGTCTGACACACTGTTGTACATTCATTTTTGGGAGTCGCAAATTGCGAGTCGCAATTTGACGCAATTTGTGACTTGCAAAAATGAATGGCCGTACATCTGGCCCCTAGGTGTTCAGAAGCTGCCCCACTATGCAGTTTATACTCACTGAGCCAGCCATCCTTAAGTGTAGATTAAGTGTTTGTGCTCCGTGTGCACAGCGGGTGTGCTAACACCTTGTCCTGTAACCTGCTTGCAGGGTGGTGCTAGGTGCCGAGTTCACTGACTCACTTGTCTAACTGGGTTTGTCTGAGAACAGATCTTTGTAAGAGAAGAACATGTAAACACCACCTCCCGCTTTCCCCTTTGGCCATGCGTGCACATTCCTCCTTTGGTCTCATCCATGCACATTCCTCTACTTATCTTGTGCAAATTCCTCTTTCACTATCTCGCAGTGAACAGTGAGCTCATGTCAGACCTTCCACGTGTTCAATGTAGGTCCCTAGGCTCTCATTGTTTCCAGTGCTCTCTGGCAGGCCACATTTCGGTCCTCGGAGGTCTTGTGGCTGCGTTTATTTGGACGCATGAGGTCCCTGCACAACATGCGGGTGTGACCGTTCTAGACACAGATCCAGTTGTTGATGCTTCCGGCTAAATCTTTCCTAAAAAAACTCCTATTTTGAGCACACCTTAGACCTTGTGTGGCAGTTTGGGGTAGGATGCAAGCCCCTCTATGACTGTTCTTCTTTTTTTTTTTTTTATTGAGCTGAAGAATGCATTATTTTATCACATTTCTGTTAAATAAAATTTGCTCAGGAAATGGCGATTAGCCTCCCCCAAAAATGCCGTGCCCCTCTAACGTGAAACCCGCCCCCCCCCACCTCCCCCTGCGAAGCCCAGCCCTACCACCCACAAACTTCAAAAGCCACCGCTGATTGCTAGGGTGCTAGGGGTATTGAGCACCCTTAATCCTTCACTGCCGATAATGCCTACTTTCTCTTATTTTTGATGGCTCATAGGACATCTTTACCTTCACCATAGCAGTCTTGGAACCACGGTCTAGCCTGAAACCAAGCAGAATGATTTGTTTACTTCCAGGAAAGTGTGCAATATATTCTTTGCTGTTCTTTTGAAGATTTTAAAAAGGTAGAGGGAGTTGAAAACCAGATGAATTCATTACGGTGTCTTTAGAAGAGTGGTGTGATAAGTGTAATAGGTAGGAAAATAAAATACTCCACCGTGCGATAAGAAATCGCATGTAAGTATGCGACACAATGGGATGAACTGAAACTGACCTTCCAACAACATGTCAAGAACGATGAACGCCCCCCTTATTAGCTGAGTTTTGCAACATATCCTTAGGGGCCCCCCTTCTCGCACCGGCTACATTAAGTGTAAAATTCCCCCCAACCACGTTGCTGTTCTCCCCTACTGCTAAGGGTCCCGGAAATAGGGGACATATTGTATAGAACTCTGAAGCTACATGGGGTCTAAATGCTGCAGTAACAGGATTAGGATGTGTACATAAACGTCCCTGTATGCCTTGTTAAAATTACCTCATCACAGTACTCGCCAGACTTGTCCAGTTTGTGTTTTCTTTTCTGTTTGTTTATGTTTCTGGTTTATGCATTACAATGTCTTCCTCGTTGCTAATCTGGATTCACATTGCACCTGAGCCATTACCTGGTGGGGCTCCGCAACTCACATGCAAAAAGCTTTATATTCTAAGCGAAATCCAACCTAATGTGTATATGTTCACGAGCGGCTCTAGGCTCATGGCGGCCTTGGGCAGGGAGCGTAGGTAGGGGGCCCCGGAAGAGGGGGTCCGGGCGGGGCGGAGCCCCCCCGGAGCTCAGGAAGGTGTTTTCATAAAACATCCAGAAAAGGCGTTAGATGACCAGTACCTGCGGCTGCTCCTACCCTTCCGAATTAGTCTCAGAACGATTACATTTAGGAGGAGTAGGGTATTGTGATACACGACGTGGCCAGCAGTGGGTAGGAAAAAAAAGAAGCCAATCAGGAACCAGGAGGAACGCAGGCACGGAGGCCAGTGAAGATGGGGGGTCAGGGTGTTTGGAATTGGAACAGAGCCGGAGGTCGCCAAATCCCTGACAGGGGCTGCCATGGAAATATGTATCCATCCTAGGAGGATTATTATATTAAGGATATATATTGGCGTGGTGGCCCCTAGGGTTTGGTGGCACTGTGCAGGTGCACAGCTTGCACCTGCCTGGGCCGCCCCTTATATGTTAATGAAGTACGTATCATTTTGCTCTGCAAAGGTGGTTCCGAAACTATGTATCAATATTACTAAGCATTCTAAACCCCCCAAAAAATGGTTTACAAAAATGTAAAGAGTAGTTAATTTATATTTAAAATGTATAATCTAAACTTGCAGTAATGCCAGTTATAGGGGCCTATCAACATTATATATCTTGTGTAGAAACAATCCCCAATGTTGAGGGTTGTTTCTGCAAAAGAAACAAGCATTGCCAAATCCAAAAGATCTTGCCTATGCGAGAGCTATTGGCTTTGCTTTTATCTTATAGTCATGTGCGTAGCTACACGGCTGCTGTGCAGCTTGGCTTAAAGGTAGAAAAGATGCGCTAAGAGGCTTGCAGCACCATAGCGTTTTTTTCCTTAACATTTAGCCATGCTGCATGGCAGCTGTGCTGTTGTACAACTTGGCTAAAAGGCATTTATAAAACCAATAGCTCTCGCATGACTCTTATTAGCTTTGCTCATGTTTGTTATGAATAAATATACAAAAGTAACAGGTTATTTTATATTCGTAATTATGGGTAAAATTCGTAGCAAAGGAAACTAGGTAACTTCAATTATATGCTAGGAACCAAATTCTGAAGTTTAACATAGGAAAATAATGTTTAGTACCGGTATTGATAATACACACGAGGCACTGCAGCTTTTAAAAAAAAGTATTGTGTAGTAATGTGTTGTAACGGTTTTAACATCACTTCTTTAACAAGTGTACAAATCTTTACATCACTCCTTTAATAAGTGTAATAATCTTTGTTAGAAATGGGGGTCTCTAGTTGGCAGAGGTAGGTACCTTTGTCTAAATAGGGACCCTTGCTTCTAGTCAGGGTAAAGGGGATTACACACTTCATATAACCCCTGCTCACCTCCTGGGTAGCTAGGCACGAGCAGATAGACATCCCAAAGGCGATGTGTAAAGTATTTGTACTCAAAATACACAGTAATACAGTGATAACGCCACAAATGGACACCACACCAGTTTAGAAAAATAAAGTATCTGTATCTAAACCCAACACGACCAAAATGACAAAAATCCAACATACATGTAATAAGAATTTGACTTTAAAAAGGTTTCAAACAACTTGACCCATAGAAAACTATGGATGTATGATTTCTCTCAAGTACCTGTAGTTGGGACAAAATTCACAAGACCAAACAGTTGCAGAGATGGAAAGAGTCAAAAAACAAAGAGATGTGTCAGTTTCTGAGACCCTGGGGAGGCAATGCAACAGTTCTCCTGCACCCAGGAGAAGTGATGCGTCGAATCTGGTCTGTAAGGGGAAGCGATGCGTCGATTCCAAGACGGTTCTGGTCCGCTGGTAATGCATCGGGAAACTTGCCGCACAGGTACGATGCGTGAAAATCCGGGATGCTTTAGCGATCGATGTGGCGGCATCCATCAGTGCTCCATCGGTTTCTTCAGCCCCGATCCTTGGGCAGCAGTGCAGTGATGTGTGAAGATTCTCCTCTTACAGTGGTGCCGTGTCAGAAAAACAGCCGGTAGAAGAGTGATGAGTACATTTTCTTGTAGTTGCGTTTCTTTGTCAGCTCCCAATAGCAGGAAAAACCTCCAGAGACCCAACACAGTCACAAGCACCACTTGGCAGGTCAGAACTCCCAGCAAGGAAGTTCAGGGGAGCTGGGGGTAAAGTCTTAGTGTCCCTGAGACCTCAAAACAGGAGGCAAGCTCTACTCAAGCCCTTGGAGATCTTCCTCAAGCAGGGGGACACAGCACACAGGAAAGTCCTTGTCCTTTCCTTGGCAGAAACAGCTACTGCAGGCCAACCCCAAGCAGCACACAGCAAAGGGGCAGTACTCCTCCTCTAGTTTCTCCAGCTTCTCTCCTTGGCAAAGGTTGCTCTTGATTCCAGAAGTAGTCTAAAGTTCAGGGGTTTTAGGTCTAATACTTATACCCCAAAATGTCTTTGTTCTCTTTGTGCAAGGGTCTCTGAGCCCAAACCAAACCAATTCTGTCCTCACTCGTGCAGTATGACCACAGGGGGTGGAGACAGCATTGTGCAAGGGAGACAGGCCCTATTCAGGACCAAAGAAATATCCTCCCACTACTCTAATTTCAGCCAAGTTATATTCAGCTTAGCTCTGAGTCATCCAGGAAGGGCAGGCACACCTCAACCCCCTAGTGTTTGTCTACAGTGAATGCACATCCCCAGCCCCTGTCACTCCAAAAACAGACAGTCAATACACAAATAGGCAGAGGCACACAGAGTGGTTAAACAAGAAAATGCCTACTTTCCAAAAGTGGCCTTTTCAAGCACACAATTTAAAAACCATCTGTACTAAAAGATGTGTTATTAAATTCTGAGTTCAGAGAGCCTAAACTTTATTTCTCTAGCTTATCCCAATGGGGAGTTATACTTGTAAAATGTTACAAAGCATTTCCCATTCTATCCTATGGCCTTTCAATAGTGAAAAACAAAATTGGCAGTATTTTACTATTAGGACATGTTACGCACACCAGTATATGTACTACCTTTCACATACACTGCACCCTGCCTAGGGGGATACCTTGGCCTACAATAGGGGTGCCATACATGTAAGAAAAGGGAAGGTTAGGGTCTGGCAAGTGGGTGCACTTGCCAAGTAGACATGGCAGTTCACAATTGCGTGCAGACACTGCAGTGGCAGGTCTGAGAGATCTTTTCAGGGCTACTCATGTGGATGGCACAATCAGTGCTGCAGGCTCACTAGTAGTATTTGATTTGCAGGCCCTGGCACACTTCTGTGCACCTTACAAGGGACTTACCAGTAAATCAAATATGTCAATTAGATAGAACCAATTGTAATCTAAATTTGCACAGGGAGCACTTGCACTTTGACACTGCTCAGCAGTGGCAAAGTTCCCAAAGCATCTAACCCAGCTAATACAAAATCCATCACAGCATCAAAAATACAGGAGGTAGAGGCAAAAAGTAATGGGAAACCACGCCAAAGATGCCAATTCTAACACTCTTTATTCAGTTTTGTTCTGTAGAACCCATGAATTGTTTAGAGATTCTTTCCTGGTCAGTTGAGCTGTGGCTGGCGAGAGGAGGATCACGTTTCTTGAGGCTCCAACCAATAAAGTGACACACTCTAAAATGACCTTCTTCTAATGATCATAATACAAGAATAAAAAATTTGAAGAATGCATTCAATGAGAGAAAGATACAAATAAAGCACAACGGCCAAGAAAACGCTTGGGCTAAACTGTCGCATGCCATTTCGTCTCAAATCGAAAGAGCTTTTTGGACTTTGGTCGATCACGTATCAGGATCGTATCACAACCAAGTGACCTGTTCTTACCAAATGACAACTGGGAAACACCCATAATGTTCCTAGATAAATCTGCTATCAACTGCTCATTCTAACCTCCAAGAGACATGCAGCATGTCCTAAAATCTCTAAGGAAGAAATATCAAAATTAATAATCAGCTCTTGCTCTTCTAAAGCGGCCTGGCCAAACAGAATACAAATAGATCTGGTCAAATTAGATGTCTCCTTCTGGAGAACATTTCTGGGACAGCTATTCTCTTATGTAACTAAATCTAGACAAGTACCATCCTCTTGGAGAGGTAGCTCATCCAATTTACAAGAGGGGCCCCAAGCATGATTATTTGCTCTCTTAGATTTAGTAGGGAAGATATTTGCCAAGCACCAATGGATCACTTCTTGATCCCCCTAACCTGGGAAACTCTTGGACCTACTCTCTCTTCCAACACAATGCCAGTGTTGGAACGGAATTGGTCCAAGCTTCCTACTGACCAATGGACATCAGTTCTCGAAGCCACTAGACCAACTAGTGACTCCAACCCCAACCTGGCCAATGATAAGTTCAATCACTGGACCCTAAGCTCCCTTGAGTTGGTCCTCCCTAAGAGACCTACCCACAGAAATGTAGACTAAAGACGACTCCCTGGTTCTCCCCTAAATTAAGAGAATTAAAGCAAGCATGCAGAAGGTTAGAAAGAAGGTGGAGGCAGAATTACTCAGAACCCAGGAAATCAGACTATAGAGAGGCAATTAGACAAAATAAGTCAGGAATGAAAGCTGCCCAAGTCACCTTTTATGAGGGGACGATTAACCTAGCTGCAAATTCACCCAAAGAAATTTTCCGAATTGCTAAAACTCTCTCCGCCTTGCCCCAGAAATCACCAATCTCATAGGGGGCACTTACTCGGTGCAACAACCTGGCAAAGTTTTTCAATCAAAAAATTCTAAATATTTATCTGCCCTTCCCAGCCTCTCAGATTGATTTCTTTGTATCCCATAGTGCAGGACAGCAATCTGAATCCCAATTCTCATTAGGGCAATTCCCTCTCTTGGACTTAGACTCACTAGATCTGATTATGGCTAAGGTAACCTCGGGCTCTCTCACCGATCCTGCTCCCCCACAGTGTCTTACCTTAGTTGACAACACCATTCGCCCTGTAATCATTGACATCTTAAATTCGTCTATTCTTTCCGGTACGGTTCCCCTTGCCTGGAAATGCGCATTGGCCAATCTTGACCAGTCCAACTTAATGAACTATTGTCCCATTTCTCTCCTTCCATGGCTGAGTAAGCTGCTTGAAAAACGTATAAATACCACGCTGGTAGAGCACCTAGAATCCAACAATCTTCTCCACCACTCCTTTTGCCCTCAGCTAGGGACTGAGATCGCCCTTCTGGCAGTAACTGAGGAGGCGAGGAGGATAGGAGGATACTGGACCAGGGTGGCACTGCAGCAATCATCCTCTTCGATCTCAGTGCCACCTTCGACACTGTCAATCATAACATCTTGACTTGTCGACTCAAGAATCTTGGAGTGACCGGCACTGCATTAACCTGGTTCCAGTCCTTTCTCAGTGATCGTTTCTTCCAGGTGTTTGAAGGAGATGTAATTTCCAACCGGTTGCCTCTTAGCTGTGGGGTTCCTCAGGACTTCTTTCTGAGCCCCACGCTATTTAACATCTATATGAGATCCTTGGCGGAGATTGTCCATCCATTCGGCATAAAGATCATCACCTATGCAGATAACACGCTGCTCATGGTGGCACTTAACCACCCAGAGAGGTCATCCAGCACCCTAGGTCCTTGCCTAGAGGCGGTGGCCAAGTGGATGGAACTCTCATGCCTTAAGCTCAATTGGAATAAGACCAAGCTCTTGCTCCTTGGCAACTCACCCTTCGTCAACCCTGATCTCCTCTAGCCTGACTGCCTGGGCCCTGTACCAGATCCAAAGACCCAGATTAAGAGCCTTGGAATGTGGCTTGACTGCTCGCTTAGCTTCAACCATCAGGCCACTAAGCTCTCAGCTACTTGCTATGGCATGATGAGGATGTTGCGTAAGATCCTCTCCCTTCTTCCCTTCCAAGAAAGAAGGATCACGGTCCAAGCTTCATTCTCTCTCGATTGGACTATGGGAATCCCCTCTAATTGAGAGCCCCTCAATTCACAATTCATAAGCTCCAGACGATCCAGAACTGTGCTGCTCACTTGCTCCTTCATATTCCTCGCTAGCAATCTGTGAAACCAGCATTGAGGAGTCTCCATTGGCTCCCTATCAGAGCAAGGATACAGTTTAAGGCCATGTGCTTGGCTCACACTGCCTTTTGGAGGAATGGCCCGGCCATTACCCAATCCCTCATCACCCCTACCATCCTCAGAGAAATCTCCGCTCCAGCTTCTCTTTTCTTGATGCCCGCAAAGAATACAAAGAACTAGATAGGGCAGGTGCTCCTTCTCTTTCAACGCCACAAACGTCTGGAACGCCCTCCCAACTAATCTACAGAAGGAGCCTAACCTGTTGGTGTTCCCAATACTCCTGAAAACCTGCCTCATCATAAACTCCCTCTAACTCCCTTCTTCTTTGTCCGTTTGCACCTGTCCTCAACGCTGGTAGGCATCAGGGTAGCCAGAATTGGGCTGAGGAACAACTGTTAATACCATTAACTCAAACCGGATTTTGCTCTGGTTGTTCAACTGTTCAGAACATTAAGGCATTGCCTTTACTTGCAAAAAAATAATTAATAAAGAAATCAATGTTATAGGCCTGTTTTGTGAATTACTCCTCCGTATTCGTCAACATGAATAAGCAGAGGTTATGGTCAAAGCTCATGAAATGGAAAATTGATCTTTGTTGCATTTTCTTATCAAATTACATTCTGACACATGGCTGCAGGTAAAGCTATCCACCGACAATACCTTGACACCTGAATTCCACACCGAGAATGGCCTAAAACAAGGCTGTATTTTGGCCCTTTTATTATTTTCCTTGTACATCACCAATTTCACTCAGTTGCTGGAGTCAGACCAGGGCCTCCCACCTAAGTTGGTAGGTACAGAAATAGCATATGTGGCCTACACTGATGATCTGGTGATACTGTCACAAACACCAAAAGGCCTTAAACATCATTTAAACCACTTGAACAAATTCAACCTGAAGAATGATCAGATTGCTAATAAGTCAAAAATGAAGAATGTAACTCTTGGAAAGAAATCCAAGTCTGCAAGCTGGGTCCTAGGGGATACTGTGATCGAAACAGACATATAATATGATTACCGTGCGGAGAAATTTGACAGCAAGATATCATGGTCTAACAATTTAGCCATCAGAAAGCTTATGTCAACCATGGTCACCAAATCTGTCTAAAGATTTGCAAATTTGTTTGGCGGTAAAGAAATAAAGTCATCATTGAAAGCATTACATATGAAACTTATTTCATACCAGCTATATGCATCTCCTGTGCTAAATCACTAGACCGTCGCTAGTTATGATAAAACTTTTATGCAACATGTACAGAATCTCCTTCATCTCCACATAGCTAACCCTCATTGTGTCATAAGCCTAGATTTTAGTCTAAAATTTCTAACATTACTTATTTACAGAAGTACTCTGAATTACTTCTGTGACTGCGCAACAGTGTTCCCAACATCATTACAATTTCTAATCCATCAGAAAATAATAAAAACAACACAGAAGGACATAGAGTTGTATCTTTTATCGTAAAATGCAGGAATTTACAAAATACCGTATCTAGAGTCACAGGCATAGATAAATCGGATGTATGACATTACAACGCATGCTTTTACCACGCATGCCTTTACAACGCGGTATTTACAACGCATGCCTTTACAAAGCATAACGCTTTGGGGTGCTGGATACTGAATAGTTTAATTTACTATTCCAACTCCAGCCCCCATGGATAGTAGGGAAGGTGTTGGATAGTAAATTAAATCTATTCCCTATCCTAGAGCGCCCCCCAGCGCAATACGTTGTAATGGTTTGCGTTGTAAATACCGCGTTGTAAAGGCACTACGTTGTAAAAGTTGTGTTGTAAAGGTTGTTCACCAGATAAATCGACTGGCCCAGAAAAGCGTTCTCCATGGAACTTTTACTCTTAGTCAGAGGGACTCTGACTTGGCTCAGGCTAAAAAATACAATCACATGGACTTAGTCTTTGATACCCTTTTCTTGCAGAGCCAAGAGTATTTAGGGTCAAACCTGCCAGGCCATGTTAAAATGAAATGTTTATCGTTCAGATTGTTTTATATCCTGATCTATGAATTTGAGGGGAAATGGAACCCTGTATTCAAAGATAAAACCGAATGTCGACTTTATGGGCACCCAACCGAATTTCCTGTGCTTGTTTTATGTATTTGCCTTAAACTCTTGTATTTAAGAAAAAAACATTTGCAACCTATTTTTAATAAGGCAAAACTAAGATCAACTGTGGAGGCTGTTAGGTACTGTTTCAGTGTCAGGAAAGATAGTGCAATAATAATGTTAATGCCATTTCTAGATCAGTAGATCAGACTTCAAAAGCACTAACCTCATGATTTTAGCACTTGTTCTATACCTGGATTCGATCCCATCTGTGTCTATATTTGAGAAAGTCAGTTTTATACATTGATCATAAAATGCATGTTTTTGTGCACATTTTGAGTATTTGCACTGAACTTTAGTGTTCAAGGAAAATTATCGCCCATAGAAGCTTGATTGCTAATTAAGATCTACTGTAGAAATTGCTTAAGATCGCTTCAGTGTCGGGGATAACAGTGTGATAGTAATGCCGAAGATATTATCAGACTAGGCTTACAAAGCGTTAATTGCGCAATTTGTGTAAATAGTTTTTATACTTTTCTAAATCTTGTATACAATGAAATTCTTAGACCAGGTTTATTAAGCGTCAACTTTGTGACCTAAATATATTGCTGTATACTCTGGAGCAAACTTATCTATGTTCAGATCTAAGCTAACTTTTTTTATGTCTTCATTTTAGAATACTATGATTCTAGAACTTTTACCGATCACCTGATATATGTGCATATTCCTGTGTTTTATACCTTTTATTGTAATCTTTTTATTAGTACAATGAACTCATATTACTACTATAACCTTATAGCACGCTGTAGCAGGCTATACCGGCCATTAAAGGCCCGCTCCAGCGTTCGGCGAGGGCCTTCATCACGGGAGCGGTACTTTAATAGCCGGTACAGCCCAGCTACAAAGGGTTTTAAGGCTATTAGAACATACTGCCACTAAAGGGCAAAATGTTCTAACAAATAAAACAGAGGCCTCTCGAAGCCCAAGGGGGTTTAAATCCCTTGGGCTCTGAGAGGCCTTTGTTCACAGCAACTGTTGTGAACAAAAGCAACATTGGAATGTTGCTCTGCAGGTTTTTACCAGCCTGTAGAAGCCCGGAGCACTCTATTGTATTCAATGGAGTGCTCCACATTCCAATGTTCTTATATATCCTTATTGCCTGCCGTAGCGGGCTATACCGTCTATTAAAGGCCTGTTCCAGCGTCGGCTCGGGCCTTTATCAAGGGAGCAGGACTTTATTAGCCAGTATAGCCCAGCTACGAAGGGCAATAAGGCTATTAGAATATTCTACCACTAGAGGGCAGAATGTTCTAATAAATAAAACAAAGGCCCATCGGAGCCTGGGGGTTTAAATCCCCTCGGGCTCCAAGAGGCCTTTGTAAAACAACATTGGAATGTTGCTTTGTGGGCTTTTACAGGCTCGAAGAAGCTCGGAGCACTCCATTGTATTCAATGGAGTGCTCCACATTCCAATGTTCTAATAAAGCATTGAAGACTGCTACATAGTCCAGGCTTTCTTTACTACATATAGCTTGGTTCTGATCAATAGTTGTGAAATATACAAAACTTACTAAAAACACATGGTGAGATCTTGACCCTAGGCCTTGAGCACTGAATTAATAAAAAAAGATAATATATATGCAACCTTTCGGTTATATCATTTTAATTGTGACATACAACTTGGTGAAATCCTGGGAGAGCGACGGACTCTGCCCCAGAAGGCTGCATTAATAACTACAATAAATATGTGAGCATTTGCTTATTTCACTTAATCATGTCATGAGACTTGGTGAAACCCTGGAGAGCGGCGGACTCTGCTGCCCCAGCCCAAAGGCATCAGCTAGTCAGTCAGTAATCCCCCAGTTTGGTAACTCCTACTCGCTAGGGAGTTGGTCTGGTTTGCTGCAGCGGGGAAGGTGTGGCAGAGACAGGAAAGGGATGCTTCTGTTCTGTTGTTTGGCAGAGCATACTGTGAGTAGGTTGTGTTGCTTGTTGACACCTAAAAGCATTACAGCACTTCTTTGTACACACCCTTGCATCAGGTGAATAGATAGCTTTGAACTTTTTTGGCAATGCATTTAGTCTGAGCCATAACAACCTTTGACACTGTGCCAATGATACACGTCATAGCTGCCTGCCAGTGGTAAGCTAAAGGAAGAAAGGATACCGCAGCACTTGGTGCCCGACAGTAGAAACCCACTTCCACCACAAACAATAAACACAGTGCTGAAAAAAATAACACAACATACATTTCCCATCCCATGGCTACCGGACGAAATCATAACAGAAGCAGAACAGGTGGTGTGGTCATCCAACTAACCTGAGTCTTGCCTGGCTCTTTCAATGCATTTCATCCAATTACTGTGTAAAGTGATTTTTTGTGTTTTGATTTTACGCATAGAAATGCAACAGTTTTCCAATTAGTGCCAGACAAAAAAAGGCTTCAATCCTGTACACTGCGTCACTGTGCATGGAGCCCTTAAGTGCATTATGTAGCAATTCACACATTAAGGATAGCGTGGGTTCGGCAACCGGGCACCCCGCAAAACAAGCGTTGGAAAAGGCAATAGGTCTTGCCTATTTAAGATCTATTGGCTTTGTCAGTGATTCTTTAGCCATGTTGTACTGCAGCGCGGTTGCTGTGCAGCATGGCTGAACGTGAATTTTATTTTAAAAAGTGCTATGATGCTTTCAGCGCTGGCCGCGTCATAGCACTTTTTTTTGTTTTACTTTCAACCATGCTGCACAACTGCCTTGCTGCTGTACAACATGGCTAGAAACAAAACACTGGCAAAGACAACAGATCTCGGGTAGGTGAGACCTATTGGCTTTGCCAATGCCTGTTATTCTGATGTGTCCTCTCCTGCACACAACCTCGCTTCATATTTAATTGTAGGATTGGACAATGTATGCAAACGCACCAGAGCTGCCCTTAACTAGACATTTCAGCAATCGCCCAGGGGCATGGCTGCCAAGATTGCAACAAAAGTGGTAACGATTGAGTCTCAGGAGTTTTGAGAGGTTCCTCAGCAGCCCAACCTCATTTTCCTACCAAACTTAGGGTGGGATTCCAGTTTCCTTGCTTGCATACGGGCAAACTTGGTACCCAGATGGAATTAGTAACTGTGACTGGTGATTTTTTAGGTCAAGCCTATAGGGGCAGCGCGCATGCACTGCTCACTTTTAAGCATGGGCGTAAAATCCGTTCCGCTCGCGGAATTTGCGGATTTTCGGCAAATTCGCAATCCGCGAACTCTAGCGAATTTGCCGAAAATCCGTGAATTCGCACGCGGCGGATTTTTTGCTTGGTGATACAATATTGCGGCGCGCGGCGTGGTGCACAGCGTTCACTTTCCGTCATTCAGCGTTTGCCGAGTTGTTTTTCTCGATCATATTTTGCGAGTGCTGCGCCATTTTGGATCTTGCTGCGGGATCCCGCGGGAGTTTGGCGCCCGCGAATACGTAATCGCGGCTTGCCACCTTGCAGAGCACGCCTCGCGAGAGTTCGCAATTGCGAACACGTAGTTGCGGCGGACAGGAACAATCTCGCACTCGCGAAATAGAGATTTTGCAATTCTGCACAAGAAATCCACCAGCAAACAGCATAAACCTGTTGAAAATGATGATTTTTATCAGAATTACTCCTCAGGTTGACATTTGCATGCCCTTTTTTTTTGCAAGGAGTCCATTTTTTTGGGGGGGGGAGGAAGGAAGTGCCCCAGAGTCTCCAACTTCCTGTTCCTGTCCAGCAGGCTCCTCCCAGTGCTTTCTTCATGTGCTGGCCACTTTCATTTGGACCTTGACCTGGAAGGATTACTTTTTGTGGGTGCTGCTGGATATTTGGATTTGAGGCCTTTTTGACTTTCTTTGGATCACTTTTGGATTAGAAATCAACTTTCACAAGAAAGTTTGTTTGGGGCATTACAGTTGCTGCAACTACAATTTTGGAACTTTTTCAGAACATTAAATAAAATATATTGTGGGTAGCCACAGTATCCAGCATGTCCAGGGTTGGTTATGGGTGCATGATACAACTGTTTTGTTGAATTTAAACACCATTGAGGCCATGGATGGGCTGGGATTGTGCAGAATTTTGTGTTTTTTGTCGTTTTTTTGGGGCTGCTGGTGGGGCCCTTTGCCCCACCAGCAGGGGGTGGTGGTGCATGGACTGTGTCTGCTTGTGGGGTCTCACTCTCTTTAATGTAAACATCCTGGATGGCATTGGATTGTGGTGATTTTTGTGTGTTTTTCGTTTTATTTTGGGGTGTACTGTTGATGTGGACTGGCCATGTGGTTGGTGGTGGTGGCCATCTTGAGTGCTGCTGGTACAGGCAACATGTGCTTGGGGTGCAAGGGGCCATTTTGAAGAGAGGCAGTGTCTGAGGACTGCACTTATTTTGCCTACTTTTCATCCATTATGCCCAGGGGTGGTGAGTGTTGCATGGGCCTAGTCTTTCTGTGGGGTGTCTTCTTGAATTTAAACACCATTCAGGCCATGGATGGTCTGGGATTAGGCTGAATTTTGTGTTTTTTGTCGTTTTTTTGGGGCTGCTGGTGGGGCCCTTTGCCCAGGGGTGGTGAGTGTTGCATGGGCCTAGTCTTTCTGTGGGGTGTCTTCTTGAATTTAAACACCATTCAGGCCATGGATGGGCTGGGATTGTGCTGAATTTTGTGTTTTTTGTCGTTTTTTTGGGGCTGCTGGTGGGGCCCTTTGCCCAGGGGTGGTGGTGCATGGACTGAGTCTGCTTGTGGGGTCTCACTCTCTTTAATGTAAACATCCTGGATGGCATTGGATTGTGGTGATTTTTGTGTGTTTTTCGTTTTATTTTGGGGTGTACTGTTGATGTGGACTGGCCATGTGGTTGGTGGTGGTGGCCATCTTGAGTGCTGCTGGTACAGGCAACATGTGCTTGGGGTTCAAGGGGCCATTTTGAAGAGAGGCAGTGTCTGAGGCCTGCACTTATTTTGCCTACTTTTCATCCATTATGCCCAGGGGTGGTGAGTGTTCCATGGGCCTAGTCTTTCTGTGGGGTGTCTTCTTGAATTTAAACACCATTCAGGCCATGGATGGTCTGGGAATAGGCTGAATTTTGTGGTTTTTGTCGTTTTTTGGGGGCTGCTGGGGGGCCCTTTGCCCAGGGGTGGTGAGTGTTGCATGGGCCTAGTCTTTCTGTGGGGTGGCTTCTTGAATTTAAACACCATTCAGGCCATGGATGGGCTGGGATTGTGCTGAATTTTGTGTTTTTTGTCGTTTTTGTGGGTCTGCTGGTGGGGCCCTTTGCCCAGGGGTGGTGAGTGTTGCATGGGCCTAGTCTTTCTGTGGGGTGTCTTCTTGAATTTAAACACCATTCAGGCCATGGATGGGCTGGGATTGTGCTGAATTTTGTGTTTTTTGTCGTTTTTTGGGGCTGCTGGTGGGGCCCTTTGCCCAGGGGTGGTGGTGCATGGACTGAGTCTGCTTGTGGGGTCTCACTCTCTTTAATGTAAACATCCTGGATAGCATTGGATTGTGGTGATTTTTGTGTGTTTTCCGTTTTATTTTGGGGTGTACTGTTGATGTGGAGTGGCCATGTGGTTGGTGGTGGTGGCCATCTTGAGTGCTGCTGGTACAGGCAACATGTGCTTGGGGTGCAAGGGGCCATTTTGAAGAGAGGCAGTGTCTGAGGCCTGCACTTATTTTGCCTACTTTTCATCCATTATGCCCAGGGGTGGTGAGTGTTGCATGGGCCTAGTCTTTCTGTGGGGTGTCTTCTTGAATTTAAACACCATTCAGGCCATGGATGGGCTGGGATTGTGCTGAATTTTGTGGTTTTTGTCATTTTTTGGGGCTGCTGGTGGGGCCCTTTGCCCAGGGGTGGTGAGTGTTGCATGGGCCTAGTCTTTCTGTGGGGTGTCTTCTTGAATTTAAACACCATTCAGGCCATGGATGGGCTGGGATTGTGCTGAATTTTGTGTTTTGTGTCGTTTTTTTGGGGCTGCTGGTGGGGCCCTTTGCCCAGGGGTGGTGGTGCATGGACTGAGACTGCTTGTGGGGTCTCACTCTCTTTAATGTAAACATCCTGGATGGCATTGGATTGTGGTGATTTTTGTGTGTTTTTCGTTTTATTTTGGGGTGTACTGTTGATGTGGACTGGCCATGTGGTTGGTGGTGGTGGCCATCTTGAGTGCTGCTGGTACAGGCAACATGTGCTTGGGGTGCAAGGGGCCATTTTGAGAGAGGCAGTGTCTGAGGCCTGCACTTATTTTGCCTACTTTTCATCCATTATGCCCAGGGGTGGTGAGTGTTGCATGGGCCTAGTCTTTCTGTGGGGTGTCTTCTTGAATTTAAACATCATTCAGGCCATGGATGGGCTGGGATTGTGCTGAATTTTGTGTTTTTTGTCGTTTTTTTGGGGCTGCTGGTGGGGCCCTTTGCCCAGGGGTGGTGAGTGTTGCATGGGCCTAGTCTTTCTGTGGGGTGTCTTCTTGAATTTAAACACCATTCAGGCCATGGATGGGCTGGGATTGTGCTGAATTTTGTGTTTTTTGTCGTTTTTTTGGGGCTGCTGGTGGGGCCCTTTGCCCAGGGGTGGTGGGGCATGGACTGTGTCTGCTTGTGGGGTCTCACTCTCTTTAATGTAAACATCCTGGATGGCATTGGATTGTGGTGATTTTTGTGTGTTTTTCGTTTTATTTTGGGGTGTATTGTTGATGTGGACTGGCCATGTGGTTGGTGGTGGTGGCCATCTTGAGTGCTGCTGGTACAGGCAACATGTGCGTGGGGTGCAAGGGGCCATTTTGAAGAGAGGCAGTGTCTGAGGCCTGCACTTATTTTGCCTACTTTTCATCCATTATGCCCAGGGGTGGTGAGTGTTGCATGGGCCTAGTCTTTCTGTGGGGTGTCTTCTTGAATTTAAACATCATTCAGGCCATGGATGGGCTGGGATTGTGCTGAATTTTGTGTTTTTTGTCGTTTTTTTGGGGCTGCTGGTGGGGCCCTTTGCCCAGGGGTGGTGAGTTTTGCATGGGCCTAGTCTTTCTGTGGGGTGTCTTCTTGAATTTAAACACCATTCAGGCCATGGATGGGCTGGGATTGTGCTGAAGTTTGTGTTTTTTGTCGTTTTTTTGGGGCTGCTGGTGGGACCCTTTGCCCAGGGGTGGTGGTGCATGGACTGAGTCTGCTTGTGGGGTCTAACTCTCTTTAATGTAAACATCCTGGATGGCATTGGATTGTGGTGATTTTTGTGTGTTTTTCGTTTTATTTTGGGGTGTACTGTTGATGTGGACTGGCCATGTGGTTGGTGGTGGTGGCCATCTTGAGTGCTGCTGGTACAGGCAACATGTGCTTGGGGTGCAAGGGGCCATTTTGAGAGAGGCAGTGTCTGAGGCCTGCATTTATTTTGCCTACTTTTCATCCATTATGCCCAGGGGTGGTGAGTGTTGCATGGGCCTAGTCTTTCTGTGGGGTGTCTTCTTGAATTTAAACATCATTCAGGCCATGGATGGGCTGGGATTGTGCTGAATTTTGTGTTTTTTGTCGTTTTTTTGGGGCTGCTGGTGGGGCCCTTTGCCCAGGGGTGGTGAGTGTTGCATGGGCCTAGTCTTTCTGTGGGGTGTCTTCTTGAATTTAAACACCATTCAGGCCATGGATGGGCTGGGATTGTGCTGAATTTTGTGTTTTTTGTCGTTTTTTTGGGGCTGCTGGTGGGGCCCTTTGCCCAGGGGTGGTGGGGCATGGACTGTGTCTGCTTGTGGGGTCTCACTCTCTTTAATGTAAACATCCTGGATGGCATTGGATTGTGGTGATTTTTGTGTGTTTTTCGTTTTATTTTGGGGTGTATTGTTGATGTGGACTGGCCATGTGGTTGGTGGTGGTGGCCATCTTGAGTGCTGCTGGTACAGGCAACATGTGCGTGGGGTGCAAGGGGCCATTTTGAAGAGAGGCAGTGTCTGAGGCCTGCACTTATTTTGCCTACTTTTCATCCATTATGCCCAGGGGTGGTGAGTGTTGCATGGGCCTAGTCTTTCTGTGGGGTGTCTTCTTGAATTTAAACACCATTCAGGCCATGGATGGTCTGGGATTAGGCTGAATTTTGTGTTTTTTGTCGTTTTTTTGGGGCTGCTGGTGGGGCCCTTTGCCCAGGGGTGGTGAGTGTTGCATGGGCCTAGTCTTTCTGTGGGGTGTCTTCTTGAATTTAAACACCATTCAGGCCATGGATGGGCTGGGATTGTGCTGAATTTTGTGTTTTTTGTCGTTTTTTTGGGGCTGCTGGTGGGGCCCTTTGCCCAGGGGTGGTGGTGCATGGACTGAGTCTGCTTGTGGGGTCTCACTCTCTTTAATGTAAACATCCTGGATGGCATTGGATTGCGGTGATTTGTTTGTGTTTTTCGTTTTATTTTGGGGTGTACTGTTGATGTGGACTGGCCATGTGGTTGGTGGTGGTGGCCATCTTGAGTGCTGCCGGTACAGGCAACATGTGCTTGGGGTGCAAGGGACCATTTTGAAGAGAGGCAGTGTCTGAGGCCTGCACTTATTTTGCCTACTTTTCATCCATTATGCCCAGGGGTGGTGAGTGTTCCATGGGCCTAGTCTTTCTGTGGGGTGTCTTCTTGAATTTAAACACCATTCAGGCCATGGATGGTCTGGGATTAGGCTGAATTTTGTGGTTTTTGTCGTTTTTTGGGGGCTGCTGGGGGGCCCTTTGCCCAGGGGTGGTGAGTGTTGCATGGGCCTAGTCTTTCTGTGGGGTGGCTTCTTGAATTTAAACACCATTCAGGCCATGGATGGGCTGGGATTGTGCTGAATTTTGTGTTTTTTGTCGTTTTTGTGGGTCTGCTGGTGGGGCCCTTTGCCCAGGGGTGGTGAGTGTTGCATGGGCCTAGTCTTTCTGTGGGGTGTCTTCTTGAATTTAAACACCATTCAGGCCATGGATGGGCTGGGATTGTGCTGAATTTTGTGTTTTTTGTCGTTTTTTTGGGGCTGCTGGTGGGGCCCTTTGCCCAGGGGTGGTGGTGCATGGACTGAGTCTGCTTGTGGGGTCTCACTCTCTTTAATGTAAACATCCTGGATAGCATTGAATTGTGGTGATTTTTGTGTGTTTTCCGTTTTATTTTGGGGTGTACTGTTGATGTGGAGTGGCCATGTGGTTGGTGGTGGTGGCCATCTTGAGTGCTGCTGGTACAGGCAACATGTGCTTGGGGTGCAAGGGGCCATTTTGAAGAGAGGCAGTGTCTGAGGCCTGCACTTATTTTGCCTACTTTTCATCCATTATGCCCAGGGGTGGTGAGTGTTGCATGGGCCTAGTCTTTCTGTGGGGTGTCTTCTTGAATTTAAACACCATTCAGGCCATGGATGGGCTGGGATTGGGCTGAATTTTGTGGTTTTTGTCATTTTTTGGGGCTGCTGGTGGGGCCCTTTGCCCAGGGGTGGTGAGTGTTGCATGGGCCTAGTCTTTCTGTGGGGTGTCTTCTTGAATTTAAACACCATTCAGGCCATGGATGGTCTGGGATTGTGCTGAATTTTGTGTTTTGTGTCGTTTTTTTGGGGCTGCTGGTGGGGCCCTTTGCCCAGGGGTGGTGGTGCATGGACTGAGACTGCTTGTGGGGTCTCACTCTCTTTAATGTAAACATCCTGGATGGCATTGGATTGTGGTGATTTTTGTGTGTTTTTCGTTTTATTTTGGGGTGTACTGTTGATGTGGACTGGCCATGTGGTTGGTGGTGGTGGCCATCTTGAGTGCTGCTGGTACAGGCAACATGTGCTTGGGGTGCAAGGGGCCATTTTGAGAGAGGCAGTGTCTGAGGCCTGCACTTATTTTTCCTACTTTTCATCCATTATGCCCAGGGGTGGTGAGTGTTGCATGGGCCTAGTCTTTCTGTGGGGTGTCTTCTTGAATTTAAACATCATTCAGGCCATGGATGGGCTGGGATTGTGCTGAATTTTGTGTTTTTTGTCGTTTTTTTGGGGCTGCTGGTGGGGCCCTTTGCCCAGGGGTGGTGAGTGTTGCATGGGCCTAGTCTTTCTGTGGGGTGTCTTCTTGAATTTAAACACCATTCAGGCCATGGATGGGCTGGGATTGTGCTGAATTTTGTGTTTTTTGTCGTTTTTTTGGGGCTGCTGGTGGGGCCCTTTGCCCAGGGATGGTGGGGCATGGACTGTGTCTGCTTGTGGGGTCTCACTCTCTTTAATGTAAACATCCTGGATGGCATTGGATTGTGGTGATTTTTGTGTGTTTTTCGTTTTATTTTGGGGTGTACTGTTGATGTGGACTGGCCATGTGGTTGGTGGTGGTGGCCATCTTGAGTGCTGCTGGTACAGGCAACATGTGCGTGGGGTGCAAGGGGCCATTTTGAAGAGAGGCAGTGTCTGAGGCCTGCACTTATTTTGCCTACTTTTCATCCATTATGCCCAGGGGTGGTGAGTGTTGCATGGGCCTAGTCTTTCTGTGGGGTGTATTCTTGAATTTAAACACCATTCAGGCCATGGATGGTCTGGGATTAGGCTGAATTTTGTGGTTTTTGTTGTTTTTTTGGGGCTGCTGGTGGGGCCCTTTGCCCAGGGGTGGTGAGTGTTGCATGGGCCTAGTCTTTCTGTGGGGTGTCTACTTGAATTTAAACACCATTCAGGCCATGGATGGGCTGGGATTGTGCTGAATTTTGTGTTTTTTGTCGTTTTTTGGGGGCTGCTGCTGGGGCCCTTTGCCCAGGGGTGGTGAGTGTTGCATGGGCCTAGTCTTTCTGTGGGGTGTCTTCTTGAATTTAAACACCATTCAGGCCATGGATGGGCTGGGATTGTGCTGAATTTTGTGTTTTTTGTCGTTTTTTTGGGGCTGCTGGTGGGGCCCTTTGCCCAGGGGTGGTGGTGCATGGACTGAGTCTGCTTGTGGGGTCTCACTCTCTTTAATGTAAACATCCTGGATGGCATTGGATTGTGGTGATTTTTGTGTGTTTTTCGTTTTATTTTAGGGTGTACTGTTGATATGGAGTGGCCATGTGGTTGGTGGTGGTGGCCATCTTGAGTGCTGCTGGTACAGGCAGCATGTGCTTGGGGTGCAAGGGGCCATTTTGAAGAGAGGCAGTGTCTGAGGCCTGCACTTATTTTGCCTACTTTTCATCCATTATGCCCAGGGGTGGTGAGTGTTGCATGGGCCTAGTCTTTCTGTGGGGTGTCTTCTTGAATTTAAACACCATTCAGGCCATGGATGGGCTGGGATTGTGCTGAAGTTTGTGGTTTTTGTCGTTTTTTTGGGGCTGCTTGTGGGGCCCTTTGCCCAGGGGTGGTGAGTGTTGCATGGGCCTAGTCTTTCTGTGGGATGTCTTCTTGAATTTAAACACCATTCAGGCCATGGATGGGCTGGGATTGTGCTGAATTTTGTGTTTTTGTCGTTTTTTTGGGGCTGCTGCTGGGGCCTTTTGCCCAGGGGTGGTGGTGCATGGACTGAGTCTGCTTGTGGGGTCTCACTCTCTTTAATGTAAACATCCTGGATGGCATTGGATTGTGGTGATTTTTGTGTGTTCTTCGTTTTATTTTGGGGTGTACTGTTGATGTGGACTGGCCATGTGGTTGGTGGTGGTGGCCATCTTGAGTGCTGCTAGTACAGGCAACATGTGCTTGGGGTGCAAGGGGCCATTTTGAAGAGAGGCAGTGTCTGAGGCCTGCACTTATTTTGCCTACTTTTCATCCACTATGCCCAGGGGTGGTGAGTGTTGCATGGGCCTAGTCTTTTTGTGGGGTGTCTTCTTGAATTTAAACACCATTCAGGCCATGGATGGGCTGGGATTGTGCTGAATTTTGTGGTTTTTGTCGTTTTTTTGGGGCTGCTGGTGGGGCCCTTTGCCCAGGGGTGGTGAGTGTTGCATGGGCCTAGTCTTTCTGTGGGGTGTCTTCTTGAATTTATTTTTTTTATTTTTTTATTTTATAGTATTTATAAGGCGCACAGCTACCCACCAAGGGTTTCCCGGCGCCGAATAAGCAGGAACACAGGGTACAACCAACGGGAGAACTGATCCGAAAGCAGTTATTTGTCGAACAACCAGGTTTTTACGCTTTTCCTAAAGCTCCCATAGTTTTCTTCTTTGCGTATTTGAATGGGAAGGGTGTTCCAAAGACTTGGACCCAAGTATGAAAAGGATCTTCCTCCCATTCTAGCCCGTTTGTACCTAGGTACCGCGAAGTTCGCAGATGTAACTGAACGAAGATTGCGATTGGGAAGGTAAGGTTTGGAAAGATCCTGAAGATACTTGGGAGCAGTCCCCGCTTTGATTTTAAACAGATGGGTCAGAGTTTTAAAGCGGATCCGGTTTTCGACTCTGAGCCAGTGCAGGTCTCTGAGATATTTAGTGATCCTGGCATATCTAGGAATTTTGCAAAGCAGTCTGGCCGCCGCGTTTTGTACCAGTTGCAAGCGTCTTATCACTGCCTTGTTTGCACCCAGGTGTAGGATGTTCCCGTAGTCAAGCCGAGATGTCACCAAGGCATTGACTACGGTCTTCTGGGTGGTGGTTGGCAGAATCCAGATGATTTTACGTAGCCATCTGAGAATAGTGAAACATATGCCAGCCACTTTGTTGGCTTGCTGTGCCATGGATAAATTGTCATCTAAGATGACCCCAAGATTTCTAACCTGAGTGGCTGGGATCGGGAGCTTGCCCAGTGAGGTTGGCCAGTGGGGATCACTCCAGAGATCTTTACTGTTCCCTAAAAGAAGGATCTCTGTTTTTCCCCATTTAATTTAAGTTGGTTCTCCGACATCCAGCAGAAAATTTCATGAAGGCCTGTTTTAAGTGCAGATGGAGCAGACGGGTCAGCTTTGGAGAGTGAAAACAGAATCTGAGAATCGTCTGCATAAGTCATCAACACAAGACCAAAGTTTTCTGCAATGTTAGCTAGTGGACGAAGGTACAAATTAAACAACAGGGGGCTCAGGATCGATCCTTGTGGTACACCATGAGGAGAATTGAAGACATCCAAACAAGCCTCAGAAGAGGTGATCTGGAAGGTGCGTAGGGATAAGTATGATTTAACCCATTCCAACGCCCTGCCCTCGACACCACTCTCCTCCAGCCTGACAAGTAGTCTGGAGTGAGAGATGGTGTCGAAAGCCGCGCTAAGGTCCAATAGGACTAGTGCCACCGTTTGACCATCATCTCTGAGCTCTCTTATTTTTTCCGTGACCCCAAGCAGGGCGGTCTCAGTGGAGTATCCACTCCTGAAGCCGGATTGGGACGGGTGAAGAAGTTCCTTGTTTTCCACATATGTTGAGAGAGCCTCATGAATGTGCTTTTCCAATAGTTTGGAAAAAGCAGGGAGTAGCGATATTGGACGATAATTGGCCAATACCGTTGGATCGGCGGACGGCTTTTTTAATAGAGGGCTGACTATGGCATGTTTCCATAGAGCAGGAACTGAAGCCTGTTCCATGGAAGCATTAAGTATCTCTGTAATGGGCGTGAGGGTGGAATCCTCCAGTTGGCTAATAATATTAATGGGGATGGGATCACGGGGGGAACCCGATTTAATAGATTTAAGAAGTTTCCTCAGTTTGTCTGATGTGATAGGAGGCCAAGCTTCGAGGTGACAATTTACTTTAGAGATTTGGTGGGTGTCCTCTTGGTTATACGGAGTGGTGCTGTTTTTATTGATATTGGAGACAATATTCTCAATCTTTTCAGTGAAAAAGGACGCCAAATCCTGACAAATTTAAACACCATTCAGGCCATGGATGGGCTGGGATTGTGCTGAATTTTGTGTTTTTTGTCGTTTTTTTGGGGCTGCTGGTGGGGCCCTTTGCCCAGGGGTGGTGAGTGTTGCATGGGCCTAGTCTTTCTGTGGGGTGTCTTCTTGAATTTAAACACCATTCAGGCCATGGATGGGCTGGGATTTTGCTGAATTTTGTGGTTTTTGTCGCTTTTTTGGGGCGTATAACTGATGTTCCTCTGTCTTCCATTGCTTGTAGGTGCACAAGAGAACCACCAGTGCCAGGAAGAAGTCCTGCTGCGGTGTGTGCAGCACTACGTCACGTGTGGCCACAGACAACTCTGCAACTTGTGCAACTGCGGCCTGCTGTTCAGAGTGACATCTGAAGAAGATGGCCCCAAAAAAAGTTGCGCGTAGCTCCTCTAGCAACAAAGTTGCCAGTAAGGAGCAGAAGAAGGAAGTGGCGCCACTTAGCAAGGAGAGTGGTGTGATGACGACCGCCAAATTTTTTGGGATAAAAAAAAGTATGCCTGCAGCAGCAGCGGGATCTGCTGGGGACCAAGCTGGGAGCAGCACCTCCGCTCCATTGGGCTCAGTGCCACCACCACCATGCCAACTTAGGTCCAAGCCCTTGAGTGCTTCAGATGCAGCCAGTATAGTTCTTCAATCACCATCGACCAGTGATTTTGGCTCATCGCAAGAAAGCAGCAGCAATGTCCCTCAATCAACACAGGTTGTTGTAGCTCATCTGACGAGTGTTGAACAACCACAGCCGCAACAACAATCACATGTGCAAGTACAAGCCCAAGTACATGTGGAAGGAGAGGCGGCGCAAGGAGAGGAGCAAGCAGAGGTGCATGGAGGGGCACAACAAGTGGCCACAATAGTTGTTCCTCCAGAAGTAGGGGCACATCTGGAAATCGACAATCAAGCCGAGGTATCATTCGAGGAAGCCACTCCTCCTGATGATGATTCATTGTCGTCCACATCCCGAGCAAGGAAAAGATCAAGGGTGTTGGTGTCTACATCTTCTTCAAGCCCACCTCCTTCTGATGATCTGGATCTTACTTGGGAACCAGCACCACTGCCGTCTGAGAGTGAGGTTGAGGAGGCACACCATGATCTGACAAATGTATCTAAGCGTAAAAGGAAGGTCGTCGAAACTCTCAAAGTTATGGAGTGTGATGACGCTCAACAAGAAGTGGCGTACACTCCTGCTGCTGAAGACTCTCACGACGACGACGCAGTCATCATCACTAACGTCACTGAAGCCCCAGCGGGCATGCAGCAAACAGACATTTTGACCCTAGCCAGACAGACTGCTGAGCGTGATGATGAAGTCGACGAGGAGGCAATGGGAACACCAGAATCATTGATGTTAACTAGTACACCACAACGTACCGCTTCCATATTTCTTACTCGCCAGAAGGGACCTCCATCCACCTCGACCTCAATTAGTGGTGGTGAAAGCGCACAACATAGTAAAGTTCAGCAATACACATCCTCCACTTCATCTGGCATTAGCAGCACGGCCACCACCAGTATCGCCTCCTCCGGCCCCCACAGACATTTCAAGTCCGCAGTTTGGGACTTCTTTAGTGTTTCCACAAAAAGGGAAAACATATCCATTTGTAGCATTTGTAAGCTTGCAGTTAGTCGTGGTAAGCTTGGTACCAACTATGGGACTGGAGGCCAGAGAGGTCATCTTGAGAGACAGCACGCTGTCCAATGGTTTGCGCACCTAAAGGAGATCAAGGAAGCCCGAATTGCAAGTCGAGAAAACGTTGATGTTCCATCTGATGATGACGAGGAGGAAGAAGTGTCACACACTTCACTTACACCCAGTACCCCTGGGAGCCACACTAAGAGTGTGGGACAGAGTGAGACACCAATGCGAAAAAGTTCATCAGCGAGCGTAACTGGGTCGAAGAAGTCATCATCGTCCCGTAAAATGGTCCAGGGCAACGTTAAAACAATGTTGTTTTCAGACGCGCCATATGACCGCAACCACCCAATGGTGCGTCTGTATAACACTAAGCTGGCTAAAATGCTAGTGCTGGATCTTCTCCCTTTTTCTTTTGTCGAAGGGGTTGGTTTTCTCGAATTAGTGGCAGCGCTCTGCCCTAAATGGAAGGTTCCTAGCCGGTACTATTTTGCCCGAGTTGCGGTTCCAGCACTACATGAAGATGTGCTGGAGGTGATTGGGGCAGCTTTGCAGAAGAGTGCTGTTCACACTATACATCTCACAACAGACATGTGGACCAGTGGCGCAGGCACTGATTACATGTGCATCACTGCACACTGGGTCTCTTTTTCAGGGGTTAAAGCAAAGCTAAACGCAGGTGCTGACCTGGACCAAGTTTTTAAAGCTGCTCGGAAACATGCAACACTAGCCATGTTTGGCTTGGAGAAACGTCATACAGCAGAAAACATTTTGAATGAGTTCAACACAAAGGTCTTTCACTGGCTGTCTCCAAAAAAACGCGGCATTGGTTATGTTTCCACGGATAATGGCGCCAATGTAGTTAAGGCCATGGAACTGGGTGACGATTTCAGAGTGCTGTGTTTGGCGCACTGTATAAACCTGGTTGTTAAAAAATTCTTGGAGAAAGAAAGTCCAGCATGCCAGTTAGTGGTCACCTGCCGAAAAATGTGCAACCATTTCAGCCATTCTTTTAAGGCCCGGAAGCATCTGAGGAGCCTGCTACATGAACGTCGAATGCCAGTGAAAGCACTCATCCAGGAGGTGCCAACACGTTGGAACTCAACCTTCTACATGCTTGAGCGTCTGTATGAGCAGTTTACGGTACTCGATCAGTATTTCTTAACAATGGGTACAGCTGTGAAGGAGGACCTGAGGTTAAATGCGGCGCAATGGGAGCTAGTTAAAAGCCTGACAGACATGCTTCGTCCTTTTGAGTTCTTCACGCGTGCAGTCAGCAGGGAGGACTGTAATTTGGGAAAAGCTATCCCATTGTTGCGCATGCTGGAGCACAACTGAAGGCGGTGTCTTCAAAGTTTCAAAACGATGAAGAAAAGCAAGACGCTTTTCTTTTGGCGGAGAAATTATTAGAGCGTCTACGTGGCGATGAACGTCTTCAAAAGATCCACTCAGAACAGCATTACATTTGTGCTACTATTCTGCATCCACGCTACAAAAAGGTGCTGGCAGGCTCTGCATTATTTCCTTTTAGTGATGAAGATGCTACAAAGTACAAACGTTGGGTAGCCTGGTCAGCCATCAGGTTTGAAAAAGAACGGAAGCAAATTGAAGGAAAAGGCAGTACATCAGCATCAGCAGGCCATCCCCAGTCAGAAGACTCCACTTCTGCACCTGTGGCTGTGGCAGAAGTGACCTCTCAACCGTTAAAGACACCGGCACCCGCATCATCTGCACCAGACACAACAGAAATATCGGGTGATGAAGAGGATTGGCTAGCTGAGATTGGTTGTGGTTCTGAAAAGGTCCGAGCGAAAATTCAGCAAAGTCGAGGAAACGTGGAGAACTTTGAGTCGATGGTGCAGGACTATCTGAATGACTCAACAGAGGTCTATGTTAATGCTGACCCATTGGCGTATTGGCATGGGAAAAAAGAATTGTGGCCGGAGATCTCCCGCCTGGCTATACATTACTTGTCTTGCCCACTCGCAAGTGTGTCTTCTGAACGTGTTTTCAGTGCTGCTGGTGGCATTGTAACTTGCAAACGGACCCGCCTCTCGCCCAAAAATGTGGAGATATTGACAATGATCAAGATGAATGAGCACCTCATACCACCAGATTTCAAAGTACCAGATCGCACGACGCAAGAAGACGAGGAGGACAGCAACTTAGATGAGGGAATTTCTTCTGCGTTAGGTGACACTGACCGATTCCTGCCTGATGATTTCGCAGAGTATGAGGACGAACTCTTCTTCCCTGACACCGAGGCCTGAAAATGAGCCAATGAATTCAGACATTTTCTTTTTCGTACTTATTGACTTTTATTCCTGTGTTTCTGTCTTTCTTTGTTTTGCACAAGTTAATATATTTAAAACTTTATTCACCTGTACTTTTGCTTTTTGGCTGTTTGGGAGTCTTCTACTTGTTTTCGCCTGGGTTGACGGCTCTGGGGCCATTGCTGGGAAGGTCAAATACCGGATAAAACTGCTTTTAACAACAACCATGATGAAAAACGGTTTTGCATTTTCTGACATTTTGCTCAATGTAGCGTTTTCGGGGGCCTGTTTGGGGGCCTTCCTGGTGTTTGTGGGTGGGTTTCGGGGTCTGGGAGCACTACTGGGTATGGATAGTTTAGATAGCAAGAGGTTTGAAGGAAATCCATGGAGGCAGAGGGGAGTTAGGGCCTAGCTGCAGAGAGCGCGCGCTGAGTGATTTTGCAAATTTTCAGAAAAGTGACTAAGTCCACATTTTTGTACTTTTGCTTTTTGGCAGTTTGGGGGTCTTCTACTTGTTTTCGCCTGGGTTGACGGCTCTGGGGCCATTGCTGGGAAGGTCTAATACCGGATAAAACTGGTTTAAACAACATTCATGAGGAAAAAAGGTTTTGCCTTTTCTGACATTTTGCTCAATGTAGCGTTTTCGGGGGCCTGTTTGGGGGCCTTCCTGGTGTTTGTGGGTGGGTTTTGGGGTCTGGGAGCACTACTGGGTATGGATAGTTTAGATAGCAAGAGGTTTGAAGGAAATCCATGGAGGCAGAGGGGAGTTAGGGCCTAGCTGCAGAGCGCGCGCGGAGTGATTTTGCAAATTTTCAGAAAAGTGACTAAGTCCACATTTTTGTACTTTTGCTTTTTGGCAGTTTGGGGGTCTTCTACTCGTTTTCGCCTGGGTTGGCGGCCCTGGGGCCATTGCTGGGAAGGTCTGATACCGGATAAAACTGCTTTTAACAACATCCATGATGAAAAAGGTTTTGCATTTTCTGACATTTTGCTCAATGTAGTGTTTTCGGGGGCCTGTTTGGGGGTCTTCCTGGTGTTTGTGGGTGGGTTTCGGGGTCTGGGAGCACTACTGAGTATGGATAGTTTAGATAGCAAGAGGTTTGAAGGAAATCCATGGAGGCAGAGGGGAGTTAGGGCCTAGCTGCAGAGCGCGGGCGGAGTGATTTTGCAAATTTTCAGAAAAGTGACTAAGTCCACATTTTTGTACTTTTGCTTTTTGGCTGTTTGGGGGTCTTCTACTCGTTTTCGCCTGGGTTGGCGGCTCTGGGGCCATTGCTGGGAAGGTGTAATACCGGATAAAACTGCTTTTAACAACATCCATGATGAAAAAGGTTTTGGTACTTTTTGTAACTTAGGGTTCGTTAGGGTTAGCCCTAGCAGCAGGATTGCATGTGTTTCGGGGTGTTCTTGGTTTTTGCAACTGAGTTCTGGGGTTTTAGAGCACTCGTGGGAATGTGTAATTTTTGTTGCAAGCGACTTGAAGAAAATCCATGGTGGGAAAGGGGGGATCACTTACTCTGTGAGAGGCACTTAGTGTTGAAAAGATTTAGCCATTTACACTTAAAGGAAGAAAATGACACAGACTTAAGTTTCAGGGAAACAAACTTACTGTTAAACCACCACCCACCAGATTCAAAAGCAGTAGTATGGTGGGAAAGGGGGGATTTGGCATAGTTAAAGAAAGCCTTTGCCACTATTCTTAACTTAGGGCTCGTTAGGCCGGGTTTCAGTCTGTGCAATGGGGAAAAAAGGATGGAGTCAGGCTTGATGTGTGACTAAATGACATCAATAATTCCACACACTTGCTGGGGAGGATAAGGTCATAGCAACAGGCTGGTGAAATAATCTGAGGATATATTCTAGACTTACTCAGCTAGCTTCAGTACTATTTCTTATAGTAGTAGCCAATGTCAAAGAAATTCAACACAAGTACTAGTTATACTTTCTACTTTACCATTTGTTAGGCTCTGTGTGGCACTGTTCTAATGAACTGTCACCTCCTATATTCTCTATCGTACCGTTGTAATGCTATAGTAAGGACAAACCAGGTTTCATTTTCTTTTTTTCCATATGCATGCAACTGCCACTGTGTCACACCACTAGTACCACCGCAATGAGGACATTTCATCCGCCCAGGATTGCCAACCTTAATCGCCATTTCCTGTGGAGCCAGCCCTGGGACTAGCCCTACTTTCAAACACAAATTACAGGTAAGATAAGCGTTTGGTGGGAGGTAGTATAATGGAGTATTAGGAATAGACGAGAGATTGACGGTAGTACTACTAAAGTCCTAGGACTCCTCAGGAAAACAAACTTACTGTTAAACCCCCACCCACCAGACTCAAAAGCAGTAAAAAACAGGTATGGTCAGATAAAGTTTCAGAAAGTATATTTTAGTAGCCCTAACAAAATAATCTCCCGCAAGACCCTCCCTAACCCCAACGATTGTCCTTCAAAAGTCCCACAACCCAACTCCCAATTCCCACCCCCCAAAAGTCTCTAAAAAATGGGCAAGGGACACTACGGCAGGATGCTGTTCACTTTAGCGGCCAGGGCATCATACTCCTTGCGGAGGGTGGCATGGTCGGAGCGGAGGCCCTCCACCAAGTTCTTGTAGGTATGGACCTCCTGCTCCAGGTAGGACACTCTTAGGGATAAGCGGCGCTGGCGTGCCTTGCAACTCCTGTGGGGGGCAGCTGGTGTCTTTGCTGCTCGGCGGTGGCGGTTGGCTTTGGTAGCCCGGCTCCGTACCGCTGGAGCACTGCGCTGGCTGGCAGCCCGTGGGGGCACGGAGGAGGATGCAGCTGTCCCAGTAGATGTTGTTGTTGTCGTACCGGTTGACTGCGTGTCCTCCTCCTCCAGGGCCACCAGCCGCCGATATTCGGCGACAGTGGCATCCAGCCTCCGTTGCCGGGCCATTCGAGCCTGCTCCCTCCGTGATGGTCTAGTTGATTTGGAAGGAGCAACTATATGAAGAAAGAAAGACATAGTCTGTAACCAATGCTCCTTAAGATTAATAACACAAAGTGATTGAGCACAAAGCTGTGTCACAGTAGAAGTAGCAAATTGAAAGCACAGTACATAACTATTGAGGACAGTATCTATCTAACCTCCCACTTCTTCATCCTTGCTCTAACATTAGTGGGAGTTTAAGGAACTAATTCTACGAGCACTATGGACTTCCATTACAGTCGACTATGACAGTCCACCAGTCTTATTCTTCTTCTTCTCTCTTGTTTAGGAAAATTGGTACGTTATCTTATGCAAGCCGGCATAATGCCAGCGCAGTGAACTTGCACCCGAGAAAAACAGACGCACACCATGATGAGTGAGACAGACTTGCGTTACTGTACCGGTCCAGTACATGCAGGTGGTGAAGCTCTTCCTTTTCTATTACGGGTGGCACTGAGAATACTCTGTTACAAGGGCTACTGCTTAATTAATTTAGCTTTCACCCTACAGTGCAAATGAGTACTAGAAAAGGAAAATGAAGAAGCTAAATAATTTGATTATCTATCACTTCACATGGGATGTATTTGATGACATATGGGATGACTTTAGGTGCTTTGCTTATTATTGAGTGAACAGTGATACACCCACACATGAATGACGTACTACTACTAAACTAAAGTTATTAAGAGAGGTAGGGAGTGTCCACCGTAAGAACCGGATATATGCTGTGCTTGCAGTTCCAATACAAACTACTGCTACTATTCATGGTAGTATTTGGACAAAATTACAACTTCTTTTCCTTGCCTTTCCTACACTGGAATGGACGTGCGGGTGCGGTGTTACATGCTCTTCGAGGTAACACTTAGTTCATCCAGTGACCGTCTACTCTCTCTAGATACACATATGCTATCTAAGAGTCAGATAATACCATGATCCAGGCATCCATCCATTCAAAGTATATGCACACATACAGTTTCTGTTTCACCCACCCAGGCTGTTCTCCTTCCACCCATCCTTGCTTCATCATTCACCCAGCCATGCACCATACCATTTTCTTTCCTTCCCAGCCACCTCGGGGACCAAGCAAACACATATCATTCTTCTTTGCCAGCCATCATTAAATTTCTCGTCCTTCCACACTTACTTACACCCTTCTTTCGCTTTTCGTTCATCCCATCCATCAAGTTCATCTCAGATCTTATTGGGATTCTTCTCGCCAAAAACTTCACAGCTAAGTCGAAGTACATTTAGAGGAGGCTAGTACTACCTGGTTGATTTATAATACACCCGTGCAGAAAGCACACTATGCAGTCTTCAATCTCAATAAGTAAGGAATATATAGCTTACCTCTTCCCGCCACCACCGTGTGAACCCTCACAGGAACGTCCGGCACTTGCACCGCCTCCTCCCCAGAGTAGTCCCCCTCGTCCAACACCACCACCTCCGCGCTGGCCCCGCCACCAGATGTTCCACCTACAAAGTACATTTAAGAATGTTAGAATACACCACTCACTCACTACTATATAATATTTGGTCTAGGAGGAATAAAGAAATGTGAAAAAAACTAAATACAATGTAATAATTTATTGCATTATTTCGTGTCCATAGTTCTGTTTGTGCAGATTTGTCCCTGCAACAGTAGTAGAATGGATTGTCCTAGTATCCAAACCAAAAGTAAAGTAGTATCTTATTCTTTATTGGTGGTCATTCACCTTTTTATTGTTGGCAATTGTCAAAGCATAAACATTTCGAAGACTTGAAAAGACATTATGGACAATCCCATAGAGCTATTGCTGACTAGAATGGGAGTCCAATGGAATTGCCAAATGTGCAATCTTAGTTAGCTACACAGACAGACTAATAAGAATAATCTAGTAACACCACAGGGAGTCATAGTCGAGGCAGGATAAGAATTTAGATCCAGTCTACAAGAAGATCAAAGACGATTTAGAAAAAATCGAATGAGGAACGCTAGGAAAAAATAGGTACTCTATATTAAAATTAAAACTTACTGGGGCCAGCAAAGGAGCCCTCGCCTGATCGCTCCTGGCCTGCATCCTGAACAGCACCCTCCTCCTCCTCCTGTGTCCTCTTGCCCCTGGGGGGAGCTGATGTACAACATGAAAGAAAGAAAGACCAGAAAACATGGATGATATTTGTCAACCAAATCAAACATTTCAAAATAACAATACAAAATATTTTGGCGAAATAGCAAATAGATAGACAACTATTCCACGGGATATATTGACCGATCTCATGTGGTATACTACGTTATTAGTATTGCTGCTTGATTTGCGGGCCGTTGACTTTGAAAGTTCCTATGTAACTCACTAAACAGACTACTAAAAAGGTTTACCTTGGCCTGGCAGGCAGCAGTCCGCAGCACGCGAAGTGACAGACAAAGTCCATCGTGCTTGCAGATCAGTGAATACTCAAACTATAAATCTACCGACCACCACCACTATTTCTTCTTATAGCCATGTGTCTAAAGGAAGGACTGGACTTGAGTCTGTAGGGGCTGATTTTGAAGCCCCTTGCGGCTCTTTTGCTCCATTGTTGCGTGACTTTTGTGACGCAGCGGCAGAACAAAAGAGGCGCCATGGTGCGGCGTATATTAACAAAGTGACGCATATGGGAGATGCATCACGTTGTAAAGCCCTGCGCCATCAGGGGGTGTTCCGGCGCAAGGGAGGGTGTTCCTGCGCAGGAACGAATCCTAAAAGTGGCTGAGGGAAATCTACAAGATGTCAATCAGTCACTTTTAGGACAATGATGTGTGACTCAAACCCTGCGCCTGCTTGAAGCCGACGTACGGCTTGATGCAGCATTGGGGAGATAGGGCACCCCAGAGCATTGCTGGAGCTGCGCCATCGTTGGCACGCAACTCCAGCAATGCGCCGCCTTTACGTCACAGATGCGTAAGGCTTCTGTGACGTTTTGGGCCCATGGGTGGTGGTGGCATGCGCACAATTACTGGCGCATCCCTGCTGCTTTGCAGGGATGCGCCGGTAATTGAAAATATGACCCTTAGTTTCTAGCATTACGCAGTTCTTTACACTACACTCATACATAATTTCTCAGGCCAATGAAATGAACACAAAATACAAAACAAATAAGCATAGTAGCAAGGCTACTGAGAAGGAGAGCAGTGCACCTGAAATGCATAGAAGATTTTGACATATAATTTACCTACAATGTAATCGGCAGCATTATTTCTCTTGGTAAAAAACAAACATATGCAAATAACAGAGCCGGATAAAACAGAGTAGTGATGAAATAGCTAGAAATAGCTACTACTACTCACCAAGCCCGGGGATCTCTACGCCAAGGACGTCCAGCAAGTCGCGTTCCCGGTCCATGACATCCGTCCAGCGGTGGGTGGCCTGGTTATAAGTGCGCCGGACCCCAGAGAGTTTAAACATGGCCCGGCACACCTTCTCCCACCGCTTCCGGCGCTCCCGGATGCCGTAGCCGGTTGCGATCTTGCCGCCTCCCATGATGGTCTTGGGGAGGCGGCGCTGGACGTGAAATATTAGTGCGGCCACCTCCTCCGCACTAAAAATCTCCCGAGCTATCACTGTCTCCCCCCTCAAACGCCCGCACGGGAGCCGGGCACGGGGTGCGGGACCCTTCCCCTTTGCGGGCTTCTTCCCGGCTCCCTTTGCCATGGTCTGGGCAGAAAGGAAGCAAAATAAGAAAAAAGAAATAGAACAGGGAAGAAGAAAAGAAAAGCGTTTAAAAAAGTAGTTCAAAATTAACAAAAAGTAGCAGAAAACACAAAAATATAGAGCTAGAAAAATAGAGGGATAGATAATAAGTAAAATAGATTAAAAAAAACTTCAAAAAAGCAAAGGATGGCAGAGATTAAGAAAGGATACAGAGAGCATGCCCAGAACCATAGCAATGAATGAGAAACAAGATGGCCGCGCCGTTCACGACCGCGTGGGTAAGTTCGCGCAAGATTTTCCTCGCGATCACGCGCGAAATTGTAGTAGCGAGCCGCACACTTTGCGAGATTACACATAGCGTCCGGAAACGGAATTACGTCACGCAAACAAGATGGCCGCGCCCATGTACGACCGCTAGGGTAACTTCGCAAACGTAGCGCTACAAGCGCCTTGCGAACACGCACAAAATCATGCGAACATACACGCCGCAAAAAAACGAATCGTGTATTCGCATGAATTTGCGGCTTCCGAAATCGATCTCGCACGGATTCGCGCCCCGCAAATCGCGCGAAATTGCAGAAAAACGATTTTTGCAGAACTGAAAGCAATCAGCAGGTGCAAAAGTTCAATCTTAACATTAGTAACCATTCACTCTAGTGCTTCCTGAGGGGCCCCTCCAGAGTTCAGTTGCCTATTTGCAACTATTCTATGACCCTGCTCTGACCCAAACAGAAGGCTCATAGAATAGCTACAAGTAGGCCATAAAGGTCCTGTGAAAAAAAAATTGCACTGCAACAGAAAGCAAATTACAGATAAGGAAGGAAGCAGCTGCCAGCCAGACTGGAAGTTTCAAAATCACTGACACATTAATCAACCCCAAATTAATTCATGGCAGGTGAAGCAGGGCAGGTGTGCTTGCTTTTTTTCACCCCCATAATTTACAGTGATAAACCAACCAGAGGGTGGCAGTGAGGATGTACCAGAGGGTGGCATGGGTGTACCAGAGGGTGGCAGTGGTGAAACAGAGGGTGCTGTGAACCTGCGATGATGAACCAGACGTAGAAACAACATAGTCGCGGCCGTTGCGAGCCAACAAGTAAGTTCGCAATTGCGAACTGGTACACAAATCCTCGCGAACCCTTGCGAACACAAAAAACACAAAAATCCGCACATTCGCGAGAGTTCGCGGATTTTGCGGATTGCGAATCCGTAAATACGCAAGTTCGCGTACGCCAGATTCGCTAAATCCGCCCATGCTTACGCGAAGCATGCAGTATTCAGTATGACATGGAAGCCCTATGGAAGCTCCACCCACTCTCCGCCCATCTTTTTCATTGGCTTAGGTCCTAAATGCTGCATTCCAATTAGTTTTCGGCTTGTTAGTCCCGCCTCATGACGGCCATGTTGTCATTTGTATCCTTCCATGGCTACTGGCCCCATTGCTTTGAACACTATTTTCTTCCTGTGTCTTCCCCCCTCCCGCGGTCTGTGATTTCTCGTCCCCCACATCCCCCACACTCCAGTTCTTGCCTTCTCACCCGCCCGCACTCCCGTTTCCAATGCAATAGGTCTCACGTAAATGCGAGTACTATTGCATTGCAAATGCTTGTTTTTTGTAATCTTGACTTTGTCTGCACTTACCAATGCAAAAACAGAATCACAAAGAGAAGCTCTGGGGCGAGTGTGCACAATGACCGGCCTTGCACGAGAAGCTGGGAAGAGAGCTCGTGCAGCTCCAGGGGAGAGAGTGCACCTCTCACCCATGATACAGCAGCTCAGCCATTGCTCCTCTGCGGCTGTGGGAACAACCCTTCATGTAACTTGTCTCTAGAAATGATACAGTGCTTCTGTATGTACTTGTGTCATACAGTATATCTGGGAGTTTTTGTGTTAATATGTGTGCATAACGTGCATGTCTGTCTTTTATTTCGATGTATGCATGTATTACAATATGCGAGGCTAAAAAACACTATGTGCTTTTTTGTGTATGTGCATGAGTATCTGTTTTTGAATTATTGTGTTATAATATTACAGTATGTCAGAGATTGTCTTGAATTTTGTATTTCTGTGTGTGCGAACATGCACTTATGCCGTGGTTTGCATTTGTGTTTGTTCGGTCTCATTTATGAACACAGAGCAGAACTGTAGGCTCATGTTATGTCGCAGGTCTTAGGGGGGAAGGATTTCAGGTCCATGCTTGGCTGACAGTATTGGGGGCAAGGTGGGTTGAGGAGAAGGGTGCGCAGACAGCAAGGGGCTGATTATGATGGCGGTCGGACTAGCGTCCAATTGCCAGGGTTGCGGGAACGGTCCCTCCCGCCAAATTAGGATCTGAAAGCCGTAGAGGTAGTCAGAAACATGTCTTATTGTATTGCACAGCACCTAATGCAAAGAGGCTTATTTTCAAACATCCCTGCCCCCTGTGGCAGGCACCATGCTGTGCCTGCCACGCAATGTAGGGATGTTTAGGGAGGTGGCCCACAGGGGCCATAGCGGAGGGCCATGGGGTACAGGGGCCCTGCTAGGGACCCCAAAAAAAGCATTTCCAACAGCCTTTTCACATCAGAAGAGCTGATGTAAAATGGCTAGCGGAAAGGGGGATCTTAATCGCCACAGTGGTGCCTGAGAAGGCACCGCCCCATTGTGGGGAATTCAATTGCACCGACCACCTGATGTGCTCCTTGAGCCCATCAAAAGCTGTCGGTCCGACCCTGGGCCAATGCGGTCCGACCAACTGCATCCTATTGTGGTGGTCTGACCATGGTTAGAGATGTCGGTGAGACCGACACCGATGACACGTCGGTGTCATTCCAGCTGACATCATGATGGAACCCTTAGTATGTGAGAAGCTATAAGCCAGCAAATACTGGCCTGTGTGACTGAATTAAAACGTGCTTTTAAATAATTTTACAAACAGCACTTTTGCAGTTTCTAAGAGCAATACAATTTTGTAAATACGGAAACAATTTTGACTTGTGTTGGCTAATGATATCTTATTAGCTAAGTAGTCATGATATAACCATCCCTGGTAACACAGAAAGTGACAACACAAAAAGAATGTGGCCTTTATTTACTTTTTTCGCTTCCCTTTTACATGATCAAAGGTGATTCCTGGCTTCCTTTCCACTTCATTTATATGTTGTCCTTTGTAATACTAGTTTGAGTTACATGTACCCACATTTGCTAAATTTTATAATTCTATAACCCAGGAATTTTACCCAAACACACAAAGTGAATTAAATATTGTCATTTTCAAAATTTCAAAACATAATAAAAGATGCATCTGGGTAATTTAATTAGAATTCTTTTATCTAGCTGAACTCTACAGTAACATATACTTACCACTAAAAACAAACAAATACAGGAGATGAAACACACATTTCGGAATTATGCTGGATGATATACTGTGAATGTGATCGCTATGAGCTAAGGAAATTGAATGCATGTTTTTAACCTTTTTTGTTTTGTTTTTAGCAGTCCTTCCCTTGGGGTAGCCAAATATGACCTTCACCGCCCTTTTTTCATTGTAGGGTGTAGCACTTTACACACTCGCACCACAGCTGCTCTCAACTGTTCATTATAGCATTTGTTAAATGTACAAAATGGTCTTTTGTTAATAATCTCAACATTCTCTGTAGTTACCAATGTGAAAACGGAATGCAGAGAGCAGCAGCCCAGGTCTGAGGTCGCACAGTGTCTGCGCCTGATAATGAAAAGAGAGACGTTGCAGCTGCCGGGCTGCGCCTAGCGTTCATGATGCAGAAGCCAGACCATATCTTCATGTCCCAGGAAAGGAAGACAAAGGTTTTGTATAGCTGGAGAATGAGATAACCACCTCAAAAGGTGTGTGGCACAAGCAGGCTCAATGGAGAGCTTAAGCTGCATTCCTCTTTCATATAAATGCTCTACCTTTGAAGTTAGCCAAAAGCAAAATAATTTCACATTTGTCCTCGGTCTTGGAATACCCAGAAAACGTCAAATGATAAGAACAAGATTTGAAGGCCTGTTTACAGAAAACGAGTTAGTGGAACAATACAGTTAACTCCTTTACCGCGACGCAAATTCCGCCGCAGTGTGGAAGTTCTATTAGGTGGGCGGGGCCGCGTCGGCCAACGGACGTGCGCAGCACTACAGAGGTAGTGCTCCCGATGGTGTTGGCCGACACGCGCACGCAAGGGTTTAACACAGCTTTCGCAATGGGAGACACAAACTGAACCTGGACAGCGTTAAGCAAATAAAGCCAGCAAATGGAAAGAAAGAAAATGTGAGTTACAAATCACAAAGCCAATAGCCAGCAACAGGCAGAATGCATTTCTATGTCAAAATAAATAAATAAATAAATAAATAAATAAATAAACTTTATGAAAGTACTGAAGATGTCTTTAGCAAATCCGACAGCTGAGCTGTCTGGTATGCTGCGACCTAGAAAACACTGGCAAAGCCAGTAGCTGTTGCCTATGAGAGCTGTTGATTCTTAATGCTTTTAGCTATGTTGCACAACAGTGCAACTGCCATGTAACATGCCTAAAAGTAAGAGAAAAAACACTAATATGCGGCAAGGACTGGTGTGAGGGGAGACAAGGGTCAAGGTTTTGTAAAGAAGACCCAGCTGATTCCCTGAGGTGCTTTGGTGCGTGTGTGTGTGTCGAATCTAACAAGATGAAGCCCATATCCTCTAAAGATGTCTGTAGTGAGTCCCGCAAAACGAAATCAGCTGCTGCTAACCAATGAAAAGAAGAGAAATAAGAGTGACAATGGAGCCAACTAATCAGATCCTCCAGGATTTTGCGATTTGCAAAACAATCGCGAAACTAGTAGTTTTGTAAATAGTCTGCACTTTTTACAAAAATACCCTCAACATTTGAGAATGCGACCCTCATTGTAGTGGTCCATTGGCTCACCACTGGACCATTAGAAGGAGGGCTTTATGCATTCCTTCCTGTGAGGGCAGTGACAACTCCCACTTATAAATACCTCCTGACATGCCCCGTGGTTGGCAGGCCCAAAACTTGATACAGATTAATGCCACCCTGGGCCCGCTGCACATGGGGCTTCTGAGGGGCATTAACTTTTATCAAGTTTCAGGCCTGCCACCCCTGGGCATATGGTTTGCCCACGGGGCATTTAAAAAAATGTTTATGGCCCCTGGGTTTGCTGTGGGCCCCATGGGCTCAAAACTTGATGAAAGTTAATACCCCCCTAGGAACCCCATGTGCGGCAGGCCCAGGCGGGCATTCATTTGTATCAAGGTTTGGGCCATAAACCCACAGGGCTCGTGGCGGGCCCAGGGGGCATCATTTTTTTTAACTGATTAGGGCACACCACACACTGGGAATGCAGCTGGCCCGGGGGCATTTTTTTTTTTTTAAATGATGAGATCCTGCCAGCTATAGGCATGCGGAGTGCCCAGGGGGCACTTGTTTTTTGAACGATTAGTGCCCACTGCCCATAGGTCATGTGGTGGGCCCAGTAGCAATTACATGTTTTTAAATGATTAGGGCATGCTGCCCACGGGGCATGCAGCTGGTCCGGAAGTCATTTATTTTTTTAAAGATTAGAGCACACCACCCACGGGGCACATGGCGGGCCCAGGGGCATTTTTTTTTTTTTTTAGGTGTAAAACACGCCAGACACGGGGCACACGGAGGGCCCAGGGGGTGTTTATTTTCATCAAATGCCCCCAAACTAGATACAAATACATACAAATAGCAAAAGGAAGTGCTGCAAAAATGCTGCAAAATTTCCATATTTATAACACAAAATTTGCTGATCCATGCTGCAATATACAGGGGGTCTGACTAATGATAAGTAATGGGTGGGCTCATGCACCAGTGCATGTGCTGACTCAGGGGGGAACTAAGAAGCAATGGCCTTGTTGAAAATGGAGCATTCTCTCTCTTTGCAGTTCTAGACAGGAAAAATGTATGTTCAACGAAATGCTGTAAACTTGTTCTGTGGTGGATGGTTCAGAGTTTTACATTGGTGGCCCATGCTGAGTCTTTGTCAGCACTTTTCTCTACGTGAGGCAAGAGAACTGTAAGCTTGGTGGTACACCAACTCTACCGAAATATACAAGGGCTCCTGCTTCACCAAACCCAAAATGGCCCCAGTAGGTTTATTTCAGTAATATTGACCTGTTCTGTTTTTTTAGGTGTCTCACATATGTTCCCTGTTTTTTTTTTACACAATTCTGCCTCACGGATGTAAGTCATCACAACGCATGCTTTTACTACGCATGCCTTTACAACGCAGGTTTTACAATGCAAGTCGTTACAACGACTTGCGTTGGGCGGCGCTGGATAGTGGAATAGTTTAATTTACTATTCCAACTCCAGTCCCCGTGGATAGTAGGGAAGGTTTTGGATAGTAAATTAAACTATTCCCTATCCTACAGCGCCCTCCAGCGCAAGTCGTTGTAATGACTTGCATTGTAAATCCTGCGTTGTAATGGTAGTGCGTCGTAAAAGTTGCGTTGTGATGGATGTTTCCCCTGCCTCACCATCTCTCTTTCCCTAGTCTCTGCTCTTTTGCACTCACCTGCATTTCAGCACTTCTTCCTCACTTCTTACCACCACACCCAAGACAACAATGCCCAGGGGTGTAGCTTCATGTGTTTTTTTTTGGGGTTCGACACACCCTAAAATAAATGCATCTTAAGACCCTTTGGAAAAAGCCATCTGCAAAACAAGGATACACTATGCACTGGAATATTTTCAGAGAAGGGAATAAGCATAACATCTATCATGGTTTCTGCTGCAGGAGAAAAATGCAGCATTTACAGTCGACTGAAGACAAATGAAACCAACGCTTTGCTGGAAATTGTATAAAAATGGGGAAAAAAGTGTCAAACTGCGGGTAAACATTAGGACCCTGAAACATGTGGCGCCCATAACTTTGGAAGTCACTTACTGTGAACGACTGGGATAGGAATTAGCAGAAGAAAAGCTGGAATGTAGAGAGCATAGGAACACCGTGATAGCTCCCACAGAAGCAGAAAAGTTATGTACATGGGATTTTACATGAGCTACATACACAGACTTCATATCTTTTATAATTTTCCCTCCAGACAAGAAAATAAACGATTGACCAAAAATGTGCATTAATAGCATGTGAAACAAGCATTGGCATAGCCAATAGGTCTCACATTTGTGACCTTAGAAGTGTATAGCCATGCAACAGTTGGTGTTGTTGCACTAAGGATAATCTGCTGCATAACTAAATACTAGACCTATTGGCTATGCCAATGCTTGTTTGTTTTTTGTTGCTGTTTTGTTTAAGCTGCCAGATCTACAATAGCTGGACATGGTTTTTGTTAGCAGTTCTTTGCATCAAATGAACTTGTTTTCATTACTCTGAATGTTGTTTCCATTCTGGTTGTAGGAAGCAGTCATTACCGGGGGTGTGAGGGCTGCCTAGCTGTGAGCATGGGCCGAACTTTGCAATTGAGAAAAAGCCTGGTGAAGGTGCAAATTACAAGTGTGGAGTGAGTGAGCCCCAGGCAGCATGACTCACTCACACAGGCGTTCATGCACTGCACCTGCATACTCAGCATGGTTTAAGGAAACTCGACTCACTCCCTCCTAGGCATCGAACACATATTTACCAAGAAACTCTGAGAAGAGCCTGCCTGCTGCACTGATGGCTGGTGGTGTGTGTGCCTGGTGAAAGCGTGCACTGACGGCTGGTGGTGTGTGTGCTGCTGAAAGCGTGCACTGACGGCTGGTGGTGTGTGTGCCCGGTGAAAGCGTGCACTGACGGGTGGTGGTGTGTATGCCTGGTGGAAGTGTGCCTGGCGAAAGCGTGCACCGACGGCTGGTGGTGTGTGTGCCTGGTGGAAGCAGGAGAATTCACAGGATAGAAGACACAAATGAAACTGACAAAGAGCGAGGGGGAGAAGGGAGGGGGGAGTGCGAGCAGAGAAGCCTGATTACAGCAATAAAAACACAGATGGCAGCTGTGCACGTGAACGCAAGCTGGAGGCCAGCAAAAGCCTCTGGTGGCACTTTTAAAAGCCACTTACTAAATGTCTCGAAGCGACAGCATGCACTGTCTCAGGCCCGACCTAAAAACCTTAATAGAGGAAACTGGACTTTGCTTTGTTTTGCAGATTGAAAACCAAGCTATGTTTGAGTCTCAAAATATTCGTACATCTAACTTCAACTTTATTACGGTAATTTCCCAATTATGATACACTCATTGGTGATTAGCCGCGCTTTGTAAATCATGTTTGATGGTGTCAGAATTCTAACATTTCAAAGGACATTTGTGAATGCAGAAATTCTGGCCCTTTAATGGAAGTGTATCATACACAGCTGTAGTATGGATGGGTTTGTTGATCTATCCTCACAATTTGGTGAACTACAACTGAGTACTGATTCTATAGCTAGTCACATACCCACCCTAGAAATTCATGCACAGTTACCCATACTGAGGACAGGAGTAAATGAGAGTCCAGGATGGGAATGGTGAGGGAATACCCTTATATTTAATGAGGACATGGGATAAAGTATTCCTGATGGGAAAAGGTTTCCCCTGTGAAGTAACAGAAAAAAGTAAAATGTGTGACAATCCTCATTGGATCACATTTCCCAATGCAGAATTTTCAGCTGAGTGGCCTGCAGTAGTTAGTAAGGTACAGAATTGAGAGAACTTCAAATGGCTAAATCAAGAGTTGTGAAGTCTGTGCAAACCCGAAAGACTTAAGCTAATTTCTCAGAAATATTGACGCATTTGTGCTACCAGAGAGGTGAAAGACGTGCACCATTTGTGTGAATAATTTAGCAGTTTGTGTCTTAGTGATAAAAACATACACATCCTATTACCGTTTAAATGTGATATCGGTTGTGCAATACATATCACAAGAATTTAAAAACAAAATCAAAAAGCGCACTACATTTTAAAATAGAAAGGGTAGATGTGGTGAGTGAGGTGAGAGCCCATACATTTTAAAGTGGCTTAGTATGCTGAACGAGGCCTGTATTCCTGTATATCAGTGAATACTAATACATCAGAATCTAGAATTCTGGAAGCAGCACTTGGGCTAAACACGAGGAATTCCTTTTCCATATAGCAAAAGTGGTTCATGCAGCCTTTTAAATGTATCATTGCATTTGCCATTTACTAATGTATTAGTATTCACTGATTAGCCATTATACAGGAATGCATCCTTTTGAAAGACAGTAGAACTGAATGCCCTTGGGCTATTACTCACTAACTCCTTTGGATACAACATATGGGTTGAATTATTAATGTCTAAAACTACATATAAATAATAAAGTACGATTGGAGCTCAGCAAAGCAAGCTTGTCCAAAACATAATTTAGTAGCAGTACTGATGATAATGTTTCTGCAATCAGTTGGCACATACATTAGAAAATAGTTGTAGTTATTGAGCCATCAAATCAGAACAATAGTTCAAACAATAAATGAAGCAACTTTAACCCAAAAGCAACATATTATGTCATGTAACATGATTTGTACATTTTATCATGCCAACTGTAGGAAGTTGAGTTTTTCATTGAGGGGAATGAAGAAACTACTCAAGCAACAACCACAGTCCCTGTCATGGTGAACCACAAAAGCCACAAAATTAACCTCTGCTTAATCCTATAGTAGCTTGGCACCAACAACAGTCAGGATTAGCTTAGAGGCAATGAATAAAGTATTTATGCAGCACATAACAGTAATGAAGTCAAAACACAACACAAGAAAAATCACACATTGAGAAAAATATAATACCTTTTGAAAATAACGTAAAATAGAGTAGAATTTAATAACCAAAATGAGACCAAGGTGACAATGAAACAATCAGTAGAACCATAGATATGTTATTCCATAATTTAGGTAAGTATAGTACCCAAAAACACAAAGTACCACTCGTAGTTATCCGGTTATACTTGACCAGTGGAAAATCACAAGTTCAGGCCGAAAGTGATGGATCACTGGCCAGATACAGGGACTAGTTTAGTCCAATTGAAAAATGTATCTGCTCATAGTCCAGTGCGAAGAGTACAGTTTGCATTGGAGGAGGTCGCGAGGAGCAGGGAGAGCGTCACAGATGGTCGTTGCTGTAGAACGAAGGGCAAGTAGAGCATTGTGGACAGTTGTCGCTGTAGCGCGAGGGTCCTGTCGGGGTTGTGGACTGTCGTTGCTGGAGCTTTGTGCTGTAATGCAAAGTGCAGATCTCACATTGCTGGTTGTCAATGGCAGTCACTGTAGCGCAAAGAGTTGGCTCCACCAGAGTTTTGCATTGGCGATCGTGGCAGGAGGCAAGATCTCAGCACAAATGGGCCTAATCACGGTTGCAAAGAGCCCCAAAGTTCAGGATGTCTCCTTTTCTTCATAGGAAGAGCTCAACTGATGCCAGCCATGGGTCCAGGGCTTGGGGGGGGCACCTCTTGGGGATCAGGAACTGACTCTAGCAGAGGCCAGCAGGTCTCAGGGAGGTCCAGTCCTGCAGGTCAGTTGTGCAGTTTCAGGGAGGTCTCAGGAGCTTGTTGTGTCCTTGTAGGTCAGCCTTCTGACCCTTGGAGTTACTGTTACCAGAATGAAGAGAGCTGGTCCAGTCTTCCTTCTCAGAGAGCAGGGCCGTCATATGGCAGCTGGCAGGCTTTCTTCTGTAGTATCAGCAGGTCCAGAAGTGTACTGAAGTGTTGGCCTATGGGTTCAATATTCATACCTGTTGGCGGCTTTGAAGCAGGGGAAATGTCTTGGCCTCCCCCACATCTGGTTCTGGAACTTCTTTCCCTCTCCTGACCGGGCTCCAAGGGATCTAGTGTAACAGTAGGCTGGTGTCAAATTCTACGTGAGTTTGACCAAGAAAAACCCTTTGAATTGTAATTGGGACAAGGAACAACTCTGCCCCTCCCATCCTGGCAGGATGATCCCTCTTGCCAACACTTTTTCACTGTTTGTTTCACTGCCTGAGAGGAATACACAAAGGCCAACTGCCATCTACACTTAGTCCTGTGACACAGAAAACAGGCAGCAGGCACCACATGTTTAGAGTAAGAGAATACCAACTTTTTAAAAGTTGTATTTTCAGAACTCTGGTTTAAAATCCGACTTTATTGTTAAGGAAGATTTGAAATTACAATTCTGTTGAGGGTAAACATGACATTCCTACCTGCTCCCAATCGAAAGTTATCACTTATTAATTGAAATTGTCTCAGACGGGCGGGACGTCACCCCTCTGACGACGTTCCATTACTATAGGGTCAGGCATGCACTCCGTGACATATTGGGAGATGAGCTGACTGAACCACTGGAGGTTGCCCCTTCTCCCTCCTACTGTGGGTAGAATCCCCTCGGAAGGTTGTCTCAAATATATACACCCTTGCCCAAGACTATTGGAAACATCACTTCACTAAAGCCAGGCTCGACTGCCAAACCGATCTAGAAATTGCATTAGACGACGATACATGGCGTTATTGCTGCGAGGCTACACGACATGTCTCTCTGAACGGGCGACACCATCTTATACATTTCAAATTGATCAACAGAGTCTATTAAACCCCGATCCATTTACACAAATACGGCCTCCGGGACACTGCAAGATGTGAAAGATGTGGTATGGATACCTCAGGATTTATCCACATGGCCTGCCTGTGTCCTGACGTAGGCAACAATTGGATTGCCATTTTCTGGAAGCTTAGTGACATTACTAGAGAGCCTCTGAATCCTGACCAATTGTTGGCTCTGCTTGGCTTCTCCAAACATATACGCAAAGGCATGAGACGCTTGGTTGATATGGGACTATTAATAGCTAAATGTGTGGTCGCAATACATTGGGCCAGAGGACGCCCCCACTACAGTGCAATGGTCTTGAGACATATTATATTGTAACACACTATATAGTGAATTACTCCCCCCCCCCGGAGCCGCCCCAAGAACTTCTGGGACCTATATCAAGGTTATCTAGCGGGTAAGGAATAAACTAGATATTAGTGGAACCTTTCCCTTTCTCACTGCTGGGATTCGTCAGGGGACAGTTGTACGGTACTATTGGTTTTCGCCTTAGGGATTCGTTTTCAGGGCCGGCTTGATGTATTGCTTCTGTAAGCTGCTTCTGGGGCCCTACCTCGAATTCTTTCTCCATACATTGTTCCCCTGCATTGTCATCATGGTCCCAACAATGATTGTAAATGACTCCTTGTGATGCTCACCACCCGCCACTGTAAAGCCCTGTGAAACCATGCACTAATAGCAGGAATGTTCCTGGAATTTTCTATATGCACACTGTGACTGATTTTTATTATTTCCTTCCTTTCGCTGTAATTGGTATCGCTTGTCCATTTCTTTTGTTTGTAAAACTCAATAAACACATTTTAAAAAGTTATCACTTATTAGAACATTGGAATGTTGGGAGCTCCATTGCAGACAATGGAGTGCTCCCTGCTTCTACGGGCCGGTAAAGCAACATTCCAATGTTCTACAAAGGCTTCTCGAAGTTCGAGGGGATTTACATCCCCTCCAGCTTCGAGAACCCTTTGTTTAATTTGTTAGAACATTCTGCCCTCTAGTGGCAGATTGTTCTAATAGCCTTATAGCCCTTCGTAGCAGGGCTATACCGGCTATTAAAGTCCCGCTGTTTCGTTAAAGTCCCTCGCCTTCGGCTCGGGCCTTTAACGATTCAGCGGGCCTTTAATAGCCGGTATAGCCCGCTACGGCGGGCTATAAGGCTATAATAATTGTAATGAGGTAGCCCAACGTTATCCTACGGGAGAGGTAGGCCTCACAGTAGTGAAAAACAAATGTAAGAGTTTTTCGCTACATGTGAGCAAGCATTTTCTGGGCCCACTTACTTACGATTGATCCGCCTATAGACCTTTTTATCTGTCTGACAGGTTATAGGAGTTAGTATTAACAGTCAATCAAAATTATAATTAACAGTGCAACCCATTTAGCTACACAATGAGGACCAGGAATTGGTAGCCAGGTTCAAAAAGGTTTTATTATAGCCTTATAGCCCTCTGTAGAGGGCTATACCGGCTATTAAAGGCCCTCTCCAGCGTTAAAGGCCCGAGCTGAAGGCGAGGGCCTTTAACAAGGGAGAGAGACTTTAATAGCCGGTATAGCCCAGCTACGAAGGGCTATAAGGCTATTAGAACATTCTGTCACTAGAAGCCTTTGTTCACAGCCAGAGCTGTGAACAAAGAAGCATTGGAATGTTGGAGCTCCAGGCTTATACAAGCCATTATAAGCCCAGAGCACTCCATTGTTTTCAATGGAGCTCCCAACATTCCAATGTTCTAATACAAATTAATAATCATATTCAAATACTCTACTCTCAGCACCATGCTGTAGAGGTGCAAAATAACAACAGGGATACCCAGCCGGTGAAAAAAATTAAGGCCAATTAGAATCAAACAGACAAGCAGCTCTGTGACTGCAATACAAAACAATAACATCAAAATCTGGTGCTCAGAAAAAAATCTAAGGTTCTCTCTCCTATACACTAGTAATCTAGAATTCAGAATCCTGAGGAGGGTTTGGGGAGCAATGTTTCTAACAATCAAGGAAATTCCATAAAGGAAGTTGGGTCAAGACAAAAGAAATCAAAATCGGAAAGCGTTAGCATCTCATAAGCTTAGTCAAGAGTCTTCTATGGGCCGAGTGTAAGTGTCAGCCTAAGCCACACTTAAGCAAAAATTAAGGAAGAATTGAGGCATGAAACCTCTCAAAGTGAATTAAGTTAGCAATGTCTCAGGGAAGGAGGGAATAAAGGGAAAGTGTCTGTGAAGGGGACTGATCAGCATCAGAGAAGGGATCTGCAAGGGGACCTGCGCAGGTTCAGGAAGGAATCTGGGTGCATCAGGAGAGAGATCTGAGTAAAGTCAAAGGGCACCGGTATATTATAATGTATACATTCCATTTGTCAATACCCCTTCAATCACAACATCAGGAGTCTATGAAAATCCTCGAATCATCACACTGCAGACTGCAACATTCTTATGTTGTCCTACACTGGGCTTCGGAATTACATCTTTCTTCCAAACACATGTAGGTTGCAACGTTTGGACAATTGCTCATTCAATTAGCACTCTATTTCTCAGTGTACCTTTCGTCAAGGCCCTTTTCTCAGGCTCCTGTTCCCCCTATCTCTAGTACTGTAATATAACTATTCTAAACTAACATTGCATTTGAATACCTGCAAGAAATCAACTTTATTCAGTATGGTGAAATACCGTCCTACTCATGTTAATGTTATCATCAACTTCAAGAGTGCACATTTAATATGCATGTGCACCTTTAAACACAAATTAATATAAATGTTTTTAATGCATTATGTTTCATACTACATGTAATATTCAATAAATAATCATACTAGTCAATAATAACTGTAAATGAGAGCTACACGTAAATCATATATATGGAAGATTAATGCACACATTACATGAATTAGTTATAGTTTCTGGCTAAATTACATTTTACAAATATAAGGAAATGTATAACCACGCTGTCAGTTTTTTACGTTATTCATGTGAAGTAGCACACACATCTAGAAAGTCAACTTACATCTCTATTGTAAATACATTTTCTACTAAATGAAGAAAATTCTTCATTAAGCCTACTAATTAGGCAAAAAAGGGTACATTCTCTAATCCTACAGTGAAGGCACTCTTTAATATATGTCAATTGCAACACTTACCTTAATTTGTTAAACATTATATGAAACATGTGCTAAGTGCGTTTTCATACTGTGTGTTTCTCCAGTGTCAGTGACATTTGTGACGTGCAAAGGGTCATCAGTCTTTGCGCTGCAGCACCAGCACATGTCAAACTTAAAAGTACATGTCCAATTTTTAAAGTACACTGCACCCTGCCCGGTGGGCTGTTTAAGGCCTCCCTTATGGTGATTTATATGTATTAAAAAGTGAGGTTTAATCTTGACAAAATGTTTCTTTTACCAGGTCGCATTGGCAGTTTAAAACTAGATACAGGCTGCAATGGCAGGCCGGAGACATGTTGTTTTAAAAAAACGTTTTAGCTGGTAGCACAATAAGTGCTGCAGGCCCTCTAATAACATTTACTTTACAGGTGTGAGCATAAGCACTTTAGCACAAGTGAGCAGTGGTGAAGTGCACACAGTCCTAAAGCCAACAAGAAAAATCAGCAAACAGGAGGTGAGTTGGCAAAAGTATTGAGGGAAGATCACCCTCAGTGCTGTCAGGTCTAAAACCAACTCTTAAACAAAATTGATAAAACAAATAGATAGCATAATTATTATCAAAAGGATTCCAAACGTAATTATTTATAAGCAGTTTTCCCTCCTTTAGTCATAGGAAATGATTAATGCTATAACAAATCAACAGGAAACTTCAATTTTCTTACAGTTGAAAAAAAAGCATAGGAATCATGTTGTGGTGACACAAAACAACCATCGTGTGTTTCGCTGTGCGAGTCTCATCACTTCTTCAGGGTAATTTCTCTTAAGTCTCGTATAAATTAATAATCCATATGATGCACATTTATGGTCGTATAAAAGAAACTGCATCTCCTATAGGATGTTTATATGAGCAAAAAGTGCTAAAGATGTAAGTCAAAAATACTGTACAGAGCAGTCTTTGATTTCTCAGCTGAACACCTCATACTCAAACACCCTTTCATCAACAATACAAACATTGGCAGCAGCCTATAGGCCTAACACGAAGCAGACATGGCAAAAAATCAAAACAAATGTTCATTCGGTGTGAAAGGCTACTTTCATTACATGACTCTGTATCATGTTGATTATTAATTTCACCAGTATTTAGGAGGAATCCTCTCCTTCCTGTCCTTCATACCCGAGCTCTACACACAAATGTAAAATTGTCTCCTTGCCTTTAGGCACAGGTTTGCCATACCATCTGAAAGTCAGCCTTGGGTACCCTGTGGTTCTTTGTCTGGAACTAGTGTCCCTTCATGCACATACACAATCCTGCATGCAATGCAGACCCCCTCACACTTTAGTGCAAGGGTGTCTGCATTAGCGCTAGGCTCCCAAAAGGGCGTCAATGCAAAGGAAAAGGCAGGAATGTGCCTTATTGTCTTAACATTGTCCTTTCCCTGTCACCCAGCATAGCAAGGTGACTACTTGACTACTCTTCCATCAGAGTAGTGAGGGGCCACTCACAAACTTCTAAATTCTGTATAATCTAAGGTTTCTATTTCTAACATATCTAATACAATAGATAGTGTAAAGAAAACAGAAAGAGCTTCGAAAACAGCCTCCATCACTATAAAAAAGTAAGAAAGAAAATAGGGGAAATAAAGAAAAAAAGGCCCTGTCTGCAATCAATTTTAACAAGGTTAAACATGGAAAAGACTTTGCAGTAAAGTCACTGATCTCAATATACAACAATACAAGATTAGGAGTAACCTGCCCAATCTTTCCACAAGGAGCTGGGGTAGTCAGTAAGATTTAAATATCAAGAAAATACCCCTTGGACATTACACAAACAAAGGAATTGAACGATGACAATTGTCTTTCAGGAAGAAAAAAAATGTTTTCCAAAAGAGAGCGACTCATTACTCAAAAATATGTTTTATTATATTATATACAAAGAAAATCAAATATCTAAATGACATAGACACCCCTATTTGTGCCTCTAGACAATAACCACATTAACCCCATCAGAAAACCCTTTTAAAAAATAAAAAATACAATATACCTAAAACAATTAAAAAACTAAACAAGGGCAGTAAGCTCAAAGGCGTAGTGATCCAGTCAAGAGGGAAAAACACCCTCCTTGTGTTTCGATATACTGACCCTCTCTGTTTTATCATGTTCCACTGCATCACTTGACTACTCGATCCTAGGAAATATATCCAAGCAGACAAAATCCTAAAACATATTTTTTTTATGTTAAGGGACCTTAGCCTATTTTTAATTAAATATCCCATACCATTAGCTATTTTATCATTTTTATCTTTCAGAATGTAATACTGTAGGGAAAGCATTGGAAGGGATATCTTCTATTTGTTCTTAAATAACATGTTGTGTAATTATCCAACTCTATTGTATATATTGTACTTCCTTCAAACGAGAAAACACTGAATCAGACCGTCCATGATGAAAGTCTGAGACTGATAAGCTACGCACATGCATCAATAGCAAATAGGTTGAGTAACTGTTTTAGTCAATTAATGTAAAAAAAACACATTGAGTATAACATGTTTGCCTTTATTATCTCTACAAGTTCACAATCCATGAATACTGTTTTTGCCAGAAAGGCCACAATGCCACTATTGTTTTATAAATTTAGACATTTAGGTACAACTCATGTACACTACTCCCAGCAGTTTCCCTGATTTTCCTTGCTCTCCTGATCACAGAATTGGTAGTTGCAGAAGGGTGGCATTTCATGGGAAACTGAGGTCTCTGTTACACCAGTGAGATGAATAAGGCTGGACTTCCAGTGATTTGTATTGAACGAACAGGGGAGCATAGCCAGCAAGTATGGCTCTCTCCAGAAGGCTTTCGAGATTTTCACACTAAAATAATTTTTTATTAATGGAATCAATTGATATATTAACGTTTTGAAGTCAGCTATCAGGAACAATTATTAAAATATTCCCGAAGTCAGGAGTAATACTTTTCCACAAGAGATTGGATTAATTTGGTTTTAGTATTTGGGGATTTGTTAAGTGCACATATCTCAGCGAGTGGCTTTAAGGCTTTAGGGACTACACACAAAAAAGAAAGGAGGAAAACAAGGAATCCACAAAAGGATACCGTCAAATAGTATTAAATCAAACACAAACGCTAGGTGTCACTTTGCATATTATCCAGAGTGAAACACAAAATAGCGGATAGGGATAGAAATATGAGTGGACAACAGAAGGCCAAGTAATGGCGTCAGTGGTCTTTGATATGGCTAACTACCATCACCACATCATAGGCGTATTCCTCATGTGGACGAAGAGACTATGGATAGCTATTCTTTAAAGTAGAGTACTGAAATTGCCACCTCAAAAATGTACAGCTGTCTGTGTCATTCCTATACTTCTTCCAAAAGAAAAACTAAACTTGATTCTTAAGTCGGAAGGAAAAGTAGGCTCAGATAAAACAAGCCTTTGCAATGAAATAGGTCTCGTATATGCGAGAGTTTAGGCTATTGGCATTGTAAATGACAATGCCTTTTATTTATCTGTTTTGATAATTAACACATAAATAAAAGGCATTGTCATTCACAATGCCAACAGCTCAAACTCTTGTGAATGCGAGACCTATTTCAAGTCAAAGAATTGGCCTCCATTGTCCTGGACTGCTTGGAAAGTGTGCATGGCACGCTGAATGTTGCAGGAAAGCATATCGTTCCTGCAGTAGGAAAAATTCATTAAAGAAAATAGTGCTTACGGACTAAATAAAACGGACCGTGTAACAACCGAAATAAAAGGGGCCAGTCCTCATTGGAGGTTACAAATTAAGACAAGGCGGTACTAAGGAGAAACTAAGAAGCCTGTTAACGAATCAGAAGCCAGCATTTACAAAGAATAATGACACAAGCCAATGAAAAATATGGGCGGAGAGTGGGCGAAGCTTCAAGTCCATTCTCAAATACAGCATGCCTCGCAGAGCAGAGGATGCACTGCCCAGGCTCGACCTAACAAAGTGCATATAGTGGGCCTAATCACTTATCATTAATTGATGGCATCAAGATGAATATGAGACATTGCACAGGAAGTTAGTTTGCACAGAACTACATACCAAATTTCTAACAGATTGTCTCCAAGCCAATATCATTCCGGTGAGCCAACAGGAAAAGAATATACAGATAATCATTATAGATGAACCAAAGTTTACAGATGATTTCGGTTGCATTTCTACAAAATGCAATTGGAATTGGATGGTGTTTAGTACTGAAACAGATTTAGCCCATAGGGAAACTTTACATTTTACATGTTACCCCTTAAGCAATCAGGTGGATAAGGAAGTTATTTTGTTTGAGAATGTGGTCTTTATGGAGATAGACCAAATGTTCACTAGAGAGAAGCATATAAAGTACAACCCATTGAGAAATTAATCACAAGCGATCAAAAACCTTTCTAATTTGGACAATCTTGTACTCTACTAGGTTGGAGATTCATGTGATGAAATGGAAGTAGCAGTTCAGAAAGACTACCTTAACCTAAACGATGGACACCATACTGTGGTCTACCAGATAGATCATTATATGACACTAGCATCGGTCATTCAGTATGTGATATAAGTGGTCAGTGCCTATACTTTTTGGGATTTTTGTTGATTTTTGTTTGTTTGCTCTATTTTCCTTTATCCTTTTTGTTTGAATTGTGTCTGCCCAACCATCCTATTTTGATGGTTGGGGAATCTCCCTTCTTCCAACGTTGAGCCATGGTAGTATTTTGCCCATGGCAAGTTTCTCGAAGGTCAGTTGTGGCTGTGCCTCTCAGGATACTTTAAGATTGGGCTGGCAGTTTACTTTGTTTTTGCGAAGGAGATTTATGTTGTAAGAGAATTGAAAGAATAATTAACGTGGCCTTCTTTACCGAACTTGGGGACTGCGCATTCGGCACGTTTTTTCATGTCTGCCATTTTGATGACTTAGTAGAAACTTGGGGCCTCATTTATGAAAGCCTTGCGCCACCTGTGCGTTACGTTTTCCCATGTTAAAAGTGACGCACCGGCGGCGCAAGTCCTTCATAAATAAGGCCCTTGGAAACTGGTTGAAGCACTAAGTGAGTAACTGGCTTTGATAAATGCGGATTGTGGTCTTGGCTGTGACTGCCCCAATACTTGCAAAGCTCAGCTGCTCTTTTTTTTTTATTTTATGTTTTACAAGTTTGACGTTTCGTTCATTTAAAGGCTCCCTGATCAGGCACAGAGTTAAAAGAACTACAAACGTGTCCATTGCTGAATACGGGGACCATTGTTTCATCTAATTGCAAGAATCCAATTGAAATTGAGAAGGCAGGACAGGTGAATCATGGGTCTTGTAGTTTAATGTACGTTGATGGTGTGAATGAACGCAAAGGAGGTAATAATGTTTGTCTGTAATTTTTATAGAGTGCTGTTTTTGAAGACTCTGTTGTACTGTATATTGAGTAGATTAGATTCAAGTAAAAAACTGAGGTTTCTAAGGGAATCTTTTTTAAGTGTTACTAGTAGGTTTTATCACATTTTAAATTGCGTTTTCGAACTGGTTCAGTCGAATGATGACTGGATGGAAATTACAGAGGGAGCTTTGGTATACTATGATATGTAGTTCTGTGAATAGTGATTGGAGAGATGCCTGGCTGTCTGACCCTTGCTATTGGATAATTTCTTTCGTATGTGCCTTCTCCTTTTTTTTCTTCTTTCCCCATGTTCCTTCAATTTAGCTACAATTTAATAATAGTCGTATTTGGGGCCCTATTTTCAAGCAAGGGCGATACATTATCGCCGCTTTTATCGGCAGGAAACTGCCGCTAAAGCGCCGATAATGGGCTTGATAATATGCCCTTGTGAATTCCCATAGAATCCCAGGTTAACACCAGAACCTGGGCTTCTATGGGAATTCAAAAGGGCATATTATCAAGCCCATTATCGCCTCTTTAGCGGCAGTTTCCTGCCGATAAAAGCGGCAATAATGTATCGCCCTTGTTTGATAATATGGCCCTTGGATTGTTAGTTGCCAAATGATTATTTGAGGAAATCATCTATATAATTGGTGTTGCAATATTAATATGTTCAATATGGCTGGAATTGCAATTATTACCCCTTGTTTAGATTGCATAAAATTGTAGCTTTTTAGATGAAGCCATGGAATAATAACATGATAAATCAGATGTGCATTAAATGCTGAGCTTTATGTTTAATACAATACGGATGGGGCCTGAAAAATTATGAGTGCAAAATGTTTATGGTTTTCTGATTAAGCAACTTCTGATAAATATGCCTGTTGATGGTAACATGTAAATCATGGTCATAACTTCTTCTTTCAATTTCTATTTGAATTGCAGCAATGTATATTCCTTATAAATTTGTAATCATATGATAATCAGCGTGTGCACTGAATGTCCCTGAATGTCGGGATTGATGTTGAATGCTGTTGGGACAGTTCTTTAAGAAATTACGGTCCCAACTCTATAATGCATATGCATTAGTAGGTAATGGACATATGTTGTTTGTTGTAGATTCTTGAACAATGAATGGAAATATTGATATCTGTTGCTATGATAAGTTGACAGAGTTTTGAGAATAATCTGCTATTATATGTGCTTTATTTCAGTACCCTTCAAAGATAAAATCCTCATCAAGTCCTGAGAAAGGTCCCTTGAAATTACATGGTTGGGACCAAAACGTCAGCAGTTTAAAAGCTCTGTAGGGCATTATAGATTCTGTATTGAAAGTAGAGTGGGACACTATATGTTTTTCTCTTCTGTTTGGGCCTCTATGCACTCACTGTTTGGTTTTAAAATAGTTCAATTCATTTATTGTGTAATATTCAAGGGGTATTTTCTTGTATTGTACACATGAATTAAAAATAAACACTACAGTTCCCATACTGCTCAACACAAACAGGTCAGTGGCAAACAGACGGTAGTTAACCAATAGGCATTAACCTTTCCCTACTCTCTCATTGGCTGTGAGCACCAAGTCCTCTTTTCTTGCTTGAGAAGCCAACTAATTAGTATGAAAACATGGTAGCCAACAACAGAACAAACATCTCTTGAGAAAATTCAACCAAATAATTACTCGGAAGAGTCAAAGATATCAAATTCTTAGAGGTCTGGAATTAGAAGCAGAATGACTATCAAACTTGAAATACGAGGTGTCCTACAAGCGGCTGTTGGCTTAATGTACAGGTCTGAAGTTAATAAATATATATATATATATATATATATATATATATATATATATATATATATATATATATATATATATATATATATATATATATATATATATATAATGTACTTATTAATAGGGGCTTTCAGTCAGCTCTCTTTATCCAGTGGTCTTTTGTGTAATTCACATTTTTGTTCTGCTCACTACAGAATACAGTGGTACAAAAGGGGGTGGTGATGGACAGAGCATCTGAACCAATCAAACACTCACACCCAGTCAACAGATCTGGGTTTAATCCATCACTGTTCTTTAGCCCACTCTGCCACCCCAGTTCAGACATGGCCATATGCAAATCAGTCTGACCCTGTGCCTCTTGGGAACAGTCCAGCCCGAACCACCAAGCCATGCCTTTCCTGGACCGGAAACAAGCTTCCGAGGACCGGTTTCTGGCATTACAGTCGTCTTTAGCCAGGCTTGCTTGCTTGAATCTGTTTCATTTTCTACGTTAAGAGACAGCCTGCATGTTTATGTCATTAACGTTAAAAAAAGTTTGAATGAGTACGCTATATAGAATGATAAAAAGAATCCCCAAATAGATTTTGTAGAACTGTTTTGACGCACTTCACACATCATTTGTAAAAATAAGTCCAGCGAATGCCAGGGAGGCTGAATACCAAGGCTGCTTACTGTTGGTTTCGCCTCATGACCCCTCTCTTCCACCACCCTGCACTTGCTGTCTCTTTATCTCACTCTTGAGGGTTCATTTTCATTCCTGATCTCTCCCTGTCTTTCTTATCCTTCTTTTTCTGCTTTTCTATCTCTTGTTCTGGGTCAAGTCCGATGCTGAGAAATGAGCGCTGCCCCCCCCCCCCCCCCCCCCCCGTGTAACCACTGAGACACTTAAAGCAACGGACTCTGCCTTATGTACTCAGAGATGGGAGCTCCCGGGGAATGAGCAATCTTTCTGTCTCATCGTTTACATTCCAATTGCAATTAAAGTCGTATTTGTGGCATGCGCTTTTTACATTTCACAACGCAGTTAGTGAGGCAATAAAAAGGCCCTGGCTGCATCCGACAATAAGAAACATCTGCTTGACAGTCTGTGGAGTGTTGACATAAAGTCAGCGGCCAGGATACCCAGATTAAAGGCTGTCATAATTATAAGCCGATGAGATGATTGGCCTGCTTTTAAGTGCACAAAGACAAGCGTTCATAATTTTCAAACACCCACCAGTGACTGTTTTCAGTCTTAACAATCTATTCGCTTTCCTTACAAAGTTCCCAGCATATAATAATACTTTCAGATTTCCCTGTCAGCCCCTCAAATACACCAGAGCAACAGAAGCGTGTTCCCTTTAAAGCACATCATACTCATACATGACTTTTCAGACACGTAAAGATTCCCAGCCCATATATGGTGTCGGTAGGCCAGCTAATGCCGGCTCGAGCCGGGCTCCGCCCTCTTCTCCATTCACTTCTTGTGCAGCTTGGAAAAGGTAAATAAGAAAAAAAAAACAATAATCAAAAATACAAGCAGAAGCCGTCAAAATGTGGGTTTTTCTCCCCTCATTCAGCTTGAGAGCAAACTCCATGGCACCCTCTGTCACCTTGTAATGTCTAGTAAATGTGTTTTAATGCCTCTAATGATGAGTGGGACTAATTCTGAAACAATTTTGGGTGTTAGGTTAAAAAAAAAGAACAACGTTTAAAAGAATGCTCCTCCTTCCCTACATTTAAGATTGCTTAACGGTTAGCAAAAAAGAGACATTTTTTTAAATCCATGTAGTTTGCTGAAGAAGCTTTACAACTATTGAAGATAAGCCCTTGTATTTAAATCATAGCAGATTACTTTGGTTCTAGAAAGATTTTATGTTCGTGCCAGTCCGCTTAACTTTGTACTGAAAAGATGTATTATTTATGGGAAGGTAGGTTTGTTATGTGATCTGTATACTTTGCAATTCAACTTTATTAAATACATTGAACTCTGTGCACTAACTCACCTCTTGGAAGACAACTATGAACAAAGCATTGTTTTCCCTATAAATTTATAGACAGGAGGTAGTACCTCCTGTGGCTGAATTGCAGACTTCACTAAACTATATTTTATTGGAATGTTTCGTATTAAAGTGAAACACAAAAGCATATGCCGTTTAGAGTGTGGTGTACATATTTGGTCTCTCAATAACTGGGCTCATGTTTTGGCTCTTAAGATCAGGAAAGACCCCCTGGCTCAACTCTCACTACGAATTTCATGGCATTTATGGGCTGTGTCTTTAATTAGGAAGTTACTGAAAGGTGAAAACCTAGGACCAGATGTGCGTAGCTTTTTGAGGTACTTACATCTGGTCTTTTTTAGAGTTTGAAACGTTCAGTTGTTACTGAAAATTTCACCTAACTATAACATTACTCTAACCTTTGTTTTTTTCCAGTGAATTTGTATTTTTTAATGTAAAGTAATATTTAATAACCATACGTTAATCCAACCCCCACCACGTAGTCCCCCTCCCCAAGGCTAGGTAGGCCCTGGGGACCCCATCCCCAGGGCCATACATATATGCAAAAAAGGGGAGGGTCAGAGTGGGCTCCCTCCCTGAGCCTCTTTAGGCCCTGCGGACCCCATACCCCAGTGCCTATGCTAAAGGGGAAGTGGCGCATGGCCCCCTTCCCCGAACATTTATTGGCCCCTGGAACCTTATCCTTTAGATCACCCTAAAACCTTCCATGCACAAACTAGTCAAACTATCGCACCGTTTTGGAAAGGTTTCTGGAGAGTCATCAAACGATGGCAAAGGTATTGCAACAGAAAAAAACGCTTTTCCTATGGAACAGCTGACTTAACTATAACTACCTAGTGGTGACCATTACTAGGCAATTAATATATATATATATATCCTGGAAACTCCACTGCACAACGAGTGTGGTTCTTCAACAAATAGATGCTCAGCCATTACGCATTTCGGCTTCAGGGAGCCTTGATCACATGATATATATATATATATATATATATATATATATATATATTACCTACTGGTGGTCGCCAGTAGGTATATATAGTTAGGATTTTTTCTCTATGGGATTTTTGAAAATTCTATGTCTAATAACTTTGGCGTTTGTGGACGGAATTGGCTGAAATTTTCAGGAAAATGGCACATTTTGTTTCTGAGCAGCCCTTGAAAATTTGGGGGGGGTTCGTCAAGGGGGGGCCGAGAAAAAAGGGGGGTCCCAAAACGTGTTTTTAACATTGAGTTTTCCATAGGGCGGTTGGCCTCACTTTTAGCCCGAACGGCTGAATGGATTTGCACGAAACTTGGCAAAATTGTAGGGACTGGTAGCCCGATGTGCCTTTTGTAGGTCTCAATATATGTGCTCCAGTGGATTTTGAGAAATTAACGTTTAAAAAAAGATATATATCTGTAAGCGCGGACCAGGCAGCGCTCTGGTTCGCGGACTTTTCGCGCAACGGAGCTTTGTGAAGCGAAGCTGATTGGTTCTCCGGCGTCTGTAAACATTCCAAACAGTCCGTAGCGGCCGCCATCTTGTCTCTCGGTAGGATCGAGAGACAAGAGGAGGCCAAAGCGAAGGGGCAAATGACCATAAGGGGGCATAGTAGATCCTCGCTGACCCCCTAGGTTTGATGTGGAGGTTTTAAAAGGGCCCCACGGGGCAAAAAAAAAATAATAATAATAATAATCGAACGGCTGAATGGATTTGCACGAAACTTGGTAAAATATTAGGGACTGGTAGCCCGATGTGCCTTTGCTAGGTCTCAATATATGTGCTCCAGTGGATTTTGAGAAATTAACGTTCAAAAAAAGATATATATCTGTAACAGCGCTCCGCTTCGCGTAACGGAGGTTTGCGAAGCTGATTGGTTCTCCGGCGTCTGTAAACATTCCAAACAGTCCGTAGCGGCCGCCATCTTGTCTCTCGGTAGGATCGAGAGACAAGAGGAGGCCAAAGCGAAGGGGCAAATGACCATAAGGGGGCATAGTAGATCCTCCTTGACCTCTTAGGTTTGATGTGGAGGTTTTAAAAGGGCCCCGCGAGGCAAAAAAAAAAAAAAATAATAATAATCGAACGGCTGAATGGATTTGCACGAAACTTGGCAAAATTGTAGGGACTGGTAGTCCGATGTGCCTTTGCTAGGTCTCAATATATGTGCTCCAGTGGATTTTGAGAAATTAACGTTCAAAAAAAGATATATATCTGTAACAGCGCTCCGCTTCGCGGAGATAAAATTATATCTGTATTACCTAGCTGTTGCTAACACCAGTTAGCGACGGCTAGTAGGAGATAGCGACCATCTTGGGCCCCACTTTGCATGTGAGTGATATTTATCACTAATGACATGCAAAGTGGGCATGCCAAGATGTTAGCGACTGGAAACAGTCGCTAACATCGCTATCTCCTATTATCAACTTTTGGAAATATTCGCGATAAGCGCGAATATCTCCAAAAGCTAGCACCTGCCCTGAGCAGTTCTAAGGCATGTTATCCAATGGGAGGTGGATAACATGGCTAAGAGCATTAGCTCGGTAATGCATGAATATCGCTGAGTTTTCAGCGATATTAATGCATTGCGGTCGTTTTTTATCGTATTTGCGATAAACCTTGATAATAGCAAGGTTTATCTGCGATAATTTCTGACGATGCTTAGCGGTAAAAAAATCGTTGCTAAGCATCGTTAGGGATAAATATCGCTTAACTTTGGTAATATGCCCCAACGTCTGTTAACGTTCGATTCGAAGGAAATCAGGAAGTGTTGAAAAACATTGTCTGCGCCATCTTGCCTTTTTTCAAATGCCACACTTTTGTCGTGCACGGCAGTCATTTTAGATGCCTTGACCAGACCCACTCTGTGCACGCTGTCGATCCTTAGCATGACTCCCCACCCTCGCAAGCATCTCCCCCAGGCAGTGGTCACCCCCGCTCTCTGTCTTATGCATGGGTAATAAACCACCCCCCATCTGCGCTGCTCTTCCCTGAGAATCACACCCTGTGCCCGCCCAACACCTCCCTTTCGCCCTATTCACTACCGCACCCTCTGACACTCCTTTTCCTCTGTGTCCGATTGTCCAGGCCGGTCCTAGGGTATCAGCTAGCCCTGCAGATGTAGTTTATGGCCCCAGCTGTAAAGAATCACCCCTCTTCAAAGGAGTTATAGTAGATCAAGGCCCACACTCGATGAGATCCGTCACAGCAGACGCGTTCCTATTATCTGAAAACCATCCTGAATTGTGATTGGGGAGGGGACCGAGCCTGAAGCGGAAGATTCCAGGGATGACTCTTTGTACATCAAAGTTTTTACAATTATGTGTCACATTAAAAATATATAGCACTCCAACAAAGTAGTAAGATTATAAAACTTTAATAACTTATAAATATATACAAGAAAACAAAAACAGTAATAACATATAAACATTTTTAGGGAAAAACAACGAAGTAGCGGTCGGCTGTGCGAATAGTCCCAACGCAGCACAACGTCCAGATTTCTGGCGTGGGGCGTCGCGGGGGGTGGGTCATCAGTAGCAAACTGTTGTGCGAATAGTTCCAAGGCAGCAGAACGATGGCACCAAGGTGATGTCCAGTAAGTTGCCGCACTGGTTTTGGTATCCTACAATGCTGCTCCGAATAACGGCGTGGGGCGCCCCGGGGGAGGCGGCGTGAACGGGCCTCTCCAGGTGGAGTGTCATCTGTTGTAGTGGGGCGCCCCTTTACCGTTTCAGTTGCCATTCCGTCCGTTTTTGGTCCACTGTGTCAAAAGCCGCAATTCAGCTGAGTTGCGCCCACTCTTGCGGTGCAGCGATAGGCGGCTGTCACAGGACTCTCAAAATGGCGGCAGGCTGTTTCCTTTTTGGGCCTGGTCCACTGAAATGGCCCTGGGACACCTTGGAAATCGGACGCTTGTCTGCTAGGTCTTGGACCCCATTCTCGAAAGCGTCCCCTCCGCCTTGAGGATTTATCAAAAGTTTTGGGGGCCCCCGACTCCTGTAGGCTTCTGGTGGGGAGCGGTTGCCATGATTGCTCGCGGAATGACCACGACGGAGCTACGAGATGGTGGTGCTCTCATGCTGAAGCCAGCTTCAGTCTGAAACATCCAGAAACAAGGTGGGGCTTTCATCGTTTGGGAAAAAAAAAAAGTTTTCATCCAATGAAAAGTGTTGTTTTTAGGTCATATGATCAAGCCTTCCATCATTAGGAAACCAAAAGTAAAATGAACCAATGAAAAGTTTTATAAACAAGTCACATGACCTGTTATGCGGCATAGGGTATAAAATGCGGAGAAAATATGTTGGCACGTGAGGCGGCATCAGTAGCGGACCGATGTGCGAATAGGCCGAAGGCAATACAACGCGCCAAGATCCGGATGGCACCGAGGTGGTGTCCAGCAAGTTGCAGCACTGGTGTGGCCATCCTACAATGCTGAAAGTCGGCGTGGGGCGCCCCGTTGGCCTGTGAGTTTGCGTCAGTAGCGGACCGATGTGCGAATAGGCCGAAGGCAGCACAACGCGCCAAGATCCGGATGGCACTGAGGTGGTGTCTAGTAAGTTGCCGCACTGGTGTGGCCATCCTACAATGTTGAAAGTCGGCGTGGGGCGCCCCGTTGGCCTGTGAGATGGCGGCAGTAGCGGACCGATGTGCGAATGGGGCCAAAGGCAGCGCAACAATATTTTCGGAATAGAAGACACCACAAGGCGCTGAGATGCCAAGATCCGGATGGCACCGAGGTGGTGTCTAGCAAGTTGTGGCACTGGTGTGGCCATCCTACAATGGTAAAAGTCGGCGTGGGGCGCCCTGTTGGCCTGTGAAATGGTGTCAGTAGCGGACTGATGTGCGAATGGGGCCAAAGGCAGCGCAACAATATTTTCTGACTGACACCACAAGGCGCTGAGATGCCAAGATCCGGATGGCACCGAGGTGATGTCTAAGTTGCGGACCGATGTGCGAATGGGGTCAAAGGCAGCGCAACAATATTTTCTGTATGGAAGATACCACTAGGCGTTGAGATGCCAAGATCCGGATGGCACCGAGGTGATGTCTAGCAAGTTGCTGTACTGGTGTGGTCATCCTACAATGCTGAAAGTCGGCGTGGGGCGCCCCATTAGCCTGTGAGATGGCGTCAGTAGCGGACCGATGTGCGAATAGGCCGAAGGCAGCACAACGCGCCAAGATCCGGATGTCACCGTGGTGGTTTCATAGTTGAGAGGCACTTCATCTGCAGTGGGGCGCCGAGATCCGGATGGCACCGAGGTGATGTCTAGCAAGTTGCTGTACTGGTGTGGTCATCCTACAATGCTGAAAGTCGGCGTGGGGCGCCCCATTAGCCTGTGAGATGGCGTCAGTAGCGGACCGATGTGCGAATGGGGCCAAAGGCAGCGCAACAATATTTTCTGAAGAGAAGACACCAAAAGGCGCTGAGATTCCAAGATCCGGATGGCACCGAGGTGGTGTCTAGGAAGCTATGCAGTTGAGTTGTGTGCGCACTTGCGGCGAATAGGTCGAAGGCAGCATAACAATGTTTTCTGAATAGAAGACACCACAAGGCGTTGAGATTCGGTTACCACCGAGGTGATGTCTAGCAAGTTGCCGCACTGGTGTGGCCATCCTACAATACTGCTCCGAATAACGGCGTGGGGTGCCCGAAGGGGGGGGGGGAGGCGGCGTGAACGGGCCTTCCTAGGTGGAGGCTCGTCTGCTGTAGTGGGGCGCCCCTTTACCGTTTCAGTTGCCATTCAGCTGAGTTTCGGCTGCTCTTGATGCTACAGCGACAGGCGGCTGCAACAGGACTCTCAAAATGGCGGCCTGTTCTTTGGATTTGGGCCTGGTCCACTAAAATGGCCCTGGGACACCTTAGAACTCGGACGCTCGATTTTTTTTTCCTTTCCTGTACATGCAAAAAAAGGTAAATGCCCGGTACGTTACACGCTTCATCTGCCACGATGAACTCTCCAGAGGAACCGAAAAAAAATATAGTTATGGTAACTATACCATGCATCGTCATATGGAGAGGTGGCACCAATTAATTATAGTGCTGCATAAAAGAGAGATTTGGAGGAGAACCCTTGACCTGCTAGTACATTCATCAAAGAAGTGGCACTGACAGCATCAGAGGCAAGGGAAACGGTCCCAAATATTTAGAAGAACTTTGGAAAGATTAAAATGACATGTTTAGATTGTGGCAAATTAATTTCATGTGGACAGATGAGTGTTACTCTAATAAATACAGCATATGAACATCATCATAGTCGATGGTTGGTAGAGACATTTTGACTATATCCTGGACCTGCCCGTCCTCGCCCAAAATGGCGCCGGAATAAATGGGACTCGTAACTCCTTGTTGTGTACTGGTTGCAGAACCTTGAAATCACGAGATACGTATGCAGTTTTGAAGCACATGGCGGGCGGGGACGAGAATTGATTGAATATTTCGACATCCCTATTGATATTAAGTTCTGATGTGTTATTGATTACTGTACTATTGAAAGTTCGAATTAACGTCACCGATGGTACTTGCCCGCAAATGTATATCTAGATAATTTTATTGTAACTGGCCCTGTCGTATTTTAATCATAAAATGTACGTCCACCGATTCCGTAACTGTTAGACACCTTAGTTCTTGCAACCTAATGGCCCGCCCGTTACGTTCCTCTACAGTGTAAATGTCTACTCATCATATACGATTACAGTTTGCTCCGTGGCCGGCCCACGTGGTTATAGGCTCGTATTTGTATAATGAAATTTTCACAATAAAGGTTTTTAAAAGAAAACATGGTAGTAGTATATACATTGGTAAAGTTTTTAATAATAGTCACTGTTTTAGAATCAGTAAAAGGCAAGTGAAATAAAGCAGACCAATTACATGAAGGGTAAAAGGTATAATTCGAAGGAACGCAGTAAAGATAAATGGTCAAGGGCTGTTGTGTTTTCTACTCCTGCAACATAAAGTGATCGATAAGAATCTCATATTCAGGCGTATCGGCGACTAAGACAGCAGGTCGACCCTCTTTTGCTCAACGGCTCCGTCATGGGACGAAGAAACGCTCTTTTTCTCGAAAAAAGAATATATTTTACTTGCAGGACAGTTGTAAATTTTCCGGGAAAGTACATTAGCCTGGAACATTATAACATATATTTAAGAAAAAATAATGTTCGGAAGTAATAAAAAGCGTAATTTTTAGGTCATATGACCAAGCCTTTCATCATTAGAATAAGAAAAGTAAAATGAACCAATGAAAAGTTTTATTACCAAGTCACATGACTTGTTATGCTTACGTTACGCGCTGCGCGCCCCGGATGACTTCCGGATGCGCTAACGCGGCGCGTCATATGACGCATTACGCGACAACGCAGGTCCAGAATATAGTCAAAATGTCTCCACCAACCAGCGGTTGGAACACAACCCCTTTCAGCAGGCTAAATAGTTCTGTTAAATGACAACAGAAGGGACAGGCAACAAGAACCATCAGTCAAAGAGGGGAGGGCTAGTTCTTCTCTACCGGGTTACATTGGGGCGCTACCGGAACTGATCGAATTGGTAGTCTACAGTGTTTCTGGATATTCAGACTGAAGCTGGGGTTAGCATGAGAGCAGCACCATTTCGTAGCTCCGTCGTGGCCATTCCGCAACCAATCATGGCAGCCGCTCTTTATCGTTATTTTGGGCGGGGTGGGTGGCGGAGCCAAGCTGTTTTGCAGCCATCATTGTGTGGAGTTCAGTTCATCTCACTAGTTTTGTATTTGTCATGAGGGGTTGTTCTTAATGTTTCTATTTTAGCGAGGTCAAAAAGAGATCCCATTAGTGGCCTACTGATTTTGCTCGATTCCTTTTCTTTTTTTTTTACACGATTTTTCGTTATCTGCGAAGACTAAACAGAGTATTGCGACTCTGTGTTTGTTTGTAAATAGAGAATGAACCAAAGAGAACCAATTCTAAAACAGTAAATACTTGGATAACAATCAATCAAATGGAGAGAGAAGCAGGCACGACGTATTACAACGGGGGCAAAGGCCTGCGTTAACTACCCTTCACTATGTGCAAAGAGAGAGTACTCCTAATAGAAATGAGGGGGGGGGGGCACCATTCAAAGCAGATCAGTGTGCATAAACACGAAAATGTTTTCACTTACCACGTACTTGACATTCGACAGCTTATGATATTTGCTATTAAAAAACCATTGAAATTCACTGAAAAAACCATAGGTTATAGACCATATATAGTTAGGAATTAGCATTTACAAAACCTTGAAAATTCACTGAAAAAACCATAGGTTATAGACCATATATAGTTAGGAATTAGCATTTAAAAAACCTTATTTTACTCACACAAAACCATTGAAATTCCATATATAGTTAGTTGCACTAACTATATATCGCGCACCCGCAATCCACTGCTGATCATGTCACATATTACATCATTCATGACATGGTCAGTGACATCACTGATGACATCACTGATGACATCTCAAATGACATCACTGATGAGATCACTGATGACATCATCCAGTGACTGTGTGTTTCTGTAAAGTTTAAATATGTTTTACATATTGAAGAATGAGTAGATGTATAAGTGTCTGGACGAAGGATTTAGTAGGTGCATGACTGAATGTATGAGTGAGTGATTAAATGTGTCTCACTGAGTGCATGGGTTAGTGACTAAACTGTCTTAATTTGTGCATCATTATGTCTGTTGTTCTGTAAACTGCTGCATGTGTTGATCAGTAGCTATATGATTAACTATATGGGTTATTGATTGATTGTCCAAGTATTTGTATGGGAGACTGAGTGTGTGTGTGGCTGGCTGGGAGGTGTGTGACTCTGTGCAGATCAATGTGTACTTGTATCAATGATTGTATAAGAAAGTAAGTATGTGTTAGTATATGTTTGAAAATGTAAGGTGCTCTATGTTTAACTGTATAGACAAGAAAATGGAAGTGTGATTGATTCTTTACAGGACTGACTAGGTGTGTGAGTAACTCCATGGATGAGTGGCAGAGTCTGAGTGTCTGTATAGGTGTATGAGTGCATATGATAGTGTTGTAAAGATGAGTGATTGTATGTATGAATGATTGTATGGGTGAATGAGTGAATGTGTGTGTAGACGTAGGAATCAGTGAGTACGTATGTAGTAACTAGTATTGGTGTGTCAATGGTTTCAAAAATTATACTCTGTATTTAACACTGGGTGTAACAGAGGTTATATTAAAGTGTGAGGAGATGCATTGTATTGTCACATTAATGATATCATCATTGATGTGACCATTGATGTCAAAAGAGATATCATCAGTGATGTCATTTGAGATGTCATCAGTGATGTCATCAGTGATGTCACTGACCATGTCATGAATGATGTAATATGTGACATGATCATCAGTGGATTGCGGGTGCGCGATATATAGTTAGTGCAACTAACTATATATGGAATTTCAATGGTTTTGTGTGAGTAAAATAAGGTTTTTTAAATGCTAATTCCTAACTATATATGGTCTATAACCTATGGTTTTTTCAGTGAATATATATATAAATATATATATATATATATATATACAGATACATATATATACATGCATACATATATATACACACACATATATACACACACACACACATCCATACTAATATTATAAAGAGAGAGCTCAAACCTTTGAGGTGGGTAATCTCAGTAACCACAGCACCAATCACAACACCCAATACAGCGTTGGAAAGGGCAGTTGCAGCAGAAGGACATAGGCTATGCAGACGGCCACCATATACTTTTTTTTGCAGAGTTTTATATAGCGCTAACTTGATCTGAACTGAATCAGGTGTCAGAGTGCTTACATAGCACCAGTTACGTTACATGAGGACACACATTCATTCTTGTTAGGCACGGGGAGATTAAGTGATTTGCCCAGAATCACAGGATGTTTGGCGTCGTTACCAAGACTCGAACCCAGGTCTCCAGGTCCGAGGTCGAGCGCCTTAGCAGTTAGGCCAACTCCTCTATACATTTAAAAGGTAAAAGAACCGTGCCAGCAAAGTAGTCCCTTGTGGGCGTGTCTACGTTTTCCTGTGGGTGTGGGCTGGGGGCGTGACTAACGCTGGGGGCATGTGGTACGGCCATCAGATCGTGCGCTGTGGGCGTGTGCTGGGGGCATGACAAACGCTGGGGGTGTGTGTCCGCCCTTCATGCCATGTGAGTCGTACATACAAGCGACAATTACGTTGCTGCGCAGCATCAAGGGGCACGCTGGGGGCGGTACACGCTGGGGGCATGAGAAACGCTGGGGGTGTGTGTCCGACCTTCATGCCATGTGAACGCAATTGTGCCGCATCAAGGGGCACGCTGGGGGCGTGAGAAACGCTGGGGGCGTGTGCTACGTTCTGCCTTTCATGCCATGTGGGTCTTACATTAATCAGAAGATCGTCTGCTGTGGCCGTGTGCTGGAGCGTGACAAACGCGTTCACCTGGAGGCCTGGTAAGTAACGTTACTGCAGCCTCTCCTGTGCGCTGTTACTGAACTCTCTCATTCAACGAAATTACACGCACCTGCTACCATCAACCAGGGCTCTAGCCGGGCTCAGGCGGCGGATCAGTACACTAATTACACACGCCTGCTATCATCAACCAGGGCTGCAGCTGGGCCTTCTCCGTCCCTATTCTAATGGAATACAAAATGTTTTCTACCGCTAGATTTTAAAATAAATTGCCCTTGCCAAATACACACATTACACACATTCTATTTCATACCCGGACAACGTCGGGACGGGCTGCTAGTGTATATATATATATATATATATATACATATATATATATATATGATAGCTCCAATTCCTCTAGAATACCCAGCCGGGTTAAAAGGAAATACAGCACTCACGGGGTTTACAGCATTCAGCAAAGGATTTATTCAAAGAACAAACACGTTTCGGGAATGAATCCCTTCATCAGTGTTCACATCTGAATGCGCTGCGCGGCACCATTATCTGTGTTTACTTGGGTCATTGAAACAAAAAACGGACTTCGGCAAACATTAAATTTTGCACGCCATCTTTGAATATACATTGCCTTACAATTCATTTTTACAGTGACTGTTTCAATGGAGTTGTTCTACCATCTATTCGTGCCGTGTATCGTCAAAGAATGTGACAGAAAAGATATTCTTTAGTGCCACTTCATTGAATGTAATCTTATCGGCATTATTCACCCGAACATCAAATTCCTGAGAAAATGACGTTATGAAACCATAACGTCCCCATTAATATACGAATATCGTAATTTTAAAATGCCAATTTGCGTAATATCTTGCCGTGTATCGGCAATCGCAGCCTGAATGGCTGTCTAAGTCTCAGGATAATTTCATGGACAGGTGAAATTTAACATGCCTCAAACATTTCTAATACCCAACATGATTCACACATAGGTGCATGTTCAATTCTAATAAACCCTTCCATAATTCATATTCTTTGTATTTCCATCCAGCGAAACATTTTTTATGCAATTCGTTTATACACCTTGTCATTCACAATTTCCAGTATTGATATTTTCTAGTTATCCCAGATGTGATGCCAATTCTTCTCCCATATTTAAGCCTCCTGGTGCCCTGGTCTCTAAGTCGATTATATATCGGGATTCTAATCTCCTGAGTGTCTGTAATTTGTTTCCTCCCCTTGGGCTTTCAACAACACAGTCCAAACAGAAATATCTCAGAAGATCCCTGTCGCTGTCATGTTTGATTGCAAAGTGGTGAGCCACCGGATACGAGAAGTCTTTGTTCACGATGGCCCGCGTGTGCTCCAACACTCTCAGTTTTACAGGGTTGATAGTGCTGCCGATATATTTCAATTGGCAGGGACATATTAGACAGTAAACCGCATGATCTGTGTGGCAAGACATACATTTGTTAATTCTCTTGCCCCCTTTACAACCTTTCACATCATATGCCAGGGTTCTCTTGCTAGCTGAACAAGCTTTGCATTTTCCCCAGGGGAAAAAACCTTGCTTGAACAAGGCGAGAACTGAAACGCGTTGCTTTGCTGCCTTAAATAGTTTTTGCTGCACTACCATGGTGTCCGTGATACCTTCTGGAGGGGAGAGTATTGAAACGCAATATATATATATATATATATAGATATATATAGATATATATATATATATATATATATATATATATATATCTATATATATCTATATATATATAGTGCTGTTCAAGCAAGGGCAAGTTGGAGCGACGAGATATATATATATATATATATATATATATATATATATATATATATATATATATATAATGCTAGACCTAAAATTCTATAGGTCTGCTTTTCAAACATCATGTACTATGCAGGTGTAGCAAAGCAATAGACTAAGAATATTCTGGTATCTATTTCACCTCACATCCTCATTAAACATCCAGAATGTTTCCAATTATATTTTTCTGGTTCTTGTCCTAGTCCTGTGACAGTGATGTTCCTTACGCACCCTTGTGGAATTGTACCACAATGGTTATAGAAACTCCTCAAAAAAGTCTGCATTTGCAGTCTCCTCTTGGTGTGTTGCTTGCCTGAATTGCCTGGCGAGAGGGCAGAATTAGAATGTAGGGCCGTGCAATCCTGAATTAGGGGAACTGAATGCATCCCTGGGCCAAGCAGCATGCAAGTTCCTGCAAAAACTGAGCTTGGGTCTGACCTCATCTCTCAATAAGCTTTAGTCTGATGCCAGTGGATACACCACTCTTAACCTTTTTTCATACAACCTTGGGAAGACTAAACTGAACGCATTCTGAAACAAACCATGACTTCAAAAGCTGCAAGCAACCAAAAAGAAGCTCACATACAAAATTATCTTTTGAGATTCTGAATATGAGCTTGTTAGAAATTGGGTTCTCTAGTTGGCAGAGGTTGGTACCTTTGTCCAAGTAGGGACCCTTGCGTCTAGTCAGGGTAAGGGGGATACACACCCCTGCTCACCGCCTTGGTAGCTTGGCACTAGCAGACAGGCTTATCTCAAAGGCAATGTGTAAAGTATTGGTACGAACACTCACAGTAACAGCACACCAGTTTAGAAAAATAAGGTATCATTATCTAAATCAAACAAGACCAAAACAACAAAAAACAACATACTTTTAATAAGAATATGACTTTTAAAAGTTTTGAAGCTACTTGGTCCATAGGAAACTATGAATGCGTGATTTTACACAAAGTACCTGTTGATGTGTCAAAATTCACAATGCCAAACAGCCGCAGAGAAGGGAAGCATTGAGAATCAGAGGGATGCATCAGCTCCTGAGTCCTTGGGGAGGCAATGCAACAGTTCTGCTGCACGCAGGAGAAGTAATGTGTCGAAATCGGACCATAGGGGGAAGTGATGTGTCGATTCAAAGACGGTGCTGGTCTGCGGGTGATGCATCGGAAAAACATAGGTGCGATAAGTGGTAATCCGTGATGCGCTGTCGATCGATGCACGGCTGCATTGGTTTTCTTCAGCCGCAATGCGTTGGTTTTTGAAGTTGCAGGCACTGCGTCGTCTCTGCAGTGGTGCGGCGGCGGTGCAGGAGATTCTTCCCGCACGGCGGTGCTGCATCGGAAAAACAGCTGCAAGAATGGTGATGCATCGATTTTCTTAGTTTAGTTAGTGATGCCCAAAAACTGGAACAGGCGCCTCTTGGCAGGTCAGAACTCTCAACAGTAGAGTTCAGGGGAGCTGGGAGTGAAGTCTCTGTGTCCTTGAGACTTCAGAACAGGAGACCAGCACACACAGACACCTGGAGATTCTTCTTCAAGCAGGTTCACAGAAAAATTACAGTCTTTGTCCTTTTCTCTGCAGAAACAGCAACTGCAGACCAACCCCACACAGCACGAAGCAAAGGGGCAGTACTCCTCCTCACAGCTCTCCAGCTCTTCTCCTTGGCAAAAGTTTCTCTTGAGTCCGGAAGTGATCCAAAGTTCTGGGGTTTAAGGCCACTACTGATGCCCCATGTTGTCTTTGTTCTTCTTTGTGCAAGGGTTTCTGCCACCAGTCCAAATCAGTTCTGTCCTCACTGGCGCAGTGTAACCACAGGGGGTGGAGAAAGCATTATGCAAGGGAGACAGGTCCTATTCAGGTGCAAGGAAAACTCCTCCAACTACTCTAAATGCAGCCAAGGTATATTCAGCTCAGCTCTGAGTCATCCAGGAAGGGATAGGCACACATCAATACCCCCCAGTGGCTGTCTACAGTGAATACACATCCCTGGCCCCTGTCACTCCAAAACCGGATGGTCAATACACAAACAGGCAGAGGCGCACAGAATGGTTAGATAAGAAAATGCCTACTTTCTAAAAGTGGCATTTTCAAACACGCAATTTAAAAACCATCTTTACCAAAAGATGAGGTTTTAAACTCTGAGTTCATAGAGCCTAAACTTCATTTATTTTTCTTGTCCCAATGGGAAGTTAAACGTGTAAGATGTTACAAAGTATCTCCCATGCTATCCTATGGGACAGATAGCCTTTCAATAGTGAAAAGCAAAATTGGCTATATTCCACTATCAGGACATGTCCCACACACCAGTACATGTCCTATCTTTTACATACACTGCACCATACCCATGGGGGTACCTTGGGCCTACCTGAGGGGTGTCTTACATGTAAGAAAAGGAAAGGTTAGGGCCTGGCAAGTGGGTGCACTTGCCAAGTTGACAAGGCAGTTTAAAACTGCTCACAGACACTGCAGTGGCAGGTCCAAGATTTCTTTTCAGGGCTACTCATGTGGATGGCACAATCAGTGCTGCAGACCCACTAGTAGCATTTAATTTACAGGCCCTGGCACACTCAGTGCACTTTACTAGGGGCTTACCACTAAACAAATAAACCAATCATAGATAACCAATCATGTTCACAATTTACACAGAGAGAATATGCACTTTACCACTGATTCGCAGTGGTAAAGTGCCCAGAGTCCTAAATCCAACAAAAACAGGTTAAGAAAAAATAGGAGGATGAAGCAAAAAGCTTTGGGATAACTCTGCAAAAAGGGCCAAGTCCAACAGAGCTATTATAAAAACTGATGTTAGTAGTGTAACGCAAAATGATAGAACCTCCTTGCAGAATGTTACACAGGTCCCCTTGGTTTTACATGTGTCACAGATATTAATTGGCTTTTGGCTCAATGCAGGCCCCTGAAGAGTTAGAGGCCCCCTTAAGGGTTGGAGGTTCCCTGAATAGTTGGGGGTAGTGGTCTGCATAGCACCCATGACTGATGTCAGTGATTAATTAATCAGATCATAGCTCAGCTAGGCACCTAAAGGCCAGGCATGCTTCTTTAAAGATGACCTGGTCCTGACTTGGAAGCCAGCAGCAAAAAACTCACTAAATATCATCTAAATGCAGAAAGCTTTAGGAAATGTGAGTTACGTTGGTCATGCCTACCATTCACCTGTCACATCTAGATGTAGAGGGATATCACTCATAGTTTGCAGGGGGTTTGACTTTGGCATAGATTCCCTACACTGGGTCCTGCTTTTTTAGAGAATCATTAGTAGCTATAGTCTTGAACATCCATGGTCCCTACACAGACGATCATTCCTTTTAAGAGCAACGTATGTTTATTTTTTTATTATCTTTATTGTTTTCTATATTCATGACACACCATTCATATATTAGTACTATTAGTTATGTATATGTTGCAGTCTGAGCATATCAATGTATATGAAGTTTAACAAGCTTTTCTTTTATATGTAACTTGAAAGTTACAACCATGGGAGGAGTCTTAGCAAATTACACCTATGCATGCTCATCATTACTTGCAGGATTTAATATTTTCAAGCAGTTATATAGTGCAGTAGTGACTAGGGGGGCATTGGTTTTGGTTACATATTTTGGCATGTTACAAACAAGGACCAGATTCCAACACTATTTACTCGATCCCCACCTATCACTGAAGCTCTGTAAGTTTAAATCTGCAATGATCCTCTCATTAGTTGTTGTGTGAGTACATCGTGTTTCCTGTTGACATCACTGCTATCATTGTGCCCTATCCTCCAAATCTCACATCTCCCTTTCTTTAGCTGCTCTGCCTCCCCTTCTTTCACTTTGTGTTAATATTATAATCACCACTTCTGTCAATTCATAAGTATCAACTGATGAGCATCTGATCCTGGCATCTTTGTATGATCTCCAAATATGTTGCTGTCTAGTGCTTTGCCAACATCAACGTGTGGTCATTAAACTTATATCTTACTTTGTCAAGTCAAGTCAAGAATAACTTTATTCGGTTCAAGGAAATTGACCATAAAAGTATAGAATTCATACATACATTTAAAATCAATAACATTTACATGTCCACCATATAACATTTGACTCAAAAGCTCTAAAAAGTTTTCTTGTTCAAAAAGTAAAAAATCAAATTGCTAAAAGGACAAACAGCCATTTCATTTACAACTCATATTTTTTCCTTATTAACCCCTTCGCCGCGTGGCAAATTCCGCCGCGGTGCGAGGGGGGGCGGGCCTGGGCATAGCGCTCAGGTACCCAGGACGGCTCCCGGCCGTCATAACTCACTGTGGGCGTGTGCTCATGAGGGCCAGGAGCCGTCCGAACTCTGCCCACCAATTAATTTGCCCGCACATGCGGGGAGTTAACCGCGCGTGGGCGGAGCGGCAACGGTCAGACGGCTCCCGGCCATCCTAAGCACACGTCTACTGTGACTCATGACGGCCGGGAGCCATCATGAGCATCAATGAGGTTAAAAATGCAATTCTGATAAAATTTACTTACTTTGTCATTCCAGTTACTATCCATTAACCAAACGTTTGGCTTCAGTAAGTTCAGCTTCCTAGCCAACGTACCCACACATTTGCCCGTGGTGGAGTGAGGCGTGTTTCGATAGGCCCGCAGTGCTGTCTGCAGGCGCTTTCCAGTGAGTTCTGCTTGCTGGAGGGTCCTCTTGATCGTGGCCATGAAGCGTTCAATCATTCCGTTGGCCTGTGGCCATAATGGTGTGATCTTGCGGTGTGTGAAGTTGAGGTGTTGGGCGAACTCAGCAAAGTCGTGGCTATTGAAAGGTGGTCCATTGTCCGACTTCACCACTAGGGGAATTCCCCATGCTGCAAAAACCTCTTCTAGGATGGTTATGGCACTTGATGCTTTCGTGGAGGCGCACATCTGGGCGATGGGGAATCTGGAGTATTCGTCCATGATGACCAGGACATATTGGCCCGATTTGATTGGTCCGAAGAAATCGATGGCAATGTGTTGCCAGACGCCCTCCGGTAGTGGGGACATTTGTAGCGGTGCAGGGGGGTCTGGACGACTTACAAGTTGGCATTGCAGACATTCCTTCAATGTTGCCTCCACCATCTGATCTAGGGTTGGGAACCAGACCCTTTCGCGGAGTGCTCTTTTTGTAGCTACTACACCCCGATGTCCCTCATGCGCTAAGTCGATGACCCCTTGTCTGAGTTGTCGTGGTATTACTATTCTCGTGTTTCGTAAAATGAGTCCATTGGCGGCTATCGACAGTTCTTCATGGACATGTTTGAATGCCGCCATGTCAGTGTCATTTTGTCCATTGTTTGACTTGTGTCTCCAGCCGTTGGTTTGGATCATATTTTTCACTTCTTGCAGGGTGACATCCGTTTGTGTTGCTTCACAGATGACATCCAGTGGTACAGCGGGAGGCCTCGCTTGATTCACTACAAAGCGAATGTATTCGTCCGCTATTGATGGTTCTGATTTGTTGTCTTTGATGGGGTGTCGTGACATGTAGTCTGCCGGGTTTGCGTCCTTGCCTGACTTGTGGATGATGGTGTATGTGTATTCTTGCAGCCTTAGGCCCCACCGCTCTATTCTTGGTGGCATTTTTGCTTTCGGGTTTCCAAAGATTCTGATTAGGGCCTGGTGGTCAGTTATGAGTGTGAAGTGTTTTCCAAAGATGAAGATGTGGAAGTGTTCACACGCCCAAACAACCGCCAGGTTTTCTTTTTCTGGTTGCGAGTAGGCCCTCTCTGTGTCCGTCAGGCTTCTGCTAGCATACGCTACTATGTGCCTTTGGTCTCCTTCCCTGTCATACTGTGCTAGGATGGCTCCTAATCCTACAGGACTGGCGTTCACTGTTATCTCCGTCTTCATTGTTAGGTTGAAGTATGCTAGGTTCTTTGCTGATTCAACAGTTCTCTTAATTTCCTTAAATGCTCCTTCACACTGGGTGGACCACTGGAAAGATTGCCCTTGTTTAGTGAGCTTCCTTAACGGGTAGCTTAATGTAGCATAGTCGGGAATATATCTGGAGCAGTAGCTGGCCATGCCTAGGAACGAACGTACATCACCCACGTCCTTCGGGCTTGGTGTGTCATTTAACGCTGCTACCTTTTCTGGGTCTGGTTTCATTCCATTTCCAGAGAATAGGTGTCCGAAAAACTTTAATGTTGGTTTGTGTAGTTCACATTTAGCTTCGTTAAGTGTGAGGTTCGCGTCCATCAATGCTTGACAGACCTGATTCAGTGCTTTGTTGTGTTCAGCTGCTGTTGCTCCGTATACGAGGATGTCATCACTGTAGTTCAGAACCTGTGGGATGTGGTGTATTGTTCTCCTGATGGCCTCTTGGAAGATCTCTGCCGCTGATGACACTCCGAAACTTAGTCTCTTATATCTGAATAGTCCAAGATGTGTCGAGAATGTTGTGATGTATCTTGACCTTTCATGCAACTCTAGCTGATGGTATCCTTTGTTGAGGTCCAGTTTTGAAAATATCTTTGCTCCGTTGAGGGACGTGATCATGTCACTGATGTGTGGGCCAGGATGTCTCTCCCTTTCGATGGCCGTATTGGGTGCTCTCATGTCTACACACAGACGAACTCGGCCCGTTTCTCCTTTCTTTGGGACCACCACGACCGGGGAGACCCACGGGGTCGGCCCTTCCGTTCTCTCGATGATGTCTGCTTCTAGCAGGTCTCCTAGTTCCTTCTCCACGGCTTCTTGTAGGTGAAATGGAATTTTTCGGTGGTGTTGTGCCACCGGCGTGACTTGTTCATCTATATGCAGTTTTATTTGGCAGTTCTTCAGTTTTCCTAGACCTTGGAATAGCTTTGTGAATTTTCGGATGAGTGCCGGTTTGTCAGTGACTCTGAATAGGATGTTTACCAGTTTCAGCCGTTCGGCAGTTGCCAGGCTCAGGAGGCAGTCGGCTTCGGGCCCTTCAATAACATGGATGTACGCTGGTATTGTCTGATCTTCATATGAAAGGTCAGTTTCGAACTTTCCAAGGCACGTCAGTGGCTCTTCAGCCATCCACGTGTACACTTGCACATGGGCCTCCATTAGTTCGGGCGGTGGATTCATCCGGTGATATTCAGCGGCTGGTAGATAGTTTAATGTTGCCCCACTATCGAGCACAAACTGTGTGGGGTGAGAGCCAATGTTGATGTCCAGGCGCGGGTATTCCTTTAGTTGGTCAAGGTCTGCCACCCGATAGAGGTATTCTTTTCGGAGAACGGGTGATGGAGGTTGAGATCCTCTTGAGGAGGATCGCCGAGACTGACGTGTCCTGCAGGAGCGGTCGCTTGATTGTGACGACCCAGAGGATGAATCGCGTTTGTCTTCGACAGCCCTGATATGATGGCGACTGTCTGGGTATCGTCGGTGGCTTCCCTTGTGATCGCTTTTCGACACTGCTCCGCACATACTTTCAAAATGGTTGTCTCTCCCACATTTCCGGCATTGCTCACCCAGTGCTGGGCATGCATCTGCATGTGGAAAGTCGTAGCCGCATCGGGAACATTTGGTGTGCTTGTCCGAGCGTCCTTTCGTGTATCTCGTGTCTTTGTGCCCTCTGTGGGACTGGTGGTGATGTTTCTTAGATCTGGACGAGCGATCACGTGGCGGAGACCGCCGATGTTCGTGCCGAGACTGCATCCTGAAGGCTTGATCCGGTCTCTCGCTTTTCCCGCTTTCCATGCTCTTTGCGTAGTCGTCAGCTTGCTCCTCTACTCTCGTCATGTCCACGATTTCCGCTAGTGTGTAGCTTTTCTTCAGTAGCTTGCGTCTCAATGGTTCGGAGAGGCATCCTTCTATGACTCTTAGTCGCAGAGCGTCTTCCTTTGAAAACTTGTCGAACTCGCAGTGCTTTGCTAGGCGGTTCAGACGAGTCACGAACGCCTCCATTCGTTCACCTCTCTCTTGCACGGCCCTGTTGAGGGTGTACCGCTCATAGTCAACCTTCTTTTTGTGCAGGAATTTACCGTCCAGGGCTTCCCGTGCTTTTGTGTAGGACACCACGGAGTCTTCTGGCAGTTCTTTCAGGACTCGGCCCCCGTCCCTGCCAATCAGGTTCCTGAGGAAGAGTTGTTGTTCTTCCTCGTCAGTTATCTTGGATGCTTTTATGAAGTCGTCAAAGTCTTCTATCCATTCTTGCCACCGCAGGCTCATGCTCCTGCCAGCTTCGATAATGAGGGGTTTGGGGCGCCGCAGGAGAGAATCCCACCCTCGTCGCCAGTTGTAGAGTCCTAGGTGACTCAATGACCACGCGGACAACTGGTATATTGGGGAGCTTCTTTATTCATGTCTTACAGGCATGGTGGTCAGCAGTGAACTGCCCTTTCGTCCCCCAGCTCCTCCCTTTCCTCCCGCCCTCGGCCTTCCCTCGGGCTGGTCCTAGTGCCTGACCAGTGTGGTCACTGGGCACTGTCTATTGACTACATTACACCCACCACTCTGATACCTGATCCCAATATTCCCACATTTTTGGTGGCTGATATATTCTATCCAAAGAACTGTATTGGAATATTTTGAACCTAATGCTTCTATATTCAGATGGTAGAGAATGTTGCACATTTCGATTTTGGTTAGTTCCCCATTCATCTATTCCTCATCCAGATTTCTAGGTGTTTAATTAAGTCAGTTTTGGTCATATGTAATAGTGAGCAATATAGCTGAGTTGTCAATGTATTGCTGCCCCAATAGCAAGCAATACATGTAAAATATCATGGGTGCGTGACTTAATCACTGAGCAGAAGAAAAGGGGTTGTCCTCCCTGCACCCCATATGTTTCAACTAAGTGTGTGAAGGGTCTCAAATTGCCATTGTTGAATCAATCACCTATGCCTGCCACTGCCTCGGCTGTCTTACTCAGCGTCTTAGTGGCACCCTCATTTTTGGAACATAATATAGTCCTAATCTGGGACCATATGTTACGTGAGAATCTTTTTAAATAAATGATATTATTTTCTTTCTTGAGATGACAGTATCGATAATTAGGTCCTGTTAGCAGAGGTAGGCATCCTCTTTTTGAATATGTCTAAGTTTTTCCCTGGGGACGATGAGGTAACCTACCCCTTTTATTCTTCTCCCTCCCTAACTTGTTTTAATTCTGCTCTTTCCAGTTCACACAATGCAGTTCAGCAACCTTTCTTGCTGTTGTTCGTTGTGTCAATTCTCTGTATACCCGGGCCTTAATGTACTGTGTACAGGATGATTTTCCTTTGTGGCTGCTTCTTCCATCTATTTGCTTTGGGTTAGGGGATCAAGGCTAATTTGGAATACATGATGAATGTGGTAATATAGCAATTGGGTGAATGTTACTAATAAATAGCGCAAGAACCATGTGGGATAAGAGACCGGGTGTTCACAAAAATATGCATGAACAAATAGCTAGAAAGCCTAATTTACAAGCCTTTTTGACCTCAAAAACTGTTAGTTTTGATTGTTTCTGGTTTAAGCATCAGGGGTTATTTCATGAGAATGATTGTTTAATTTTATAATGCCATAACATCGTTTTGAATAGTACACATGCACGAGATAGATTTTAGATTTGAATGTGGGTTCGTTCAGACTAAAATTTAATGGAAAATTTGTTGTGTGAAATTTCAGATACCACTGACGAAGAGCAAGCAATTGCTCGAAATGCATTGGGTCACGAATAAAAGAATGCTGCTGACAACTACTTTTTGTGTATGGATCGTATTTACAAGGGGACCTGGATGGGCACATGTTGATACGTAAAGTTTCAAAAGCAATTTGGTGACAATGTGGAACAGATGGAATCATAGAAGATAATATGACAAAGTAAAGGATAAAATATGGATAAACACGAATGAGACAAACAGACAAATATATGATGGATCTAGCATTCAAAATAAATGCAGTGCACCAGGTTGTGGAGTGTGAATGTTGCTCTCCCCACTTACGTAATTTGGAATAGAAGCACATTCATGTCCCAAGTGTAGAGTGTATGGAAACTGAATTATATCCAATTAACTCTGTTTATGAACAAACAGCGATTCAATGCTTGGCTATTGGGGGTGGTCCTGGCGTGCTGCATACTGAACTGTCTAGTGTGTGCTCGACCTGTGTGAGGTTTAGTGACCTGAGTGATGAGTGAGGTGGCAAGAAAACCATCAGTAACCCTGCATGGAAAGATGTTTCTAATTTGCTGTTTAATGTAGAAGGTGTTAGTCTCTCTTGCCGCTCTGTTGTTCTTCATATGATGTAACTTAGTTTACTATTTTTAAATTAGAGACTTTAAAGAGGTTTTATTGCCAAGGATTAAGGAACATATAGTACGGAATTAATTTAGTAGAGTTCTGGTCTTCTGACTTTAGAACATGGTAAATTACATTTTTGATAACATGTTGGGCATTGTCATAAATATTTGTGACGATTTTAAGTAATCATACAATAAAGTATTCATTCATTCATTCTAATAAAACCGTCTGTTGGTCTAGGTGACCCTGAAATTGAACAGTGCATCATTGGAAAGGTGGAGGATTGTGTAATTTTTGTGAGGTGAAGGACTGTTGTGAAATGTTTACTCTGATGTAGGTTGATTTGAAGGAGGTCATAAGACTAGTATTGTTAACTTGGCCCAAAGAGAAGATACTGAGTGTGAGATTGTAGTGGTTCTGATTAACTATCTCTGGGGGATGGGTAGAGGTGATCATTTAATTCCTTCCACTTGTAATAGAAAAACGATTTTGGAAACAACACATTGGTACCACCTTGCAACCAAGCAAAATTTCAGGAACTTGTTTTGATGACCTGTAGTGTTTAGTGAAGTGGAGAAAGTGGAGCAAGAATGTAGAGAGTGCAGCCTGAGTCACAAACATTTGATTGTGGCTTCTCCTTCTGCTATCCCTGTTCCGTGTCCTGTGAGAGTTTGCCGTACTTGGCCCTTTTCACATACTTCCCACATACCGGAGGTACAGGATTGCTTTAATTGATCATCTTTCTTGCTGGGTGGAAGTCTGAGGAAACACACAAAATATAATAAGTGTTTTTATGGATATATTTTCCAGAAAAGAAGAACTTAATGACATTCTCATGGAAAATGTAGTGCTGTTCACTTCTTCAACCATGTAGGAATTTCTGGACAGATGCTGAATCAAACAACTGCGCATGCCTCGTTATCATCCAGGGTGACCTGGACATTTGAAAGGTACTGGTTGAATGTACAAAGTGCTTACAAGTCTAATGCTGATTGTGTTGATGCTGTGAGAGGCATGTTATGGTCCTAAAGAACAACTCTGTACTATGTTACTGGCAAAACACCCTTTAAACTAATGCGGAGGCATTACGTAATTTCCTCATTGTTCATTTTACAAACACAGCTATATACATATGAATGCCACACTCCCAACAAGTTCCCCAGTTTCAGTACGTGTTGAAAATAGCTTAGTGCCCACCTGCAAAAGAGCTCTAATTTATGTAGGACCAATGTACAATGTGTCATTAACAGGGATACACTTACAACCAGAAAGACTAATCAAGGTTAACACGTTTCTTTATGTCCAAATGTATCTGTCCACATTTGTTTCAATATAATGAAGTCCAGTTTTAAACACCACACTGCTCTGTGATCAAAAGGCCAAAAAATATTTTCAATTCTTTAAAAAAAAATCCGCTGAGTCAACACATTTTGTTCCCTTAAGCAAGGAACTTCTTGAGGGCTGTAAATTATACACAATATAACATTAAAAAATCTTATTTCAACTAAAAGCAACAGGTATATGTATAGACACAGATTTCACATATAGTCATATCTATACATCTATATACAGTAGAATGGCAAGAAAATAATTATTAGATATACAATTTCATTCTGTACTTTTTAATATTTCATTTTTTTTTTTTAAAGTGGCTAACATCTATACTGCCTTTCAGACTTCGACTGTTGAGGGCTTCCCTGCTAGGGCTATGGAAGAAGCAGATGTGTTTATTTATATTTATTTAGATTGCAATCTCAGGATGGCCCCTCAAATTAACAGGGTTGCTGCCATGTGTTTTGGGTCCCTTTAAAGCCTGCAAAGAACTCTGGGGCTCCTGCAAGTACCTGCACAGAGAACTGTGGTGCAGGCGTTAATTACATCTTGGTTGGACTACGGCATTATACTGTATTGGGGTATCTCAATGTCCATCTTGAAACGATTGCATATAGTTCAAACGTGGCTGCTAGGTTAGTTTGTTGTATTCCTCGTCATACTTTAGCTTCCACATACCTGTGTGATACACTCGTTACCCATTAAATAACGGATTCAGTTTAAGGTACTATGTATCATGTGAACAGGGGATGTGGTCAACGAGTATCTTATAAATCAAAAAGTACCAGGCTCCATGCACATGTTAGGTGCTCTCTTTTTTAACTTGTTTATAGCTTTTGATTTAGACTTTTGTGACAGTGTACTGTGTTAGGGAATGTTGTTGATTAATAATGTAATGGATTATGTCAACCGTTTCTCTTTTTTTCTCTTCTTTTTTGGTGTCTTTTATGAATTTTTAAACCATTAAATCGATTTGTATTTTTGCATAATTGAATGTGTTCCGATTATCTGTTGGCGGTCTACGGCTTAATCTTCTTGAGTATGGACTAGGCGTAATTGGAGGTGAGAAATCAGGTTTGAATGTAATGTACAGAACGGATGATGTCTAGATAATATAATATTGTCCAAAGGATACTGTTCTTTCATCACTATCATGTATAGAGCAATGGCCTAGAAGGCTACTGATTTCATCAACAAACTAGACTCCCCCTGTGCTCCCATCCGTGCTTTTCGCTCATGTAACCTGAGCCTTGCAGTTATTATATGGGTAAAGCTGGTTGGGCAAGAAGGCCAGTCTTTTAGATATCTTGGCCCTGAGCTCTGGAATCTGCTTCCTCCAGAAGTTCAAACTGCAAAGTTTTTTTGCAAGAAACTCAAGACTTGGCTCTTCTTACTGCTGTAAGTGCCTCTATCCTCTCTCTGTTGGTGCTAAGGTGCCCTCTGGCCAGCCATGCATGTTACAAATTCAATAATAATAACATTAATAAGTCAATATTTGAATCCATAACAATAGACATTCATTTTTCTCTAGTATATCTTTTTATTCAAATTGTAATTTTCTGCTTGCCATGTCTTACAGTGTCTTACACTGATACAAGTTGTACATTTTCAACATTAAACCATAAACATCGAAGGAAGTTCATCATCTCTTAATTCAAAGAGTATTTAAAATGTATGAGACAGCCAGAAATTATCTATAATTCTACACACAGTGGATGATAGTTTTGTCATCTAATAATTGTTAAACTGTGGTAATTAAGTCATGCTTCTATGTGAAAGGGCACACGCCAAATGAGTACATTTACTACCTACATCAATATTTCTCTTGTTCAATAAATCATTCTCATAACTTATTCCATAATTAAAAACATTTTGTCATCCTTGTTAAAATTTCGAATGGGATACTTGCATTTAGAAAAAACCCTGATGTTGCACGGCTGCAGGTTTTCTCCACAGGTACATGGTATCTCAGGGAGGCATATACATAAATATGCATATATAATCAATTGCCTATCCTCATTACATGTATAAACTAATTAAAACTACTATTTTTTTTATCACTAAAACAGGTACCAATTCAGTGATATAAATTATTGTGATCATTAAGGTATATTTGTAAAGCACAATAAGTAACAATCTTGCTGACCTTTCATTCCCCGTCTTCTAAAATTTTAATTTTGGTTAAATTCACTAGTATTTTATGTGTCTATAGATGGAGTATTATGTTCCAGAACAAAAATAAATTATGTTCAGGAATGAATGACCACCAAATTGTAATATAGATTTCCTAATTGCATTGGTCATTATATTGGATTATATTCCTCTTAAAAGACAAAATGCACATCCATTTTCAGTGGTTACCCCAAACAATTATAATCATGTATGAAACAAGCGAGTACCAAAAGATCACTATTGTTCTATCCCCAATATATTTAGCATGATGGTACAGTAAGTACATTTAATTTTCAGTGGTTGTTGTAAATCATTAATGCCCATGTATGACACATGTCTGCATACTCTAGAGGTACCATCTTCATTCCACAGTTTAATCACCACTCTAGTATGCAATGCCATAACAGATAAACACATTTTGTAACATTATTTAAATTAACTGCATAGTCTAAATCCATGTAATAGATACTGAACATGCATTAATATCCTTCTCATAAACAATTATTCTCCATAAACTCCATGGATCGGTGTACAATGTCACCAGTATTTTGTTTGTCTCCACATGACGTATGGTGTTCCAAACAGGTGCAATCATTGTGTACCTAATATTGTATTGTATTGTATTGGGGATTTGTATAGCGCTCGGCTGCCCCAGCAAAGGGGCGTCCCGGCGCTGCGAGCAGAACTAAAAACGGAAGGGAATATCAGAAGAAAAGAGAACAGTTACTGGAAGAGAAGGGTTTTAATGGCTTTTCTAAAAGCCAGAAGATCCTGCATGCCACGAATAGTACACTGCATCAGAATGCGTTGATGTAATTTTTAGGTCGAGCCTAGGCAGCGCGCATGCGGTGTCTGCAAGACCTGTAGTAAACAGTATCTTGAATGTAATCCCACCTGCCGCTTTCCATTGGTTCACTCCGGTCTTGCTCTGCTTTCCTGTCTCATTATCGGCAGGCGCTCCGATACTTCACTTCTGTTTTGTGGGAAGCAGCAACTACCAACAACAGTTAAGTTACGCTGTAGGTCTGTATATCTTTCGTTTTGGGGCTACTTAATTAGTTACATTTTATGGAATCCCCATGGCGCACGCATCACAGGTTGCCACGTGTAATATTTTAATATGCACAGGTGCCGTCATATTGAAGCACTGCGCCCGCTATCATTATTATTACTTTTTATTATTACCATGTCGCCCGCTTCACGGGCCACCATGTGTGTAATGTTTATGAGCAAGGGCGCCATGTTTTCTTTCACTTTGAGTAGTCGGCTAAAATCGTCTATCGGGTGACCAAAAACCAGGGCTCGAGTCGGGGTACCACGCGGGTGGACGGCGTCCCCCCACTTATTTTACCGGGGGGACACCATCCCCCCTGCCAAACAGTGACTTGTGCCCTGATTGCAATGTCCCGTTCCTTGGCACGGTGGCATTCCCCGGGACCTTTGCGCCCGAGCGTCTCGCGCAGTACAAATAGCTCGCGCTGTTTCATCACCACCTCCTTCCTTTGGCCTTTTCACACCCATCACTCGTGACAGACTGATGTGCATACCACAACATGCCCTCATTAAAGCGCACAATCACACCAGACAAAGGCTTCACAGCTCTCATTGTAAGTGAGCTGTGACGCTGCCGTGTTCAGCCAGAGTTGACACCCCTGTGGCTAATGAGGCCAGACACTGCCAGGGCCACTGAAAGGCCGGCAGTAGCCACCCCTGGCAGGTTTATGGCCCAATCAACGCCGGCTTCAAATCTATCTCCTTGGTTCTCACGCCTGCTTCTCTCACACTTACATTTCCAGTTCGGCTCATCTTATCAGCGTAACCTAAACAGGGCTCGAGCCGGGGTACCACGCGGGTGGACGGTGTCGCCCCCGTCCCCCTTGCTAAACAGCTGGACTTCACTCTTTGGTCTCTCTGGGACGAGGAGCTTGTCACCTTTGACGTCACTTCCTGTCGTGACGTCACTTCCGGTGACAGCGTCCCCCCACTTCTTTTTTTACGACTTGTGCCCTGCCAAAAACATACATACACTACAAAATTCAGTCACAATTCACACACAATAGACGATCTTAGTGACGCATTCATGTTCCCACACTAAACAAAACCAAACTCTGAAGCTTGTTTTTACACAAACAAACGTGGCCTCTGCGTCTTGGGTCTTTGTCTGCAATGTCACCTCAGGCGGGTGCAATGCTGTAGGTTTCAGCATGACGCCCGCAATGGGTCCTCATTTCTAAATGCTGTGGCGGTGGGGGGTGAGGGGATTATTACAACTAAGAATATGTAGGTTCGAGTCTCAGCGTCGGCTGCCCATCATGTAATTTTTTTAACAAATAATTACGTTTACCCGTACTTGCAAAAACATGAATGTTTCCATTGTGTAATGAAACTGGTGCTCACCTAAAGTGCTCCGATATCGTCAGGTTTAGTTTGCACGATATAAAGCTGCAAAATGTATAGCGTCATTAACAAGCTGCCAGACTTTAATGAGGGAGGGGGGCTGTTTTGCCTAGTGTTTCCTGTGTGTTACAGCTGGAGGCGGGCCAGAAGTGTTGCTAGGGCCGGCATCTTCTAGGCTTTTGTTGTAATTGATACACAAGGATCTCCTGATTGAAATAGAAGTGACAGGCTGGGCTGGCAGTAGGAGGACAGTGCTGGGCAAGATCGGAAGAAAAGGCAAGCGCAATATTAACACTAATATTTAGTTATTTATTTATTTATTTATTAATACAATTTGTAAAGCGCATACGTTTGCCCGTGGGCGTCTTGGCGCCTTGGCGCCTTGGCGCTAATATAAAAGAACATAAGCAATGCCCTACATGATCCGATATACCAAACTAAACAACAAAAGCATCGCACTCTGCAATTTTGTAATTTTTCTTAATAACACACATGGTATGTGCCTTACATGTGGAGCATTGAATCAACAATATCTAAAGCGCACAATGCAGTCCTAAGCACACAGCCCCTCAGGCTAATTACATTCTGCCAATTTAAATAAAGTTCACACAATCCAAATCCCATTACAAAACTGGAGGATCGCTTTGAGCCACAATGGTATTTTTGATTGATCAGTGAATATGTAGCACCAAGTCTGTCAGTTCACAATGATGATCACCTCACACTGAATGCTGGTCCACGACTGGTATCCCTCAAATGCACTGAGCTGCAGAAAACATTTTAAATTGTGACAAGAATAAAGTAGTTTATTAAAAAGCATTTGCAATGCAATAGGTCTCGCATTTGCGAGAGATTGAGCTATTGACATTAAATGACAATTCCTTTATTTATGTGTTAGTTTTCAAAACAGATAAATAAAAGACATTGCCAATTTCAACATCAATAGCTTAAACTCTCGCAAATGCGAGACCTATTGCATTACAAATGCTTGTTTAGTATGGATTGTGACTTTCCGGAGAACGTGACTACCATCTTAAAGCATCAATTTCTGAATATGTTCCTCTCCGTAGATCTGTTGTTTTTGAAAAGGTAAATTGCACCCCATATTCACAACAGTTAATCAACTATTTGTATTATATATATATAAAGGCAGGGCGTACCTAATGGGCACCAACTTTATCATCCTATTACTTTCATAGCACCAAGGCATTACAGAACAATATGTAAACTTTAATTGCCAGGTCAGTTGCAAGTGGCTGCCACACTGAAACATAAACGTTGCTATTAAGTAATCCTTAGGCAATCTTTTTTTCTCTGAAATGACAAAGTGTTACTCATTTAATTGTAATATTTAAATATTTATATTCATATATGGTAGAAACCGTGTTTTGAATAAATATTATTATTGCTTTCAACGCATTATCCTATAGCCTATCGAATTATTATGAGAACCAAGTGTTGTACAAATGCTTCATATGAAAGCTTGATATGATATTACTAACTTATTTAAGTCCTCATAGTATTGTACTAAATATATTGATGTCATCTCATGTTTATCCCTTTTGATAGGTGCTAGTACTCTCAGAACTGGTGTAATATTATCTAACATTACTTTCTCTTGCATAACATGATACTTTTTGACACTGAGACGTTTCGATGTGTATGTTGGTTCCCTTTAAAAAATAATGATTATCATGTTCTTCTTTGTGGCCCTTGCTTCCTGCTCTTAGATGGCAAAGGAAGGTAGGATCCTTCTAGCATGGTTACCCCCACCTTTTGCCTGGTGCCAGTGTGTTTTTGACTAGTCTGACTGGAATCCTGCTAAACAGGACCCCAGTCACTGTGCTTTCTCCCTAAATTTTACCATTGTAAGTATTTCTCAACAACCACAATTGGCTACTAGTGTATCCTTGTAAGTCCTTGGTATATAGTACTAAGGTACCTAGGTCACAGGTACACCAGGAATCTCCCATGGGCTGTAGCATGTATTGTGCCACCCATGAGGAACCACTCAAACTGTAACTACAGGCTGGCCATTGCAGCCTGTGTGAGTTGGTGCTAGCACCACTTATGACAGATATAAGTTTCCTTATATCTGATGTCACTACACTTAAAACCTATAAATCACCCCTATGGCAGGCCTTTCAGTCCTGAAGGCAGGGTGCCTCGTTATAAGTGTGAGGGTGCCCCTGCATGAGCAAAGCGATACAAAAGGGGATGATGGACGGAGTGTTTGAGCAAATCAAACACTCACCCCCAGTCAACTGATCTGGGTTTAATCCATCACCATTCTTAAGCCGTCCATCATCTCCTTTTGTATCGCTTTGTTCGCCCTAAGTGTGGCAGGGTATGCTCAGACGTGAGTCCCTTGTTCACATGGCCACTGGATTCAAGATAGCCTGGCTGATGAGGATTATGAATCCGAAACCGGTCCCAGGATGCTTGTTTCCGGTCCAGGAAAGACATGGCTTGGCAGTTCGGGCTGCACTGTTCCCATGAGGCACAGGGTCAGACTGATTTGCATATAGCCATGTCTGAACTGGGGTGGCTGAGTGAACTAAAGAATGGTGATGGATTAAACCCAGATCAGTTGACTGAGGGTGAGTGTTTGATTTGTTCAAACGCTCCGTCCATCATCTCCTTTTGTATCGCCCTGCATGAGCAAGACACCCCTACAAACCCCAGAGTTGATTCTCCAGGGTTTGTAAGTGCGAACAGCCATTTTTAGGTCTCGGCTAGCAAAAGTAGCACGAATGCGCTGCTCTCGTCATACGAGAGCTTCTGGGAATCAATACAGATTCCAAAGCTCTCGGAGGCGGAGTTGAAGCCCCCACCCATCTTTTTAATTGGTCCACGTCATCTTGCATGCAAAACGCTGGCTTCTCATTGTAAAGGAGGCTTCTTAGTCCCTCATTGTTGCCACATTGTCTACTTTTGGCCCCGCCCACTGGGATTTGATCTTTTACCTGCAGCGTGACACTCTCTCCTTCATTAGTCCCCAAGCACTTTTTTCTACTCACTCAGTTTTGGCAAAGTCAGCCGCGTGCTTATTTTTGCATCGCGCTTTCACTTAAAGTGAAAGCGGGATGCAAAAGTAAACGCGCGGCTGCCTTTGCGGTACTGAGCTTGCTTCATGTAACCCTTCGAACTAATAGATCTGGAATACACACACAAGATAAAAATGCATGGTGGAAAATGAAACATTAAATACTTGGAAAGGCGCACAATTACATATTGGAAGATTGAATTCAAGATTTGAAGCGAGTGCATTTAAATACCATTTTAAATAAACAATGTTATCCAAACGCCGAGTCTGCAAAACTCAAGCCTTCCGGGGCAGGGTTTCAACCTTTCTCTCTGTCTGTTAATATGCAAATCAACATGAGAAGGGGGCACAATGCATGATGGACTGCATTACAATGGGGAGGGGACAAGACTGTTGATTCAGTAAGCTCACCTTCCTGCTGTAATACTGTTCAGAAAGCGAGACTTTAGTTCCAATCAATATTAAAATTCCAGATCACCGTAACAAAATGAGGGTCTTTACTGGTCATCAGTGATACGCTAGCATTACTTAAGCAACCATCCTTATCTTGGAGTTGCGCTGCTGTTCAATGAACGTATAGTGAGGGCAGCACTGCTAACACCTTAACAACACGTATGCGCCAATATTACGACAGCTTTAGAAAGATGCAATTTTTGGACCCCTTCGTTCTACTCATCGTCCAACAAATAAGAAATCAACTATTACCATCATCAAGCTCCAAGATTTATAATTGCCTATAGGTAGCAGCACCATTGACTGAGATGAGCATGTCTGCTTATTTCTTGCCAACGGCTGAAGAATACCGCTGAGACCCTAGCATTCAAACTGTTAGTTGAGGTAAATGAAACAGCAGTTCACCCATTATACTATGCCCACGAAAGCGAATAAGGTGAATTACTATTTCAACTCTTGTCTTCGAACATCTGAGGATGTGTTTGAGAGCCTTCCATTTCTTTAAGAATAAAAAACAAGCATTGAAAATGCAATAGGTCTCGCCTTTAAGTTAAAGCCATTTGCTTTGCTAATGGTATTGTATAGTAACGCGAAGGGCTTTATCTTAATGAAAGTGAGACCTATTGCATTTTTAATGCTTGTTATACATATAGTGGACATCAGTCATTACGAGATGTCTAACTATATAGTGGCTGCATTGAATCCGGTCATATTTGGTATTGAACATGTTGGAATCATACCCCAACATTGATTCCAGTGTTGGAAGTATGATCCAATGTACTGAGGGGCTCCTTTGGGTTACAGCCTTTCATGGTCTAACAGCAAGCTAGTGCTGCTGCCGACCCCAAACATGACTCTGCCCTCTTCCTGCTGAGCCAAGCTAGAGCAGAGCAATGTAGAACAACAGGTTTCCTGTCACAAGGAGGTGTGGCCACCTCCCAGACAGGACTTAGTGTATTGGGCTGGGGTGGGGATGCTTACCAGTGCCACCAGACTGCTTTGAAGGGCACATTTGGTGCCCTCCTTGTCCTTGCAGTTGGAACCAGTTCTGGGAGCCCTTGACTCCTGCTCTGGCACAAAACTGGACAAAGGATGTGGGAGTATCCCCCTCTGTCCAGCCCCTCTTCTGGGAGGGGCCACTGAGTTGTCCTCATCCCCTTACCTGTAGGTAGGTCCTCAAATTCATCATGGGGCAAGATTCAAGCCTGTAATCACATCACTCTTTGACCGTCTGGACACTTGGACTTCGCCTGAAACCGAGACTACTTCAATGAAGATTCCTGCTGCTCCTGGTCTCGCTGTTCTGCAAGTCTTATTTGTCATCTGTGTCTGGGCTTCTTCCAGGATCACAACAGACCTGTGGGCATCAAAGAAACCCAAAGTAATCTCCCTTGGAGTGAATGAGTCACTCGTCTGCATCTGCAGGGACCGGAATAAAGCTGATTGATCTGCTTCTCCTAACATGCCACAGACGTCAAAAGGCTCCGCAACACAGGTGGTGGTTCTACAACTCCCATGAGGCCTGGCCTGTCCTCTCTGCAATTTTGAGGCCAGTATCCCTTGTTGGAACCCCTGGGACCAAACCCCTGTGCACCGCATTGACTTGCCATTACCAAGGCTTGCTTGCTCTGCACACCAGAGATCTTTGGGTTACGAAAAGCTCTAGCCTCCAGCATCTCTTCCTGCCAAGTACAGCATCCTCACCATATCCTATGCACCGTGGACCTTTCTTCTTGGTGAGCTGCTCGAGGTCTTCTTGCTACACCTGTACCTTCAGCCAGTGGATCCTCTTGAGGGTCTTCTTCTGCTTCAGTGGGCTCCCCTGCTTACTCGGGCCTGCGCTGAATCAGCTACATGTGTTGAGTGCCTTGGACCTGGCTGGTCCAAACGTTGCTCCTTCTTCACTTTCCATGCCTGTTGCAGCTTCCAAGGATTGTTGGATACCGACCCCCATGGTACTCGACTTCCGAAATGGGACAGCTCGTGCACAGCTCCTCGCTTTCCTCAGCATCGCCTGGTCCTCAGAGCTGCAGTGACAAGGCACCCGTCAACTCTTCTGAACCATCCATCATCCGTGGCCATTGCTCTTCCGTGTCTCCTGGTCACCTCCAAGTGGCATAGACACTGTCCCCTCTGCTTACAGGTTCTTCACTTCAAGAATCCACCCATAGATTCTACCAGACTCTTGCACAGTCTTCTCAAGCTGTATCTTTCCTGAAGTCCTCCATTGTGGTGTAGGCTGGTTTCCGATGTCACTTCATACCAATGTACCAATGTACCCAGCTTCCCTGGTGTAGGTATCCTGGTTCCTGAGTATCAATGGGTGGAGTGACCCTCCAACCTTCTGTCTTACATGGGGTTTCTTCAGGGTCCACAGAGATTGGTCCTTCTTAAAAAATGCAACCACGACTTTCACGTTGACTTCTTTTGGACACACTGCTGTGTTTCCACCTCTGTACACAGCCTCCGTGGGGTTAATGGGTACTTACCTTGGGTGGTTCCTTATGTTCCCAGCTCTTCTGATTTTCCTTGGTTTAAGTACCAACTTCTGTTGCAGTTCGTATTCCACTTTCTTAATATATGGAGACCACTGTGTTTTGTGCTACTTAACTTATTGTAAATTATATGCAAATTCCTAGTCAGAGTTACATCACAGATTATCAATCAAATACTTAAAATATTGAAGGATCTGCTCTGGTGGGCCTGTTTGTAGCAGTCTTCATCTTCTCGTTTTCAATCCTGGGATAAAATTTTCCGCACTACATATTTGGTTTGCACTGCATGCAATACAAGGTGAAGATTTTAAGTTATAATTTGTTCTTCTATTCTGTTTTCTGTAGCACTTGTGCTGGTACATTTTTTAGGATTTGCGTCCTGTGTTTCTGGTGTTTTGGTTTGTTTTTCCTGTTACAGTTTAAACCTCTTTTTCATGTTTCGACTTGAGGTGTTGTGTCATTGTAATACATTGTAATTGCATGTACATAGCCCTTACTACCACTGCTGAAGTGTTTAAGTGCTTTACATTGGTCTGAAGGCAGCTCCAGGGATCCCCAGTTAGAGGCTAGTCTGTCTATTGTTTATTGGCACATGTGACACAATAGGCTGTGTTCGGAGAGAGCAGGTGTTCCAGGATGGAAATTAGGAGAGTGTAATTTGAAGGGATTAAGGGGAGGCAAAGATCAGAAGTTTTAAGCAAAGTAATGTAGAGGAGGATTTTTGACAGCATGCAATATGAGGATGCAAATCTGTAGAAAGATACAACATTATGTGCATATGAGCTTTTGCTCTCCTAGATAGTTTTCATCAGCACTAGATTCATATGATCAGTCTGCCTGCTGCTCGGCTACCTCTAGACCACTGCTTTAGGAAGGACAGCTGATCGACTCAGGAGTTGTAAGTGTAATGTAATGGCTGGACGCATATGTTGGGAAATATCAAGAGATTTATGTAGCGCTCAAGGGAAGAAGTATCATTGAGATGATAGTAACATTAGAGCCTATATGGGACAAATAATACAAACATTGAAAAGGAGTGTCTGCAAATGATGGTGCAGTTGCTTTTTGCTGATCACCCTTAAAGGTTGCCTCACCGTATTAATTACTAAAGCAGAGTGGATTTGGAATCCTCTTTGTTTAGCCTGGTACAGAAAGGAGGAGAGGAGAGCCCCAACCAGTCAATGGAAATGTATTACTGTCATTCCTGTTGGTGGAAAGTGGAAACTAAGGCACTGAGTTGAAGGGATGGGGCTAATCTACCGACAGAAACTTTATGAAGGCTTTGTTAGCAAGTGGTTGCTGGCTAATTCATCCTGAGCTCTTCCATTTGATAGATGTTAGGGTTGAGGTTGGGACTTTACTGTTCAAGGTGAGGAAGGTAATTGGTCAGTCCTGTTCTTTTGTCGGTTCCTCAATGATGCTTCAGGAAGATTTAAGTGTAGAGATTTTCACACTTCAGTTTGCCCATGTTGTAGGTGCTCCTGCATGGAGCCAGCTCTAGTGTGGTTCGTAGTCCCAAAAGAATAAAGACTTCTGCTCTCTGCCTTAATTTTGATTACAGAGCTATCAGTTGACCCCCCAGTCCTTTTCTGGATTGAGGGAAAGACGATGATGTTCGGAGGTAGAGGGGGAGGTCGTTCCACGACTTGACGGCAAAGTAGGAGAAGTAGCATCCTCCACTGCTGCTTGGCAGATGTGGGGAGTGTGTAAGCGAGGGCGAGGGAGGTGGATCACAGGTGTCTGGAGGGTTGGTGGAAGTTTAGGTGGTGATTGGTGTATGCTGGTCCTCGGTCGTGGAAAGCCTAGTAGACGTGTGTCAGCATCTTAAATTGGCGTCTTTTCTGGTTGGGGAGCCAGTGGAGGTTCCTGAGGTGGGGGGTGATGTGGGTCTGTCCGGGGAGGTCGAGTATGAATCTGGCAGCTGAGTTCTATATCATCTGCCTTTCCCTGTCTTCTATGCTGGAGAATCAGTGTAAATCTCCTCCATGATGGCCTCTTTAGAGTGTTTCTCTGATTTCACACTCTCCCCAGAACAAATGACTTCTTCCTCTGGAGCAGCAGAGAATGATCCTGGAATCTCCCCTTTTGGTCTCCCTGCCATGTCCAAGTTTGAAATGCAGTAGTAATGATCAGTAGTACCTGCAGTACTCTCTTGTTAATACATGAAGTGTCATATAATCAAAACCTAAGAATGGTCTTAAACTTGCCAAAAAGTGACCGAATTTAATTCAAAGTCCATGGACTTTAGAGAAAATCCCGCTTTCACTGCTAGACATGCTGGACCAGCAGACGTCAAGTCGAATCAGCATACATTTTTTAATTTTTTCAGTTCATTAGGAATCCATAACCTAAAACACAATTTGTCCACAGCCCCCAACTTTTTTTTAATAAAGGCAGACTGCATTTTTAAATGGTGCCCAAAGGTGTCTAAAGTTTGCGTCGAGTTACTGGGAAATTTCAATGGTTCTGTTATAGTGAATACATTCAGTATATGAAGAAAGCATTATTTAGACTTAAAACACATAGGCCCCTATTGATGAAAAAAATACAGTGGCGATTTGCACCTCCACTTGAATATACTTTTATGTTTCTTTTCAATTCACAAACATTACCAGAGGAAGGCCTTGACAGCTGTCCCAGTGGCATGTTTCCAGGCGTGCTTGTGGGAATGGCATGTGACCTCTCCTGCGGGCTCCTGTTCCTCCTTTGTGGAAATCTACAGTGTGAAGATTAAGGCACAGAGAAAAATGCACCCGCTGTGTAAATGTTTCTTTTTTTTCTCAGCAGGGAAATGTTTTTCTCTTGAATAAATTCCTTCCCTTACACCACTACAAAAGCAGAATGTAGTCTTCATAATCCCAATGTTTACATTTGTTAAATAAAGAAAGAAAATGTAACCATCATGCACCGAATCAAAATGTATCTGAATGTATCTTACATGTGTGTCTTCTGATCCTCAATGTCAGCACCAGAATGCTGCGTCTGCTTGAAATACTTTTTTCTACTTTGGCAATCTGATAAACTAGCTTTACACTTGCTACACACACTCCTGAACAAGCATTAGGAATGCATTAGGGCTCGGGTTTGTTTTAAGTTAGAGATAATGGCATTGTAAATGGCAATGTGTTTTAGGCACTCTGCACTACCACTCTGCACTCTGCACTACCAATCTGCACTCTGCACTCTCAATCTGCACTCTGCACTCTGCACTACCAATCTGCACTCTGCACTACCAATCTGCACTCTGCACTACCAATCTGCACTCTGCACTACCAATCTGCACTCTGCACTACCACTCTGCACTCTGCACTACCACTCTGCACTCTGCACTACCACTCTGCACTCTGCACTACCACTCTGCACTCTGCACTACCACTCTGCACTCTGCACTACCACTCTGCACTACCACTCTGCACTCTGCACTACCAATCTGCACTCTGCACTACCACTCTGATCTACGCACTACCACTCTGCACTACGCACTACCACTCGGCACTACGCACTACCACTCTGCACTACGCACTACCACTCTGCACTACGCACTACCACTCTGCACTACCACTCTGCACTACGCACTCTGCACTCTGCACTACCACTCTGCACTACGCACTACCACTCTGCACTACCACTCTGCACTACGCACTACCACTCTGCACTACCACTCTGCACTACGCACTACCACTCTGCACTACCACTCTGCACTACGCACTACCACTCTGCACTCTGCACTACCACTCTGCACTACGCACTACCACTCTGCACTACGCACTACCACTCTGCACTCTGCACTACCACTATGCACTCTGCACTACCACTCTGCACTACGCACTACCACTCTGCACTCTGCACTACCACTCTGCACTATGCACTACCACTCTGCACTACGCACTACCACTCTGCACTACGCACTACCACTCTGCACTACGCACTACCACTCTGCACTACCACTCTGCACTACGCACTCTGCACTACGCACTACCACTCTGCACTACGCACTCTGCACTCTGCACTCTGCACTACGCACTCTGCACTACGCACTCTGCACTCTGCACTCTGCACTACCACTCTGCACTACCACTCTGCACTACCACTCTGCACTACGCACTACCACTCTGCACTACGCACTACCACTCTGCACTACCACTCTGCACTCTGCACTATCACTCTGCACTACCACTCTGCACTACGCACTACCACTCTGCACTACGCACTACCACTCTGCACTACCACTCTGCACTACGCACTACCACTCTGCACTACGCACTACCACTCTGCACTACGCACTACCACTCTGCACTACCACTCTGCACTACGCACTACCACTCTGCACTACGCACTACCACTCTGCACTATGCACTACCACTCTGCACTACGCACTACCACTCTGCACTACGCACTACCACTCTGCACTCTGCACTCTGCACTACCACTCTGCACTACGCACTACCACTCTGCACTACCACTCTGCACTACGCACTACCACTCTGCACTACGCACTACCACTCTGCACTACGCACTACCACTCTGCACTACGCACTACCACTCTGCACTACGCACTACCACTCTGCACTACCACTCTGCACTACCACTCTGCACTACGCACTACCACTCTGCACTAGGCACTACCACTCTGCACTACGCACTACCACTCTGCACTACGCACTACCACTCTGCACTACGCACTACCACTCTGCACTACGCACTACCACTCTGCACTCTGCACTACCACTCTGCACTACGCACTACCACTCTGCACTCTGCACTACCACTCTGCACTACGCACTACCACTCTGCACTACCACTCTGCACTACCACTCTGCACTACGCACTACCACTCTGCACTCTGCACTACGCACTACCACTCTACACTACGCACTACCACTCTGCACTCTGCACTACCACTCTGCACTCTGCACTACCACTCTGCACTATGCACTACCACTCTGCACTACGCACTACCACTCTGCACTACGCACTACCACTCTGCACTACGCACTACCACTCTGCACTACGCACTACCACTCTGCACTCTGCACTACGCACTACCACTCTGCACTCTGCACTACCACTCTGCACTACGCACTACCACTCTGCACTACGCACTACCACTCTGCACTATGCACTACCACTCTGCACTACGCACTACCACTCTGCACTACGCACTACCACTCTGCACTACGCACTACCACTCTGCACTCTGCACTACCACTCTGCACTACGCACTACCACTCTGCACTCTGCACTACGCACTACCACTCTGCACTCTGCACTACCACTCTGCACTACGCACTACCACTCTGCACTCTGCACTACCACTCTGCACTACGCACTACCACTCTGCACTACGCACTACCACTCTGCACTATGCACTACCACTCTGCACTACGCACTACCACTCTGCACTACGCACTACCACTCTGCACTACGCACTACCACTCTGCACTACGCACTACCACTCTGCACTCTGCACTACCACTCTGCACTACGCACTACCACTCTGCACTACGCACTACCACTCTGCACTAGGCACTACCACTCTGCACTCTGCACTACCACTCTGCACTACGCACTACCACTCTGCACTACGCACTACCACTCTGCACTATGCACTACCACTCTGCACTACGCACTACCACTCTGCACTACGCACTACCACTCTGCACTCTGCACTACAACTCTGCACTACGCACTGCCACTCTGCACTACGCACTACCACTCTGCACTACGCACTACCACTCTGCACTACGCACTACCACTCTGCACTACGCACTACCACTCTGCACTACGCACTACCACTCTGCACTATGCACTACCACTCTGCACTCTGCACTATGCACTACCACTCTGCACTGCGCACTACCACTCTGCACTACGCACTAACACTCTGCACTCTGCACTACCACTCTGCACTCTGCACAATGCACTACCACTCTGCACTACACACTACCACTCTGCACTACGCACTACCACTCTGCACTACCACTCTGCACTACGCACTACCACTCTGCACTCTGCACTATGCACTACCACTCTGGACTACGCACTACCACTCTGCACTACGCACTACCACCCTGCACTACGCACTACCACTCTGCACTACGCACTACCACTCTGCACTCTGCACTACCACTCTGCACTCTGCACTACCACTCTGCACTCTGCACTGCCACTCTGCACTACGCACTACCCCTCTGCACTACGCACTACCACTCTGCACTACGCACTACCACTCTGCACTACCACTCTGCACTACGCACTACCACTCTGCACTACGCACTACCACTCTGCACTACGCACTACCACTCTGCACTATGCACTACCACTCTGCACTACGCACTACCACTCTGCACTACGCACTACCACTCTGCACTACCACTCTGCACTCTGCACTACCACTCTGCACTACGCACTACCACTCTGCACTACGCACTACCACTCTGCACTACGCACTACCACTCTGCACTACGCACTACCACTCTGCACTCTGCACTATGCACTACCACTCTGCACTCTGCACTACCACTCTGCACTACGCACTACCACTCTGCACTACGCACTACCACTCTGCACTACGCACTACCACTCTGCACTCTGCACTACCACTCTGCACTACCACTCTGCACTACGCACTACCACTCTGCACTCTGCACTACCACTCTGCACTACGCACTACCACTCTGCACTACCACTCTGCACTACGCACTACCACTCTGCACTACGCACTACCACTCTGCACTCTGCACTACGCACTACCACTCTACACTACGCACTACCACTCTGCACTCTGCACTACCACTCTGCACTCTGCACTACCACTCTGCACTACGCACTACCACTCTGCACTACGCACTACCACTCTGCACTACGCACTACCACTCTGCACTACGCGCTACCACTCTGCACTACGCACTACCACTCTGCACTCTGCACTACGCACTACGACTCTGCACTCTGCACTACCACTCTGCACTACGCACTACCACTCTGCACTACGCACTACCACTCTGCACTATGCACTACCACTCTGCACTACGCACTACCACTCTGCACTACACACTACCACTCTGCACTACGCACTACCACTCTGCACTACGCACTACCACTCTGCACTACACACTACCACTCTGCACTACGCACTACCACTCTGCACTCTGCACTACCACTCTGCACTACGCACTACCACTCTGCACTCTGCACTACGCACTACCACTCTGCACTCTGCACTACCACTCTGCACTACGCACTACCACTCTGCACTCTGCACTACCACTCTGCACTACGCACTACCACTCTGCACTACGCACTACCACTCTGCACTCTGCACTACCACTCTGCACTACGCACTACCACTCTGCACTACGCACTACCACTCTGCACTACGCACTACCACTCTGCACTCTGCACTACCACTCTGCACTACGCACTACCACTCTGCACTCTGCACTACGCACTACCACTCTGCACTCTGCACTACCACTCTGCACTACGCACTACCACTCTGCACTCTGCACTACCACTCTGCACTACGCACTACCACTCTGCACTACGCACTACCACTCTGCACTACGCACTACCACTCTGCACTACGCACTACCACTCTGCACTCTGCACTACCACTCTGCACTACGCACTACCACTCTGCACTACGCACTACCACTCTGCACTACGCACTACCACTCTGCACTACCACTCTGCACTACGCACTACCACTCTGCACTACGCACTACCACTCTGCACTACGCATTACCACTCTGCACTCTGCACTATGCACTACCACTCTGCACTACGCTCTACCACTCTGCACTACGCACTACCACTCTGCACTCTGCACTACCACTCTGCACTCTGCACTACGCACTACCACTCTGCACTACGCACTACCACTCTGCACTACGCACTACCACTCTGCACTACGCACTACCACTCTGCACTCTGCACTCTGCACTACCACTCTGCACTCTGCACTACCACTCTGCACTCTGCATTGCCACTCTGCACTACGCACTACCACTCTGCACTACGCACTACGACTCTGCACTACGCACTACCACTCTGCACTACGCACTACCACTCTGCACTACGCACTACCACTCTGCACTACGCACTACCACTCTGCACTACCACTCTGCACTCTGCACTACCACTCTGCACTACCACTCTGCACTACGCACTACCACTCTGCACTACGCACTACCACTCTGCACTACGCACTACCACTCTGCACTATGCACTACCACTCTGCACTCTGCACTACGCACTACCACTCTGCACTACGCACTACCACTCTGCACTACCACTCTGCACTACGCACTACCACTCTGCACTACGCACTACCACTCTGCACTACGCATTACCACTCTGCACTCTGCACTATGCACTACCACTCTGCACTACGCTCTACCACTCTGCACTACGCACTACCACTCTGCACTCTGCACTACCACTCTGCACTCTGCACTACGCACTACCACTCTGCACTACGCACTACCACTCTGCACTACGCACTACCACTCTGCACTACGCACTACCACTCTGCACTCTGCACTCTGCACTACCACTCTGCACTCTGCACTACCACTCTGCACTCTGCATTGCCACTCTGCACTACGCACTACCACTCTGCACTACGCACTACGACTCTGCACTACGCACTACCACTCTGCACTACGCACTACCACTCTGCACTACGCACTACCACTCTGCACTACGCACTACCACTCTGCACTACCACTCTGCACTCTGCACTACCACTCTGCACTACCACTCTGCACTACGCACTACCACTCTGCACTACGCACTACCACTCTGCACTACGCACTACCACTCTGCACTATGCACTACCACTCTGCACTCTGCACTACGCACTACCACTCTGCACTCTGCACTACCACTCTGCACTACGCACTACCACTCTGCACTACGCACTACCACTCTGCACTACACACTACCACTCTGCACTACGCACTACCACTCTGCACTACGCACTACCACTCTGCACTACGCACTACCACTCTGCACTCTGCACTACCACTCTGCACTCTGCACTACGCACTACCACTCTGCACTCTGCACTACCACTCTGCACTCTGCACTACCACTCTGCACTACGCACTACCACTCTGCACTACGCACTACCACTCTGCACTCTGCACTACGCACTACCACTCTGCACTCTGCACTACCACTCTGCACTACGCACTACCACTCTGCACTCTGCACTACCACTCTGCACTACGCACTACCACTCTGCACTACGCACTACCACTCTGCACTACACACTACCACTCTGCACTATGCACTACCACTCTGCACTACGCACTACCACTCTGCACTCTGCACTACCACTCTGCACTACGCACTACCACTCTGCACTACGCACTACCACTCTGCACTCTGCACTACCACTCTGCACTATGCACTACCACTCTGCACTACCCACTACCACTCTGCACTCTGCACTCTGCACTACCACTCTGCACTACGCACTACCACTCTGCACTACGCAGTACCACTCTGCACTACGCACTACCACTCCGCACTACGCACTACCACTCTGCACTACGCACTACCACTCTGCACTACCACTCTGCACTACGCACTACCACTCTGCACTACGCACTACCACTCTGCACTACGCACTACCACTCTGCTCTACGCACTACCACTCTGCACTCTGCACTACCACTCTGCACTCTGCACTACCACTCTGCACTACGCACTACCACTCTGCAATACGCACTACCACTCTGCACTACGCACTACCACTCTTCACTACCACTCTGCACTACGCACTACCACTCTGCACTCTGCACTATGGACTACCACTCTGCACTACGCACTACCACTCTGCACTACGCACTACCACTCTGCACTACGCAGTACCACTCTGCACTACGCACTACCACTCTGCACTACGCACTACCACTCTGCACTACGCACTACCACTCTGCACTACCACTCTGCACTACGCACTACCACTCTGCACTACGCACTACCACTCTGCACTACGCACTACCACTCTGCACTACGCACTACCACTCTGCACTCTGCACTACCACTCTGCACTCTGCACTACCACTCTGCACTACGCACTACCACTCTGCAATACGCACTACCACTCTGCACTACGCACTACCACTCTTCACTACCACTCTGCACTACGCACTACCACTCTGCACTCTGCACTATGGACTACCACTCTGCACTACGCACTACCACTCTGCACTACGCACTACCACTCTGCACTACGCACTACCACTCTGCACTCTGCACTCTGCCTTACCACTCTGCACTCTGCACTACCACTCTGCACTCTGCACTACCACTCTGCACTACGCACTACCACTCTGCACTACGCACTACCACTCTGCACTACGCACTACCACTCTGCACTACCACTCTGCACTACGCACTACCACTCTGCACTACGCACTACCACTCTGCACTACGCACTACCACTCTGCACTCTGCACTACCACTCTGCACTACCACTCTGCACTCTGCACTACGCACTACCACTTTGCACTACGCACTACCACTCTGCACTCTGCACTACCACTCTGCACTCTGCACTACCACTCTGCACTCTGCACTACGCACTACCACTCTGCACTCTGCACTACGCACTACCACTCTGCACTACGCACTACCACTCTGCACTACGCACTACCACTCTGCACTACGCACTACGCACTACCACTCTGCACTCTGCACTACCACTCTGCACTCTGCACTACGCACTACCACTCTGCACTCTGCACCACGCACTACCACTCTGCACTCTGCACTACGCACTACCACTCTGCACTACACACTACCACTCTGCACTACGCACTGCCACTCTGCACTACACACTACCACTCTGCACTGTGCACTACGCACTACCACTCTGCACTACGCACTACCACTCTGCACTCTGCACTACGCACTACCACTCTGCACTACGCACTACCACTCTGCACTCTGCACTACGCACTACCACTCTGCACTACGCACTACCACTCTGCACTACGCACTACCACTCTGCACTACGCACTAGCACTCTGCACTCTGCACTACGCACTACCACTCTGCACTACGCACTACCACTCTGCACTCTGCACTACGCACTACCACTCTGCACTACGCACTACCACTCTGCACTACGCACTACCACTCTGCACTACGCACTACCACTCTGCACTACGCACTACGCACTACCACTCTGCACTCTGCACTCTGCACTACCACTCTGCACTCTGCACTACCACTCTGCACTCTGCACTACGCACTACCACTCTGCACTCTGCACTATGCACTACCACTCTGCACTCTGCACTATGCACTACCACTCTGCACTACGCACTACCACTCTGCACTACGCACTACCACACTGCACTCTACACTCTGCACTACCACTCTGCACTACACACTACCACTCTGCACTCTGCACTACGCACTACCACTCTGCACTCTGCACTACGCACTACCACTCTGCACTCTGCACTACGCACTACCACTCTGCACTCTGCACTACGCACTACCACTCTGCACTACTCACTACTCTGCACTCACTTTTTAAGATACCTCGCATACAAGCACCCTTGCCTCGCCAATCCGCGTGTCTTCTAAAATAAAAGGGCGCAGTCTTTCAAGATTTCTGAAAAGATATTTCTGTTGTTGCACGAACATTTGCCTCTTCTCTGCGAGGAGTGATTTCCGTTGCTGTTTTCTCCTCCCTTCAATATGTTAGAGTTTAACAGAGATGTCCAGGGGTGCAGCAGGTGCAGTGACACCGGGGCCTCGAGGGTCTCACTTAATCCAGACAGTGCTGATGGCAAATAAAACACGCCGCAATCTACATAGGTGTTTTTGTTTATTGCGAAAATCTCTGTTAAACTCTAACATATTGAAGGGAGGATAAAACAGCTACGGAAATCACTCCTCGCAGAGAAGAGGCAAATGGGTGCTTGTATGCGAGGTATCTTAAAAAATACTGTGACTGCCCTTGAAGCTACAGGAAACTTCTTTCCATTATCTCCGCCGTGAACGTGGCACTCTGACAGCTCCTAATTAAAATGAATGGACTGCCGTGCGCGAAAGGTAAATGGTAAACGCGCGCATGATACATGCAATGCAATGGTGAACGCGCTCGCACCATCTGGATTGCATTACACGGGCACTCTGACAGCTCCTAATTAAGATTAATAAGTATGCCGTGCACGAAACCGCCGAAAATATGCCAAATCGGGCACGCGTAAATTACATATAGCCTATCACGTCAACGCTACTAAATAGACAGCACAGCGAAGACGAATCACTAGGCAGATGCCATAAAAAACTAAGGAATGTGCCAGCCGGACCCCTTTCTGAATTCTTTTTTTTTTTGAACGCATAAGAGCTCGGAAGCTCCGCCCCCACTTCGTGGTGGCGTAGGCCCGAGCCCTAAAAAGTGGTTACTTCTGAAAACTGCATTGAACCTTAATTTTGAACATGAGGCCGGATTTTGAGAAGCTGCTTGAATTGTGAGTAATTAACAAAAATAATAAAATATGGCTAAACACAAAATCTTTTGAACTATATTCGCATTATATATGAGACATCAAAAATGAATACCAATTTTGATAAACAAATAATTTTATTTTATTCAAGATAGCGATGCCAAAACACAAGTGAATGCGAAGCTGAGCCTCGACGGGGGATATCAGGTCTTAGTAGGTTACTAATGTGTTGTTTGTCAGAGCATGGTGCTGCTGCGACTGGAAATGTTTGGAAAACGTATTTTGAGACATCGTTTTATAATTCTATAAATAAAAGTGTGCTATATGGTGTTAGACTTATTACATAAGATACATAAGATACACTATTCTGTTAAACCTCCAATGCCTCTCTTTGTCCATAGTGGTCAACTTTCATAGTTCTGGCTTTAGCCAAAACATTTACTAACATTATATTTGTAGTATACTTATTGGACCTTTACCCATTGGTCTGTTTATTGTGTGATTCAAATTTGTTCTACATACTACAGCAGTGGATGGGGCAATGTGCCATCCCACATCGGCCATTGGCTAACTTCACTGTAGGTGATGCAATTCTGCCCTTTCTCAGCGAACCAACCCACAGGAAGTAGCTCTTCAGTGCCAGGGACTACAATGGCAACGCATGCCTTCTGAGACCAAAAGAAAATTCAACGTTTAGCCATTTCTTTTAAGTCCCAGCAGATCCCCCAACCATAAGATTTTGAAGCATGACAAAAGAAACAAGCCTTGACAAAGTCAAAAGTCCGGCATGTAACGTTTGATCAAGTGGCTTTGCTAAAGCTTGTTTCCTTACTGCACCTTCGTCTGCCTGGAGGCACTAGAGTACAGGACAGAAAAGGAACGGCTTTGCTCTAAGCTACTGTGATCCCTTCCTCTGGTGAAATGAATTCTTTGGGAACCAGATTTGTAGTGCTAAGAATGCAGTGCTGTGTCTTTTAATTATCACTCCACCGCAAACCTCTAATTTTCTTTCTTGAGCATGTTGTGATTGCATCAGGGTTTCTTCCTGCAAATGTTGGAGGATTTTTTCTTTGTAAATCAGTTTCCTCTGAGGGTGGGTTTAATACAGGAATGCATGCAGCTTCCTGTGAAAAATTGCCCGAGGTCACCCCGACCTTGAAACCGAGCATGTTCTGATGCTTTGCCAGTGAGAAATATCAATAACACACCGACAATGTAGCTTTACTAATAGGCGACATTAAAGGTATTTGGTTTCCCATATATTTGTCAGCAGAAAGCCGCTTACTGTATTATAACCAGTAAACCATTAAAGAACAGTTTTCATTGATGTTACATTACAATTTATTTTATTAATGTTTGTCAGCCTTATTAAACATAATTACTCTATTGAATGTTTGTACACTATTAATGGGTGCTATTAATTGATAGACTGCTCGTAAAATAAAACACCAACATAGTAGTATTGTGCACACATAATTATAGACATCATTTCTCAAACAATAAAAGACTAGTGAGTTGACATTGGCATATTGGATGACTGTTAATGTCATAATGTACTTTCTTTCGAAATACAATTATCTGTAAGTTTAACTTAAGTTCGAAAAGATGACTAATAATTCCAGTGCAAATGCAGTGTCCAACACCATTGTTATTTTTCTGCACAGGGCTTTCTAACGTGATTTGGTACAATAGAGGCGTGGTTGTTGTAATTTACTTTTGACATTAATAGCAGGAAGGTGCATGTAAATGACAAAACCTTGACCAAATATTTGTAAGTGCTGTTATGCCACTGAATTGTATTTGCTGGTACCTCAAAAAAATGGGGCCTTTTGGGGGTATTGTGCAGGGACATATAACTAAGTGGCTCTATGTGCTAAATCTAGACTAGGAATAAGACATTCAGGAAGTGGAGGCCGGGGAGAATGTATCTGATAGGTCACAGAGAGGGGTCAAGATGGTAGAGATAAGCGAATTTTGTTCATTTCCTTATTTAACATTGTGGACTTTATATGCAGCACAATATTCTCAAGGCTAGAATGCTACATGGAGGAGTCACAAGTTACAAAACTGCATGCCAGAGTTGTCTCGAACGGGTGAGTATTTATGAAACAGAGACCAAGGTATAGATGTCTTTCCTGCCCAGTGATGCAAAGCATTGCAAGGTTCTTATGGAATTCTGGAGTTTGTGCTCAATTAGCCTCACCAAGAGTAGCATTCTGTAGGACACTCAGTCAATGTTTTTCAGGTATGAGCAGAATAAGAATGACCTTGAAAAGGATTAATTAAAAGGACACATATGGTTTGATTAGTCACTCAACAAAGGCATACCCTCTCTGAATGAGAGTGAGGATAGGATGAGGTGGTAGGAATCACCCTTCCCTAACCGCAATGATTGACGGTTGTATGATGACACAACACAGGTCTGAACAACGCATTCCTGTACTAGGCAGTCTCAACCATGACAGCATCTTTACCACTCATGCCTTTACTACGCGATGTTGTGGTTAAAAACATGATGGATAAAGAGACGTATGCTAAAGATCATACCCCGACTCCCTGCCCTATAAACCATCCCTTTACACCCTGCCTTGCCCTGAGTCCCAAGAATTAACCCCATGCCCACAAAACTACCACAACCCCAGCCTCCCCTGCCCTGAGCCCTAAAAACTGTCCCCAACATTCCTAAAGTACCCCGACCAAGTCCTCCTGCCCTGAGGCCTAAAACTGTCCCATCCTGTAAACTGCCCCTTTTACCGCCTGCCATGAACCCTAAAAATTAACTTCACACTCGAAAAAGAACCCCAACCCCAGCCTCCCCCGCCCTGAGCCTTAAAAACTGTCCCCAACATTCCTAAAGTACTCTGACCCTGCATCCCCCTGCCCTGAGGCCTAAAACTGTCCCAGCCCTTAAAATTGTCCTTGTGCTCCCGCCGCACCCTGATCCCTAAAAACTGTCCCCACACCCTAAAAACGACCCCAGCCCCCCACCTTGAGCTCAAAAAACTGTCCCCTACACCTGGAAAGTACTCCGATCCAGTCCCCTCTGAGCCCTAAAACTGCTCCCTGTCCAATAAACAACCCAACACCCTCCTAAGCCCTAAAAACTACCCCATCCCAGAAATCTACCACCCCATCACCGCCTTAAGACCTGGCCCCAGCCCCATTTACCTCAGCGTGTTGTCCCACGATCCTTCCTCTTCCTGTGCCTGCCTATCCGCTCTGCAATTAGACCTCACATTGCCTTAACCACGTATATGTGTTGAGAAGGCATTTACGTGGTTAACACATGCGTGGTTCAGCTGGCGGGGAAATGGCACACTTTGCAGAGCCCGCGTTGTTAAGGTAATTTCCCTTGATTGACAGACTTGCCTAGGGTTTTACTACTTCATATTGACACCAACAATATAGTGATACAAGAATATCAAGGGACAAACTATCAATAGGTAAGCGCTTGTAGGGAAGTATAAATATACTATTCCTAAAGCTAATCTACAAACCATAAGATATATGTACCAGGTAGGTAAAGAAAATCTAGACTTCCTTACCTGTTAATTTTCTTTTTTTAAATGTTGTCCTTGATATTCTACCCCCCGATATTGTGGCTACGATATTGAGGGTGCCCACACTTGCCTGGACATTATTTACCCAGGCATAGTCAACAATAGAAATGGAGTTGTTTACTGTTTTGGATTAAATGTCTGTGGGCTGATGATGAAATCATATGCTTGCGCAAACAGCCCCCAAGCTCTTTACAGTGCTTCAGGCATATTTTAGTATTACAGAAGGTGCCACAGACCCTTGTGCATCCTTTTCTATAATACAATATGCACAAGTGGACACACAGGGCCCGATTTCGAGTTTCGGTGGTGCGAGGGCCGGCGGTATTCCACCGATATACCCCGCACCTCCGAGACAACACGCTGGCCACTCGCCAGATTACAAGTTATTTGTAGTTTGGTGGGTAGGCGGTGTGGCAGTCGCATGGTGGTGCCTCTTTCAAAGGCTGCTGTGCCTTTGAAAATGGCACCGCAATGGGAACGCATCACAAGGTTCCTGCACAGCATGGACTGAAAAGTCCATGCTGTGCAGGAACTCTTATGCATGCAAACAGCGGGGCATATGTTATGCCCCGTGTGCATGCACAAGTGGAGGGGGCTTTGTTTCCTCTCCGCCAGGGTTGACATGGAGGAGGAACCTCCATGTCACTGCCAGCGGAGACGAAACTCATAATATGCTTGGCGGGACCACGGCGATCCCACCAAGCTTATTGTGGCCTCTGACTGATGCGCCACCTCCACGGAACAGTGATTCCCTGGTGATGTAGATGGTCCTAGGGCTGTCGGACCGTCCAACTCATAATGGGGCGGTCAGACCGCCGGTGAGGCAGTGGCTGGACCGCCACCACTGCGCCACCATGAATTTGGCGGTCCTTGGACAGCCAGACTTGTAGTCAGGCCCACAGTGTGTAGAGGGTGTCCCTTATTTGCATGGGAATTCATCACATCTAAGAGAACAGTGCTCATGCAGCAAAATGTCTGGATTGGTAAAAAATGGGAAATGTGTGTGTGAAACTGCCTGCAGGCTATGTTCATATTTTAATCTACAGTCATGTTACTCTGGCTTGATGGAAAGAAATCAACGTGGAATACATTTAATTGTAAGAACAAACACAACGTTATTACCTACAGTGATTCTGTTCTATGATACAGTTTATTGATCTTTGGCTGAACTTTCACTGGAATGTGGTTGGTGTCAAGGTGGCAAAAAAGTCTACTACGAAACAGGATAAATCCCCTGGAACCGCAAATTGTTGGATAACGTTTAGATATGGCCAACCTAGATCAGATAGGATTTTATTCACACTTGAAGAGCAAATTCATCAATTTAACTTAATATTAAAAACATTTCTGGAACTACACGATTGCTAAAGTGTTCGGTTCTAATTAATATTGCCATCATTGTATAGCTTAAATTGTATATATGGATGTGCTTTCCCTGCGTTTCCTATGAGACTTCCATATTGCTCAGACATACACTTGCCTTGGGCTGAGAGGGACCCCATAAATTGTAAGGGCCCCTGAAGGTTGTCCCCATCCCACACCCCTGCAGATATGGTCCGATGTTGGAGAGCCAGCCATGTCAAAACTGGGGATATGGCAGAACATAGACACAGAGATTCCCTTTTCATCGCACATTTTCTGCTTCCCTCTGGTAATTGCTGATTCAAGTGCGCAAAGTCGTAAGTGGACTACTTCAGTCCAGTCTCAGAGAACTGGGGTGTCTGGTCACTGTAACTCAGAGTCCTGGCCACCTACCAGGAGCAGTGCTGACATAAATATTGGCATGCTTAACCTTTTATTCTATGATCCAGTTTTATCGTACAGTTTGCTCCACAACCTTGTACTCTAACCAACTCCATTGCACAGTAAACTAAACAATGGTTCCCAGGGGGGGGATCTAATAGCCTATACTTCCTAGGCAAACAATCACAAAGTGGTCAAGTCAAACATCAAACTTTATATATATATATATATATATATATATATATATATATATATATATATATATATATATATATATATATATTACCTACTGGCGGTCGCCAGCAGGTAGTTATAGTTAGGATTGTTTTCCATAGGAAATCCGCAACATTCTATTGGGAATAACTTTGGCGCCGAATGAGGGATCTGCATCTAATTATCCTAAACTTTGCCTCGCTGCGCTCCGCTCCTTCCCTGAAAGTTTCGGGGGGATCCGTCAAGCGGGGGCCGAGATAAAAGGGGGGTCCCAAAACGTGTTTTCCCCATGTTAATTTCCATAGGGCGGTTGGACTCACTTTTAGCCCGAACGGCTGAATGGATTTCCACCAAACTTGGCAAAATTGTAGGGACTGGTACCCCGATGTGCCTTTGCTATGTCTCAAGATATATGCTCCAGTGGTTTTTACGAAAATTAACTTTGAAAAAATATATATTGGGCTACATTGGCTATATATATGTTAGAGCCCAAATGTAGCCCAATGTAGCCCAATGTAGCCCAAAGATGGCCACCAGAGACAAAAAAAAACAAATGTAGCCCAAATATCAGCCAGATGTAGCCCAACTATAGCCCAATGACAGAATGTCCCAGAGTGTTCTAAAGAACAACTAGAGCGCTAACAGTCTTACTTATGACAAAAGTATGGCACACCTGAAGTCATCTTGATTGGAATAAAGTGTTAACACTTAAAACATTTAATTTGCAAAGGAACAAAATGAGGGGGTTCATTTTGCCATAGAAATTATGATTAGTGCTGAAGAAAGAAAAATTAGGGCACATTTTGAGTGACTTCTCAAATCCTCTTATATTTCATTAAAAAAATTCTGATATGCAGTCTCCCAAGATGGCCACCAGAGACAAAAGAGCCCAAATGTAGCCCAAATATCAGCCAGATGTAGCCCAACTATAGCCCAATGACAGAATGTCCCAGAGTGTTCAAAAGAACAACTAGAACGCTAACAGTCTTACTTATGACAAAAGTATGGCAAGCCTGAAGTCATCTTGATTTGAATAAAGTGGTAACACTTAATACATTTAATTTGAAAAGGAACAAAATGAGGGGTTTCATTTTGCCATTGAAATTTTATATATGTATATATTCACTGAAAAAAACATAGGTTACACACCAGTTATAGTTAGGAATTAGCATTTAAAAAACCTTTGAAATTCACTGAAAAAACCATAGGTTTCACACCAGTTATAGTTAGCTGGAAATTTTACTCGCATAAAACCATTGAAATTCCCACGTTATAGTTAGTTGGACTCACTATAACTTGCACGTCTGCAATGCACTGCTGATGACGTCACATATTACATCACTCATGCATATATTTAAATATTTAAACATTACTCGCTAATATATGTATTCACTATGATACACTTAACCAGTTAACCAATCAATTTAAAAAAAAAAAACACTGTCATGAGTGATGTAATATGTGACGTCATCAGCAGTGCATTGCAGACGTGCAAGTTATAGTGAGTCCAACTAACTATAATGTGGGAATTTCAATGGTTTTATGAGAGTAAAATTTCCAGCTAACTATAACTGGTGTGAAACCTATGGTTTTTTCAGTGAATATATATATATATATATATATATATATTCACTGAAAAAACCATAGGTTATAGACCATATATAGTTAGGAATTAGCATTTACAAAACCTTGAAAATTCACTGAAAAAACCATAGGTTATAGACCATATATAGTTAGGAATTAGCATTTAAAAAACCTTATTTTACTCACACAAAACCATTGAAATTCCATATATAGTTAGTTGCACTAACTATATATTGCGCACCCGCAATCCACTGCTGATGATGTCACATATTACATCATTCATGACATGGTCAGTGACATCACTGATGACATCACTGATGACATCTCAAATGACATCACTGATGACATCACTGATGACAACATCCAGTGACTATGTTTCTGTAAAGTTAAAATATGTCTTACATATTGAAGAATGAGTGGATGTATAAGTGTCTGGACGAAGGATTTAGTAGGTGCATGACTGAATGTATGAGTGAGTGATTAAATGTGTCTCACTGAGTGCATGGGTTAGTGACTAAACTGTCTTAATTTGTGCATCATTATGTCTGTTGTTCTGTAAACTGCTGCATGTGTTGATCAGTAGCTATATGAGTAACTATATGGGTTATTGATTGATTGCCCAAGTATTTGCATGGGAGACTGAGTGTGTGTGTGGCTGGATGGGAGGTGTGTGACTCTGTACAGATCAATGTGTACTTGTATCAATGATTGTATAAGAGAGTAAGTATGTGTTAGTATATGGTTGAAAACGTAAGGTGCTCTATGTTTAACTGTATAGAGTAGAAAATGGAAGTGTGATTGATTCTTTACAGGACTGACTAGGTGTGTGAGTAACTCCATGGATGAGTGGCAGAGTGTGAGTGTCTGTATAGGTGTATGAGTGCATATGATTGTGTTGTAAACATGAGTGATTGTATGTATGAATGATTGTATGGGTGAATGAGTGAATGTGTGTGTAGACGTAGGAATCAGTGAGTACGTATGTAGTAACTAGTATTGGTGTGTCAATGGTTTCAAAAATTATACTCTGTTTTTAACACTGGGTGAAACAGAGGTTATATTAAAATGTGAGGAGATGCATTGTATTGTCACATGAATGATATCATCAGTGATGTGGTCATTGATGTCAAATGAGATGTCATCAGTGATGTCATCAGTGATGTCATTTGAGATGTCATCAGTGATGTCATCAGTGATGTCACTGACCATGTCATGAATGATGTAATATGTGACATCATCAGCAGTGGATTGCGGGTGCGCAATATATAGTTAGTGCAACTAACTATATATGGAATTTCAATGGTTTTGTGTGAGTAAAATAAGGTTTTTTAAATGCTAATTCCTAACTATATATGGTCTATAACCTATGGTTTTTTCAGTGAATTTTCAAGGTTTTGTAAATGCTAATTCCTAACTATATATGGTCTATAACCTATGGTTTTTTCAGTGAATTTCAATGGTTTTTTAATAGCAAATATCATAAGCTGTCGAATGTCAAGTACGTGGTAAGAATTTTTTTTTTCGTGTTTATGCACACTGATCTGCTTTGATTGCTGCCCCCCACCCCTCATTTCTATTAGGAGTACTCTCTCTTTGCAGATAGTGAAGGGTAGTTAATGCAGCCCTTTCCCCCTTTGTAATCCGTCGTGCCTGCTTCTCTCTCCATTTGATTGATTGTTCTCTTTGGTTCATTCTCTATTTACAAACAAGCACAGAGTCGCAATACTCTGTTTAGTCTTTGCAGATAGCGAAAAATCGTGTAAAAAAACAAAAGGAATCGAGCAAAATCAGTAGGCCACTAATGGGATCTCTTTTGACCTCGCTAAAATAGAAACATTAGGAACAACCTGTTGAAAATAGCAATGCGTATGTATATAAGCGGCGTTCATTTGTGTTCACAATACCCCTTGTTGATTGTTTCAATCGAGCATTGAATTGTTCGAAGTTAATTCTCTTAACGATCTTCTCTACCTGCAAACGAGGAAGAATAGGAATATTCTATCTCCCTTTGCAGATAGTGAAGGGTAGGTAACGCAAGCCTTTAACACGTCGTACCTATTTCATTCCTCATTGATTGATTGATTGTCCGAACATTGACTGTTTGGGAATTAGTTCTTTTTGGAGGTATTCCCTGTTTGCAAATAAACGTAGGAAAATCTTTGCAAGTAGTGAAAGGGTACGTAATGCGGACCGTTCTCCCCCGTTGTAATCTGTCATGCCTATCTACTCCCCACTGATTGATGCACCTTTTTCACCCGGACCATTTACTAGAGATACGTCATCTGGCCCGACCAGAGAGCACCCCTAGTGAAAAGGACATATGCAATAATAACGAAGTGATCACTGTATCCTGTTAACAGAAACTTTACCATGAAACAACCTGGAAAGAAAAAAATAGGAAAACGAAAATCAGTAGGCCACTGATGAACATGAACTTTTATTAAACAACGAACAAAGAAACGATAACATAACGTAATGATAAAACCTATTAATGTCCTAGAAACAAGAAAACGTTAAAATATGCCAGTGGTGAGAGACCAGAAAAACAGTAAGAGAAACCAAATCACCCCTCGCTGTCCCACCGCCTGCCACGCCAAAAAAATCGATAGACTAGGGAAAATGCAAGTCAGTAGAACATCCACCCCCACTCTGGAAACTTCCAAGGTGGGGCAGGGTTCCGGCTACGCCCAGCCGGGAGCAGCCCATATAAGGCAGGTTCTGCTGCCACGCCTCGGCCAGGAGATCCTAACGTAGGGTGTAGCCGGAGGAGAGGCCGAGACCAGCGGGACCCGGCCAGGGGATTGCCTTTACAACGCTGAACAGTTGCAGGGGGGGGGAATGTCTCCTCGACCCTCCCCTCTCTCTCCCAGTCCGGCCGCGGTGGCCCTTGAGAGTTGCAGGTAGTCCCGCCACATGCTCTTCCGGTCCGACCACCAACGGTCGGGGGGCCGAGGCCGACGGGATCCGGCTGCAGCCGATAAACCAAGAAACCCGTTCATGGGGCCAGAGCCAGGGGCGTCCGGCCGACATCCACCGGAAGCCCGGCCCGAAGACGGACGGGACACTTCTTTCTTTTATAATGGCTGCGACAACACTGGAGGGGGATGTCTTGCACATGCCTCCGACCCCCCCTCGTCCTCATCGCCTGGTCCGGCCATAACAAATCTCAAGCGAGACGCCGTGGGGTGCACTGGGAGGGAGAGACGGTGCGAACAGGCCTCTCCCGCCTCCCCAGGTGGAGGCTTCCCAGCTGCACCCTCAGCGCTCCAGGCGGTGGCATCCTAACAACTCCAGTGCTGCACAGTTTCGGAACGACCTAGATAACGGTTCTTCCACTGTGGCCATGCTGCAACGTCTCGCCCGGCAGGGTGGAGCCCGTCCGCTCATGTGACCCCGCGATCGCCGGTAGCTGCCGAACTCTCAAAATGGCGGTCGACCTGGCAAGAGCGGGCCCAACATAAAGAAATGGCCCGGTCACTGGTTGACTCCACCACCGTAGTCCTCCACGACCTTGAAGATTCTAGAGGAGCCGCGGGAGTCTCCGACCCCCGATGGGGAATGACTGCCATGATCGCCCGTGGAGTGACGAAACTGTATCCGCGGGACGTCGGCGCTCCCATGCTGGCGCCAGCCTCACTTTGAATGACTAGAATCCTGCAGACCTCACTTCCGGTGAAAGCACAGTGTGACCCGGTAGGAAAAATTATTGCACCCCCTCCCCTTTTTGACTGATAGTTCAAACCACCGATCCTTTCCTTTGCCCTTTTAACGGAACTTTGGACTGCCTCCCCCTCTTTTACATTTTCTAGAGAAAACAAAACATTAACCACTACATTAGCATAGCAGTTGACACCAGAACTGTTTTCAAATTGAAAACCAACAACATCTTCAACAGAATCCTTTTTGTTTCTGCTGTGACCCTGCTACAGCACAGGCATTGTCCCCAGCAGTAATTCTGCAATGCCGGTAAGAATAGCTGTGGTGCCTACTGGACTCACTCACCCCCGCGGCGCCCCACGCCGTTATTTGCTGGGCGGCAACTTGCTAGACATCACTTTCGTGCCATCTAGATTTCAGCGCGTTCTGCTGCCTTGGAACTATTCGCACAACAGACCGCTACTGACAAGAATATTTCATTATTGGTGCTGTCAATTTCAATAAATCTATTGGATAATTAAAAAGAAATTGCCACGGTCTCTTCGTTGTTTAAATGTTTTTACTGTTTTTGTTTTGTTGTATATATTTATATGTTATTAAAGTTTTATATTCCTACTACTTTGTTGGAGTGCTATATATTTTTAATGTGACACATAATTGTAAAAACTTTGATGTACAAAGAGTCATTCCTGGAATCTTCCGCTTCAGGCTCGGTCCTCTCCCCAATCACAATACAGGATGGTTTTCAGATAGTAGGAACGCGTGTGCTGTGACGGATCACATCGGGTGTGGGCCTTGATCTACTATAACTCCTTTGAAGAGGGGTGATTCTTTACAGCTGGGGCCATAAACTACATCTGCAGGGCTAGCTGATAGCCTAGGACCGGCCTGGACATTCGGACACAGAGGAAGAGGAGTGTCAGAGGGTGCGGTAGTGAATAGGGCGAAAGGGAGGTGTCGGGCGGGCACAGAGTGTGATTCTCAGGGAAGAGCAGCGCAGATGGGGGAAGGTTTATTGCCCATGCATAAGACAGAGAGCGGTGGTGACCAGTGCCTGGGGGAGATGCTTACGAGGGTGAGGAGCCATGCTACGAATCGACAGCGTGCAGAGAGTGGGTCTGGTCAAGACATCTAAAATGGCTGCCGTGCACGACAAAAGTGTGGCATTTCAAAAAAGGCAAGATGGCGCAGACAATGTTTTTCAACACTTCCTCATTTCCTTCGAATCGAACGTTAACAGACGTTGGGGCATATTACCAAAGTTAAGCGATATTTATCGCTAACGATGCTTACCAACCAATTTTTTACCACTAAGCATCGTCAGAAATTATCGAAGATAAACCTTACTATTATCAAGGTTTATCGCAAATGCGATAATAAACGGCCGCAATGCATGAATATCGCTAAAAACTCAGCGATATTCATGCATTACCGAGCTAATACTCTTAGCCATGTTATCCACCTCCCATTGGATAACATGGCTAAGAACTGCTCAGGGCAGGTGTTACTTTTTGGAGATATTCGCGCTTAGCGCGAATATCTCCAAAAGTTGGTAATAGGAGATAGATATCTTGCATGTTGTAATGCAAGTTATTGTGGTATATGGAACTCATACCATAATCTCTCAGGAAAGCAGAAACTGATCCTTTTGGGACCGCCTAAAAAGGCCTAGGGGGTGAGGAGTACTCTACTTTGCCCCCTTTTCACGTTCCGAACTATTTTATTTTACTCTCTTCTGTAATTACACAAAATACCAGCGATAAGATGCATCGGAGACACACAGTGAGAGAAAGGAGGCCGGAGATGAAGAAGACATGTCAAATACACATTGGAGATAATATAGTGGCAGAAGGGAAGTAAATATGAGTAAACTTACCATGTAACATAAAAATGTTGCACTCTATACTATAAGTCTCATTTTATACTACAATCACTTCGCTACAACCTCATAAATTAAAAATAAAAATAAATAATGTCTCAAACAATTTTTGATTTCTAAATATAAATTTATTCTTCAGAATTTTCTAAATTTGAAACAACTACTAACATGTCCTCATCAGTAATTTCCTCTTCAATCATCTCATCTGGAATCTCCTCATTAAAAGTCTGCAATGATGATTCTTGTAACTCTATGGTCTCCAAACACTCGATAAATTCGCCATCAAGAGATTGATCAAAAAAATCATTCAAGTCATCTCCTCCTTCTGACAATATTTCATTATTGGTGCTGTCAATTTCAATCAATGTAGTGGAATCATTCAAGTCATCTCCTCGTGACAATATTTCATTATTGGTGCTCTCAATTTCAATCAATGTAGTGGAATCATTCAAGTCATCTCCTCCTTGTGACAATATTTCATTATTGGTGCTGTCCATTTCAATCAATCTAATGGAATCATACAAGCCATCTCCTCCTTGTGACAATATTTCATTATTGGTGCTCTCAATTTCAATCAATGTAGTGGAATCATTCAAGTCATCTCCTTGTGACAATATTTCATTCTTGGTGCTGTCCATTTCAATCAATCTAATGGAATCATACAAGTCATGTCCTCCTTGTGACAATATTTCATTATTGGTGCTCTCAATTTCAATCAATGTAGTGGACAATTCAAAAGAAATTGCCACGGTCTCTTCATTGTGAGCCATTTTATTTTGAAATTGCTTGCTGTAAATTGCAGAAAAAAATAATCACTTTCATTTATCGTTTTTAGTAATACATAATATAAAACTAACTTCATCAAGTATTTAGTATAACAGAAGGACAGCAAATAAATAACAGAAAACATTTTTCAAATTATCTTCAAGTGTACAACATAGTTCCCCATACAAATTAACAACTCACCTTTTTAAAAGTAGCAGAAGTGTTAGTACTGTGTAAATCAAACACCAGAAATTCACCACCAAAAATTCCTCACAAATGTACCTCAGACAGTAGTATCACAAAATGGCTGTGGTTTCCTCTCATTTGACATATATACATAACCAATTAACTTTCATCACACACAAATACAAAACCAAAGTAACATTTTAATTGGTTCTAAATTTCAACACTTTCAAATGTGTTTTCCCCATGCAATTTTCCATAGGACATTTACATACGTCTACAGCCTGAATGGCTGAACGGAATTACACCAAACTTGGCAAAATGGTACATCAAACCTAAGAGGTCAGGAAGGATCTACTATGCCCCCTTATGGTCATTTCCCCCTTCGCTTTGGCCTCCTCTTGTCTCTCAATCCTACCGAGGGACAAGATGGCGGCCGCTACGGACTGTTTGGAATGTTGACAGACGCCGGAGAACCAATCAGCTTCGCAAAGCTCCGTAACGCGAAAAGTACGCGAAGCGGAGCGCTGTTACAGATATATATCTTTTTTTCAACGTTAATTTCTCAAAATCCACTGGAGCACATATATTGAGACCTAGCAAAGGCACATCGGGCTACCAGTCCCTAATATTTTGCCAAGTTTCGTGCAAATCCATTCAGCCGTTCGATTATTATTATTTTGGTTTTTTTTTGCCCCGCGGGGCCCTTTTAAAACCTCCACATCAAACCTAGGGGGTCAGCGAGGATCTACTATGCCCCCTTATAGTTATTTCCCCCTTTGTTTTGACCTCCTCTTGTCTCTCGATCCTAACGAGAGACAAGATGGCGGCCGCTACGGACTGTTTGGAATGTTGACAGACGCCGGAGAACCAATCAGCTTCGCTTCACAAAGCTCCGTTGCGCGAAAAGTCCGCGAACCAGAGCGCTAACCGGTCCGCTGTTACAGATATATATCTTTTTTTAAACGTTAATTTCTCAAAATCCACTGGAGCACATATATTGAGACCTACAAAAGGCACATCGGGCTACCAGTCCCTACAATTTTGCCAAGTTTCGTGCAAATCCATTCAGCCGTTCGGGCTAAAAGTGAGGCCAACCGCCCTATGGAAAACTCAATGTTAAAAACACGTTTTGGGACCCCCCTTTTTTCTCGGCCCCCACTGGACGAACCCCCCCCAAATTTTCAAGGGCTGCTCAGAAACAAAATGTGCCATTTTCCTGAAAATTTCAGCCGATTCCGTCCACAAACGCCAAAGTTATTAGACATAGAATTTTCAAAAAACCCATAGAGAAAAAATCCTAACTATATATACCTACTGGCGACCGCCAGTAGGTAATATATTACCTACTGGCGGTCGCCAGTAGGTATATATAGTTAGGATTTTTTCTCTATGGGTTTTTTGAAAATTCTATGTCTAATAACTTTGGCGTTTGTGGACGGAATTGGCTGAAATTTTCAGGAAAATGGCACATTTTGTTTCTGAGCAGCCCCTGAAAATTGGGGGGGGGGGTTCGTCCAGGGGGGGTCGAGAAAAAAGGGGGGTCCCAAAACGTGTTTTTAACATTGAGTTTTCCATAGGGCGGTTGGCCTCACTTTTAGCCCGAACGGCTGAATGGATTTGCACGAAACTTGGCAAAATTGTAGGGACTGGTAGCCCGATGTGCCTTTTGTAGGTCTCAATATATGTGCTACAGTGGATTTTGAGAAATTAACGTTTAAAAAAAGATATATATCTGTAACAGCGGACCGGGCAGCGCTCCAGGACGCGTACTTTTCGCGCAACGGAGCTTTGTGAAGCGAAGCTGATTGGTTCTCCGGCGTCTGTCAACATTCCAAACAGTCCGTAGCGGCCGCCATCTTGTCTCTCGGTAGGATCGAGAGACAAGAGGAGGCCAAAGCGAAGGGGCAAATGACCATAAGGGGGAATAGTAGATCCTCGCTGACCCCCTAGGTTTGATGTGGAGGTTTTAAAAGGGCCCCGCGGGGCAAAAAAAAAAAATAATAATAATAATCGAACGGCTGAATGGATTTGCACGAAACTTGGCAAAATTGTAGGGACTGGTAGCCCGATGTGCCTTTGCTAGGTCTCAATATATGTGCTTCAGTGGATTTTGAGAAATTAACGTTCAAAAAAAGATATATATCTGTAACAGCGCACCGCTTCGCGTACTTTTCGCGTTACGGAGCTTTGCGAAGCGAAGCTGATTGGCTCTCCGGTGTCTGTAAACATTCCAAACAGTACGTAGCGGCCGCCATCTTGTCTCTCGGTAGGATCGAGAGACAAGAGGAGGCCAAAGCGAAGGGGCAAATGACCATAAGGGGGCATAGTAGATCCTCGCTGACCCCCTAGGTTTGATGTGGAGGTTTTAAAAGGGCCCCGCGGGGCAAAAAAAAAAAATAATAATAATAATCGAACGGCTGAATGGATTTGCACGAAACTTGGTAAAATATTAGGGACTGGTAGCCCGATGTGCCTTTGCTAGGTCTCAATATATGTGCTTCAGTGCATTTTGAGAAATTAACGTTCAAAAACAAGATATATATCTGTAACAGCGCTCCGCTTCGCGGAGATAAAATTATATCTGTATTACCTAGCTGTTGCTAACACCAGTTAGCGACGGCTAGTAGGAGATAGCGACCATCTTGGGCCCCACTTTGCATGTGAGTGATATTTATCACTAATGACATGCAAAGTGGGCATGCCAAGATGTTAGCGACTGGAAACAGTCGCTAACATCGCTATCTCCTATTATCAACTTTTGGAAATATTCGAGATAAGCGCGAATATCTCCAAAAAGTAACAGCTGCCCTGAGCAGTTCTTATCAATCAACAAAGAGAGAGAGAGGGTTCAAGGGCACTCTTAGTCCCCAGTCAGTAAGCAAATAAACAAAGGAAGAGTGTCCGTTGGAGAAGCATTTAAAACTGATTATAGCACGTGAAATATGAGGCCAGATGAAAGTGGTCAGTTAACTAGACCAAATTTTAAGAAAAAATGCTGGATTTTTTCAGGAAACCCTCACTCACCCTAGTGGTGACATGCTTCATCATCGGGTCCACCGGGAGAGATCGAATACCTCCCCGGTGTGCTGCGACGCCAGGAGACTGCGGAGCTGGTTGTGTGAGAGTGGAGAGTGAAAAAAGTTAAGTGTGGTTAAAAATGTCTAAAGTTGTACCAAAAAATCATTTATTAACTGGTCAACTCGACATAATAAAATTAAGTTAACTATGTGCAGGGAAAACTAGCCAAATAAAATATACTGGTGTTTCCCTGTTAGGGGAAGGTCAACATGTTTCTGCCCTTTGTATGTGTGAATTTACAGGGCTTTCTTCAGGACCAATGAGCGAGTGTTTACCTTGACAGGTGTGGGCGCGCTAAGGCCCACCCTGCCAAAGGTAGTGAAAGTTAAAATAGCACTATGTGTAAAAATTGGTGCATAAAAAGTACAAACGAGATCCAGCGGGGGACAGCTAGGTGCCGAGAGGGTGCAGAGCGTTGCGGGCGGTGTGCCATTGTCGCTCCCACCCCCCCCCTGAATCTATGGGGCGTGGTTCACTGTTTGTACAAACTTCTAGGTTCCTCGCAACAGAGGTAACTCCCCTAGCCTACGGGTTTGTACTTTTTATGCACCAATTTTTACACATAGTGCTATTTTAACTTTCACTACCTTTGGCAGGGTGGGCCTTAGCGCGCCCACACCTGTCAAGGTAAACACTCGCTCATTGGTCCTGAAGAAAGCCCTGTAAATTCACACATACAAAGGGCAGAAACATGTTGACCTTCCCCTAACAGGGAAACACCAGTATATTTTATTTGGCTAGTTTTCCCTGCACATAGTTAACTTAATTTTATTATGTCGAGTTGACCAGTTAATAAATGATTTTTTGGTACAACTTTAGACATTTTTAACCACACTTAACTTTTTTCACTCTCCACTCTCACACAACCAGCTCCGCAGTCTCCTGGCGTCGCAGCACACCGGGGAGGTATTCGATCTCTCCCGGTGGACCCGATGATGAAGCATGTCACCACTAGGGTGAGTGAGGGTTTCCTGAAAAAATCCAGCATTTTTTCTTAAAATTTGGTCTAGTTAACTGACCACTTTCATCTGGCCTCATATTTCACGTGCTATAATCAGTTTTAAATGCTTCTCCAACGGACACTGAGCAGTTCTTAGCCATGTTATCCAATGGGAGGTGGATAACATGGCTAAGAGCATTAGCTCGGTAATGCATGAATATCGCTGAGTTTTCAGCGATATTAATGCATTGCGGTCGTTTTTTATCGTATTTGCGATAAACCTTGATAATAGCAAGGTTTATCTGCGATAATTTCTGACGGTAAAAAAATCTTTGCAATGCATCGTTAGGGATAAATATCGCTTAACTTTGGTAATATGCCCCAACGTCTGTTAACGTTCGATTCGAACGAAATCAGGAAGTGTTGAAAAACATTGTCTGCGCCATCTTGTCTTTTTTCAAATGCCACACTTTTGTCGTGCACGGCAGCCATTTTAGATGCCTTGACCAGACCCACTCTGTGCACGCTGTCGATCCTTAGCATGGCTCCCCACCCTCGCAAGCATCTCACCCAGGCAGTGGTCACCCCCGCTCTCTGTCTTATGCATGGGTAATAAACCTCCCCCATCTGCGCTGCTCTTCCCTGAGAATCACACCCTGTGCCCGCCCGACACCTCCCTTTCGCCCTATTCACTACCGCACCCTCTGACACTCCTTTTCCTCTGTGTCCGATTGTCCAGGCCGGTCCTAGGCTATCAGCTAGCCCTGCAGATGCAGTTTATGGCCACAGCTGTAAAGAATCACCCCTCTTCAAAGGAGTTATAGTAGATCAAGGCCCACACTCGATGAGATCCGTCACAGCAGAAGCGTTGCTATTATCTGAAAACCATCCTGTATTGTGATTGGGGAGGGGACCGAGCGTGAAGCGGAAGATTCCAGGGATGACTCTTTGTACATCAAAGTTTTTACAATTATGTGTCACATTAAAAATATATAGCACTCCGACAAAGTAGTAAGATTATAAAACTTTAATAATTTATAAATATATACAAGAAAACAAAAATAGTAATAACATATAAACATTTTTAGGGAAAAACAACGAAGTAGCGGTCGGCTGTGCGAATAGTCCCAACGCAGCACAACGTCCAGATTTCCGGCGTGGGGCGTCGCGGGGGGTGGGTCATCAGTAGCAAACTATTGTGCGAATAGTTCCAAGGCAGCAGAACGCGCCGAAATCTAGATGACACGAAAGTGATGTCTAGTAAGTTGCCACCCAGCAAATAACGGCGTGGGGCATCGCGGGGGGTGGGTCATCAGTAGCAAACTGTTGTGCGAATAGTTCCAAGGCAGCAGAACGATGGCACCAAGGTGATGTCCAGTAAGTTGCCGCACTGGTTTTGGTATCCTACAATGCTGCTCCGAATAACGGCGTGGGGCGCCCCGGGGAGGCGGCGTGAACGGGCCTCTCCAGGTGGAGTGTCATCTGTTGTAGTGGGGCGCCCCTTTACCGTTTCAGTTGCCATTCCGTCCGTTTTTGGTCCACTGTGTCAAAAGCCGCAATTCAGCTGAGTTGCGCCCACTCTTGCAGTGCAGCGATAGGCGGCTGTCACAGGACTCTCAAAATGGCGGCAGGCTCTTTCCTTTTTGGGCCTGGTCCACTGAAATGGCCCTGGGACACCTTGGAAATCGGACGCTTGTCTGCTAGGTCTTGGACCCCATTCTCGAAAGCGTCCCCTCCGCCTTGAGAATTCATCAAAAGTTTTGGGGGCCCCGACTCCTGCAGGCTTCTGGTGGGGAGCGGCTGCCATGATTGCTCGCGGAATGACCACGACGGAGCTACGAGATGGTGGTGCTCTCATGCTGACGCCAGTTTAGTCTGAAACATCCAGAAACAAGGTGGGGCTTTCATCGTTTGGGAAAAAAAAAAAGTTTTCATCCAATGAAAAGTGTTGTTTTTAGGTCATATGATCAAGCCTTCCATCATTAGGAAACCAAAAGTAAAATGAACCAATGAAAAGTTTTATAAACAAGTCACATGACCTGTTATGCGGCAGCGAAGGGGCAAATGACCATAAGGGGGCATAGTAGATCCTCGCTGACCCCCTAGGTTTGATGTGGAGGTTTTAAAAGGGCCCCGCGGGGCAAAAAAAAAAAATAATAATAATAATCGAACGGCTGAATGGATTTGCACGAAACTTGGTAAAATATTAGGGACTGGTAGCCCGATGTGCCTTTGCTAGGTCTCAATATATGTGCTTCAGTGCATTTTGAGAAATTAACGTTCAAAAACAAGATATATATCTGTAACAGCGCTCCGCTTCGCGGAGATAAAATTATATCTGTATTACCTAGCTGTTGCTAACACCAGTTAGCGACGGCTAGTAGGAGATAGCGACCATCTTGGGCCCCACTTTGCATGTGAGTGATATTTATCACTAATGACATGCAAAGTGGGCATGCCAAGATGTTAGCGACTGGAAACAGTCGCTAACATCGCTATCTCCTATTATCAACTTTTGGAAATATTCGAGATAAGCGCGAATATCTCCAAAAAGTAACAGCTGCCCTGAGCAGTTCTTAGCCATGTTATCCAATGGGAGGTGGATAACATGGCTAAGAGCATTAGCTCGGTAATGCATGAATATCGCTGAGTTTTCAGCGATATTAATGCATTGCGGTCGTTTTTTATCGTATTTGCGATAAACCTTGATAATAGCAAGGTTTATCTGCGATAATTTCTGACGGTAAAAAAATCTTTGCAATGCATCGTTAGGGATAAATATCGCTTAACTTTGGTAATATGCCCCAACGTCTGTTAACGTTCGATTCGAAGGAAATCAGGAAGTGTTGAAAAACATTGTCTGCGCCATCTTGTCTTTTTTCAAATGCCACACTTTTGTCGTGCACGGCAGCCATTTTAGATGCCTTGACCAGACCCACTCTGTGCACGCTGTCGATCCTTAGCATGGCTCCCCACCCTCGCAAGCATCTCACCCAGGCAGTGGTCACCCCCGCTCTCTGTCTTATGCATGGGTAATAAACCTCCCCCCATCTGCGCTGCTCTTCCCTGAGAATCACACCCTGTGCCCGCCCGACACCTCCCTTTCGCCCTATTCACTACCGCACCCTCTGACACTCCTTTTCCTCTGTGTCCGATTGTCCAGGCCGGTCCTAGGCTATCAGCTAGCCCTGCAGATGTAGTTTATGGCCACAGCTGTAAAGAATCACCCCTCTTCAAAGGAGTTATAGTAGATCAAGGCCCACACTCGATGAGATCCGTCACAGCAGAAGCGTTGCTATTATCTGAAAACCATCCTGTATTGTGATTGGGGAGGGGACCGAGCGTGAAGCGGAAGATTCCAGGGATGACTCTTTGTACATCAAAGTTTTTACAATTATGTGTCACATTAAAAATATATAGCACTCCGACAAAGTAGTAAGATTATAAAACTTTAATAATTTATAAATATATACAAGAAAACAAAAATAGTAATAACATATAAACATTTTTAGGGAAAAACAACGAAGTAGCGGTCGGCTGTGCGAATAGTCCCAACGCAGCACAACGTCCAGATTTCCGGCGTGGGGCGTCGCGGGGGGTGGGTCATCAGTAGCAAACTGTTGTGCGAATAGTTCCAAGGCAGCAGAACGCGCCGAAATCTAGATGACACGAAAGTGATGTCTAGTAAGTTGCCACCCAGCAAATAACGGCGTGGGGCGTCGCGGGGGGTGGGTCATCAGTAGCAAACTGTTGTGCGAATAGTTCCAAGGCAGCAGAACGATGGCACCAAGGTGATGTCCAGTAAGTTGCCGCACTGGTTTTGGTATCCTACAATGCTTTCTTCCGAATAACGGCGTGGGGCGCCCCGGGGGAGGCGGCGTGAACAGGCCTCTCCAGGTGGAGTGTCATCTGTTGTAGTGGGGCGCCCCTTTACCGTTTCAGTTGCCATTCCGTCCGTTTTTGGTCCACTGTGTCAAAAGCCGCAATTCAGCTGAGTTGCGCCCACTCTTGCGGTGCAGCGATAGGCGGCTGTCACAGGACTCTCAAAATGGCGGCAGGCTCTTTCCTTTTTGGGCCTGGTCCACTGAAATGGCCCTGGGACACCTTGGAAATCGGACGCTTGTCTGCTAGGTCTTGGACCCCATTCTCGAAAGCGTCCCCTCCGCCTTGAGAATTCATCAAAAGTTTTGGGGGCCCTGACTCCTGCAGGCTTCTGGTGGGGAGCGGCTGCCATGATTGCTCGCGGAATGACCACGACGGAGCTACGAGATGGTGGTGCTCTCATGCTGACGCCAGTTTAGTCTGAAACATCCAGAAACAAGGTGGGGCTTTCATCGTTTGGGAAAAAAAAAAAGTTTTCATCCAATGAAAAGTGTTGTTTTTAGGTCATATGATCAAGCCTTCCATCATTAGGAAACCAAAAGTAAAATGAACCAATGAAAAGTTTTATAAACTAGTCACATGACCTGTTATGCGGCATAGGGTATAAAATGCGGAGAAAATACGTTGGCACGTGAGGCGGCGTCAGTAGCGGACCGATGTGCGAATAGGCCGAAGGCAATACAACGCGCCAAGATCCGGATGGCACCGAGGTGGTGTCCAGCAAGTTGCAGCACTGGTGTGGCCATCCTACAATGCTGAAAGTCGGCGTGGGGCGCCCCGTTGGCCTGTGAGTTTGCGTCAGTAGCGGACCGATGTGCGAATAGGCCGAAGGCAGCACAGCGCGCCAAGATCCGGATGGCACCGAGGTGGTGTCTAGTAAGTTGCCGCACTGGTGTGGCCATCCAACAATGCTGAAAGTCGGCGTGGGGCGCCCCGTTGGCCTGTGAGATGGCGTCAGTAGCGGACCGATGTGCGAATAGGCCGAAGGCAGCACAACGCGCCAAGATCCGGATGGCACCAAGGTGGTGTCTAGTAAGTTGTCGCACTTCTGTGGCCATCCTACAATGTTGAAAGTCGGCGTGGGGCGCCCCGTTGGCCTGTGAGATGGCGTCAGTAGCGGACCGATGTGCGAATGGGGCCAAAGGCAGCGCAACAATATTTTCTGACTGACACCACAAGGCGCTGAGATGCCAAGATCCGGATGGCACCGAGGTGATGTCTAAGTTGCGGACTGATGTGCGAATGGGGCCAAAGGCAGCGTAACAATATTTTTTGTATGGAAGATACCACTAGGCGTTGAGATGCCAAGATTCGGATGGCACCGAGGTGATGTCTAGCAAGTTGCTGTACTGGTGTGGTCATCCTACAATGCTGAAACTCGGCGTGGGTCGCCCCATTAGCCTGTGAGATGGCGTCAGTAGCGGACCGATGTGCGAATAGGCCGAAGGCAGCACAACGCGCCAAGATCCGGATGTCACCGTGGTGGTTTCATAGTTGAGAGGCACTTCATCTGCAGTGGGGCGCCGAGATCCGGATGGCACCGAGGTGATATCTAGCAAGTTGCTGTACTGGTGTGGTCATTCTACAATGCTGAAAGTCGGCGTGGGGCGCCCCATTAGCCTGTGAGATGGCGTCAGTAGCGGACTGATGTGCGAATGGGGCCAAAGGCAGCGCAACAATATTTTCTGAAGAGAAGACACCAAAAGGTGCTGACATTCCAAGATCCGGATGGCACCGAGGTGGTGTCTAGCAAGCTATGCAGTTGAGTTGTGTGCGCACTTGCGGCGAATAGGTCGAAGGCAGCATAACAATGTTTTTTGAATAGAAGACACCACAAGGCGTTGAGATTCGGTTACCACCGAGGTGATGTCTAGCAAGTTGCCGCACTGGTGTGGCCATCCTACAATACTGCTCCGAATAACGGCGTGGGGTGCCCGAAGGGGGGGGGAGCCGGCGTGAATGGGCCTTCCTAGGTGGAGGCTCGTCTGCTGTAGTGGGGCGCCCCTTTACCGTTTCAGTTGCCATTCAGCTGAGTTTCGGCTGCTCTTGATGCTACAGCGACAGGCGGCTGCAAGAGTACTCTCAAAATGGCGGCCTGTTCTTTGGATTTGGGCCTGGTCCACTAAAATGGCCCTGGGACACCTTAGAACTCGGACGCTCGATTTTTTTTCCTTTCCTGTACATGCAAAAAAAGGTAAATGCCCGGTACGTTACACGCTTCATCTGCCACGATGAACTCTCCAGAGGAACCGAAAAAAAATATAGTTGTGGTAACTATACCATGCATCGTCATATGGAGAGGTGGCACCAATTAATTATAGTGCTGCATAAAAGAGAGATTTGGAGGAGAACCCCTGACCTGCTAGTACATTCATCAAAGAAGTGGCACTGAGAGCTTCAGAGGCAAGGGAAACGGTCCCAAATATTTAGAAGAACTTTGGAAAGATTAAAATGACATGTTTAGATTGTGGCAAATTAATTTCATGTGGACAGATGAGTGTTACTCTAATAAATACAGCATATGAACATCATCATAGTCGATGGTTGGTAGAGACATTTTGACTATATCCTGGACCTGCCCGTCCTCGCCCAAAATGGCGCCGGAATAAATGGGACTCGTAACTCCTTGCTGTGTACTGGTTGCAGAACCTTGAAATCACGAGATACGTATGCAGTTTTGAAGCACATGGCGGGCGGGGACGAGAATTGATTGACTATTTCGACATCCCTATTGATATTAAGTTCTGATGTGTTATTGGTTACTGTACTGTTGAAAGTTCGAATTAACGTCACCCATGGTACTTGCCCGCAAATGTATATCTAGATAATTTTATTGTAACTGGCCCTGTCGTATTTTAATTATAAAATGTACGTCCACCGATTCCGTAACTGTTAGACACCTTAGTTCTTGCAACCTAATGGCCCGCCCGTTACGTTCCTCTACAGTGTAAATGTCTATTCATCATATACGATTACAGTTTGCTCTGTGGCAGGCGCACGTGGTTATAGGCTCGTATTTGTAAAATGAAATTTTCACAATAAAGGTTTTTAAAAGAAAACATGGTAGTAGTATATACATTGGTAAAGTTTTTAATAATAGTGACTGTTTTAGAATCATTAAAAGGCAAGTGAAATAAAGCAGACCAATTACATGAAGGGTAAAAGGTATAATACGAAGGAACGCAGTAAAGATAAATGGTCAAGGGCTGTTGTGTTTTCTATTCCTGCAACATAAAGTGATCGATAAGAATCTCATATTCAGGCGTATCGGCGACTAAGACAGCAGGTCGACCCTCTTTTGCTCAACGGCTCCGTCATGGGACGAAGAAACGCTCTTTTTCTCGAAAAAAGAATATATTTTACTTGCAGGACAGTTGTAAAATTTCCGGGAAAGTACATTAGCCTGGAACATTATAACATATATTTAAGAAAAAATAATGTTCGGAAGTAATGAAAAGCGTAATTTTTAGGTCATATGACCAAGCCTTTCATCATTACAATAAGAAAAGTAAAATGAACCAATGAAAAGTTTTATTAACAAGTCACATGACTTGTTATGCTTACGTTACGCGCTGCGCGCCCCTGATGACTTCCGGATGCGCTAACGCGGCGCGTCATATGACGCATTACGCGACAACGCAGGTACAGAATATAGTCAAAATGTCTCCACCAACCAGCGGTCGGAACACAACCCCTTTCAGCAGGCTAAATAGTTCTGTTAAATGACAACAGAAGGGACAGGCAACAAGAACCATCAGTCAAAGAGGGGAGGGCTAGTTCTTCTCTACCGGGTTACATTGGGGCGCTACCGGAACTGATCGAATTGGTAGTCTACAGTGTTTCTGGATGTTTCAGACTGAAGCTGGGGTTAGCATGAGAGCAGCACCATTTCGTAGCTCCGTCGTGGTCATTCCGCAACCAATCATGGCAGCCGTTCTTTATCGTTATTTTGGGCGGGGTGGGTGGCGGAGCCGAGCTGTTTTGCAGCCATCATTGTGTGGAGTTCAGTTCATCTCACTAGTTTTGTATTTGTCATGAGGGGTTGTTCCTAATGTTTCTATTTTAGCGAGGTCAAAAAGAGATCCCATTAGTGGCCTACTGATTTTGCTCGATTCCTTTTCTTTTTTTTTACACGATTTTTCGTTATCTGCAAAGACTAAACAGAGTATTGCGACTCTGTGTTTGTTTGTAAATAGAGAATGAACCAAAGAGAACTAATTCTAAAACAGTAAATACTTGGATAACAATCAATCAAATGGAGAGAGAAGCAGGCACGACGGATTACAACGGGGGCAAAGGCCTGCGTTAACTACCTTTCACTATCTGCAAAGAGAGAGTACTCCTAATAGAAATGAGGGGGGGGGGGGGGCACCATTCAAAGCAGATCAGTGTGCATAAACACGAAAATGTTTTCACTTACCACGTACTTGACATTCGACAGCTTATGATATTTGCTATTAAAAAACCATTGAAATTCACTGAAAAAACCATAGGTTATAGACCATATATAGTTAGGAATTAGCATTTACAAAACCTTGAAAATTCACTGAAAAAACCATAGGTTATAGACCATATATAGTTAGGAATTAGCATTTAAAAAACCTTATTTTACTCACACAAAACCATTGAAATTCCATATATAGTTAGTTGCACTAACTATATATCGCGCACCCGCAATCCACTGCTGATCATGTCACATATTACATCATTCATGACATGGTCAGTGACATCACTGATGACATCACTGATGACATCTCAAATGACATCACTGATGACATCACTGATGACATCTCATTTGACATCATTCTTGTGCTAATACGATAAACCTCTTCAGACTCTAATATAACCTTAGATACACTCAGTGTATACAGACACTCACACACTGCCACTCATCCATGGAGTTACTCACACACCCAGTCAGTCATGCAAAGAAACAATCTCACCTCCATTTCTTCAACTATACAGTTAAACACACCTTACTTATTGAAACATATACTAACACATATTTACTCTCTTATACAATCCCTGATACAAGTTCACAATGATCGATACAACCACTCACTCATTCAGTGGCTCTCATGTACAGTTATTTATATATGCCAACTCTCACATGTACTGTGTTTTACATATGTACTTACTATGACATGTAGCATTGAGATATCCATTCACTCATCAATACACTCATGCACACAGTCAACTGCCCATGTAGCTGTTTCCACATGCACTCTTGAACTCATACACCTAGTGAATAAACTGCTCACACATCTATGCATAGAGTCACACACCTTCCAGCCACCCCCACACAAACTCAATCTCCCATAGAAATACTTGGGCAACCAATTAATAACACATATAGCCTCTCGTATAGCTAATGATCAACACATGCAGCAGTTTACAGAACAACAGACATAATGATGCACAAATTAAGACAGTTTAGTCACTAACCCATGCATTCAGTGAGACACATTTAATCACTCACTCATACAGTCAGTCACGCACCTACTAAATCCTTCATCCAGACACTTATACATCCACTCATTCTTCAATATATCAAACATATTTTAACTTTACAGAAACATGATGTTGTCATCACTGACGTCATCAGTGATGTCATTTGAGATGTCATCAGTGATGTCATCAGTGATGTCACTGACCATGTCATGAATGATGTAATATGTGACATGATCAGCAGTGGATTGCGGGTGCGCGATATATAGTTAGTGCAACTAACTATATATGGAATTTCAATGGTTTTGTGTGAGTAAAATAAGGTTTTTTAAATGCTAATTCCTAACTATATATGGTCTATAACCTATGGTTTTTTCAGTGAATATATATATATATATATATATATATATATATATATATATATATATACACATTGATGATATCTCATCCGGAATATGCACGTCTCTACAGAGAACACATGCAGTTGGTGCTCCAACTGAACGGCACAGTTGAAGTGATGAGTGGAAATTTGTGAACAAGTGTGTGCAACATTACAATAACCGATAGAATGTTGACTTAAAAACATAAGACTTTGTCGGAACATGGACTAAAGATGACCATATACGTTCCCTCTTTAGCAAAACATTTATTTAGAGTCAACATTTATATACGTTGACCTTTCGACCCCTAAATGAACACTTGGCTCAGAGTCTTCAACAGGACCATACTGGTGGACAGCTTACAAAGAAAATCAAGTATATAGACTTCTTGGAATACACATTTATTTATGAGAATCCGCCGACCAATTTAGCCAAATAATTGGTTCCTTACCATATGGAATAAATGCGCAGCAGCCGTCTCATGCTAAATCCCAGGATGTGGTCATTTAGGGGTAAGAATGTGCTGTTGGTTAACTGTTGCAGATGGGAACACGCAGACATGTCTGTGCACATGCAGGAGAATGAAACTTGCAGCCCCTGGTGGGTTTGTATGATGTGTGGAAAGAGAGCTTGCTTTTCATTTGCTACAGCCCCCAGTGTCTAATCCATCTCCTTCTTCTTACTTACTGCCTCTGTTGCCTCCTTTTCAATTACACTCTTGTTCTTTAGCAAGTGCTTTCTCTTATTCAGTTAGGGGACTGTTTACAAAGGCATTTGGCGTATGTAGAAACATACTTTTGTAGTACTCTTTTACATACTCATATAATCTTCGTTGTTTTAGTCCCAAAACTTCTAAAATGTCTATATTCAGGGAATATTCATATACAATTAGTATAAATAGAAGGTACCATGAGCTCTTTGGACTTTTGCCAATAAGGGGGGTTGAAAAGAATATACATGAATATATGTTTAAGTCCTCCAAGATGCGTTTGTGAAGAGGTCAGATCTCTTTATATTCATTCATATGGAGATTAGCTCTGATATTACAGGAGGTAACGTTGTGTTATCATGCCATACACGCAGTAGTCAGCTTCTTTCATCCAATATGATAGTTTCTGTTTTTACATAAATCAGGCACTGTGGCCTTCCTGTTCTACTCGTACCTTTTTGTCTCATGAGAGTGTACTTCTTTTGGGTGCTGACAGACCATCATGATGGCAAATAAGAGATTGTGAATGCATTCTGTGGTTACAATCAATAATCACTTTAAATCAATTCTCTTACAGACTAAACGTTATATATGACAGCACCAAACATACTGTACAATAATGAATAAAGACACTAAACCTCACTATATACAAACTGGCAGGGCAGGACAGGCATTTTTTTCCACCGGGCCTTTTCCCATTGGGCTGGCGCTCTACGATTGGTTTTAAAAGCCCAGTGCTGCTCTTGGTGCCATTGCCACTTTCCCCAGTTCACTGAGATTAATTGCAGAAGGCACATGGAGTAGTGGAAAGAAAGGAAGGAAGGGGAGGCAGAGAGAAAGCAATCAGAGAGGGAGAAAAGGGAAAGGAGAGAAGGAGAAAGAGAGAATGGATGGAAAGAAAGAGATTGTGCGAGAAGACGAAATGAGCAGAGTTGGTTTGAGAATTTTTTCCAAAGCTGCTTTTTATTCCCCAGTCCTGGCCTGCAAACTGGAAATACAGAAAGTTAGAGGCGTGTAAAGTTGTAAACTATATGGAACTTTATTTGCTTTGTGAAGTACAAAGCAGGCAAAAAAAATAGAAAAGAAAAAGGGTAATAGGAATGAGCCCAGTAAAACCATGTAAATATGTCCTTATTGATGCTCAGGTACCAAATAAGCCCCACCGCTGCTCTCCTTTTGCCCTCCTCTTTAGGGGTAGGCGGAATTTGTGTAGTCGCACTACGCAAAGCTCCTAAAGCTCCGCGAAACGGTAAAAAATCTTCGCGAGCACGCAGAGTTCCACCAATACCCGCTTACGGCAGGTCCAGCTCTTCAGCGTGGGTCTTTCAGTGGGCGGGACATGGATGGTTCAGTCCTGTGTCCCCACTGCCATACAGAGCTTTAGGGCGGCTGTCAGTGACAGGAGAGAAGGTTGAAGACATCCCCCTACAGTCTGCTAGATCAAATATCTGATACATTACAGATCAAGTAAAAAACTTCCACATTACTTGCTTTAACCACTGCAAAAACTCTAGAGTGCGCAATGATGATGATTAATATTACTATCATTAGTGGTACTGTTAATATTATAAATAACTATGCTTTTAAAATCTCTTTTCATTTGCTGTAGATGTGTCTTTTTATTTGAGTATTCTCTTGGACACACTTTCCGAGCTGTCACTGTAAAGCTCTTGGCTGTTTCCTAAACACCCTCTTAAGCTGGCTTGGATTCAAATGTCTTGGAAAGAAAGTGTGCTGAAGATAACGAGGCATAAACACTATAATTCCACACCGAGGGCCCTTGCTGAAACCTCGAGCATCGCTATATACTGAAATTCAATCCAGCCCTTCACAGCTGCCGCGTTTTTTGGAAACAGACTTTGTTCCCTCGGTGACATCCCTCAGAGGCAGAAACCTTAGTTCTGAAAACACCAACCCGAAACTAGCAGACGTGAACTGTTCATATTTTCTTTTCATTGTCCCATGGTTATTGGATCATGTAGCAAAATAAAACAATCTTTATTACCCACCAGAGTATACATTGACTGCCAGCTGTCTATGAAGAGATGGATGACATGCGTTTAATACACAGAGACTAAATATCCTTGGGAATTAACCTCAAAGAGTTCAGTGTTGCAATTAAAGCAGTACTAATTATGACTGACTGCATATTTATTTATAGTTTTGTTTGCTATCTGACATCACCAGTGATGGTGAGACTCATCTTCCTGCCCAGAACAGCAGTATTTCAAAAACCTAATACCTTAGCCTTAAGGCTAAGAAGGTGCAATATTTCCAATAAAAAAGGAACGGTATTAAGTTGTCTACAAATGTAAAAAAAAACATAGCCCTAAACTCACAGTAGTGGATTTTGATGCTAGAGTAATAGTTACTAACTTAAAAAAAAATATATATATATATATATATATATATAAACAGCAAAAAGCTGAATAACACTCTTCCATTTAAAAACAAGTAAGGCTGTGACACTCCACATTAATTAATATGGTTAAATAACAATACATACTCAAACCCATTATTAATACTATATTCACATTCTTTTCTTTAATAGTGTTATGGGAGCCTTACTGCATAGCAACAGCGGGAGCCTTACCTGAGCCTGCTTGAGCCCACGGAACCCTCGCGGGACATTTGCTTTGTTTCCCTGCCCTTCGCAGCCTCCGACTTGCTGCCTTCGCCGAGGGGAGACTGCCGTCTCTGATTGCCGCGGTGGGAGTGCCTACATTACGCCATCAGGTCCCCCCCGCCGCCGCCTAGCAAACGCGGGCGCCGAGCGGGGGGACTACAGGGCCCACAATTCCTGCTGGCACCATCCAACGACGTCAGCGGAAGCGGCCGGAGGCGCACAAAAACACCTGCGCTCCGGTGAATTAGCGGGAGCCTTACTGCAAAGCAACTGCGGGAGCCTTACCTGAGCCTGCTTGAGCCCACGGAACCCTCGCGGGACATTTGCTTTGTTTCCCTGCCCTTCGCAGCCTCCGACTTGCTGCCTTCGCCGAGGGGAGACTGCCGTCTCTGATTGCCGCGGTGGGAGTGCCTACATTACGCCATCAGGTCCCCCCCGCCGCCGCCTAGCAAACGTGGCCGCCGAGCGGGGGGACTACAGGGCCCACAATTCCTGCTGGCACCATCCAATGACGTCAGCGGAAGCGGCCGGAGGCGCACAAAAACACCTGCGCTCCGGTGAATTAGCGGGAGCCTTACTGCATAGCAACAGTGGGAGCCTTACCTGAGCCTGCTTGAGCCCACGGAACCCTCGTGGGACATTTGCTTTGTTTCCCTGCCCTTCGCAGCCTCCGACTTGCTGCCTTCGCCGAGGGGAGACTGCTGTCTCTGATTGCCGCGGTGGGAGTGCCTACATTACGCCATCAGGTCCCCCCCGCCGCCGCCTAGCAAACGCGGCCGGCGAGCGGGGGGACTACAGGGCCCACAGTTCCTGCTGGCACCATCCAACGACGTCAGCGGAAGCGGCCGGAGGCGCACAAAAACACCTACGCTCCTCCCGTATCGCGGGACGCGCGCGGGTGTAGCCCGGGTGAAGCCCGGGTCAAGGGCGGGGCCGTTTCGTGGCCGTTCGGGGGCCGGAGGAGGCCGGGCTGGGCCACCCCCTTTTTTCTTTCCTACTCCTTCAGGCTGACCATCTGTGACTTACAAAGCGACTAATAAGTAAGCGGGGCTCAAGTTTTATTATTTTATTTTCTTTGGTTTGGGAACTGTTCACTGCACACGAAAATGCCTCCCTCAAAAAATGTGAACCAGGCCAAAAATAACATCACAACATTGACTGCCATTGTTCGCATGCTACAAAAAACCCTTGGCGCGGTAACAACTGCTATTGAACAGTCAGAAAGACGTTTGTCCCTGCCTTTAACCGGACCTTTCCACCCCATTATCAACCTATCAGAGACTATTGATAACACACAGGACTCATATCTGTTGCCATCTTTTGTTGCCCTTCCAAACGTGGGTAATCTCTCACTCTCAGAAGTTGATATCGCCCTTGAAGATCCAGCTAGTATTGATCGCCCCTCCATTCTTCCAGTGGTGTTACCCGCTAGCCAGGAGAACCTAGGTGGAGCTCTCCTGGGCAGGGGGGTGCGGATTTGTCACTCTTGTACCACCCGTCTGAAACTAACAATATCGCAGACATTAGCATCCCGCTGCAATTGCGTGAGCACTCTAGGTCCCCTACACCCATTAGGGACTCATCAGGTAATGACCCTTTGCTTACTGAGGGGGTCAAATCCCTGTCCCAACCTACTCCTCCTGCTCGTGAGGGGTGCAAAATTTGCTCCCCCCCGAGAAAGAGGAAGCGTGCGGCGGACATTCCTCCAGTGAGAACCTTAAAATCGAGAAAAAAACAAGAGAATAAACAAGGGAAAACTACGACATCTCTGGGGGATCCGAACACTAAACAACCTTTCAACTTAAATACTCCTGCTACCCAACCCTCCTTTGTTAAGGAGGTTGTAGAAAGTATGCAAACTTTAATTCAATCCCTAGTACTTCCAATTGTGCACAGGCTAAAAATAATTACCGAAAAATTGGGAGAGTTGGAAAACAACACACAAACTAACACTCAACTTTTAAAGGAACTAACTAAACAGTTACCTAAGAACGTTACTGTTAGACAACCTAATCCTGTTCCAGCTCCACAGACTAAAGCGCCTAGATTGGAAACTAAATCAGTGCAAGGACAAGCTTATTCTAAACCCAATGGAAATCTTTCTATGCTCAAAATTCCCTCCACCACAGTTCCTGCCCAAACTCGAGACAGCTCTCAAGTTTGTTGCACCCAGGGTTTGGCCAACACAGGGGAACTAAGGGAGGGCATAGTCTCAAAAGAAAACACCTGTCACTGCGGTACTAGCCGTAAGGGGTGAAAAAAGTTTGTTAACTGTACCCTTGGCAGCAGGAAAAAACAATCTCCCAGCTCAAAACAAACCCTACAGTAGAAATTATCGAGAGGTTTCAATTATGCTCCCTCCAGAATCTGCGCCGTATGTCGCAGTTCTAACAGGGGTTCCTGAGTTATTACCAGCCCAATATGAACACTACGGGAGTCTTAAAAACAAAACAACTCACTGGTTAAAAAAGAACAGACCACTTCCCCCATACATCAACGGGGATATTTTACACGTAAGAAGGGCTAACTGGTTGGGAGTAAGACAGAAGGACATTAGTGGTGATATCATAATTATAAACTTTAGAGATCATAGAGTGATAACCTTCCTGAATGAATGGTATCAGGAGAAAGAAACCCTAGGGATACAACTAAAACAACTAGATTATTTCTATCCTAGATATATGATTTCTCCAAGACAACATCAGGTTCCCCAAACCCAGAGGCAATATGATCATGATGACTATTTGTACTTTCCTCAGATTACAAATAGATATAATGCCCTACTAGGTCTAGATAGTCTGGACTGACATAATCATTCCTCGCCTCAAAATGATTCTTCTCATTCCCATTCTAACCTGTTATCTCCTAAAGATGTATCTCCCACAAACACCAACGTCGCTTATCCTATCCCTTCTTATCCAGAACTGTTACCGTTGCCCACTTTAGAAACTCGGGGTACGGTCATGACATGGAATGTGTCAGGTCTAGTCACTAAAATACAAGACCCTCAGTGGCATGCGATCATTTCAACCCACTCGATTATTGCCATCCAAGAAACGTGGGTAACGGAACCACTACACATATTGGGCTATCAGACATTCTTTACCCCAGCTATCCCTAGTAAAAAAGGTAGAGCAAAGGGGGGTTTAGTCACATATGTGTCCATTACGACGGGCCCGACTATTCGGAAGTCATATTTGGATAATTCATACTTCCAAATTTTATTGGCATCCTGGGGTCACCAAAAAAACCTGGCCTTTTACAATAACATTCCAGCATTAGATCTGGACAAAACATTTAAAAATCTGGTTAATAAACTAAATTCGTTAGAAGACCAAATAATGGGGGACATGGCTGTCATTTGGGCAGGCGACTTCAATTGCTCAACCTGCCCTATGAGTACTAAGGGGCATTGTGGTACAGATGAGGATGAACAAGGGGGAACAGGTCATCATTTTGTCCACACAAAAGTTGGAGACGTATTGAATACACTAATGGGGGATTTCTCACTTGTATTCTTAAATGAGCTTTGCAACCCACCCAAGAAATTTTTTCCAACTTTTAACGGTAGGGGAGCGAAGACAACAATAGATTTCATATTATTTTCATCTCGGTATGTCTCTTTGGTAGCAGACTAGGAGACCCTCTGTTCCCCAATGAGTGATCATTATCCCATACTAGCTACTCTAATTCTTGAGTCAAAGAGTAAACCCCCTTCTATATGTCCTAAGTATGACTTTAATCGAATCCTGGACAAAAATAACGGTTTTACCATCAAGTGGAACAAAGTTGTTCCGGAAACCTTTTTAAAAAACCTTGTGAGTTCATCCTTTAGTGAGTTTAACGTCTGCCTGTCCTTGGAGGGTGATCCGGTCAAGGTGATCGAGGCGTTTGGTAAAATTTGTTCTTCTATAAAAAATCTTTTAACAAGAACATTTTCAAACTCCTCGAAGGGCTCCAAGGGCTGGTTTGACGCAAAATGTACAAGGGCCCTGAGGACCCTAAAGAAGGTCCTTCATACATCCACAGCCAGTAGATCTGAGGTTAAGCTTGCGAGGTCAAATTACCGCAAGTCATTATTGGTCAGGAAACAAGATCTTAAAACCCAGGCTTGGAAAACACTACGGGAGGCTTCAGAAAGAAGGGACAACGTGGCCTTTTGGAAGGCCGTAAATGCTCCTTATTTTCAGGACCACACTGGCCCTATAATAGATAATGCTATTTCAGCACAAGACTGGGTTCTTCATTTTGAGCGACTTTATAGCGCCCTTCCCTGCTCGCCAATTCCCATTATCGTGGGACCTAACACAGAATTGCAGGGCTCTACAACCCAGATAGACGTTTGTTTTAATTTACAGGAGGTTCAAAAAGCTTTAAAAGAAAGTTCGGCTGCGAAAGCCCCCGGTCCTGATAATGTCCCAATTGACATTTTTAAAACATACCCTGACCTCTGGGCTCCTATCCTTACTAACGTCCTTAACTGCTCTAACAAGATCGGCTTCATAAAAACCTGGCAGGAGTCAGTCCTTGTTCCTATCTTTAAAAAAGGGGACAGAAATGATCCTGCCTGCTATCGGCCGATTTCCCTTTTAGACGGCCTTATGAAGATTGCAGGCAGGATCATTCTGTCCCGAATCCAGGAATGGCTTGAAGAGAGGGACGTTCTTTCCCCGCTCCAATATGGGTTCAGGCGTGGGCGGGGAACGATAGAGCAGGGTTTGAACTTAGCTCTTATAACTGCCAAATATACGCACGCTAGAGCTAATAATCTGTACATTACATACGTAGATCTTAGCTCTGCCTTTGATTGCGTAAGGCATGATTTTTTATGGCAAACACTAAGGGACATAGGGCTGGACATAAACATTTTAAATTTTATTAAACAACTCTATTTTGGTGCAGGTGCACGAGTTAGATATGGAAAAAAGGGGGAATGTACAGATTTCTTTCAGATCCATAGAGGGGTTAGACAGGGGTGCATTTTGGCACCCCTGTTGTTTAACCTGTACATTAACGGTGTGGGTGCTAAAATGGTGCCGAATTATAACGATTACCCTATTATTAAAGGAAGACCCATACCGATATTGCTTTATGCCGACGATGCGGCTATCCTTTCACAGACCAAGAGGGGACTTCAAAGAGCTGTGGATACCTTCTCACATTTTATGACTGAACGGGGTCTCAATATAAACATATCAAAAACCTATACAATGTCCTGTGGTACCAAGAAAGTGAGAGCTCCATGTAGTATTTTTTTACAAAATAAACCGCTGGAAGTAACAGATACTTTCTGTTATTTAGGAGTTCTCTTTGATCGCCGCTCTACTTGGAAACCAGCAGTGAAGGCAAGAGCCCTTTTGTTTAAAAAAGCCGTTGGAGCTCTTTTAAACTTTTCTAAAAAAATAGGGTCAAGACCTCCTAGGGAGCTCCTTCAGATATACAGAGCAAAATGTGTGTCAATAGGTACATTTGGTGCTGGTCTATGGGGATGGTCATCGGCCGAAGCAATTCAATCTGCAGAAAACAAATTTTTACGCTACCTTTTAGCATTACCACCCAGCACGTCTACCTATGTTCTTCATGAGGAGCTGAGACTAGTCTACATTACTGACATCATAAGGGTGGCCCCAGTTTTACTCTGGCACAACATCTGGACCAATCCAGCAACTTCCTTCAATAGATTGATAACAGAGGACTGTCTACAAAGTGATGGAGTTAAAAATGTAAAATGGTTCTCCTATATTAAGAGCTTTGTAAACGATATTGGTCACCCAGAATATTTCCAAAATCCCTCATCATTGGACCTGGTGTCGCGATCAACTTTAAAAAAGGTTTTGTTGGAGCATTTGGAAATTAAGAGATGGGGTAATGAGAAGTTAAAAACAACAGTAAAAAATCATGATGCTGTCATCCTCCATAATACTATCCAGCTCTATCTCTTAATAGTTCACCCTTTATATGATCGTAGACTACTGATTTACTTCAGGTTGGAAACCTTTTTTAGATTAATTATGTTCCCAATATGTAAGGAATGCTCTAAAGAGAAAGTAACTTGTCCATGTGACATGTCTTCCTTTCAATCTAACATTCATTTTACATTGTATTGTACCTTTTATGCATATCCAAGGAGACAAATTTTAAGGCCCCTATTGCGTACTTGGGGAGTGCGAAAGTCCAGGGAGGCTTACAATAAATTGCGTTGTTTGGCCGATCAACATACAATCATTACAGTAACAGCCTTTTTGAAAGTAGTATTAAGATTACGACGCTTTATCGCATTAGATTAATTGTCTCCCATTCAAAACATTTTAATCTTAAATACACTTTGTGCATCTAGGTACAGGTTTTTTAGCATCTTAATTTAGTTATGCAATATTTTAAGGAATTACTATGTGTTATATGAATCTGTTTGTAATCATGATGAAACTCAAATAGATGTATTTTATTATGTGCTTTTATGAACTGTTTTTACAATTCGAATAAAGCTTTTTGAACTTGAACTTGAACTTGAACTTGGGTAGTACGCTATTTAACTGTAAGATTATTTACAACAATTGTAATTTCATCTGTCATCATATTTGTTTATTTTGGGACAGCCTTTCCATAAAGCAACAAAACATAGCTCTTAGAGTTTGGCGATGACTACTCCATCAGAAATGTTCCGGGTATCCGCTTAGAGAAATTGGACCAAAGGCAGAGGTTATAGAACTCCGAGGTGACTTGCAATATTCTTATAATGCATGCGAAGGGTACTTTATTCCTTATCGTACATGGTTACAACTCTATTCTTCTCACAAACCGCTTAAATCCTTGATGACTTGCTCTTTATATGAAAGGAATGGTAAAATTGCAGACATGAGTAATAAAAGCGCAATATAGTGAGAAATTAATCATATCAAAAAGAAGTTAGTAAGTTTTTTTGCAAAAAGATATTAGTTTAATGTAAACCAGATTTAAAGGATTAGGCTGTGAAGGTGTAGAAAAATAATGAGAGGTTATATTTTTCATATAATGACCTTTAGTGTGCAAAAAATAAACACTTGCCATGCATATCTCATTTCTGCTGCTTACTGTTTATTTTATAAAAACAGATCAGAACAAGGATAAGCCAGTTCCTGTTTTCCTTGTTTGAACCAGCTATAATTATGCTCCATGGCCTGCCTTTCATCTTGGCTGCTGACTCTGGCAGCAGCCATTTTGATGTCAAAAGCCAAATGTAATAAGTTACTACAGTTGATAAGCCCACCTGCAACCTGCAATAAAGACATTAGAGACTGGTTTTATATAGTGATTGCAAACTCCCATGCTTTATATACATATAGCTATCATAAAGATAATAATATGAGAAATTTTGTGTGACTACATGTATCAGTATAAAACAGCAATTAATTGTAACAATTTCAAGGAAGTTTATTCTAACTTCCCATGCCATCATTAAAAATCAAGACAAGGCAATACAAGGAAGGTATTAAAATCAACCATCTGCCACATCCAGAGTGAGGTCATGAGCCTTCGATTTGGTGTGTGAGTTTTGGTTGGTATAGCTGTTGTATGAGTAATGGATTGTAGTGCTAACAATAACTAACGTAATTCAGTAGTTCTTCGATTTTAAAGCATAACCACAGCTGTGCAGTGACCGTAGTATCTATCTATCTATCTATCTATCTATCTATCTATCTATCTATCTATCTATCTATCTATCTATCTATCTATCTATCTATCTATCTATCTATCTATCTATCTATCTATCTATCTATCTATCTATCTATCTATCTATCTATCCATCCTATGGTTAGGACTGTGCTTCTATAGAAAATAGATAATAACTTTGGTGCTGTTTGATAAATCTTCACAAACCTTTCCTCAAAACAAGTTTAACCCACCTCAGCTTCTTTGTGAAAAGTTTCTAGGTGGCCCATCAAGTGGGGGCTGAGAAAAGGGAAGCCTCAAAACAAATTTTTCACAGGCAATTTCCTATTGGAAAATTGATCAGCACTACAGCCAAAATGGCGGAAGAATTGCACTAAATTTGGTAGAAAACCAGATCTTTGTCCAGAAAGCATGCCTTTTTATGAGTTGGTGTAAATCTGTCCAGTGGTTTCTGAGAAAGGAAGGTTCAAAACGTATGTATATATAGTGGCATGGTACCACTGCGAACCTACGGCAAAGTTCCAGAAGGTGAAAGCACATGATCTGATTGGGTAGCGACAACATGAATAGAAAGTTACAGCCCCCATTTTATGACTTGGATCCCAGTGTTGTGAAAAACTAATAAAGATAAGGAATATGGTGGCAGGGTAGGGGTACCCTGACCCCTTAGTCCTTGTGGTTAGGGGTCAAATCAAAGAGATTTTATTTGCGGCATCGCTGTACCATCCTTCTACCGCAGAGCTCAGCACTGTGCAATTTTGTGGTTGGACCGGGGTAGCACAGAGCTGCTAAAAAAAGGGTGGGCCTTGGGTGCTGCAAGACTATGGGGTTGGCTAGCAAAGGGGTCTTTGCCATCCGTGGGTGGTCAGGTGCAGGTTTTGACCAAGCCTTGTGGCAACCCCACACTGCACACCATGCATGGTGCAGTGTAGGATCAGTAACATATGGTGAAAAAATATTACTTCAGGTTAAAACACCTCTAGAAATGCATTGAAATAAACAAAGGTTAAAGTGCTGTTTTAGTTAGGTATGGCTATTACATCTTCCTTTATGTTAAAAAAAATCTGAGGAATTCACTGAAAAAAACAGAGGTTAAAGTGACTTTATTGTTATAGTTAGTAAAAATTGATGACAACACTGTATATGGCCTACAGTGACTGAACTGTACCTACAATGTCTACTGCAACCCTTTTCTGTGACATACTTAGATACACTATTGGACATGGCGATTGCCTCAAAGTCTCACACTTTCAACAGAACATTCACAAAAGGGGTAATGGCTTATCCAGCAAGGTGGCGGATGCAAATCAGTAACGCTCCGCCACCCAGCCTAACAATCCGCATCCATTTGTGCCTTCCTGCAATTTATATTAGCGCCATGACATCGGTAGTCCCTTCTGGGCCCCCGAAGATCTGCCACATGGAGAATGGCCGCGATCATCGCAGTGGCCTGGCACCTGCTGAAAGGGGTGACTACATTCGGTGTGGCATTGATACAGGAGGCTGAGGTGTGGTATGGGGTGCCTGGACACCAGGGGAAAAGACTGAGCATGAGCCTCTTGGCATCGGATCACCTCTGTGGAGCGTCCGGCCTACAGTGGACCCTGTGGCTTGAGTCTGGCTGCTGGAGCTCATCGGTGATCCCCCCAGATTTGGGAACGGGAGGAGGAGGAGTGTAATTTGTTAGGGTGGTGCGGCCTACCAGAGTCGTGCTGAGGATGGTAGTCTCCTAGCGACAGAGGGCTGCCCATCCCACTGTCTCTGAAGACTCGGGTGACATTGGCATCTGACTGATTGAGAGCACCCACTGAGTGAGTTGACATTGCCAGGGCCAGAGCTCTGTGTCCCGGGCTGCTGCTGTTCCACCACATGAGGGTGCATAGGGCTGATGCCTCAGGAGAAAAGCCTAGATATCCGTGAAGATACAACCGCAGGTCCCCCTTTGGATTCAGTGAAGACATCAAGGTGAGAGGCAGCGCTGGCGGGCAGAGATTAATGACCTGCAGGTCTGCATTGTGCAGTTGGAGAACAGGGCAGAGGATTTGGATGGCCGTTCCTGTAGAAGCAACATTTGCCTTCTGGATCTCCCAGAGTCGAAGGATCAGATCCACTTGCCTATTTGGATTCCTCGTTTCGCTCATTCACTCTGGCTTCTGAGCTCACTACCTTCTACTACCTGGAGTGGGCAAATCGTGTCCCAGTCGCAGTCCCTCCCTGGGTTCTCCCCCATGCTCGATGTTGGTGAAGGTGCTACACTTCAGGGACAGAGACACAATACTCAGAGCAGCCAGATTGGTGGGCCTCTCTGAGTGTAGGACAAGGTTGTTGTTATGTTGTTTCCAGATTACACCCGAGCTGTCCAACGGCAGCGTTGCTCCTTCCTGGAGGGCAAGCACCTCCTTCAACAGCAAGGAGTGCAATACACACTGCTATTTCCCACCCAAGACAATTTTTGAAAGGACCACCGTGTTTTTCACTGACCCTAAGGAAGCATGGGATTGGGCTGAGCAGCATGGGGGAGAACAGTGACGGGCCTGGCTGAGTGCTCAGAGGGTCCGCGAGCCAGACGTCAGAAGAAGAGAAAAAGGCAGGTCAGAACGCGACAGAGCCAACCCCCCCAGATCTCGCCCACCGGCTCCCACAACCTGGAACAGATTATAGCGGACCACCTGAAAGCCATCCAGGGTGCACCAAATTTGAACCCACCTCCAGCGAACTTGGACAATGACAGGGGCCCACACCTGTACTCCTCTAAAGAGGAATCCCTCCACTCTGACGATTCCTGGGGTGATTCACAACTGCTGCCGACTGTAACTCCCCAGACAGCGACACCCTCATCTTGGCTCTTCTCCAGAGTAGCCAATCTAGAGCTAAAAAGCCGGCTGCCACACTATTGTTTGAACTCCATCTCTATGGCCGGTAATCTTCTATTTTACTTTGACCGACTCTTGGTCAAAGTAAAGAGCCTGGACATTGTTTCGTATCTTCTTTCTACCCCCAACTGTACTCTAGAATTCACAGTAGAACTTTGGTTTGAGCAAATTGCCGCTTGTAATGGGCTCTCAGTATTGGAATTCTACACTTATCCTGTTACAGAAGTGTTTCCATGCATTCTTTTCCACATCACCTCACAGCGGGGAGGACACTGAATGGTACCCGTGACATGGGCAGTGCAGCTGTGCTCCAGATATCACCCATTTCCAGCACACACTGCTTCAGATAACACATGGCCCCAACCTCTGACATTCAATACCTTACACTCAATGTTCGCAGCATGCACACTGCTAGAAGCACTATGTTGTTTAATCCAATATTAAGAGTCAGAAGGCCCATTTAATCTTCTTGCAAGAGACACACATGACAGTGAGGGAACTCGACCGCCTGCGCAGGCACTGGGGGGTTTATTCTTCACCACTATATACTCAGCTTATCTGTGGGGGGCACGGGTGTGGGTCAGTCCTGGAATCCCCTTTCAGGGACTCAATAGGGATATAGACAAGGATGGGAATTATGCCCTCTTGGAGGGTAGACTAGACTGCCTGCCCATTCTCCTGGGCAGCATTTACGCCCGAAACACTGATCAAAGTATTGTCTGGGACTCATTCTCAAGCACTCTTGCATGCCGCATGACACTGTCCTGGGAGGTGATTTAAATTGTGTTCTTGACACTGTTCTAAACCGATCCTGTCCTCCACTTCCCCGGTCCCCCCATATGGGCAGGCAGAATGCTTTTAAACCTGGACACCCCACTGGTCCCTTGCACACATGTGGCATACTCACCACTCTATCACTCGCCTCTTCTCTATAGACAAAGCCCCACACCACCTGTCTCTGCGGCCTGGATCACTTTCTCTGTACTCTGACACTGGTTCCCCTATGCCGATTACTTGGGCAGGATAATTTCTGACCATGATGCGCACATCATGGACCTCCGGTGGGCACCTCATCTGCCCACTACTCCAGCCTGGAGGCTACCCTGAGACTGCCTTGAAGATCAGGTGTTTCAGAGAGAACAAGAAGACTGCATCAAACAGTACTACATGGAAAACAGCAACATGGCGTTCACTAGAACGCTAGGATGGAATGCCTTTAAGGTGGTCTTCTGGGGAGCTTGCATCCGCCAAATTGCTGGGGTCTGCAGGACCCACAAGAGGGACATCGAGAGAGCTGGAGCTGTGCTAATGGGCCTAAGTAAGGAGGCATATGCATATCCTGCTCTCACCTTACAACTGGCAGATGCTCAGCTTGCTCACGTGACCCTCTTGGAAGACCTACACTGGTACAACTTTGCAGCCTAGGCAACCAGGATACATTGGGAGGGGAACCGTCCTGGCCAACTCTTGGCATGGCTCGCTCGTCAAGACACAGAAACCCGTCCAATCATTGAAATTGTGTCACGATGGGGTGTCACCCTCTGATTGCAAGCTGCCATTCTGCAAGCCTTCCATGACTATTTCTCGTCAGTGTACAGAGTGCTGCAGGATTCGGGTGCGGTCTGTTCCAACAGATTTCTGTCGAGTGTTGTGCTACCCCGAATTCCTGTCACTTTAAGAACTGCGTTAGATGCAGCTGTTACGGCTGCAGATGTAAACCAAGCCATTCGCTACCGTAGCCCATAGTAAAACTCCTGGCTTAGATAGGCTGCCCTAGAGTACTACCATATGTTCTCAGCGCTCCTGTCACCTAAATAGGCAGCCATGTATTGTATTGTATTGTATTTTAATTGCATTTATATAGCACTTACTACATCTGACGAGGCATCGGAGTGCTTTTTCGGTGAATAGCACGCTACTCCGGAACCCATAAAGGATTAGTGTTTAATTAGTATAGTGAAATATGAAAGTAATTTAAGTGGTGGTTAGGTTAGGCAGTTATATGGATTGAGAAGGATAGCGGAGGGCTAGAAGAGGGAAAAAGGTTTGCATTTATATAGCGCTTGTTATCCCTGATGGGGTGTATGTATAAAGCGGCAGTAGAAGGAATGATAATCACTCACTCCTTGCGCGAGTCATTCCTGGTTTTCATTCCGAAGCAGGAAAGAAAGCCCAGCGGCTTGCTTCTTTTAGGCCCAAGATACTAGGCAATACGCAAACTACGCAATACGCTCAGATCCTACCAGGCTTGGTGCATTCTGACCAGAATGGATTAATCCCAGGCCGAAGTACCTCACAGAATCTCAGCCGCCTTTTCCATATACAGGACCACGTACGTGGAAAGTTCCCTCGCGTGGCATGCCTTATTCTAGACTTGGAGAAGGCATTCAACACCTTATCCTGGCACTATCTATTTGCTGTTACTGGCGCGCCTTGAGATAGGGCCAAGGCTCCGGCTTACACTAAACTGTTATACTATGACCCAGTCTCCCGCATGTCCCTGGCCGCCTTATTTCAGCCCCGTCGTCAGTGCATCGGGGGACGGGTCAGGATGCCTATTAGCCCCCTTAGTGTTCGTGCTCACCTTGGATCTGCTTGCCGTGTGTCTGTGCAGAAAGGGCCGGGGCTGGGGTCTCACTCTCAGACAGGACTCATACAACATCTCTAAATGCTGATGACCTACTCCTCTATATGCGAGATATAGTGACAGATATTACGCCAATTCGGGACACACTGGCGGAGTTTGCCTTAGTAGCGGGACTCCGGGTCGACTGGGGAAAATCGGTCATGTACTTACTCCATCCCGACTAGATCCTGTGAGAGGTGACTCTTGGCAGCACCCACCTCCACTGGCAGAGCCAGGCACCTTGGTATTTGGAATCCACCTTTACCACTCTGCTGGCGACCTCTATGAGGGGAATCATTGCAGGGCACTGGCGAGTATCCAAGCCCAGGTACATTTATGGAGTACCTTACTTCGCCTCATCTATTACTTGGCAAACCTCCTGGTGGTTCCCCCATTCCATTTTTAAGGAGCTGGACTTCCTCCTCGTGTCCCTCATCTGGGTATCTGGCTGCTATTGAGTGGCTCTATCCAACTTACAGCTACCGCCTGTTAAGGGAGGCCTTAAAGCGTTGTCCTTTGAGGCATATTTTTTAGCGGCGCAGATTCAATGGCTGTCCCACTGGACAGCTGGGTATTACCTTGGTGAAGCCTTTGCGGAGATGAGTACCGTACAGATTCCCACTCTCAGGTGACTACTCCTCCCCGGCTCCCGTCCCTCATCCACCTGGCCCCTACAGGTGGTGGTGCAGATGTGTATCTCCAGGATCCACAGCCTCTCTGGGGAGGTCCCACTATACAGGATGTATGTCAGTACAACGCGATCTTTTAGATCGCGGTACATGACAACGCTGCCATTACAACGCAAGTCGTTACAATGACTTGCGTTGTAGGGCGTGGATTGTGGAATATTATAATTTTATATTCCAACACCAGTCCACGTAACAGTAGGGAAGGTGTTGGAATTCCTTATACAACAGCGCCATCCAGCGCAAGTCGTAGTAACGACTTGCGTTGTAATGGCATCGTTGTAAAGGTAACGCGGTGTAAACACCGCGTTGTAAACGATGTTCCCCCACTATACACTCTTGATCTGCCCCTTATCGCCTTGCACAGTAGGTGAGACTATTACACTACAAAGGACCTACGTGTCTGGACTGAGCATTCTCTCCTTGAGGTGGGGGACCTCTTCATGGAAGCTGACCCTCTCCCTTTTGCCCAACTTGCGGAAAAGAGGGGGTTACCACCGGGACAGTTCCTTCTTCACCAGCAGATCCTTCACATGTGTGGGGTCTTTTGGGACCTCTCCAGGGGGTACCACATTGGTTCCTACAGACCATACTGACCATGGGGCTGGGTTGCCACCTCATCACCTGACTGTACAAGGCCATATGGGACCTGGCAGCTACTTCCCTCCTTCCCCTCCGCCACAAATGGGAAGCCGAAATCAGATTGGCCCTTCATGAGAAGGATGGGGAACGGTCCCTCGAATTCCTGAATAAGGTTTCCTGCAAAGCCCATTTTAAAAACATTCAGTTATTTATACTTCACAGGGCATACCTCACACCTGGCCAATTGCACCAATACTTCCTGGACACACAGTTTGAATGTCCACACTGTCGTACAGTGGATGCCACACTTATGCGCATACTATGGTCATTCCCGGTCATTCAGAATTACTGGGGCTCCGTACACGACACACTTCAGGAGGCCACAGTACTCCCGGTCATAACCTCATGAGAGTCATTCTCCTCTGCATTTTTAAGAGAAGTAAGCACAACAAAGTGCAAACATGGTTTGCCGCCCTCGCACTACTTTTGGCAAAGCGCACCATTATCCTACAGTGGCACTCACCAGTGGCCCCGCTGATGGAGGCCTAGAGTGGCGCCCTGTGTAAATGGGGCACAGAAGAATAAGATGAGCTTCATAATGAGAAGGCCAGGCGGATCCGCTACAGACCTATCTCTCCCGAATGGGATGGGCTTCTCATGCCTTTCCGGCAATTGGGCAAAGATGTTGATACAGCCTCGTGCCCCCTGGCCCCCTGCAGAGTAGTTAATTGGTACCTCATCCGCTACCCGAATGGCCTCTGTCCATTGTGCTGACACCAATAAAATGCCCCCAAACCACCTTCCCCCCTTGATCCCCTTTCCTCTGTCTGTGAGCGAACCTCCTCCCATCTGCACTTTCCAGATCTGCCGCTCCATCTCTAGGTCCAACGCAAGACACCAGCACTATTACTCCATACCATGTTCCCTCCACCCCCCACCATCCCTCTCTTTACCACTGTTGCGACCCATGTTATTACCCGGCCACACCTGAGACAAGAGACCCACACCTTATCCCTGCTCACTTATGCACATGACGTTCCATAGCAAGTTGACATATACATGCATTGAGGCAACTGCAGGAAATGGTCAGTCATACACCCTTTATTCTGCATGCTTATGTTATATTATATTGTGGAACCCGTACTGGCTGATGTGGTCGGAATGTTTATGTGTTAAATGCAAATAAAAGCAATAAAAGAAAAATAAAACAGTACGTTCACAAAAATACAACTTCTAATCATCTTTTTAACCTTGTGTCAACATAAGACCATCAGAAGCTGTCTCTTACTCTTTTTATTGTACATAGAATATCTGGATAACGTGCTTGACATAACTTGACAATGTCTCTCAATTTAATAGGTTGAATTATTTTGTCACTCCTTGTATGAAACTCTCTATCCAAGCTAGTGTGGTAGTGTTTTTCAGATTTTGCATCTCCGTCAAAACTTACATTTTGCTAAATTATGTTTTAAATAGAGTATCCAGTGTGGTATTAAAAATAGTGGGAATGCACTTGAAACGAGTTTAAAATAATGCACAGAAATGTGTTAACTAACGTATTTTGGGCAGACCACATTTTTCCGAAATCTCCATTTTATATAATTTTGAATGCTGTTTGCTCACTCCTGTTTCTTTTCCCTCCCACCCATTCCTTTGTTTGTACTTTTTCCTTCCAGAGGCTTCACAGAACAAGAAGACAGAATGAAATCATCCTGTACTTGTCCTAAATGTGCATGTATTGTGAATGAACTTTCCAGTTTTCCTAATGTAGCAAAAGTATCCAAGGTTTCTTCCTCTTTAGTTCTGGTGCTGGGTTATCACCCTTCTACTGGTGTATAGCCCATTTTTTAGAAGTGTTGCATTGTAGCTAAATTTCCTATGTTGATGTGCTGCTGAGGCTGCTCAAAGCTTACTTAGAAACAGGATATTGTTATAGGTCTTTAGTTGGCGTTGCAACCTCTGATTTGTTCAATAATCATTACCTTTAGTTATTCCACCATGAAACTGCAGTTTTTTCTCATTTCCTATACAAGAGTTATATATGCTTTTTGCCTTTATAGATAACTAGCCCTATGATACCCTGAGGGGTCATGTTCATGCTATATAAAACTCCTCAAATAAAATAAATAAATACAAGAATTACGTATAAGAACCCCTTGCTTTTGGGGGTTAGCCATTCATTCTCCTGAACATCTTTCATTTAGGGATGCTGTCCATTTCTCTTATGATTTTGCTGTTTAGTCGGGACTTAAAATAATTCTGATTTCTGACAATGTACTCTGAGTTTGAGTCTTCATGGCCAAACTTACGAAATATGAAATTTCAAGGTTTCCAGAATGTTATCTTTTCTCTAACAATTGTCCCACTCTCCCCTGGGCAATGTCACCTCAACACATCCATTAATATTAGCCACCACACCGTCCCATTCTTCATCCTTATTCTCTTCCAGAGAAGCAGTCATCCTCTACACGAATTAAGTGATTATAATGTCAACCGTGGATTGTACAAGATATTATAAGAAAACTCTTGCTGTTTCATCAAAGTCCTAACTATCCTCACTGAAGCTTTATACATTGCTTCGTTTGTAAGAAATTTGGTGAGGTTTTGGATCCCTTCTTAGCTTAAAATTGCACCCAGAAACATAAATGTTCAACTCCCGAGAGCATGCAAGGTCTCTTTCTCAATTACTGAGCTTTTTGTTTGAATGGAGAAACAAAATATGAGCCAAAGCAATGACATTCCCTCCATTTCCTTATTTGTTGCAGTACAACAACCAATACCTTGTCACTGTATTTATGCTTAAAATGCTGTTCTCTTCTGGCCAGAACCCTTGCAAAGCAAGGCAACAGCATATCGCTTTTCTTACACCCACACAAATGTTACTCCTTTTTTCATTAACGTCATCATTGTATACATAATGTCAAAACAGTTTTGTGCAAATTTGGGGTGGACTCTGAAAACCTTACTATTATTGTACTTCATTTGTTTGCACCAAATAGGTTGTCTCCATAACTACTTCAACCTCTTTCATCTTAGGTCTCAAGCCATCCTTGATAATCGCATGACCCAGATAAATTACTCTCTTTTCTTCAAATGTAATCTTAGTTAATTTGGGTGTTAAACCTTTGTTTTCTAAAAATAGTCAGCACCTTTCTTAACCCTTTATCACACTCTGTATTTGTATATCCCATCACAAGGAATCATCCTGAAAATGCAAGACATCCTTTTCACTTTCAACATCTCATGCATTATCTTCTGAAAAAAGCAACTGCGGATGCCAATCCAAATGGCATTTTACAAAATTAAGAACAACCTTCAGGTGTAATAAAAGCAGTTATAGCTTTCTATTTCTTATGAAGTGAAATCGAAGATTGTAACATTTCGTTAAGTTGTTGATCAAGAGCCTGTTGTTAATATTTCTTAGTTTGACACAAAAGCTAAACTTTCCGATTGCTTTCTGAGGGACAACCAGGGAAATAATCCTTTCACCCTGATTCTACAGGATCAATATCCCCTGCTTGCCTTTATTTCTGCAATTCAGCTTGAACAATACTAATAACAGCAGTAGGAATATTTCTGACTTTGAGAAATGTCGAGCACAGCATTACCTTTGATCAATGTTTGAATCCTTCGAGCTTTCCAATTGTACTACTGATTACATTCAGAAACATTCTTAAGAGACCCTTACCCAGATGTTCACTTTCATATACAACAGGAACGTGTTTCTTGCTGTTGTAATTTAGCACTAAGATACCTTTCCTCGGGTCTCTCCACCCTGTAAAGGGTTCATGCAATATGCAACGTATCCCAGTAATTATTTTCTTGTACCTAAACACTTATATGCAGCCACATAAAATATCAATTTATTCACTGCTGGAACATTCTAGATTTACAATAGAGGGTACCAGTGTTTCAAAAATTCTACCCTCAAATATTTATCTCCAAATATTTTCAGCCAAGCTGGTATACTGAGAGTCTGAATCAATAACATTGTTTATGCCTGTTCCACAACAATCAGAAAACACTGGTTTATTAGAATCAATCTTACCTTTAACAAGCAAAACAATGTCATTTTCCTGGCTAGTTTCACTTATTGAACATTTTTGATCGTCTTCATTGACACAATTAACGCTTGGGACATGCTTCTTATTTTGGCACACTCTTGCAAAATGACCTAATATTCCACAACTGTTGCATTTTTCTTATCCAACCCATTGCATTTGCTTAAAGGAAATAATCAATTAAAGATTAATATGTATATAGCATTTACATGGGACATGAAGCATTAATCACTATGATTGCAATTAGCTGTAGCACTCTGTCTATGAGGAAGCTCAAGATTGAATCTTATTCATCCTTACTTTAGTGTTGAGGAATCTCCATCCTGCAAGCAGGTCTGTGGAGTTATCGCACCCACCTTGTGAGGTCTTGGGGCCTCTCTTATCCTAGAGTTCAGTTACCCTTTGTTACCTAGTATATGCTCCTTCATTGACACATTGATTACTTTGCTGTGACTGGAAGAGAAGAATTGAGTTAAACTCAAGACAATGCCAAAAAGACCAGTGATATGTGGGACTTTGAAGTACACTACCATTGCAAATGTATCTTGGATATATCCATCCTTATGAAATCCATAATGACAGTAATAGATTGTGTTTGTTTTGCTTTATATTTGCATTTGCAGTTTTTTAATGAGGGAGATCTCCCATTTCATTCTTATTTTTTCTGTTTTGATTGTTGTTTATTTGGGTGTATATGCGTCCTAATATTTTTTCTCTTGCTTTATAGGAATAATTTGTTCTAATTCGCTCATTGTATGCGGTATTTTGCACTTTGTTGTTTTATATGACTGTTTTATCATCCCCTGCATTCCGTACAGTATGTATGATAATAGATTTTAAGGAGGTAGCCTCGTACAAAGGAAGGATTATTTATTGAATTAAATGCATTTCTTGTTTTATCTGTAGTGTGTAATTTTGTGGACCGATGTAGGAGTTCCATATCATAATACATTTTATGCTAGATACTTTTTTTTCCCTCTCTCCTGTTGTCCTACCTTTGTACTTTCTGTTGGCATCTCATGATGCCTTGTGTTCATGTGCTCTGTCTCATGAGATCCTTTTTCTATATCTCTCCCTTAAGTCAAAAATGTGCCTGCTGAGAAGCATGACATTGCACTTGAGTTGTATCTCTTTAGGTCCCTGTTTATTTTCAATTGTGGAAATGTTAGAGAGACTTGTGTGACAATTATGCGAACTTTGTTGCTAAATGTTTAGTCTTGGTTTGAGAGCCGGGTACCACTTGTATCTCAGTAGTGAACCTTCAGTGAATCTGCCATTTTGTGATCGTATTTATCATAGAGGATTTGTCATTATCACAAAATGTCATATTTTCAGCTGCTTTAATAGTATTTTCAGTAGTGTTTCGTTATTTAATGTTTCATATGTTGGTGAAAGTTCAAGAAGAATCAAGGAGGATTGTTTTTGTCAAGGGTTTGGGTGATGAGGAGATCTTCTTTAATGTTTTTTTGTTTCAATCCTTTTTGTGGTCTTAAATTCCAATTGAATATTGTAAACTAGGTTGAATTATTGCATTAGTTCCTACAATTGTCTAAATCTAGAGATTGAATTGAACCAGGTCTGAAGTTAAGTAGGATCTGAGGTTGTCTTTTTCAAGCTGTTTGGTACTCTTTCGGTGTAGAAGAATGCATGGATAAGATCTGTATTACCTGTGTCAGTCAGTGTTTTGAAATTGCTCAATGGATGATGCTGGGCAGGGCTCTGCTGGTAGAACTGAGGCTTTGTTCTTCTTTGCCATTTTCCTAATTTCATCAGTATCTAAAGGCTTCGGTCAGAAAATAAATAGGGTTGTGAGGTAGACAGGCTAGGGTGTGTTTTTCTTGTTTGCCTCATATATTTTCATTATTTTGCCTGCAATAATAATAGCAAGAACTTGTGGATGTTTGGGTTGTGCAGGGAGTGTTTTTCATGTTTCCTGGGGACAGTTCATGGAAAATTCTTAGTTTCTTGCTTGACTGATAATAGAACGTGAATCCTGAAAATATTTTACATGATCAAACAAATGAAAACATGAATTTGTATATCACACGTTACACACGTTAGAAAACATCACAGAAATTTAAGTTAGAGAAGCAGAAGCACCATAAAAGAGTGCTTTTAAATATAAGAGATATGCATTCATGCAAATGTATACATTTACATATAACACATGAAAGAGAAAATCGTGGCCTAGTGTCCTATTAGAGTACTATAAGGATATAACATAGAGAAGAAAATGTGGTGGTTTTGTTACTAAATAATGTGCTAGAGGTTTGACATTTTAAGGAATGATATTAGAAGTGATACAGTTTATGAAAGTGTCAAAACGATTTTTGTATCTTGAAAGTAGAAAAACTTGAAGATTTGTAGAATTGATGAGATTTTCAGTAATCAAGCATACCTAGACATAAATAATACATTATAATGGTAATACATGAACCTTAACATTGATTTATGAAATTATTATGAAATTATATCCTTTTTAGAAATACTCGCAAATGCATTAGATTAAACAAATGTGAAGTCAAGTTAAAGGCTAGGTGTTAGGACATATATAGTTTAAACTTTTCTCTAGTATTTTTGACAATGACTTAGTGACCGTGAATAATTTTGCTTTTCATATTACAAACTGTGCATTGCATGATCTCTACATGATTCACATTCCATGAAAATGGTGAGATCGTGAACTGACTTACCTACAACTCTATGTGTTACTAATTTGTTTCTCTTTGACAAGCTCATGTGGACTTGTAAATCTTTCCGTTCTTATGGCATGCATGGGAAACTTTGCTGATATTTCTATTCTTTGGATGACCTAATGTGCAACATGAACTGACAATGGTCTTTAGATGGTGGTGTGACACCACCTGACTCGGACATTCACTCTGAACTTATAAAGGAAGAAACCCCGGAAAGAGGGGCATCACGCTCAAATTATTTTTCTTATGAGTTGCAGCGCACATGACTTATTTTGTGTGCTTCGCACTCAATTACTTTTGATTTTTGATTATTTTCCTTTGGATCTATTGTTCCATGCTACAGTCGGTAGCAGAAAACCCGAACTCTTTCTTGCAAAACCTGAACTGACCTCGAACCAGACTTTTCTTATTCTAGCTTTAAGGACAATCAGCTAGATGCATCAAACAAAAATCCGCTCGCAAAAGGGCAGATTCTCAGAATCTGCCCCTTTGCGACCGGTATTTTTGCATTTGGGATGCATCATCCCAAATGCAAAAATCGCAAATTGAGAAATCGCTAAATTGCGATTATTTGCATTTAAGGAATCTCAAATTGAGATTCCTTAAATGCAATGCATGAAAGTTTTAAAAATAGCGAATTCGCTAATAGGGCACGCAAATTCCCATGAAGTACAACTTCATGGTAATTTGCAAAAACTTTGAAAAATGCACTACAGTGCATTTTTCAAAGTTTCATGTTGCGCACACACATGCCCTAAGGGCATGTGTGTGCGCAACTTATGTGCACAGATCAATTTCAGGGGTGCAACAGGGTGTCCTTTGGACACCCCTGCACCCTTGAAATCGCAATCTCAATTTGCGATTCGCTAATTGCAATTCGCAAATTGAGATTGTCTTCCCATTCATTCCTATGGGCCTCTAGGCCCATAGGAATGAATGGGGAGGTATTCCTTAATTGCGAGTCGTAATTAAGGAATTCTAAGAAATCGCTTATTTTTCAGTGATTTCTTGATGCATTCCATTTTGCTATTCCTTAATAGCGAATCGGTATTTTTCGCTATTAAGGAATCGCAAAATGGGTTGTTGATGCATCTGGGGGTATGTCCTTAGTGACTCTTAAGGATTTATTTTTCCGGATCAGAGTAGGTTATTACTGTTAGTAGTAGAACCATCCTACTACCTTATGGGTAGCAGGACTGTGTACCTCTGTAATTGAGCTTAAAGCTATTGCTGGGCAAATGCTGAGTGCTCCTATTAAAACTGTTATATTTCTAACTGAAATGCTAAAGAGATTGCTTATACTAATTAATTTTGATTCTTTAATACAATAATTCTGAAACCCAAATTCGATTGACTTTAATTTGTGTCTATGCTTCTTAATTGAAACTGTGCAATTGAAAGAAATTGAACTTAAGAGAGTAACTGATGGAGAGGTTTGGTAAATTCTAAAATCACCCCTCCTATCATCGGAGAAAGATTCATCGAGAGAAACTTGAATTTACTCTCATTGTAGGTGGGCCCAGTGCTGTTGGAGTAAGCACAGGAAAATAATTGTATGCTTACGCACATTAAGATAATCTAGTGAGCTGATTGACCAAAGCAGAATGAAAAAAATGCTCTATTACTGATATGTTACTTTGTTGATGAATTTATAGTAGTAAGCACTTTTGGCACTATTCACTGCTGTGTGGCCTTTTTTCTACAATTTGTTTTGCTTCTGGATGTGTCTTTGGATAAACTCTGCCACTGTCTTTGCAGATTTGACAGGTATATTCTCTGGTTCGCAAGCTGTATGTTGTACAACCTTTAGATCTTGGCTTTGCCATTTTGTTCTGGAGCGGGATAATCCAGCCAAGTTTCATGTGCATGTTTTCTAGTCACTCCTCTGTATCATCTATGTCTGTTTCTTTTATCTACATTGCTTGAAGTATTTGGTTAATATGTTAAGCAACCTAGTAGTATGTTCTGGGCCAGTGTTTGATGTTTCCTTTTTAGGTCGAGGACTGCGTCGCACTGCGTAGCAGTGTGGGCGGAGCTCCGAGATTTAATGTTTCTTAGAGGGGGCTTGTCCCAGCCCCTCTTCTCCATTGGCTGGCCTTGTAAATTCTGGCCAGCCATTGGAGGAGAGGGGCATCACTCCCTTTAAACCCCGTCTTTTTCGGATTCGGGTGCGTGTTTTTTGCATTCTTTCTCACCGTGACGTCATCCGTCACTCAACTGCAAAAACCATGCCCCCGAATCCGAAAATGGCGGTGCTTTTCTTATGCCATTTTGCCCCGACCGCCGCCACAAGAAGTCGCCGAGTCCTCGCCCCAGCCGGTGAGTGCTTGCTGTTCTGCCATCCCTGTTCCTCGTTCTGCTCGCTACTCGCCCCCCTCACCCCCCTGTTTCTCGTCCCGCTCGCTCTTCGCCCCCCCCAGCACCCACCGGCACCCCGAGCTCCAGAGACGGGCGCCCTGGCACCCCTGATCGGGTACAGAAAGCTGCCTTACCCCCCTCGCCCCTCCCCTCTCGGATATACAGTGAAGCCGGGCAGAGAGAAGAAATGCTGTTTAGAACACCAGCCTCAGCGTCCACCCGCACCACCGACACCCTCAGCCCTGGCATCTACACGGGTGTAGAGAGGGGCCTCAGTCCGACCAGCCCTCCCCTCGGCTCACCAGTGCTGGAAGAAAACGCGTTTTGCATGTGCCTATTTCTTTTTTGTGCTCTGCCTATTGTTAATGCCACAAATCTGTATTCCACACTCCCAAACGCCACAATATATCGGCAAAAGAGGAACATTGGTTAAACGCGATGACACGTTAAAGACTTCTCTTCACCAGGTGTTTTCAGCTCCTTTGTAATTGGATCCCTGTAACCAGCGCGGTGAACGATGATTATGGTTTCTGCTCCCCTGCCCCCTCGCTGTGCTTGCTCTCCTGCCCCCTCGCTGTGCTTGCTTCCCTGCCCCCTCGCTGTGCTTGCTCCCCTGCCCCCTCGCTGTGCTTGCTCCCCTGCCCCCTGGCTGTGCTTGCTTCCCTGCCCCCTCGCTGTGCTTGCTCTCCTGCCCCCTCGCTGTGCTTGCTTCCTTGCCCCCTCGCTGTGCTTGCTTCCTTGCCCCCTCACTGTGCTTGCTTCCCTGCCCCCTGGCTGTGCTTGCTCCCCTGGTGTGCTTGCTCCCCTGCCCCCTCGCTGTGCTTGCTTCCCTGCCCCCTCGCTGTGCTTGCTCCCCTGCCCCCTCGCTGTGCTTGCTCCCCTGCCCCCTCGCTGTGCTTGTTTCCCTGCCCCTTCCCCTGCCCCCTGGCTGTGCTTGCTCCCCTGCCCCCTGGCTGTGCTTGCTCCCCTGGCTGTGCTTGCTCTCCTGGCTGTGCTTGCTCTTCTGCCACCTCGCTGTGCTTGCTCTCCTGTGTGTGTGTGTGGCTCGTGGTGTGTGTGTGGCTCTGGGTGTGTGTGTGGCTCTGGGTGTGTGTGTGGCTCTGGGTGTGGCTCTGTGTGGGTGTAAATGCAATAGGTCATGCATTTGCGAGCAATTAAGCTATTGGCATTGTAAATAGCATTGCCATTTATTTAACGATTAAGCTATTGGCAATGTAAATGACAATGCCATTTATTTATGATTAAAAAAAAAAAAAGTGTCATAAACAATGCCAATAGCTCTACCTTTAATAATGCCGAGACCATTGCATTGTAAATGCTTGTTTCTCATTAAAATTAACTATGCTGTGTAGTATGAAATATCTTTCATTTCCCAGATGTCTACTTTTAAGGCCATAACAATTTGCAAGGTTGTACATCTCTTGCCTACAAAATATAGCAGGTGTTGTAATTTCGAAACTGGTCACACTAAATCCTGTGAAAAGACTCATTATCCTAACCTGCCTCTCCCAGGGTGACCACTTGTGTCTCTCTCCTAGATGTGTGGCTTTCCAGGGCAAACAAAGTTCTGTAAATGACACATTTGTCATGGAATAAAGGCCTTCAACCCCTCGAATCTTAAGTGATGGACACTTGGAAAGGAGACATAGCCATGTAGGTGGACATTGTTAGATGGCTAATAATCCCTAAAATCCCTGTATCACAGTTGTGGTCAAGGTACATGCGCAAGCCTGTTCAGTTCCAAAAGTAACAATTGGATCTTAGCTGTAGAATGAATGCTTGGCTAAAGCATACAGGTGGGCTATAGTAAAACACAGCCCTGGCAGAAGAGTGCCTATGGAAAATGAGGAAGCTGCTTGGAATTTGCTGTTAACCAAGGAAGCAGGAGAACTAAGTGTTCCAACTTCCCAACAGCATCTACCACTGGGTTACAACCCCATGTGGCCTCGTTCTGACACTGTGGGGATCACAAGTCTGTAACAGTATTCCAGGTTGCAGTGAGGATAAATTCAGTAAGAGTAAGAGAAAGTAGCCAAACACGGTTGATTCAGGTAGCAACAAGACACAGCATCACACGTTTTGCTTGTCACAAAGTAGATGTCAGCCAGAGTGCTGCTAGGTGGCTGTGCTAGCCCAAAGCACTATATAAAAGAGTCTTTAGTGCTGATTGTGTGTTTTGTCTTATATCTATCATTAATTATATGTGATTAGATTTTAATAAATGTTATATTTTTGTACAGTAGTGTGCTTCAGATATTTATGCACAATCTGCACTTCAATCAGTTTTCATTTCCTGCCTAGGGAAATTCTGTTGTTCTGACAAAGTAGATCACAGCCAGGGTGCTGCTAATGTGGCTGTGCTTTTCCAAAACATTATTGGGTGTTTTAGTGAACTGCCTTTTCCACTTTCGGTTCCTTGTTTCTTATTCTATGGCCTAAACAGCTTTCTTGTGCAGTGTAGAGCTGTTGTTCCATGCACTTACCTTCTTTGCAGGCCAAAGATCCATTGATGCTGAGTCATTGTCACAACCTTCTCTTCATCCTCACATATTAAAGGACATGGTACATTTTCATGTGTAGGAGACTGGTTTCCTCACAAGTGCTTGACTTGCTCTTAGTTGGCATGTGCCTCAATAGCAGAGTACTAGTGTTGTGTGGTTGGGGTCCACTCACTGTGTTATTCTTTTCACTATGGGTGACTACCATCCCCAAAACCAGGCCATGACCATAGTTATGATTGGTAAAAGCTAAATATATTAGCAGGGTACAAATAATCTTACTTGAATGAGAATGTGGAAACTGCCTATCAGCTCTCTCTAGTAAATCTATGAAGTATGTTTGACTGGCCATGTTATTTCCCTTTGATAGTATGTAAAGTCTTTGTAACCATGTTTGAGCCTATGTGAGGTGGGCTCCTGTGGATTCTTTTTAGCTGTGGTCCAGTGGCATCCTTACAATATTATGAGTTGTTCTTGGGAAGGGCAGAGATTGCATCCTAACTTCTCCTGTAGGGCTCAAATTTCTTGTGGCAAATAAAGATTGTATTTTCCACCTTGCTGGTGGATACAGACCTGAGTGGATTGCCAATTTGTCACCTTGATCTGTTTTATATGGGTCTTTATTAGGTCCAGGGCACCGCGTTGGTACCCTGTCCTTTCAGTATTTCTGTAAAACTATGTACCCGGGGTAATATCAACTCCTAGGCTGCCTTCTTTCTGGCTTGTTTGATTTGGTCACATTCAGACTGGCATGTGATAGTAGCTGGCACACAGAGGCTTTCATGGTTGCTAGTGAGTCTTTAGTTAAGAGGTTTTCATTGGTGTTCCCTTCTGCATCATTTCACAGAGGACTTCTGGCCGAAAAGGCGGTTATTTATGTGCTCCTGGAGAAGAGCAATACAGAGCACAACTGTGTGTTTTCGGACAAGTCTAGAAATGGGTACTACAGATATGTAATCAAAGTATTCACAACTATAGTCATTGGTTCCTGCAAAATATAATGACTACACCTTAACACAGGCGTGTTTTAAGTTGGAAAACACACAGAAACCTGGGGGTCTAAAGCAGGAGTCAACTAAGTACTCTGAGCTAGTGAGACTGGAAGCCACAAAAAGTGTGCAAGGTACAACCATACAGTCTTATACCAAGTAGGTAACCCAGCGCATTAAGTTGGGGAATTAATTCCTCTGCATTTCTGACAGTCCCTGGGGGCCAACTAGCCCACCAGGTACCTCCAGTATCTGCCAGAGAGCTGTGTTGCAGAGAGGTGTTCAGAGGCCATGCCCCTTTTTACAACATTCTGCAACGCAGCTCCGTGGCGCTTACTGGAGGTACCTGTTCAAGATAGGAGCAATCCGGAGCAGGCCATGAGTTTTGAAAATTTTGTGAAGATTCGTCAATCGGCGCCAAACGTTATTGGGAATAGAATGTTGCGAATTTCCTATGGAAAATAAGTCCTGACTACCAGTAGGTTTTATATATATATATATATATATATATATATATATATATATATATATATATATATATATATATATATATATATATTCACTGAAAAAAACATAGGTTTCAGCCACGTTATAGTTAGGAATTAGCATTTAAAAAACCTTAGAAATTCACTGAAAAAACCATAGGTTTCACACATGTTATAGTTAGCTGGACATTTCACTCATACAAAACCATTAAAATTCCCCCGTTATAGTTAGTTCAGCTAACTATAACCCGCGCGCCCGCAATGCACTGCTGATGACATCACATATTACATCACTCATGACATGGTCAGTGACATCACTCATGACATCACTGATGTCATGTGCGCACCCCGGGACACTGCAGGAGCCGGCCCTGGGGGGTGGCGGTCCCCAGGGCATCGAGGGCTCCAGGAGGGGGGCCGCGTGGCCCCCATCCCACCTGTTAAAAGCCCCGGGGGGTGGTGGTCCCCGGGGCTGGGGGGTCCATCACGGACCCCCCTATTTGACATATTAGAGCCCCGGGGAGGTAGCGGTCCCTGGGACGTGTGGGGGGGGTTGAGCCCCCCGAAACAGTTTTTTTTTTTTAATAAAAAAACGAAGCCCCGGGGGGTGACAGTCCCCGGGGCTGCGGGAGGGCCGTGAGCCCCCCCGCATACTTAGTAATAAAGGGGGTGGTGGTCCCCGGGGCTCGGGGGGCCTTAGAGGCCCCATCATTAATATCAAAGCCCCGGGGAGTGGCGGTCCCTGGGGCTGCAGGGGGGCCGTGTGCCCCCCCGCTATCATAATTACTTTGCCCTGGGGGGTGGCTGTCCCCGGGGCAGTGTGGGGGGGATTGGGCCCACCCCCCACCCTTTTTTTACATTATGCCCCTGGGATTTGGTCCCCCCGGGGGCTAATTTTAAGAAAAGCAGACCGGGTTTTTAAAAAACTATTTTCACGGGGTACCTACGCGTACCCCGCGATTTAAAAAAAAAATGGGGGGTCCTTGTGGGACCCCCTGAGCAGGCTTAGGGTGTCAGGGTGTTTCTACCGTGCCCCCTTTGCGTGTTTTGCGCACTTTACTGCTTTCTTGTGCCTCAGTTCGACCGAGGCACAAGATGGCTGCCAACACTTCCTGGTTTGGAGTGTTGACAGACAGTTGACAGCCCATGAGCATGCAGCTCGTGCTTGTAATGGTACGCTTGACCTTACTCTTACCATACGCGTACGGTAAGCGCCTCTAGATATATCTATGAATTTACTTTTGATTTTCTCATGAACTACTGAACGGATTTACACCATTTAACAAAAAGGGTAATCTGTGAACCGAACTCTACCTTTTTGCCAAATTTGGTGTAATTCCGTTCAGCCGTTCGGGCTGTAGCCCTGGCTAAAGGTCCAATGGAAAACTGCATGGGAAAAACGTTTTGGGACCCCCCTTTTTTCTCGGCCCCCGCTTGACGAATCAACCCCAAACTTTCAGGGAAGGAGCGGAGCGGAGCAGGCCATCTCCTTGGAGAATTCCTGCAAAGATTCGTCCACCGGCGCCAACGTTATTCCAAATAGAATGTTGCATAGAATGTTGCGGATTTCCTATGGAAACTAGGTCCTAACTATAACTACCTACTGACGACCGCCAGTAGGTAATATATATATATATATATATATATATATATATATATATATATATATATATATATATATATATATATATATATATATATATCATCTCTCAACTGCCTGCCATGACGCGTTTCGGCCGGAACGCCGGCCTTGATCACATATATATTATTATATATATATATAGATGTTAAAAAAAAAAATATATATATATATATATATATATTCACTGAAAAAACCATAGGTTTCACACCAGTTATAGTTAGGTGGAAATTTTACTCGCATAAAACCATTGAAATTCCCACGTTATAATTAGTTGGACTCACTATGGTTTTTTCAGTGAATTTAATAGGTTTTTTAAAATGCTAATTCCTAACTATAACGGGTGTGAAACCTATGGTTTTTCAGTGAATATATATACATATATATATATATATATATATATATATATATTCTGGCTCCAATTTGCACCGTTGCGAGGGTCACTCTTTATGTCGGGTGCCGAAAAACGCGCCAGTGCGTCGCGTTGAAAATAGCAGCTCCAGTCCTTCTAAACCTTTACCCAGCCGGGTCAGGAATAAAGACACAGCACTCCCGGGCTCAATACAAACAGCGGAGGTATTTTATTCAAGCATACGCGTTTCGGGACAGCGTCCCTTCGTCAGTGGTTCAACCATGAGTTATACAGTTGCAACTTTTTAAATGAGACGCCACCATTAATGATAGACATTGAAAACGGACTATAGCGTCCACAATAAAATGGCGCCATCTTAGACTAGTTTCAAACTGTATTTTCAATGCGTTAAATAACAGTGATTACTGGTATTTACATTTCAACATCTTGCCGTATATCGGCCTAAACATGAAATAGCCCGGTTTCATAATTTCATTGTGAGTGGGATTTGACTTTCGTGATAGTGGCATGAGGCATAAAATTTAATAGTCTCAAATGACATTCAGGGCACATTGACCATGAAGTGAATTTTTTAACTGGAATCTACCTCAGACTAGATCTTGCCGTGTATCGGCAATTGCAGCCATCTTGGCTGCATAAGCTCATACCATCATCCCGAGTCTACCCCAAACAGTTATATCTCAATCATTGTTGTAACATAAAAAGGTCTCATTATCACATATTCCCCACCACCCCTCTTAAATGTTCAATACTTCATAATTTATACATTCATTACAGGTTTCTTGTTCATGTTCAGTTTTTTCTTAGTTTCTCAGTTTCAGAAATTATTCCAACTACCACAACTTCTACAGTCCTTAACTCCCCTTATCCAAGGTGAGTAGCCATTTCCTCTCCCATGTTTAGACCCCCTGGTGCCTTCGTTTCTAAATCAATAATGTAACGCGATTCAAGCCTTCTAAGGGTCTGCAATCTATTCCCTCCCCTTACATTTGCTGGTACACAGTCTAAGCAAAAAAACCTAAGTAGATCTCTGTTGCTATTGTGCTTGATCGCGAAATGCCTAGCGACAGGGTATGTAAAATCCTTATTCATTATCGCCCTCATGTGTTCTAAAATTCTTAATTTTACAGAATTGATTGTACTGCCAATATATTTCAGCAGGCAGGGGCACTGTAAACAATAAACTACATGATCCGTCTGACAGGTCATGAATTTACTGATTTTCTTTTCACCTCGACAGCCTCTTACTTTATAGGTGAGTGTGCGTTTACTGAATGCACACGCTTTGCACTTTCCACATGGAAAGAAGCCTTTGGCTTCCTTCAGCGTGCCTTTGGTGTTCCGGATCGGGTCTAGATGGCTATGGACCATATGGTCCCTCAAAGATCTTGCCTTCCTAAAGGTAAGTTGTGGAGTGGCGGGCAGGTCCGACCCCACAATCTGATCTGTCTTTAGAATATGCCAATGTTTCGACATAATTGTCCTTAACTTAAAGGAGTTTTCTGAATAAGTTGTTACCATTCGAAACTTCCCCTCCACTTTTGGCCTCTCTTTCTTTTGGAATAGTGTATCGCGTGGCAGGGCCTTTACACGATATATATATCCCAGAATCCGCTTGAGGGAATCGGATGCTGCGCGTTGTCCTCCAGCATGCAACGAAAAGCAGATATATATATATATATATAATTTCTATGGCAAAATGAAACCCCTCATTTTGTTCCTTTTCAAATTAAATGTATTAAGTGTTACCACTTTATTCCAATCAAGATGACTTCAGGTGTGCCATACTTTTGTCATAAGTAAGACTGTTAGCGTTCTAGTTGTTCTTTAGAACACTCTGGGACATTCTGTCATTGGGCTATAGTTGGGCTACATCTGGCTGATATTTGGGCTACATTTGGGCTCTTTTGTCTCTGGTGGCCATCTTGGGAGACTGCATATCAGAATTATTTTAATGAAATATAAGAGGATTTGAGAAGTCACTCAAAATGTGCCCTAATTTTTCTTTCTTCAGGACTAATCATAATTTCTATGGCAAAATAAACCCCCTCATTTTGTTCCTTTGCAAATTAAATGTTTTAAGTGTTAACACTTTATTCCAATCAAGATGACTTCAGGTGTGCCATACTTTTGTCATAAGTAAGACTGTTAGCGCTCTAGTTGTTCTTTAGAACACTCTGGGTCATTCTGTCATTGGGCTATAGTTGGGCTACATCTGGCTGATATTTGGGCTACATATGTTTTTTTTGTCTCTGGTGGCCATTTTGGGCTACATTGGGCTACATTGGGCTACATTGGGCTACATTTGGGCTCTAACATATATATAGCCCAATGTAGCCCAATATATATTTTTTCAAAGTTAATTTTCGTAAAAACCACTGGAGCATATATCTTGAGACATAGCAAAGGCACATCGGGGTACCAGTCCCTACAATTTTGCCAAGCTTGGTGGAAATCCATTCAGCCGTTATGGCTAAAAGTGAGTCCAACCGCCCTATGGAAATTAACATGGGGAAAACACGTTTTGGGACCCCCCTTTTATCTCGGCCCCCGCTTGACGGATCCCCCCGAAACTTTCAGGGAAGGAGCGGAGCGCAGCGAGGCAAAGTTAAGGAAAATTACAGGCTGATCCCTCATTCGGCGCCAAAGTTATTCCCAATAGAATGTTGTGGATTTCCTATGGAAAACGATCCTAACTATAACTACCTACTGGCGACCACCAGTAGGTAATATATATATATATATATATATAAAAAACTTCTATGGCAAAAAGAAACCCCTCATTTTGTTCCTTTTCAAATTAAATGTATTAAGTGTTACCACTTTATTCCAATCAAGATGACTTCAGGTGTGCCATACTTTTGTCATAAGTAAGACTGTTAGCGTTCTAGTTGTTCTTTAGAACACTCTGGGACATTCTGTCATTGGGCTATAGTTGGGCTACATCTGGCTGATATTTGGGCTACATTTGGGCTCGTTTGTCTCTGGTGGCCATCTTGGGAGACTGCATATCAGAATTTTTTTAATGAAATATAAGAGGATTTGAGAAGTCACTCAAAATGTGCCCTCATTTTTCTTTCTTCAGCACTAATCATAATTTCTATGGCAAAATGAACCCCCTCATTTTGTTCCTTTGCAAATTAAATGTTTTAAGTGTTAACACTTTATTCTAATCAAGATGACTTCAGGTGTGCCATACTTTTGTCATAAGTAAGACTGTTAGCGCTCTAGTTGTTCTGTAGAACACTCTGGGACATTCTGTCATTGGGCTATAGTTGGGCTACATCTGGCTGATATTTGGGCTACATTTGGTTTTGTTTGTCTCTGGTGGCCATCTTTGTGCTACATTGGGCTACATTGGGCTACATTTGGGCTCTAACATATATATATAGCCCGATGTAGCCCAATATATATTTTTTCAAATTTAATTTTCGTAAAAACCACTGGAGCATATATCTTGAGACATAGCAAAGGCACATTGGGGTACCAGTCCCTACAATTTTGCTAAGTTTGGTGGAAATCCATTCAGCCGTTCGGGCTAAAAGTGAGTCCAACCGCCCTATGGAAATTAACTTGGGGAAAACACGTTTTGGGACCCCCTTTTATCTCGGGCCCCCGCTTGACGGATCCCCCCGAAACTTTCAGGGAAGGAGCGGAGCGCAGCGAGGCAAAGTTAAGGAAAATTACAGGCAGATCCCTCATTCGGCGCCAAAGTTATTCCCAATAGAATGTTGCGGATTTCCTATGGAAAACGATCCTAACTATAACTACTTACTGGCGACCGCCAGTAGGTAATATATATATATATATATATATATATATATATTCGCTCCAAGTTTCCACGGTGTGCCACCGCAAAAAAGACAAGCACTCAGTGTGGCGAGCTCTAAAGTGTATTTGCGAGCTCACGGTGTCCAGACTCGTTTCGGCATTCGCCTTCGTCGATGGTAACATGGCGGTGCCGAAACGGCTGTTTTTTATGTTTACAATTCATTGACACTGTTAACGGACCACATAACCAAATTTATGGTCGCCATCTTTGAACATGCAATCAGTTGTTTACACAGTACATGGCGGCATTGTAAATCGACATTCGTAACCATTATAACATGACTATTCGTAAATTTATTATTTATATTCAAGACACTTTTGGTTATATTATGTACATTTTGCCAAACTCGCGCAACATATTGCCCGCAAATATTGCCCACAGATGGGCTCAAAAGTATACAATACTCTTAGTGAATACTTCATTCCAATATCACTGTCGTCATCTAGCCCCTAGATGGGCCTACACCCTGTCGAAATCATGCCCGCCATGTACTCCTGCTCCTGCATGAGCCAATAATGTCCATCTATTCAGTGTCCTAACTATCCACTAACTGTTTCTTCATTAAAAATTAATCATGTTTCCTTACAGTCTCAAAATCCTTCCTCTCAGCTATCTAGTCACCCAAATGTACAGCCAGGTCCTCATGTGCATTCAGACCCCCCGGTGTCTACGTCTGGAGGTCAATTATGTACCTGGATTCCAACCTTCTAAGGGTCATCAATCTGTCCCCCCCCCTAGGGTTCAGTGGTACATGATCCAAACAGAAATATGTTAACAGGTCCCTGTTTCCATTGTGTAAAGCCTTAAAATGCCGTGCCACCGGGTGTGTCACATCGCCATTAGTTATGGCCCTGACATGTTCTAATACTCTAATCTTAGCCTGGTGTATGGTGCTCCCGACATAATTCAACCCACACGGGCACTGTAAACAGTACACCGTGTAGGGAGTGGTGCAAGTTAGAGATTTGTTTATCACCTTAGGTTTCTCTATTCCTGGTACATTATAGGTTGCCACTTTCTTGCTTCCCGTACAGGCTTTACACTTTTTGCAGGGATGAAAACCCTTAACATATTTGGCCAATCCTTTCGTCTCTTTTCTCTTAAAGCTGCACGTGAGGCTGTCTCTGAGTGACCTGGCTTTACGGAACGTTAATAGGGGTCTTCTTGGAATGTCCATTCCAATGATAGGATCCATCTGGAGCAGTCCCCAATGCTTCCTAACTATCTGCCTGAGTCTCGTGGCATCTCTCGAGAAGGTGGTAATCATCCGAAAACCTGCCTTCCCATCTTTCTTTCCACTCTCCCCAGTGCGGGTTTCTAGTAGTTTCTCCCTTTTCAGATGATCCACTCTAGTTTTAGCCCCCTTCAAAGTCTGTATGCTGTACCCCCGTTTCCGGAATCTACTCACACATTCCCCCGCATACTTCTCAAAGTCTGCCTCCCGTGTGTTGTTCCTCTTTATACGGAGTAACTCTCCGTACGGGATGCTGTTAATCAGTCTGGGAGGATGCGCACTGCGGGCTTGCAAGATCGAATTACCCGCAGTGGGTTTACGGTACAGTTTGGTACATATTTTGTTTTCAACAACTATCACCTCCAAATCTAGGAAATTCACAGACCCAGCACTCATCTCAACCGTGAATTCCAGATTATATGTGTTATTATTGAGTTCTTTTATATACTCCTCAGCACTAGCCCTCGGACCTCTCCAAATGATGAAGAGGTCATCAATATATCTATGCCAGGTGACTATCTTCTCGGTCCAATGCCCCTTGTCTTTCTTCCCAGGCCACCTGCTCCTCCCACCAGCCCAAGAATAAATTTGCGTAGCTGGGGGCGAAGCAGGTTCCCATCGCAGTCCCTGAAATTTGCTGAAAGTGTTGATCCTCAAAGATAAAGATGTTGTTGTGTAAACAAAATTTCAAAAATTCCAACAGCATGTTGTTATGTTCTGTGTACTTAGCCTCCCTATTCCACTAGTAGTATCGTATCGCCTCCAGCCCTTGAGAATCTGCTATACTAGTATACAGGCTTGTGATATCCATGGCTATCATCAAGTACCCTTCTCTCCAGGTTACCTTCTCCAGTTTCCCTAAGAAGTCCTTAGAGTCTTTTGTGTATGATCTCAATTTGACCACGAATTCAGATAAAAGTGGTCAATGTAAATCGAAATGTGCTCTACCAGGCTCCCTATGAATGAAACAATTGGTCTGCCTGGCGGGTTGAGGGCATTTTTGTGTACCTTGGGTAGGTGGTAAAAACAAGGAGTGATCGGATTTAACTTCCTCAAGAATAAGTGTTCCTCCGTCTCTAACATTCCTTTACCATATCATTTCTTTAGCATGTCATGACAATCCCCAATACTCTTAACATACACGTCTCTCTTCACTTTAGCATAAGACTCGCTATTATTCAATTGTCTAAATGCTTCTTTATTGTATGCCTGTAGTACATGGCGGGCATGATTTCGACAGGGTGTAGGCCCATCTAGGGGCTAGATGACGACAGTGATATTGGAATGAAGTATTCACTAAGAGTATTGTATACTTTTGAGCCCATCTGTGGGCAATATTTGCGGGCAATATGTCGCGCGAGTTTGGCAAAATGTACATAAGATAACAAAAAGTGTCTTGAATATAAATAATGAATTTACGAATAGTCATGTTATAATGGTTACGAATTTCGATTTACAATGCCGCCATGTACTATGTAAACAACTGATTGCATGTTCAAAGATGGCGACCATAAATTTGGTTATGTGGTCCGTTAACAGTGTCAATGAATTGTAAACATAAAAAACGGCCGTTTCGGCACCGCCATGTTACCATCGACGAAGGCGAATGCCGAAACGCGTCTGGACACCGTGAGCTCGCAAATAAACTTTAGAGCTCGCCACACTGAGTGCTTGTCTTTTTTGCGGTGGCACACCGTGGAAACTTGGAGCGAATATATTAGCGGAGAGCACCATCCGCTGGAAAGCACCCGCCCGTGAGTGCAAGGACTCGGTGCAACCCCGGAGCAAACATATATATATATATATATCTCCTCCGCTGTCCTCCGCTATCTATTGGACGGTGGAGCTTGTTTCATACTTATCTGTATGGCATTATTTTGTCTTCCTTTGCATTTGCTTGCCCTTGCATTTCACTCATGGAGTTATTTGGCGCTTGTGCTGATGTCTGTACTTCTTTGGCCACACAACTCTTCTTCTTGGAACAAGACTTTTGAAAAAAAAGTTTTTTGTAACCAAATTTTAGCAATTGTTTGGCTCCAAGTTCCCCATGGTGGCTTTTGTGCCAAGGGTGATCTCATGTTATTCATCGATCATTGTTGATTTATTCATAGTCAGTGCCTGACATTCATGGATTGGATGAGGTCGACATCTCAATATACATTCACATTTTTGGCTGATCTGACGCAGTAGTCATTGAATAAAGTCTTTGACTCTGCTTGACTTTGACATCTCAATATACATTCACATATTTGCAGACACGAAACAATGATTAGCAATTGAGTACACTTTTGTGGTACTCATTTAGCTATTATTCAGGAGAATCCTGGCAATGTGGAGGACTGTTCTTGAGATGGGCAGCAGTTGTCTTCTAGGTTTTCCTAAAGGGTTGGTATCTCTTGTGGCATGTCATGACAGTATTTGTGTTCTTGTCGTTTCCCAGGCTGCTATGCTGGCTGATAATAATTTGAGAGGATTGCTGGATTGATCTACATTGGTTCGGCTTTCTGTAGTTTCAGGGTACCACGTTGATATCCTGTCAGTTTTTCTGTAACGCTAAGGCTCTCAGGTTACATCCATTCACAGGCTTCTTTCCTCCTGGCCTTGATTTGATTCCCTCTCCACTAATGATATGTGCAGTGCTTTAAACAGAAAAAGAGAAGCGTTGGCACTCACCAAATTGGGTGGGGTGGGCCATGAGGCGCAGTTAGGGGCGTGGCTTTGGGCATTGCTATGAGAACATCAGCCTTTTTCTTGGCGTCCATCAGAGGCTGGTGATCTTTAAGCCAAAAACTGCATTTTACAGCAGTTTTTGGTTTTAAAGTTTTCATCTACATTTACAAAAAAATTGCTTTAGATTTTAAAAGGGCACCATACAAACATCTTATAGCAGAACGGAATGTTAAAGATGTAGCGTTGGTGTGGGGATATAGTCTAGTAGAAACATTGTAAATAGTGTAACCAGGAGACCCACATTCCAAGCCTTTTTTTGTATTACCAATCTTTTATTAATGATGTGTCGGTGGGTGGCTATGGTCTGTGGAAGAACACAATGGATCTTAAATCTGTGTGGGGTTCCAGACCCTGACAGGTACGAGGCACTGAAGCTTTACATCGTGCATGCCTCATTCCTTTTTTTTTATTATTTCTTTTTACAATGACAATAGTTATGACAGATCATACAGCAAAAATAATGACTTGACGAGCACACCTAGGCAAGAAATAAAATGGAAATTATGAGCAATACAAAAATCACTGATTGGTTAAACAAAATGGAAAAAAAGGGAAAGGGAAAGAGCGGCCTTATTCTCCAATCCAATTGGTTACTGGCACCCACAACTTTTTGCCCATATCCTGTTTTCTGCGACCTTTAAGCCTATAAACTGCTCACTCCATACTATATATGGCAAGTAACCTAGCTCTCCAATTTAAAAACGTGTTAGGATCAGGACTGATCCATTGACATCTAGTCCATCCAACCATATTCTGTGTCTGATCAATCCCCAGGATCACTAAGCCAGCTGTTACTGAGAGCGTCTTGCCAAGGATCTGGGCCAAGAAAAACTTGATGTCTTGTAGGTATCTAGCAAGCTTGGGGAAACCAAAAAACATATGAATCGTGTCAGCAACCAAAGACCCACACCTGCTACATACATTCCCACGTGACTCAGACGACTTAGAAATTTTCCCCGGAGTGTAATATAGATCAAAGATGGATACGTAATGTACTCTCAGACTACCAGTTATTAAGATCTGATTAGTCAACTCTAGAGAAGCTTCCAAGTATGTACCCTCCTTTGCAAGTTTCCTATCCCATCTGTCATTCTGAGTGGCTAGATTATCAGGGAGAGCAGATAGTAGAATTTGATAAATTTTCCCTATCCTGGGCCTAGATGCTATGATATCCATCAGCGGTATCCTAGCAAACTTGACCCTCCCCGTGCAATAGTTTTAACCAAAAAACTTCTGATCTGTAAAAACTTAAAGAAGTGTTTTGTGGAGAGCTCGTATTTTTCTTGTAATTCAGAAAAAGACATAATTTGGCCATTACTAAAAAAATCACCCGACATTAATTCCAAGAGCTCCCCAACCTATGGTTATTTGTTCCTGAAAAGTTGGCATTAACAGCCCATATGAAAACAAGGTGGTATATGCTTTTAGATTCGATAACCCTAACTGACCCCTCATTTTTTTCCAGATAGAAAATGCAGATTGAATTATTTTGAACTTAGTTTTCTTGTAATAACTAGGTTCAATAACTCTAGTAAGGCAATTTTGTGCTTCCTTCCCTAATAAGACCTCGTATATAGTGGGTCTGACTGGTTCAGGGACTAGCGTCTTGCTTCTGCCCAACAGTATCCCCATGTGCTGTAGTAATGTTACCCAATGATAAAGCCTTAAAGACGGTAGTCCCCAACCCCCCCTTAATCTCGGAAGGATGAACTATTTAGCTGATCTTCTAGCTTTATGGTAGCCCCATAAAAATCTGATACAAACTCCTTCAGCTCTGGAAATACAAGAAGCTGGAAATTCAAGAGGTATAGTCCGAAACAAGTATAAAAATTTGGGGAAATCATTTTAATAACATTGCACCGTCCATGCAGTGAGAAATGAAAATGGTCTAATCTTGCAAGTGTTGGATCAGTACTTTTTATAATAGGTAGTATATTCATCTCAGGGATCTCCTCGACCGCAGCCATGATCTTTGTACCCAAATAAGTTGCTGCTAATACTGTAGGGATCTCCTGCGGTCTTAAAGTATCAGAATGTATGACCTGGGTTTTATTGGCGTTTAATTTGTAACCCGAAACAGAGCCAAATTGTTTCTCAAGGTCATACACTACTGGCAGGGCAGATCTTATATTCGTTGTAAAGATGGCTACGTCGTCAGCATACGCTAATGTTTATGCGAGATCCCATTTACCGTAGCTGCTTCAATCCGGCATCCAACTTGCCTAGTAGCGGATCAATGTATACGGCGAATAATAACGGCGAACAGGGACACACTTGACGGGTTCCTCTACTGATAGATAATACATTTGATTCTTGTCCATAGATCCGAACACAGGCCTCAGGTGAAATATACAAGGCCTGTATAGCTGCGACAAATTCCTGCGGGAACCCTTTAGTCTTCAGCATCAGCCATAGAAACCCCCAGGAGAACCTGTCAAATGCTTTCTCTGCGTCCAGCAGGATCATCCTCAGGGGTACCTTCGAGGCCTGGGCCTAATCAGTCAGGGCTATTGCCCACCTAACATGGTCAGATGTATCACAACCAGGAATGAAGCCATGTTGGTGGACAGAAACTAGGGGAGCAATGACCCTTCCAAGCCTCAGTGCTACTATTTTTGAGTAACTCTTGCTATCTGCACATATTAAAGAGATGGGTCGATATGAGGAAGGACTAAGTTCTGGCTTATCTTTCTTTTTAAAAACTACAATAGTTGTTCTGTGCCATGAATCAGGAGTCTGGCCCTTCAGAGCTCTTAAATATAAGGATTAAAGTTCAACAAGAAGTGTTTGCCTAAATGTGCGGAAAGATTCCAGGGGTAATGAGTCAGTGCCAGCACCCTTGCCTGCCGCCAACAAAATTATAGCGGATTCAATTTCTTCTCTTGAAATCAGGGCAGAAAGCATATCCCTCTGTTCAGGAGTAATCTGAGAGGTGATATAGTCAAGCAGGAATTCCTCGCCAGACGTTACTGGACCATCCTTCTCTGTGGAATAAAGCCCGTGATAAAACTCCTGAAAAACCTCCAGGACTTTAACCGGGAGATCCTGAATCTGTCCCCCTTGATTTTCTATGCAACATATTCTGCTCGAAACTGCTATTTGCTGTATATGCTTGGCTAGCAATCTGCCAGTATTCTCTCGAAATTCGTCCTCCCCATAATGTTGGTGTATTTTTTGTTCTTGCAGCTGCTATCTTTTTTTACATTCCGCTCTCTTCTGCTGATCCCCAATTACCCGAATTAGCTCTTCATCACCCTCCATGAGCAGACCTACCCAGCCATTGACCTGCTCTTTTATCTTCCGCTGTTGATACAGAGAGAAACTAAGAGTTTCCCCCCTCACCTTAGCCTTGAAGGCATCCCAGACTATTAGCTCAGATGCAGTGCCCCTATTCCTCTCAAAAAATTCCACAATCCAATTTGAAATATTTAAACAGTATTCCTGATCAAGTAGTAACTTTCTGTCAAAAGTCCAGGTTGTCATAACTTGTAAGAAATTACCAGTTGGAAGATGGATTAATAAAGGGTTATGGTCAGATATAAATCTTGGGAAAAGCTCACAATCAAACCTTCCCGCTATTGAGTTGGGCTCAAAAAAATAGTCTAAGCGTACACATTTTTTATGGTGGCAGAAAAGAACGTATACCCTAAATTCGCTTGTCGCTGGCTTTGCCAAATATCGACCAATCCATGTTCCTGGCAAAGCCCCTGTTAAGCCTTAAAAGTCTTGACCTTCCGACCAGTATAAGAGTCATTACTGTGAATATTGAAGTTGGCCTTCAAATGAATGTTAAAATCCCCGTAGAAAACTATAAAGGGGACCAGAAAGCTAGTTCAATATTTAAGTGGCTGAGACTAGTGTGATCATCTAGGTTAGAGCCATAGAGAGAACATGACCCACATTCTAATCCTGATTACGTAACTACATCAACCTGTGTTTTTTTAAGCTAAATTAGCTTATCTCACACTGTCACATCCCTTTTCTGCCCCAATTGATACTAGACATGTCAGCCGCATTTGACACAGTGAGCCATGAGGTGCAGCTGGGCAGGTTGGAGCGAATGGGGGTGAAAGGCCGAGCCCTGAAGTGGCTACAATCGTACTTGTCGGAGAGACATCAGGTGGTAACTACAACTCCGTTTACCTCCGCCAAGTCCTTGGTACGACATGGGGTGCCACAGGGCTCGGCAATAAGCCCCATTCTCTTCAATATATATCTACGCCCGCTCATCCCCATCATAAAGGCATTTGGGGTTGACCTGGTAAACTATGCTGACGACACCCAACTGGTGTTTTCTTTGGAGGGAAAGCAGGCAGTGACCATGGAGATCTTTCAGGAATGTATGTGCCGAACTGCAAGCTGGCTTAAAGAAAACTCTTTGCAGCTTAATAGAGGGAAGACAGATGTGGTGTACTGCCCCAGTGGTAAAAGGTTACAGCATCTGCCGCTAGAGTTTAAACTCACTCCAAGAGACGATCTCCTAGTTCCAGTTAAGACCGTGCGCAATCTGGGTATCCTGATTGACGACGACCTTCAAATGGCATCACAGGCCAATAAAACAGTCAGTTTCTGCTTTGCCTTATTGAAGGCATTGCGACAGATACTTCCACTGCTGCCTGAGACAAGACCCTTGGTAGTCAGGAGTATAATTCTATGTAGACTGGACTACTGCAATTCCCTGTATTTGGGAGCTCCCCAATACATTCTGCAGGGATTGCAGAGGGTCCAGTCCATAGCGGCAAAGCTGGCATTAAACAGGCAACGCAGATCCTCCACTAGTCGGGCCTTGAGAGATCTCCACTGGCTCCTCGTTAGGGAGAGGATTTGTTTCAAATCACTGTGCATGGTGTTTAGAGCAGTACATGGATCGGGCCCGATCCCTATGCAGGAGAGATCTACATGGTATAAGCCAGCAAGACATCTCTGTTCGTCTAGTGCCTTTCTGGTAACTACGGCCAAATGTAAGAAATCTAGGACGGGAGGTAGGGCCTTCGGCGTAGCGGCTGCATGCCTCTGGAACGACCTTCCTTTGAGCATTAGACAGGTGACCTCCCTGTTTAAGTTTCAGAAAGAGCCTAGAAACCTGGCTTTTCCCTAAGAACTGAGAACAGTGTCCTTACTGATACTCGGGCACATTGCCCGCTGTCATTATAGGCTAAGTTGCAGCGCCAGGATACCCTTAGGGCGACAGTTGCGCTATATAAGCTCTGCATACATACATTGAGGCTGGTAAGGAGTAGCTTGGAAGCTCTAATAAATGCTGTATACTGAAGTAACTCTTTCATTGACAAGTGATATGTCCTTGTTTGAGAGATCGCCATTTTTGGTACTTTTGGCCCAGCTCCAAGCACGACTTTCGAGAGAAATGTTGGGCATTAGGTGGTCCTATGGAAGAGAGATGACAAATATGCTGCACACAGAGCGTTATCAGAGTCAGTTGTCTGGTTTCATGACATGGACATCCTTCACAGTGTTAGGACATTTTCAGTGAAGAGGAGGACACAGTGTGATGCAAACTACTGAAAGAGCATTCACCACTACAATTATTGGCTTTGACAAAATTAAATTAAATCAATACCCATAAAAATGCAAAAGTATTAAAAAAGAAAATAATCTACAAATGACTTTCATGATAAATATCAACATTTAGGGAAAAACGTAACTTCCAGTCAAGAAATCTGCACACTTAGATATTATTGATGGGAAATGTTCTTTTCGAAAACAAAGCACCCCAGCCACATGCCAAATGGCAGATAACACGAGGAGGCTGAAGCTCGAAGCACAGTTCCAAACAAAATATGGTTATATTAATAAGTTGGGTTTTTTCAAATTAAATTCTGGGTGGAGCAGTTTATAACATGACAGCAACCCGTTAAATGTTTATATGGTTTGCTTAAAAGTGAATACACGCTGGCAATCATGGTTGCAGGAGGCCATTTAATGTGAACAAGCTGCACCAGAGCGGTGGAATTCACTCTCTGAAGCACAGTTGTGCTTTGGCATTTGAACGTGAACGTGAGGTCAGTGGGATGAACCGAGAACAAGAGGCCCAAGGGAAAGAGCTGTTGGTAAGTACACGAGCAGATAAGTAGTTCTTGTGTGCCTTGCTGAAACACAAAAAGGTAATAGCATTGAGGCTTGCCAGGATGGGGATCGTGCGTTAGGACAATGTCAGTCAAAGCTATTATTAGCCACAGTGAGCAGAGCGAGAGTGAAAAGGACCAGCGCTTTAAATATCACACAATGAACACAAGGGTGAAGAGCTGTGATGGGATTTGTCTCATTTGAAGCCGTGGTGGCCAGGGGCGTGGCTTCCATTGGTGCAGCAGGTACAGTGGCACCTCGGTCAGAGGCCTGAGGGGGCCCACTGAACCCCTGACTCTTGCTGTATTTTATAATTCAAACATTAGCTTGGGGTGGGGGTGGTTCCTTCCTTGCACTGGGGACATGACAGACGGGTGACCTACTGGTGGAGAAAACTGCCACAGTGTACACTGCCAATCAATCGCTAGCTGCCTGTGCTAACGCAGAGGAGGAAATTCTCAATGTAAACTCTATAATTACAAAGTCCGAAAGGGCAAAGTGCCAGAATGCTGCAACCGTCAATTGCATCAGTTCAAAGCGCACTCAATCAGCAAAGAGCAGCCATCCAATTAAGTTGACAGCTGTTTGGAAGATTCAGTTCCTTTGCTCTGTGCAATCAATTAGTTTTCACAGCACACAGGCTTGTGCAGGCCTGGATTGTTGCTTTTCGTGCGCTGAACGGGAGCCATGCTAATTTGATTTTTCTATGTAGCGCTTCATTCTGCTAAGATAATGGTCCGCCTGCCAGATGTATATGCGGGCATACCATTGGTTTAATCTTGGTGGAGACTTCTCCTTATGAGCATTGATTAAATCCCTCTGACAGCCCTGTGGAGTGAGGGCCGTCAGAGGCAGACTTGTGATTCCACCTTCCTAATTTAGAGAAGCAGAATTAGAGGTCAGTTTTCACTGCCTCACACCATCCGGAAAACCCTTGGGGTATTGGGGAGTAAAAAACCCTAACCACCCCCCTTGCCATGGTGAGGGGAGCGTTTTCTTTTTATCCTTTCAAAAAGAAAGAGCATGCCAAAACAGGATTTTCTTTTTGAATAGAAAAAAAGAAACCTGTTTGGTGCAGGGCTCCATCCTGCAGAACGAACCTTACATCTACCACCAAAATGCATTGAAAGGAACCACTGTGTCAGCGGTTCATGCCAATGCAAGAACATGATCCCTATCTCACAAGAACTCTGCAAATGTCTTGCACAACAACAAGATATTGCCATCTAAAGGAACTTCGATCCCCAACCCACAGACCCCCTCATCTTCCTCAATCCTATGGAAGTCTACCCCTCACCGCATCGGAACAGCTCACAATACCTGACACCACAGCCAGAATGAACTCCAGCCACTCAGGAGCACCCACCGATCCCTGCCCTCACCGCCTCTTCAATCTAGGAAGCAATGAGATCAGCCACCAACTCCCCACCATCCTCAGCGCATCTATTATCACAACCAACTTTCCCGATGCATGGAAACACGCTGAGGTCAGACGTCTCCTCAAGAAACCCTCCACAGAACCACGGGATCTCCAGACTCACCGCCCCATCTCGCTGCTCCCATTTCCTAACAAAGTCCTGGAGAAGGCCCTCAATTGTCAGCTCACAGAACACCTGGAGAGAAACAACCTACTAGACTCCTCCAAATCTGCCTTCCAAGCCAACCACAGCACCAATACCACCCTGATTGCCCCCAAGGATGACATCCGCACCCTACTTGATAGAGGAGAGTCAGCTGCCTCATCCTTCTTGACCTCTCCACAGCCTTCAACACCGTTTCCCACCACACACTCAACAAGAGACTGCACCAGATCGGAACAAAAGATATGCACTCAGATGGATTGCATTATGGGACGCATGCAGAGAATCCATCTTTCCCCCTTCACCTCGGAACCCAAAAGCACCATCTGCAGCGTCACCCAAGATTCATCACCCAGCCTCACCCTCTTCAACATCTACATAACGCCCATAGCTGACATTGTCAGAATCCACGATATCAACATCATATCCTACGCTGACGACTCCCAGCTCATTCTCTTGCTCTCAGCCGACCCCACCACAATGAAGACCAACTTCCACAAATGCATGAAGAATGTTGCAGCATGGATAAAGGACAACTGTCTGAAGCTCAACACAGACAAGACCGAAGTTCTGGTCTTTGGCAACCATACCCTCCCCCCCTAAATTGACACCTAGTGGCCGACTGAACTCAGACCCACCCCCACACCAAAAGACCACACCCACAACCTCTGTATCATCCTGGACAGCAAACTCACCATGAAATTACAGACCAACACAGTCTCCTTGGCCTGCTTCTACACTCTCCACATGCTCCAAAGATTCTTCAAATGGCTTGTCAGAAGCAGAAAAACAGTCACGCACACCCTATTCACCAGCCGCCTGGACTACGGCAATGCACTGGACGCAGGAACTACTGAACTCATAAGAAGGCTCAAGACTATACAGAATTCATTAGTCAGACTGATCCTCAACCTGCCCAAATGAACCAACATCACCCAGCACCTGAGGACCTCCACTGGCTCGCGGTCCAGAAAAGATGCCAATTCAAACTACTGACACACGCCTACAAATCCCTCCATAACCAAGGACCAGCATACATGAACCACCGCCTGTACTTCCTTGACCTGGCACAGACTCCCCGCATCTGCAGTAGCCACAGTGGAGTACGTTTCTTCTCCCACCTCACTGCCAAATCCTGGAACACCCTCCCTCTCCACCTCCGAACATCACCCTCACTGGAGGACTTCAGGATGAAACTCAATACCTGGCTCTTCGACTAGACCCAGCAGCCCAGCACCTCGATACCCTCACGGGTAATAAGCCATGCTCTACAAGTATCGATTGATTGATTGTTTATAAATGACCTCCAGCTTGGTGGAAGTCATTTACAAATCTGGTGGGTAGTCCCTCCACCATGGTGACAGAGTAATGTACTACATCCCACTGGAGGAACTACTACGGACCATCCACCAATATATAAATGAGGCCACAAGTATTTTCACTCATGCCCCATAGGTCAATGCTTTGCAATGGTCCATTTAATCGAGTACCTGCTGTCCGTTTGTGGTCGCGTTGGTTGCTGCTGTTTCTCTGTGGACCCTCAACCCCTCGCCGGACCCGCTCCGCGGGTCCCGCATCATTGCTTGGCCTCTGGAGAACGTCGGGGGAATTTGTGCTGTGTTCTAGGGCGCTGGTAAGACTTGCAGGGCTGCGAGCAGCGTGGTCAGGGACTCCATATCCCAGGAGTCCCTGATAGCCCGGCTGCGAACACCTGGGCCGCTCTCCCTGCAAGCCCCGCCCCCTCACCTACGGACCTAAAAGCCCTTGTTTCCACCGCCTCTCTCGGACCCTTTAATCGAGTACCTGCTGTCCGTTTGTGGTCGCGTTGGTTGCTGCTGTTTCTCTGTGGACCCTCAACCCCTCGCCGGACCCGCTCCGCGGGTCCCGCATCGTTGCTTGGCCTCTGGAGAACGTCGGGGGAATTTGTGCTGTGTTCTAGGGCGCTGGTAAGACTTGCAGGGCTGCGAGCAGCGTGGTCAGGGACTCCATATCCCAGGAGTCCCTGATAGCCCGGCTGCGAACACCTGGGCCGCAAGCCCCGCCCCCTCACCTACGGACCTAAAAGCCCTTGTTTCCACCGCCTCTCTGGGACCCTTTAATCGAGTACCTGCTGTCCGTTTGTGGTGGCGTTGGTTGCTGCTGTTTCTCTGTGGACCCTCAACCCCTCTCCGGACCCGCTCCGCGGGTCCCGCATCGTTGCTTGGCCTCTGGAGAACGTCGGGGGAATTTGTGCTGTGTTCTAGGGCGCTGGTAAGACTTGCAGGGCTGCGAGCAGCGTGGTCAGGGACTCCATATCCCAGGAGTCCCTGATAGCCCGGCTGCGAACACCTGGGCCGCAAGCCCCGCCCCCTCACCTACGGACCTAAAAGCCCTTGTTTCCACCGCCTCTCTGGGACCCTTTAATCGAGTACCTGCTGTCCGTTTGTGGTCGCGTTGGTTGCTGCTGTTTCTCTGTGGACCCTCAACCCCTCGCCGGACCCGCTCCGCGGGTCCCGCATTGTTGCTTGGCCTCTGGAGAACGTCGGGGGAATTTGTGCTGTGTTCTAGGGCGCTGGTAAGACTTGCAGGGCTGCGAGCAGCGTGGTCAGGGACTCCATATCCCAGGAGTCGCTGATAGCCCGGCTGCGAACACCTGGGCCGCTCTCCCTGCAAGCCCCGCCCCCTCACCAATTACCCTACCCTTTCTATATTTCAACGCTTGTTCCACCGGTGCGCGGGAGAGCGCGGGGGAAGGCCGGGACAAGGGCAGGACCGTCTGTGGCCGTCCGTGGTCGACAGAGGTCGGGTTGGGCCGGAACCCCTGGCCATTTAAGTTCAAAGTAGAAGGTATATTACCTCCATTGTGTGGGCTCCATAGAGTTATATAAACATTTGTAACTAATAGTGTGTGCGATACAATATAGGTATAGTTGTCCAAAGTTGATTGTAACATGCCTCTAAGATCAGGCAAAGATCGCACAGTCCAAATACAAACAACTAAGGGAGTTGTTTCGGGCCCACTTGATGCATTCATCACCCGAGCTACAGGGATATTGGAAAAGGAAATAGAGATGGTCGAAAAAAGACTCTCCTTAGACCTAGCTAGTGGTAAGCGTTCCTCGTTGGGTAGGGTGGCAACAATCATCAGTCCTACTGCCCATGCACCACTTAACCGTGTACACTCTGTCACTACTGATGCACTAGTTCACATAGAAGGAGAGGTGGTGGGCCCTTCGTCTTCAGCTCTTCTGGTTAATGCTGACCAGAACCCGGATGACACCCAGTCAAGTGGGGGGGATGATACTCAGAATAGCGGGGAAAACGACATTAGTTTAGAAAGTCTTCATTCATCTAACAATGTTGCCTCAAATTTTCAAGTAGAGGTTAGCCTCTCAGGATCAGGACCGGTATCTCGTAAGAGAAAGCAAGTTTTGAGCCACCAGGGGGGGAGAGACCATAAGCTGCCTAAACTAAATGATCCATCTAGTATTGATGCTTCCGACCTTGAGCATCCCCTAGCCCCCCAATTACCCTCGGAATTTCCCAATGTGTTTTGCCCCTCCCTTAACTCCCTTGGGTCATCTAATCCCTGTCCAACATGCCTCAACAGTGATGAAATCCTATTGGTAAAAATGGAGGCCATGATTAAAACCCTCCTGCTTCCTGTTTTGGAGCGAACAAGGTTGATGACCCTTAAACTAGATGCTCTGGAGACCGTAGCGAGCACAAACTCTGGCTTACTACAAAAGTTAATTATCCCCAGTCCAGTGGGAGGGGTATCTACCCAGCCAGTAAGCAAAACAACATGTATAAACAATGCTTCCACTAGTAAAGCCCCATATCCAGTACCGACAGGGGTAGCTATTAGCAAACCGTTAGCGGGGGGGGGGGCTAGAGCCAATCCTAGCATTCCAGCTGTAGGTACTTTGTCACAGGCTCTTAAGAAGAAGGTTAATGCTAAACCCGATCCAGATAAGTCTCAAGCATCCTGGTCGGATGATCGGGTAAAACCAACCCCTAGTACTCTATTACAACCACTCCTAGGGCAAAAAGCTAATCATTACACCATCAAAACCCCAAATGTGGGGAAATTAAATAAGCATATTGTCCCCCGTGCAGATCTACAACCTCGGAGGCCACCCAATACACAATAGTGTTAACAGGTGTCGCCCCGTTAAAAGATGGTACTAAGGAGTCATATGAGGACCTACATAATAAGGTTATATTCAGGTTGAATAAAAATCGCCCTTTGCCACCATCATCTCCTACTGAAATCCTTTTTGTAAGGAGAGGGGACTGGGTGGGATTTGGTACTAAAGATTTGGAGGGTGATTGTATACTAATATCGTTTAAGGATCCTTGGGTGGTGGATACCATTCGAAGGGAAGCTAGGTTTGCTAAACAGGGAGACGTCCAAACTCTGGGGCTTGCTTATTTCTACCCTCAAAGACATAGCAATTTTCCATTAGGCCCCACTCACATAAGACCTCCAGTTAGGAGATACCCTATAGCAAGAACACCTTACCCCCAGCAGTATCCTTTACTTTTTAACCGCTTTGGGCCCCTTTCCGACCTTGAGGCTATAGACTGACTACATATACCGACTAGGAAGATTAAGTCTGTTGAGGACCGTGGGAATGTGGTAGCTATGCCAAGTCGGGGGGTTCTACCTCTCGTAAATCATGAAGAGTCAGGCCTGGGGGCACATGTAACTAAGGAATATGCTGCAGCAGTTGTCGAGGACCCTATAGAGGTCTTGTTGGTGGGGGAAAGCTTGGATAATGCTGACAATAAGGAGAGTAGGGCAGGAAAAGGGAGTGAATCGTCAACCCCGGCTGTATCAGTGCCAATGGTCCTTCACTCACCATGTATTGCAGCCCCTCCACCCGAAACACTTAATATAATGTCATGGAATGTTGCAGGGGTTAAGGGACGCATGCATTCTGAGGATTGGTTGGAGTTTGTTGACAAATTTGATGTTGTCTTACTACAGGAAACTTGGGCACCAGATCCAATTTATAGGGCAGGTTTTGTAAACTTTTTTAAACCAGCTATTAGGGGTAGTAAGGGGCGAGCATCAGGGGGGTTGGCGATTTGGGTGAAACAGGTATCGGGTTATCATCCAACTGAGATATTTGTAGAGAACCCGGACCTTCTGGTCATTAAATTGAGTAAGGATGGCCATCGGGACCTGACTATTATTAACATTTATGCACGAGGCCTACCTGGTGGTCGCTGCCCTGGTACCCTGGATGTATTGGACAAATACCTTGCTGGATTGGGTAGAGATAATTTTATTCTTCTAGCAGGAGATTTGAATTGCACTTTTGAGCCGCTCTATGTCGCCGGGGACAGTTGGGGGTCCGCAGAGGACGCAGTTTGGAACATTCCGGATTTGATGACCAACAAAATTGTAAAAGCGACTGAGGCTGCCTTGAACTGGATAGCTCTATGTTTAACCTGGGGACTGAGGGCTGTAAATGGTCGCTCTTCATCGGATCTAGGTGCCAACTATACCTTCGACAATGGACTACGGAAAAGTCGGATAGACTACTACTTGTTAAAGATGGAATTCTGGCCTTTGTTGGTAGATATGGAAGTGGTACCCCACCCAGAAAGCGACCATAACCCCTTGACACTTAAGTTAAGGTTGCCGGGAATGGAAAGACTGAAGGAACCAGACACTTCACGGACAGGGGATGTGGCTTTGACCAATGATCGAAGGAGGCTAAAATGGTCTAGGTTAGTGGGGGATGAGACCATACAGGAGAGCATTGAGCTTGTTGTTTCCAAAACGTTAAATGAAATACTGCCCGAAGATCCAGGGAGGGGTAGCCCTGAGAGCACCATCATTGACCTCCATGAGTGCTGTTTTGATCAGCTTAAGCTTCTTCTTTCCCTACCATGTCAGAAAGGAACCGCTAAATTAAACTGCCCCCGCCAGAAATGGTATAATAAAAAGTGCAGGGAGGCCTATAGACATCTTGTTAAAGCGGTTAAGTCCTGGAACATGTGTGTAGTTAAGGCAGCAAGGGTGCATTACAAGAAAACACAGTGGGAAGCTAAACGGGAGTGGGAGGATACGTACTGGTCCGATCTTCTGGATGCCTCTACCTCGAATAATCAGACTAAATTTTGGGAACTGATAAAATGGGGTAAGGATCCAGATTCCTGTACTCCTACAAACCATGTGCCCCCTGAAGCTTGGGTGAATCACTACTCGGCCCAATTTAGTGGCGAGTTCTTTGAACCCCCCTCTACATTGGGTGTGACGCCCTCGACACCTTTATGTGGGGAGAAACTAATTTTCACAAAAACCAAGGTAGAGTTAGCTCTTGGCTTGACCCAGCGGGGGAAAGCACCAGGGATGGATCTAATCCCTGCTGACTTGTTTAAAGCTAACCCCGCCCTCTGGGTCCCGTACATAACCGAGGTTGCAAATGCAATAGCTAAAGGGGCTAGAATTCCCAAGTCATGGAAGGGGGCGGAGATCCTCCCAATTTACAAAAAAGGCGACAGGTCCAATCCGGGCAACTATCGCCCGATTAGTCTCATCGACTCCCTTCAAAAGGTCATTGCACGAATGGTTTTGGGCAGAGTTCAAGGTTGGATTGAACTAGAGGATATTTTGTCTCCTATGCAAGCAGGCTTCAGATCGGGCACGAGTACCATCGACCAGGTGTTTAGATTTTGTCTAATCTACTGGAAGGTGGTCTTGCTCGGCGGTGGTACCATCTTTGCCGCGTTTATTGATCTGAAGTCTGCATTCGATCTAGTGCCGAGGGATAAACTATGGTGTGTTTTGAGGGATTTAGGATTACCAATGAAACTACTGGACCTTATTGTTAAATTGCATGAGGATAATTATGCAAGGGTGAGGTGGGGAGGCCAGGGACAAGTGACAGAATCCTTTCCGGTGACTCGAGGAGTCCGTCAGGGGTGTGTCCTGGCGCCAACACTCTTCTTGTTATTTATCGATCAAGTAGTTAAATTCTTTGCAGACACTCCCACTGATGCCCCTTTGCTCGCAGGGACAAGATTCCCAATGCTCATTTTTGCCGATGACACTTTACTCCTCTCTAAAACACGCAGTGGCCTACAGCGGGCTTTGAACCGCTTCGAGGAGTTCTGTGTCATCAATGATCTCAAGGTGAACGTGGGCAAAACTAAGTTTATGGTCCTCACTAGGAGTCATTCTGTTCGGAGCACTGTAAGTATGAGTGGAGTCAACTTGGAACAAGTCGAGACCATGACTTACTTAGGGGTTACCCTGGACCGTCGCTTGCGATGGAAAGAGCAAGTAGGTGCTCAACAGCTAAAATTTGCTCGACTAACTGGCTGCCTTTTGAGTGAGCAAAAGAGATCGATTACTAAACGGGTCACGCCAGCGTTAAAGATTTATGATACTAAGATTAAGGCTGCAATCCTGTATGGTGCAGATCTCTGGGGATTCATGGATCTCTCAAGCCTATTTAAAATCCAGTGTAAGTTTTTACAGAGCTTGGTAGGGTTACCCCAATCTTCTCCCTCTATACCCCTCTGCCATGACATGGGATGCAACCCAATTAATGAGATGGCAAGATTCAGATTGGTGGCCTTTTGGAGGCGCATATGGACCTCCCCTGACCTCACTCTTTTTGCAAAGGAATTGGCTGAAGTAAGGTCAATTGGGGGCTCCAGGAGAATTCCCTGGCTACAAACGGTAAAAATTATTCTGGTCGAAATGGGACTGGAACAGCTGTGGGTATCTCCGGGTACTAATGCCTTTCCCTCAAAACAGGAATTCAAGGCATTGTACTGGGCTTCAGTCCGTCAATCGTTGGTCACCGTTTCCAGCTCTGGGGGTTTAACGGGAAGGTTTCTGACCTTTAAGTTGGATCCCTCCCGTGAGACTTACTGGAATATTATCACCAGACCGCTGGACAAGAAACTTTACCACCAGTTTCGGGTAGGAGCCCTGCCACTGAATTCTTTTACTAAAAATTGGGTTAATGGAGCAACGGAACTTTGCAGTTGGTGCCCAGGTCATAAGGAAACTGAGGGTAATTTTTTGTTTGCTTGTCCGACCTACTTAGCGCCACGAACAAAATGGATAAAACCTCTGTTTCAACGCCTCCCTTTTAGAAGGTCTGCTGAGGCTATTTGGGTTTTAAAAACTAACACCTCTGAGGTGTTCGTGGTGAGCATAGCAAAATTTTTAGGGTGGGCTTGGGCCATCAGGGCAAGAAGCAAACAAAACCATTAATAGGGTTCTCCGATCTGTTAAACCAAAGTATAACTGTTTTCCTAAATGCAGGCTAATGTACATTGTATTAGGAATAGTTTTACTTTCTCTGTATTTTAAAAAATCCTTCTTTTAGTATTGACTGGTCAGGTTTGTCTTTGCATTTCTTGGTTGTTTAATAACTATTTTTAACTTTTTAACTTTAAAAGGTGTTTTTAAGTTAACTTCCAATGAATTAGGACAATAATACTGCTATTGTAAAACGTCATAATGGAATATTGTTCAGCTGTCCAAATGACTAAATGTCTAAATATGTATTAAATGTCGTCTTTTATGATTTTATTATCGAAATAAAGACTTTAAAACCTGAAACCTGGTACATTTGCAGAATCGGGCCATTTGCAAAAGTAAAAATGCATTTTTCAAGGTACAAAAGCCAAATTGCAATTCGGAAACTTGTTACTGAACACAATTTGAGTTTGCAATTTGGTATTTAGAAGGCGTGTTTAGGACCTCCCTTCCAATACCGATTCACAGTGGTATGTGTTAATGTTTTACAACCGACTTACAGTTGCAAGACATAAATGTTTTATCAACTACTGAAAAAAAATGATAACTATTCACAAATTGGGAGGGGGTTCCCAGGAACTCCTTCCCCTTTCAGAATGTTAGCATACATATTTTTCAAGAGCAGGCAGTGGACATACGTACGTCTGCCTACTCTTAAAAAATGATTTTTAAATGTTTCATTGTTTTCTTTTGTAACGCATTCCTTTTTTCTGTACGGATAACGGCATCCATTTAAAAGAAAAAAAGTTTGCTTTATTTAAAATGAGTCACTGACATGGTGGTCTGCTAACCCGTGCAGGCCACCATCTCTATGATGGCTATCATTCCCAGTGGGTCGCAAACAGTGACATACCTCATTAATAATCAAGAGGTAGGTACATTTGCAAACTGCAAGGAATCACTAATTTAAAAATTAAAGTTTAGTAGATTAAGAATAGTGATTACCAAATAGTGAATTGGTAAAAATCGCTAATTGGAAATTCCTATTCTTAAAGATTGCATATCTGGCCCCATGTGTTATAGCATGCTGTGGCATGAATCCATATGCACTCACTGCCTTAGGGTACCAAGTCACTAATTTAAAAGAGACTCAGGCCCTAATTTAGAGGGAGGTAATATGAATTCAGCAAAAAATCAGCAGGACCCCCTGTCTTAAGGGGTTAGATGCGTATGCCTCTGTTGACTTGCGTATGTCCTCCTCTATCCAAGCTAGATGTCATCATCCCTATGGAAAGAAAGAACTGTTCCGCCAGGTAAGATGATGAGGGAAATAGCTGTTGCTCAGTGCCATCTGCCTCTGTGATGTTTGGTCCCAAAGGCACAAGCTCCTGAATACCGGAGCTAATCTGATATCCAAATCTCCACACTGAGAAATACGCATGGCTAGGAGCTCAGAAACCCATGCTCTCTGTTGGGGAAATCGGGAAAGAGGGTTTGAGAGACAGAGAGAGAGATTGACTGACTGACTGACTCTGTAGGTGACCGCTTGCTGAGGTAAGTATGTGCCATTCAGTTCAAAGAGAATCAAGTCGCACACGTCACCAAAAGGCTTCATAAGGCTTTAGTGGATTATAGACAAGAGATAATATGGGGAGCCATATATTAGGCTATTTCATTTTCAGCACTCCAAGAAGGGACATAACAGAACTTGTTAAAGGTATGTTGGTTAATGAGCCAAGTAGTATCGAAAGTCCCTCTTCCAGAAAAGAGAGAAACTGGAGGCTGGGGTCGATGTTTTAAAGTGTGGTTAGCTATTGTGTATTAATCAGAAATGTGCTTATTTATCAAGGTGCAAAATAGTAATATATACTCATATCATATGTGTACACTTAAATAATTCTTTTGCCTTTGAAACAATATTGATATGACCTGTTAAAGTGCATTTTACTGGCTTATGCTAACCAGACCTCAGCTAAGCCTTGACACCATCTTGTTCAAAACAGATGTCTTGTCATGCTCAGGCTCTGTTATTATTATTTCTGCTGCACTCAGTCAAGCAAGTCATCCTTGTTTCTTTTCAAATTATATTGTTCTCAAACAAGACTCACTAACATGGGCTCAGTATTGTATGTTTTCTTCAATACTCTTCTGCCTGCATGCAGTTTGTTCTGACACCTCAGGATTACATTAGCTCGGGGGAGAGGGGATCAATATTCTTTTAGTTGGATAGTGCTTAGGTGGTAAGGCTGTATGATACTCTATTATCCAATGTTCCGAATTGCTGAGAATGTATTTCTCTGCTCACAGCATGGTGATTGTGCCATTTCTATGTTTGACTATGAGAAATGTTCATATTTAAACCCATGATTTTGTGGGTAAGCCAGAACTCTGATGAGTCGTTTCCTATGCTACTAGGGACGATGTCCCCTTTCTTATTGATTTTGCAGCACATTTGGGACTAAGCATTTTCCTCTGATTTTGTCATTTTCTGTACAGATGGCCTTTAAGGCAATTGATTTCCCCATATCCAGCAATTTCTGTATTTATTTATTCTGTAACGTGATTTACATTTTTTGTAATGAATCTTTATATATTTTCTAACACTAACAGTTGGAAACGTCAAATTGACAGTTTTGTTAAGATTATGGATAACCTGAATCTTGAGACCAACATTTCTAAAACATATTATAAGGTCTGTGGTCATGAGCGAACCAAGGGCAGGCCCATCCCACGAAGGCAAACCCCGTTAGACAAGTGAATTAATTTTGTATTTGGGAGTGACCTTTGATGCACAGAGCTCCTGGCTACCCTGCATTTCGCAAAGATGTCTCAGTTTTTTTCAGTCTATGGGGGCGGTCTTTGAGTTAGTCAGAAAGGTGGGGAATAAACCTATGTCACCTATCTTGAGGTACTGTTTTTTTAAGAACCGGTACAGAACCAGTAACCCAGCGGTATCAGGGTACACCCAGAGACCTCGAGTCCTTCCTGATTCAGACCACAGAAACTCAGAGTCTTCTAGGTGAAGTCAAGGATCGATTTTATTGGCTGCAACCAAGGTAACAAGTGTCCTAGAAGTACAACACACGGGAAGTATATTCTCAGGAGACTGCTCGAATTCACAAAACCAGGCTTCTCTTTTTATACAAAATATTCAGCTTCAGGCAAACATTCTTGAATTTACAATACACTATTAACATACTTTAGTTTACAAAGAGAAAGCAGAGTCATGGTGACAAGCCCATATTTCACTTCATCCAGCCCAAAATAAATTACCCGGCAAGGTCCGGTAGTTCCATCAGATATCAGTGGACCCCCAATAAAAACGGGCACCTTCCCATCATAAAGCAAGTGAGAGAAAAGATGTGAGCAAGATTCGGCAGGGTGTGTGTGCGATAAGAAGGTTTTATGGCTTGTGGAGCCTTGATGTTATCTTGTTCGGCCACTGGGAGGGAACTGACCTAACAGGTTCGGCCTGGGGCCATGGTTCCAACTTGCACAGGTCATAGGAAAGTCGATTAAGGTGTACGTGTCCTTTTGGGATCGAATCTAGCTGGATTAAGGCCTATGTAAAGGGCAACTCACAAAATGGCTGCCATACACAAAATGGAAGCCGAGGGTTCAGAACGATAATGACGATTTCGAGGTGAAATCGTTACTCGAATATGCTGAAAATGCTTGTACATAGTGTACTCGTCATTTTCGGTCTTATGATACCAAATTCGTCATGTTTCGATGAAGTATGATTCTCGAGTCCGGAATTATTACACGAGTCCAGAATCTTCAGAACCACAAACCCTCCTTTTGCCCTTACATAGGCAATTAATCTATCCTCATGCTAATCTGAGTCCAGATCTATATTCCTAAAGTCATTGAGATGTTGCTGTAACATCATTCTAGTACTTAGCTCGTCTCTTGATACAGGCTTCCTTACACATGATGTAACACAGAGGCCACATATTGCAGGAGCACACTGTACGCACAGACAGAACAGGAAAAGAATGGCTAAGGCCATCCCAATGACCATCAGAATTTTCCATCCCCAGGCGGATATCAGTTCCCAGAACCATCCCATTAATGACCAATCTCCTTTATCCACATGAATAGATTCGGAAATCTTATGCAGTTTAGAGATGGCCTGGTACACTGTTGGAGCGTTATCAGGGATGAAAACACAGCAACTCGATTGGATCAATCTGCATACCCCACCTCGGTCTGCAAGTATGACATCTAATGCGACCCTGTTCTGAAGGGTCATAAGTCGATCCGACTGGAGCTCAGCAGTCAAGTTACCAAGGGCACCAGCAGTTTCTATCACGGTGGACTCAACCACCCTTGTCAATTGCCTTATGTTCCTGCTGTTAGCCATTGGTCCCCAGAACGGCAGAAAACCCTTTACGGAGTCCCCAAATTCTTGTCCTGCAGTGTCTTCTTGACTCAAGGCACCTCTAACTATCCTCGTCTTGTGGTAATCTGCCGCTGCTGTGTAGGTGGGAGGCAACAGGAACGAAACAAAACATGAGCCCGATAAGTCAGGGGGCAACCATGTATAGGCTCTATCATGGCAGATGAAATAGGTGCCCTTAGCTGCTAAAAACGGAGGGGAAGTCTGGGCTGCAAAAACATACGTTTTAGTGCAGATACTCTTCCCTAACTGAGCTCTGGGATTCGTGCCATTACCTTGCAGACACAGATGACCCTGATGGGGTACAATCCAAATCGGGGAAGATCTTTTAGCTTGCTGTTTCTCACTCAGAGCTGCTCCATATCCGGTCATGTTCCATCCTATGTATACTAATGTCTCATTTCTCGGGATAGTCTCATAAGAAATACCTTCCTTAATCATGTCTACTATACCCTTAACCAGAGCACTCTTTTTAGGATTGTCTGTTACAGAACGTAGGGGGTAAACTTCATGCGCATATATGAATATTGTTCTGTATGCCCACACAGAACCATTGTGGCTGAAAGGCAGGACCAGATAAGGGATACCTGTATCCGTTGTGTGAGGCATAAGGCCACATACCCAGCAGTTAGTCGTGTTCATTACAAGTTGGTGTTGGTGCAAGAGCTGAACAAAGGAGTTATTAATGAACTCTAATCTTCTAGCTGATTCGTGTTCAGGAAGGGGTTGAAAAGAATGTGGGGAAACAGTAGAAGGGGGAGGTATATGCGATGAAGTGGGTGCAAATGTTACTCGAAAAGAGAACAAAACATAACTTATTAAAAATATCATTACACTGAATAGCATGAAAATGCACAATATCAAAAAACTTTTCTTTGTCATGATATTACAGATCCTTGTTTTAAAGTTCATTTCCTTGGCAGGTCTCTCCATCTCGGAAAACTCCATCCTCTCTAAAGTGCTGCCCGCGACGGGAGGTTGATTCTGCTAAGGAATGCTTCTGTCAGTCCAGGGCAACTCCCTTAGACCAACCAGAACTGCCGACCTAACATCGTCAGCTGCACTCAAAAGACTTTAAGCAATCGCGGCCCTAGCAGCGGAACCCGGATGGCGGTTCAAAAAAAAAAATAAGCAAGTTTCTCAGATGGGAGAGCTGCACTTAAAAAGTACTTGGAAGGAAAAAGAATTACTTTATTTGTCCATAGGTCTCGGCCTCAAATTGTATCGTTGTTTTCCTGGTATAGTGTTGTCCTGGAACAAAAGTTCAGGTTCTGTAGTGTCCAATGGGATTGACGGTGATACAGCTGGCTGCAAAAGTTCATCGCTCTCTTGTTCAGTCAGTGTTCCTTTTACACGTGCATCACTGAAAGGTAGGAAACGTGGCACGGTGTCAGTTTCTGAGTCAGCGACACCCTTCTGGACCCACTGGTCATATGGCAGAGGGAGAGGGATCCGTTTGCAGTGGATCCTGTGGACCCAGTTCGCCTTCCCCTCCACTTGGACGGCTGATCTTGTGGAAAGAAGGACGAGGTGCGGTCCGGTCCACCTGGGCTGGTCGTTTTTCGTTCTCTGGAAGTTCTTAACAAGAACCCAGGAACCAGGGTCAATGGCGTGACCCGGAGTCTCAGAGACCGGAGGCAGGGTGTCGTGAACCTGTTGATGCAAAACACGCAATTTAGCCGTCAATTCATACAGATAATCAAGCAAAACAGGGTGTTCAAGTTCGCTGAATTTGGTGGGCCTAGGCACTCCCCATATGTTGGCTGGGCGGCCGAAAACGATTTCATAGGAGCTAAGTTTCACTCGTGAATGCACAGTCATTCTGGTGGACAGGAGTGCTAAGGGTAGAGCATCATGCCATTTAAGACCTGTGCTCGCTTGAATTTTGGCCAGTTTTAACTTAAGCGTGCCATTGTAACATTCTACTAATCCAGCTGATTGGGGGTGATTTGCAGCGTGGAACCTCTGTTGGATGCCTAGCCCTTCACACACTCTTTTCATCACTCGACCCACAAATTCACTCCCATTATCACTCCAGACCATTCTAGGCATTCCGAACCTGGGGAAGAACTCTTTCACAAGGGCTTTCGCTGTGGATAAGGCAGTGTTGTCCTTTAGGGGATAGGCTTCCACCCATCTTGAGAAGGCACAAACAACAACGAGTACGTATTTTAAATTGTTGCACCTCTCCATGTGAATGAAATCTAGCTGCAAAACCTCGAACGGATATGTAGGAGGTGCAAAATGACCAGCTGGAGTTGGGGTTCCCCTACCAGGATTGTGTTTCAGACACACCATGCAATTCTTGACGACATTCTCTGCACACTTGGGAATCCCTGAATTCTGCCATACTGGAGCCAACAACTTGCAAATCCCTTTCACGCTGATGTGAGCCATTCCATGAGCCATTGTAACCACTGCCAGCACATATGCATCGGGTAACAACCATCTCTGATGCTCTGACAATTCAACCCAACAACCATTTGCATCCATTCTACCCGTACTTTCTCTCCATGTGCTCAACTCTTTCTCTGTGGCCTCAGCTTGAATGGACTTCGCACTCTCTATCGTGTCTTCACACATTCCAACATCACCAACCCATCTTGCAGGACCTGCAACATACATTCGGCTCATTACATTCCTTGCCGTTTCTTTCGCGATCTCATCAGCAAATGCATTTCCACAACCAACATCATCAGTCACCTTCTTTTGAGCACTACATTTCACAATCGCCATTTGCAGAGGCAAGGTCAGTGATTCGAGAAGCTCATTCACCAACTGACCATGCTGAATCTTAGCTCCATGCGAAGTCAGGAACCCACGTTCTCTCCACAATCGTCCAAAACTGTGAGCCACACCAAATGCATACTGACTATCAGTGTAGATAGTCACTTTAATTCCTTTAGACAACACACATGCTCTCGTGAGTGCAATTAATTCTGCTGCTTGAGCTGAATTATGTGGGACACGTGCAGCCTCAACAATTGTATGCAAAGTCGTGACAGCATATGCTGCAGTCGTGTCACCATTCGGGAGCTTGAAGCATGAACCATCCACCCACAATGTACCATCACATTCAGCAAGAGGAGTATCATAAAGATCAACTCTTCCTTTCGTCTCTTCCTCCGTTCTAAGAAAACAATCATGCTGTTCTGAAGCACCTGATTCCTCTACAATTGGCAACAATGTGGCTAGGTTTAAGGTGTTGCACCTTTTTATGTGCACATGACTCGCTAACAATGTTAATTCGTAACCTGACAATCGAGCACTAGTTAAGTGCTGTGTCTTGGTTCTGTTTAACAACGTGTCTACCGCATGCGGGACCATCACGACTAGTGTATTATTCATTACTAGACCAGCAGACTGTCGAATAGAAACAGCTGCTGCCGCTGTGGCTCTTAAACAACTTGGCAATGCTCTAGCTACCAGATCCAAAGTCGACGAAAAATATGCGCATGGACGCTGCCTGCCTCCAAACAACTGAGTCAACACTGACAATGCACAACCCTCTTTCTCATGGACATACAATGTGAAAGGCTTACTGTAGTTGGGGGTACCTAACACAGGAGCCGAACATAATGCTGTGCGTAATTCAGAAAAACTTTTCTGACACTCTTCAGACCAAGGAATGGGATTTGGTGTATTTTTACACGTTAATGCCACCAAAGGTTTGGCTAATAACGAAAAATTCGGAATCCACTGTCTACAGTACGATGTAATGCCCAAGAAAGCACGCACTTCTCTCTGTGTTCTTGGCACACTCAATTTCGCTATTACCTGAATTCTTTCTGGGGTCAGTTTCCTTCCCTCCTTCGATAAGAGGTGACCTAAGTAGGTCACTTCTTGTCGACAGTATTGCAATTTGGAAAGTGACACCTTGTGATGCAACTATTAACAACATAAGAGAGCCTACAAATTGTGAATTGTTAAACGACAATGTCTAAAATGAGAAACAACAACACAGTGAAGAATTAATTAATTGAAATGGTCAAAAAACAAGGGTATTTAGTGAAGAAAGAAGTTATTTTCTAAGAGAACCCTCACTCACCCTAGTGGTGACATGCTTCATCATGGGGTTCGGTCATAGATGGGGCAGACTAACCCCACCTTGGTGCTTCAACGCCTGCGAGTGCAGCGGAGCAGGTATGTGAAAAAGAGGTGGTAGAAGTGATCTGTGGTGAAAATGTGTGTATTAAAAGATCACAGCTGTGCCTCAACAAACTTTATGAAAGGCCAGTTGTTCACAATAAAAGCAGTGAAGTTACTAGAATGTATATTAAAATTCCAGTGACTTGATGTGAATGGTCAACATGTTTCTGCTGGTTAATGTCATTTTGACTCAGCTTTCATCAGGACCGGAAAAACAAAGGAAAGGAAAAACGTCCTACGGGGGTCCACACACACTAAGGCGTGCCCACACCGTTAGGACTCCTAAGAAATGACAAAAAAAGGGGGTTTATACTCTCCCTTTCTTGACTCACGGTTTTACCCGTCTTCAATGTTCCTGCTAATCGTCAGGGTATATTGGTGCTTCTGAATTCGGCATGCCTCATGGATTTGCAGAGGTAAGCATATTTTCACTCCTAGCTCCGTTGTGTGCCGGGAGACTCGCCGCCTGGAACCTAGTGTGTTCCTCTCTGCAAACCGGATCTTGGGATGCAAATCACACAGATGACGCAACAATGACAATGTGGCTTCTTTACAGATTTCCTCAGTATCTGCAGCAACGAGCAAATCATCCACATACTGAATAAGGGCAGCACCTTCAGGTAAAACAATTGTATCAAGCTGTGTTTTTAGAGCTTGACTATATATTGACGGACTTTCACAGTAGCCCTGAGGAGCGCGTTTAAAGCGGAAGCTGCGTCCTCCTAAACTGAAGGAAAAAATATCCCTGCTCTCCTCAGCTATCGGGATGCTGAAGAAAGCATTCTTTAGATTGATCACCGAAAACCAGGTGGCAGAAGCTGGAATCATAGTCAATAAAGCAGTAATGTCGGGGACAACTGGAAATTGTGGCACAACTATTTTATTCACCTCTCTGAGATCAATCACAAATCTGTACACAGGTGGCTGAGAGGGATCAATTTGCTTTAAAACAGGCAGAACAGGACTATTGCAAACGTTGCCTCTTGTCTCTTCAATCACATCTTTTCCAATTAGATCGTAAACGATCGCTAGCAAAGCCTTTTCACCTTCACTAGAGATTTTGTATTGGGGAATTCGTGGCATTTTAACATTGGCTTTCAATGCTACAACATATGGTGGTATTTCTAAAAGACCCACATCATTAGGACCAGTGGCCCAGAGAATATCAGGGAGAGATGACAATTCTGTTGGAAGGTTGTCCCTTGACAAATACATTGGAGAAACCACTTTCTTACCCAGTGTAAGTCGTACTCCAGAAGGAGTACAGTACAAAGTCGCATACAACCTTTTTAACAGATCTAATCCCAACAAGTTTTCACCACAACCTGTTGTCAGAATAAGGGGTGCTTCGAATTCACAAGGACCAACAGAAAGAGACAAAGGGTCAGAAATCGGGTTCCTAACCGGTGCGCCAGAAAAACCTACAGAAACATTCATTTCGCCAGACAAAGGTGCGCCAGGGAGTTTGGAGTGCATAATAGAACTCTTTGTAGCACCAGTATCCAACAGAAAAGGTTCTGACACACCTGATGTAATCACCTCAACGTATGGTCCGTTCTGATCTACTGGAACTGAAACAACTCCCTCTCTTTGTCTATGGCTGTCCTAGCAATCATTACCTTCCCAATGCTCATCTTCTGTATAGTAATCATCCGCATAGTACTGAGCTGTCCTACCAGATGCGTTATTCTGCTGATGGAACCTATTCATAGAATTTTGAGGTGGAAGGGGACGTGCGTTTTGGGGGACGTTTCCACGTCCTCTACCTCTAGGCGCTTGCTGAACACCATGACCTCTTACACCAGAAGCAGCATTTGCACGCTGTAACAAAATAGGACAACTATACTTGAAATGGCCCTCTTCCTTACAATATGAACACTGATTGGGGCCTACAGGAACACGGGGTTGAGTATACTCGACTTTTTGCGAGTTCCTCCGATACTGTTGAGGCTGCTGATAATTATTTTAATAGTTACTCTGACCACCATTATTCTGACCACCACCACCACGTGGCGGATATGCTTGCTGTAACAAAACCTTCGTTTTCAGCTCTTTAGTTTTCTTTTCTGCTCTATCTTTCTCGTCTTTGTCTCTATTTTCGTAATATTGTGCAGTAGACAATATCTGTGCTGAAGACGAAACTGCCCAAGAACTCTCTGAATCTTTTAGCTTTTTACACAACTCTGGAAGCAGATTGTGCACGAATTTATTGATGAACAAACGCTGACCACCTTCTGTGCTCATATCCTGACCACTGTGGTCGACAAATGTTTCTTAAAACCTGGTGAAGAAATCTGACACTGTTTCATCTTTCTTCTGCTTACATGCAGACAACTTGTCCCATTTTACACGTATTGCAGGCATTATCGTTTTCATGTAATCGATTATTTTACCAGGCAGTTCAGCTACTAAAGGCTCAGGTTTAGCACCACCAACTTGTCGGGCATCTGCAGCGGCAATATTAGCCCATGAGTCACCTAACTCCTGATCATGATCTGTATGACGAATCTTACCCCATAAGGGCTGTGGAACAACATTCCCAAATAACATGTCGATATCCGCTAAATTCATGATACATGACCCAGCGGTCTGTGACAACTCTTTGTAATACCCTGCAGGATTTTTACGGGGATCATATAATGTCTGTTTAAGGGCTAAAACTTCAGCTCGCCTCCATGGGACATGTACCCACACACGCTGAAAGTGTGGCAGAATAGGTGGGTCAACAGTTGTGTCACCCTCTCTCCATTGTGGAGGAACCTCTCTCATGGGGTACTGTCGCGCCTTTTTCCTACCTTGCTCAAATAGCGACTGAGAAGGGCCCCCCTTACTCCGGTATGACAACAATATCTCAACCGCTCTCTCGACATCGCGACCTACAATCATGCCCTCTGCGAAATTGAACCGCACACGACACAACTCTTGCGGATTGTATTCCAGATCATTGTCTTCCAAATCCTCACAGAGAAAAACACACATTTGTTCAAAAACATATCTCTGCGTCGGTGCTTCCCATTGACGGAAGACTTCCATGACAGACTCTACATCATACTTTACAGTGTCCATAACCCATTTATGCGCTAAACGATTCAGTGAATCTCTCTCTTGATAGTCAGGCAGTTGACTTCGCAACTGTCTTCGTTCCATTTTAGGGGTCGTAGTAGGCGACCCAAAAAGAGGTGAGAAAAGATTAGTAACAGTGTTGGCCATTCTCTGTCGAACGGAAGGAGAAACTGACGGGAGAACGGGTGCAAAAACAGGGTGAGATAAGGCAGGAGCAGAGACGATAGCAGAGGAAGCATCAGGAGAAATAGAAGGTGCACTAGGCAAAGTCGTAGAGGGAACATTAGGAGAAGTAGAAAGTACACTGGGCAAAATCGTAGAAAGTACAGGTGAAGCAGATGTGGTCGGTGGGCCTGGAGGAGGCTGCACCGAAGGAGCAGGAGCCAGCTGAAGAACAGCTGGTGGGTGCTGTGGAGAAACAGGAGGCACAGCAATCACAGGTTGCGCAACTAAAGGTTGCGGGGGTGCCGTGGCACTTTGCGCATAGGGAGGTGGTGAACTTAATAAATGCGACATTAAGGGATCTTTTTCAAGCCCTTTTGCTGCATCTTGCTGAGTAGGTGGCAAAACTGGATAGCATTTATCTATTACCATTTTACGTTGCCTGTGCAACTGCTCACTCATCTGTTCTTCTTCATTGTCTTTATACTGCATAGCAGCTTGCATTATCGAAATTCCCCCTTCTCTCTTATTTTTCTTTGCTAATTTAATTTCCTTTTGTTTGGCCTCCTTACGCCATAGGCGGAAAGAGTCAAACATCGCCGGCCGGGCTTTCTTTTTGAAAAGTTTAATTTCGAGGTTATCTAGGATTTCGGTATCAAAGCTACCATATTGGGGCCATTTTAAAACACCATCTTTTCTGGTGTATTTGATCCACACTTCATTGTATGTGATGGGGCCTACCCCATGTTTCACATATAACTCGTAAGTTGGAGTTCCAACCGGAGGAACCGGACATGAGTCCTCCAATCGGGAGTCCCTATTATTACAACCAAGACAAAACAAATTTCCAAGTCTAAGACCAGGCATCTTCGCTCTCTAGTCTAGCTCCATACTTCAAAGGATTATCGATTACGATATTTCTCGTGAATACACGAGTCCTTCGGCTTTGGCGCTTGCAAGCTCCAAAAATTATCCCAAAGGATACCCAAAACTAAGAACCAACTAAGGACTGGGAGACGCTCCACTTATACTTAACTGAGATATCGATGACGTCACCAGAAGACTCGTCTTAGTGTTTGGCTCTACCAAACTTCAAGGGTCCAAATCAGGGCGATAGCCAGGGCAGCAGACCTTTGTAGCCGTCGGGAAGCGGGGAACCTCACAGCAAAGACCTTTGGACCACGTCGACATGCAGGGGTCGATGAGGTAGTTGGCCGTCCTCCGGAATTTTCACACGAAGCTCCTCAAGAACCTCTGGCTGGGCTGGTACCACTGGAATCGCCCCAAACATAGTCAAGGCCCAGAGGAATATTTTCCCGCCATGCATTCCTCTCTAATAGCGACAAGAAGACACAATAGAGCCATTCCTCACAAGCCTTTGTGAGTCTGTCTCATGTTCTTCCACTAACCACACCAGCAGGCCCAGCAAGTCAACATCAATATCATTCTTTCTACTCACCCTAGGCCATCCGCGGTTAACGGCAGCAGAGACAAGGACAGTAACCCTTTGGACTTCTTAGAGCTGAGGGCCAGAACCCTTTCATCTCACTAAAAACATTTTCAGCATAGCCACGCTCTCATCATATGTATCTTTTTTAGTTTAGAAAGCTTTATTGAATCAAATATACCATGTAAAAACATCAGTACAATATCACAAGCAGTAAAAATAAGTCAATGAAGATACACAATATAAAGGTGAAATCAAGAAGAAATCCCAAAAAGGGAATAATAAGAAATTATACTAAGAGAAAATGCTTTTTTAATTTTTTTTATGAAAGGCGAGAAAAGGGGGAAAGAAAAGGAGGGAGGGGGAGAGAGAGAAAGAGAGGGGAAAGAAAATAAGAAGGCAAACAATTCCTAAACTATAAATATAAATTAAGTCACATGTTTGGAAAGGAAATCAGTTAAAGGTAACCATAAAAAATCATTTTTGATCAAAAGGGGGTTAGCAGTAGCATAGGCACAATCAAGTCTATGATGGTGACATATCAAATTCCACCATGCATTGTAAGAAATTTTCGAGGTATCCTTCCAGTTCGTGGTAATTACCTGCAAAGAAATAGCTATAAACAAATCTATAAATTTACGTACATTGTATGAAACATTCCAAATGGGGGAGGAACCACATAGAAAAATATGAACAATATCAAAAGTGTAATTTGAGCCTATAATATCATTTAACTTGGACCATATTTGACACCAGAGGGATTTGACCAATGGACAGTGAAAAAACATGTAAAATCCTCAAAGAACTCAGCGCCAAAAAAACAGTGGCTAATCCAAGCACCTCACCCACACTGTGCGATAATATGGCCTCTTTCTTCAGGGAGAAAATCTGGAAAATCTACAGTGCCTTTCCCACCACTCCCCGCCTCACTCCCTCAACTGACCTCAACAGACCTAATCTTTCTAGCATCCCGGCTCTTAGCCAAGAAGACTTCACCAAAATATGCAATAAAATCAAATCTGGCTCACCTGCAGACCAAGACCCTCTGAGCCTGACACTTTCAGAGAGGCTGACAAGACTATCCTAGGCCCTCTGAGAGACATTATAAATATGTCCTTCTCTACAGCCAGTATCCCCACGAAATGGAAACAAGCCTGGGTGTCACCCATTATAAAAAAGCCCACTTTAGATCCAAACATACCCGAAAACTTCAGACCGATATCACTCCCCCCATGGCCAGCCAAGGTAGCAGAAACCCATGTAAACACCATCCTGACCAAATACCTGTCATCTAATTCCATCCTGGACAGGTCACAACACGGATTCCGGGCTGGACACAGCACCGAGACAGCCCTACTAAGTGTGGTAGAACACCTCCGTACCATTCTAGACTCTGGCGGAACGGCAGCACTAATTTTACTTGACCTCAGTGCGGCCTTCGACACAGTGTCACACGAGGCCCTGCTGTTTAGGCTAAAAGAGGCTGGAATATCAGGAAACGCCCTGGACTGGTTCAAAGACTTCTTATCTGGCAGATCTTTTCGAGTCTCCACCCCCCCTTATCTCTCCAAAGAATGCCCCATTGACCAGGGTGTGCCCCAGGGGTCAGCTCTCAGCCCCACCCTGTTCAATGTGTACGTCCAACCCCTGGCAGAGGTAGCCAGGAAGCACGGAATGTCCCTCGTGTCCTACGCCGACGACACACAGCTAGTGGTAGCACTGAATGACGAAAGTGGTCTCGGCGCCCAAAAGTTCCAACAAACTCTCGTCGACATCACTGAATGGATGACGGCAAACTACCTCCAGCTCAACGCCGGAAAGACGGAAGTGCTGCTGGTGGGAAAAAAGACTGACACTTGGGGTAACAACTGGTGACCAGTAACCCTCGGCCAACCACCTGAACTGAAGGATTGTGTCAAAAACCTAGGAGTCTGGGTAGACTCTGCCCTAAACTTCACCAACCATACAAAAAAAGTGGCGGCCACCTGTTTCGGCATCCTACGGAATCTTAGGCCTGTCCTAAGATTCTTCGATCACCAAACCCGTCAGCTGATAGTCCAGGCAGCCATCCTCTCAAGGCTGGACTACGCCAGCTCCCTCCTGCTAGGAGCTAATGTGGCAGAAAAAAACCAGACTCCAGCGAGTCCAGAATGCAGCCACCAGAGCCCTGGTCGGACTCCCCCGCCATACGTCTGTGACTGACGTCCTTACGAAACTCCACTGGCTCCCAATGGAGAAAAGGATTCATTTTAAAACACTATGCTTAGCATTCAAAATTTTAAAAACGGCCTCCCCCCCATGCTCTGCCCACTTCTTTCAGCCTACGTCCCCCGGCGTACCCTACGATCAGAAGGGCAGAATCTAGCGGTCGTACCTCGCATCAAATTAGCCAGGATGGGTGGCCGTTCTTTCAGATATCTGGCCGCTAAACTCTGGAACGGCCTCCCAGACCAGATACAAGGAATGAAGGACCTGCTACCCTTTAGGAAAGCAATCAAAATTCACCTCTTCTGTTAATATGGCACTCTCCCCACTAATCCCTCACACCCTATCCCCCGCTTAAGGACTCATACAGAAAGCGCCGGGACGCCCCTTCGCTGGGGCAGCCGAGCGCTATATAAGCACATATAAAAATTTTTTTTAAAAAGAGTGGAAAAAATCACTATCAGCGTGAGAGCTGGACCAACAATGACTAGATTCTGAAGATTTGAATTTAAATAAATCCGAAGGGGTAATGAAAAGACGATTAAAAAAGAAATATAAAGTCTGTGTGGTACTAGCTGAGAGAGAAACAGTGTGAATTTTAGACCATATAGAATCCCAGACAGGGAAGGAAAATTCCTGCGACAAGTCTCTTTCCCATGCAAGCTCAGGTTTAGATTTGGGACGATCTGGGGCAGAACGGGAAAGAATCTTGTAAATGACAGCAGCTTTGAGAGGAATAGTGAAATCTGGTGGAGAGGAGTCTGGCGGATCAGTATCAGGTAGAGAATTGCATTGAGATATGAAGGTGGTTAGAGCTAATTTAAGCTCGCGGTATTGAGAGGAGTATGTGTTAGATAAATTATAGGATGTAATTCCATCAATGAATCATCAGTGAAAAGCTTAGCCGAAAGGATAATGCCTTTGTTAATCCATTCCTTCCAAAAGAGTGCTTTATTATTGGTCTTTAGGGATTGATTATACCATAACGGGGTGAGAGAATGGAGACGTGCTTGAGAGAAGGAAGAGCGAAATATAGATAGGGCGAGCGCCCTTGAATGTTTGAAAATGGGTGTGAGAAATCGTTTAGGGGTTGAGACAAACGGGTGGCAGTGAGAAAAGAGAAAGGTGAACACTGAGCCAGTTCTATTGCACTCTAAGCTGTAACAGGAAGAGGGGATGAATCTGCTAAAAAGGGCCATATTTGTTTTAAAGTAAAGGAGGAGTGAAAACGGATAAGCTAGAGAAAGTTGACCCCATCCAAATTCTTTGGTTGCGGAAGGCAAGAGAGAGATCCTAGATTTGCGAGTATTCCATAAGAACCGAATCAGAATACGATTGATGAGCGTAAAAAAGTAAATAGGAAGCATTGAGAGATAGAAATTAACAATGGGGAGAAGCACCTTTTTAATAGTTGCTAATCTCCCCCACCAAGATAAGAATAATGGAGACCAACGGTCTATAAGTGATGAAAGCTTAGAGAGAATGTCTTTGTGATTAATTTTAATAGTTTCTTTAATATTATTAGCATAAAGGATGCCTAAACATTTAATATTCTTAGGGTTCCATTCAAAACCAGAACCTTCAAACATATGAGGTAGACAAAATTTATTGAAGGGTAACACTTCAGATTTATCAATATTCAACTTATATCCGGAAACTGAGGAGTATTTGTGTAATGAGAAGAGAGTAGGTAGAGAAGTATCAGGGTTAGAGATATAAAGTAAGGTATTGTCTGCGTAAGCAGTGAATTTAATATCAATATTCTTATGTACAAAACCAGTATAGGATGTGGAGCGTCGTATTTTTTCAAGAAAGGGTTCTAAAGCCAAAATAAAAAGAAGAGGGGATAGGGGAACAGCCTTGTCTAGTGCCTCTATGCAAAGGAATATAAGAAGATTGAACACCATTAACCCAAATGAAGGTAGAGGGTGCTGAATATAATAAATGAATACATTTAATATTGTGAGGACTAAAACCATGCCACGAAGAGCGCCGAACATAAAGTCCCTGCTGACTCTGTCAAAAGCTTTTTCAGCATCAGGGGTGATAGCCCTTGACGCCCATTGGGCTAAGTAGCACTATATAAATCGGGTTTCATTCATTCATTCATTCATAGCGGCAAGTGGAGAATTCATTTTAGAAGCAAGGTGGATAATATTAAGGAGAGTTCTAGAATTATCCGTGATGGGTCTGCCCTTGACAAAACCAGATTGATAAATGTTGATGAGGTCAGGAATAACAATGTTTAATCGGGAAGCTAAAATGTTTGCGTATATTTTACAATCTATATTAATTAATGAAATGGGCCAGTAATTTTTACAAAGAGATGGACCTTTATCTTTCTTTGGGAGTAAGCATAACATTGCTTGCGTAAAAGAACCTTTGGATTCCCCCATAGAAAGAAAATTAGTAATCAATGAGAATAGATGAGGTAATAAGATATTCTTAAAGTGAAAATAGAAACGAACAGTAAAGCCGTCAGGGCCAGGTGATTTATCTTTAGGTAAGAGAGTAATGTCATGAAGAATCTCTTTTTCAGAAATGGGTGCATCAAGGGAGGAGAAATCAACAAGGGCAGTAGGAGATTTGGGAATAGTTTGGAAAAAGGAGTCAATTTGAGCAGAGGATGGTGTTGATTCAGGAGTATATAAAGAGGAATAATACTGAACAAAGCATTCAAGGATCTTATCATCAGTGGAATGACGATTCCCATGAACGTTAGTAATGACAGCTATTTTGGACTTTTGTTTCTTAATTTTGAGATAATTCGCAAGAGATTTACCGGCTTTGTTACGCCCACCCTACATTTTTTAATTGAATTTAAGAAGATTATTACAGGCCGCATCCCAAGAATGTTTATTATATTGAATTTTTGCTGTGACGAGGGAAGAAAGTGTATCTGCAGAATTGGAGGTAAAAAACAGATGCTCTAATTCCTTTATTTGTTTGAGGATAAGGGAAGATTGAGAAAGGGCTTGTTTCTTCTTACGAGAGACAAAGTCGATAATATAACCTCTAGCGCTGCTTTGAAAGTATGCCAAATGAAGTGAAATTGAGAGGCCGAATTGAGGTTATTGTGAAACAATTCCTCCATGAAAAGAGTGAATTGCTCATTGAATTGGGAATCTAGAAGAAGGGAATTGTTGAAGCGCCAACGCCGGGAACAGGGGGTAGGTGAAGGAAGGGCAATATCAAGGACAACATGGGCATGATCTGAAATAAGGATAGAGCCAATTTCAGAGTTAGTCATAAATTGGAAGGTGTGCTGAGTGAGAAAAATGTAATCTATGCGGGAGTGTGATGCATGTACTGGAGCAAAAAAGGAGAATTCTAAGGTATCAGGGTGGGATATCCTCCAGGAGTCAATTAGGCCTCTGGAAGATATAGCTTTGTAAAAGGACTTTTGCATCTTGTTGGGAATAAATCTAGTTTGAGACTTGCGAACCAGAAAAGGATCCATTAGTTGATTGCAGTCGCCACCAACAATTAAATCAGCAGTAGCATGCGAGGAGAGAAGCATAGAGAAATCATTCCAGAAAGTTAAATCTACACCAGTGGGGCCATAAACATTACAGAAAGATAAATTTGTATTGTTAAACACTACATCCAAAAACAACCATCTACCATTGGTATCTGAAAACTCTTTTTTTAACTGAATAGATAACGATTTATGAAACAAAATGATAACACCATTTTTGTTGTTTACTGACCGGGAACAGAAGCTTTCGCTCACCCATTGTTTGCATAGTGAAGGCAAGTCTTTAAGTGAAATGTGGGTTTCTTGCAACAGAGCAACTTGACATTTCAATCTTGCTAAATGAGATAAGACCCACTGTTTCTTGACAGGGTTGCGGAGTCCTTTAACATTCCAGGAAATGACACGAAGACCGTTCATCTCTGGAAATCACAGAAGAATAGGCGAGAAACTAGGAAAGAAGGAATGTAGAATAGTAGGAGTAAGCAGGAGGTAAAAAATAGCGAAGAAGGAAAAAAGGCTATTGGAAAGAAAGTAACAAATGAGACACTGGAACCCATAACCGCCATGGAGAAAGGAATAAGAGTGAGTAATTTGTAGATAGGCTGAGAAGACAAAGGAGAAGCAGGAAATGAATAGCAAACGGAAAAGGATATGAAAGGAGCAGAATCAGATTAAAATTGCTTTAAAGAAAGAGAAGAGCATGATAAGAAGAGGGAAATCCAGAAAAGAGGAAGAAAAGGAATAGAGGAAGAAGGATTAGCGGTGATGAGCAGAAAAGAGGAGAAAAAAGGGGGACAAAATCCCCCAAGGAGAGAGATCAGAAGAAAGATGACGAAAAGCCAGGAGGCTTTAGCCATGGAGGATACTTGAACGAAAGACATTGGGATGGGAGGGGGAGCAGCGAAGAACCAGACAAGCGCACGAGCAGGAGACGGAAACAAAAATTAGGTTACATAAACGGTAATTATAACAGGAAGAAAAGAAAAGGAAGTCCGAAGACTAACAGTAACCAGGTAGGACAAGTGAAAGGGACTTGCCAAACAGTTAGGAAGGGATGGTAGCAAAAAGGGATGCACATTACAGATATCATGGCAGCAAGGGAAAAAATATGTACGACAGAGACTGCGAGGATGGGACCAGTAAGACAAAATGGGAGAACAGAGAACTTTATAACAACAGTTGGCAACATACAGAACATTTACAGAACATCAAACAGAAAACAGAAAAACTAAGGGTTGCCAAGGTCCATGGGATCATCCTTGTGGGCGTGGATAAACTTCCGAAGATCCGCAGGGTCGTCAAAACTATAAGTTCTATCTTTATAAGTCACTTTGAAGAAGCAGGGATGGATTAAGCCATATCTAGCATTCATCGATCGAAGCGTAGGTCTCTATTCCAGGAATTCTTTTCGTCGAGCAGCAGTAGGTTTGGAAACATCTTGAGGAAGGAATATTTTGTGACAAGACCAAATCATCTGCTTGTGTTGCTTACCTGAATGGAGAATAGTCATGAGGTCTGAGTACAGGAGGAAATAGGCAATGATACCTCTGGGTTTAGACGTGGAAGAAGAATTTCTTGGTCCAAGACGATGAGCTCTTTGAATATTGACATCCATGTGTTTAGGGAGACCGGTTATAGGAAGAACATGGGTCTTCAGAAATTGGATGATGTCGGACCCTTCAGAACCTTCCGGAACACCATAAATACGCAAGTTATTGCGTCGATTGCGGTTCTCCAAATCTTCTGATGTCTTCTTAAGTTGATTAACCTCCTTGGTAAGGCTAGCAACGCTGGCTGCAATGTCTTGAGCATCGCTTATCTTCTGCTCCACATCTGTCAGTCGCATATCCAAACTGGACCACTTGTCTTCATTTTCTGAAGAGTTGAGGTGGTCTCTGTCATAAATGGGCGAATGAGACGAAGTTCCTCCATAATATCCTCGGGCGTTACAGGAGGTGGAGATTTTGATGGAGATGGAGGATCCTTTTTAAGACGCTTGCCAGTTGCTGCAAGGTCTTTGTGTGTACCGGAAGCGGCGCCGTGCGCCTTAGTGGTGTGTGAAGGCTCCATTATAACTGAAAATACCAGAGAAGCAGGACATAGGCAAAGGAGGAGCCAATCACCAACAGCACCCAGCAACAGCGACAAGAAGAAGGTAATTCAGAGCAGCAAACAGCCCAAAAATACTCTGACAGAGGATGGAGGCAAAAAGGCGTTGAAAAGGCGTTGAAATGAGGAGCCCAGAGAAGCCAGTTAAAATGAATAATAATAATCCACATTTGTAAAGCGCACAATCACCCGTAAGGGTCTCTAGGCGCTGGGGGCTTTCGGGAAGATTAAGCAAGCTATTGCCCAGAGTCACATGGTGCTGGGCTAATCTGCCGCCGGTGCCGGGGATCGAACCGTGATCCCCAGATTCCGAAGTCAGTCACCCTAGCCGCGGCGCCACACCTCTTCCATTGAATTAATAATGTCCATGAAATGAGGTGACCAACAGAAGTGAATAAAAGTCAGCAGCCACATTATCACATGAAACTGCAAAAAGTAGTTATAAGAACAACACAAATAGAGTCAGAATCCATGTGGCAAGTGAAAAACTGAGGTAAATTGTGAAAAGCACAAAGGAGAAACGTTGGGCGCTTCACCATTTAATATAGTGAGTCCAGAGGAAAGGAAAAGGTCCAAAATGAGTAGTAGCATAGAAAGAAGCCATGAAATATGAGCAAAAGAAGCAGCGAGAGAAAAAAATGCTGTGTGGAGAAAAACGGAAAACAAAATGGCGGCCGCTAGTCAGGGGAAAACGATTTAGCAGGTTATTAAAACGCCATATTTTAAAAGGAAAGCAAGTCCATGGGTGGAGAGTCACTTCCGACGGCGATATCAGCCGTTTTTATCGTGAAAATCCATTGCGTAATCCGCCCTTTCTTCACGAGCGCTGCTCGTCGGCACGGGGCTCCTCAGGGTGCGGCCACCTTTTTTTTTTTTTTTAAAACCTTTATTGAGAAAAATAGGAGATACATGCGCAAGCCCACAACCATCATGGCCGGCCGCAAAGACAGTCAATAGAAACAGGAGAACCGTAGGCCAATCTATAATCCGGATATTACAAAGTACACCAGACGTGACTGCGGGGTGCGCAACACAGGATACGAGGTTTCATTTTTAAATTTAGAAGAAGAGAGGGGGCTGCAACAACCAGGACTGCACACCTTACATAAAGGGACACAAAAGAAACAAGGGGGACGCACCCCATTTACAATCGGAGATAGGCTATGAGTACAGCAAACATACAATAGGCAGCCGCAGCGATAAGACTGGACAATAAGCAGCATTACAGAAAGCAACAGTTCCAAATATGATCCCAGAGAGCCCACCCCCAAGAACAGGAAACAAAGGCTAATTGAGATGCAGGAAAAGAAGAAAGAAAAAGAAAAAAAGAAAAAGGTGCGAGACCCAGAGACAGCCAACCCTATTAAAGAGGAAAGAACCGTCCCAAAGCCGGAAAAGAGCGATAGGGACCATAGAACAAAACAAACTAAAATAACAAACCCCCCCCGCACCCTCCACCCTGCACCCCTGTAATGGCTACGGCCTAATCCACTAACAGCGTGCCTGTCGCCCCGGAACTGCCCCAAAGTAGGGAAGAATATAAAGAATGGAGGAGGAGGGGAACAGACCCGCTCCCGGGCACCCGGTGCCCCCCGCCGGCAATCAAAACCCATAAGTACAAGGGGTCATCATCGAGCAAGGTATGAACAGTCGGGACTATTGCGAGCGGAGCGTAAGCAGTAGTAAGCATGAAACAGGATTGACTATAAAACAGTACATTCCGCTCCCCAAAGCAGCAATACCCACTGTAGTAACAACGTTATGAAAGCAGTACCCCTTGCAACATAAGCCATAGACAAAAATGGAGAGCAAATCGACAGCAGTCCCTCGGCCTCTCCCTCACATAATCGTTATATCTGCACAGGATGTGAACTAAAGCAGCAAGAGTCAGACCAAAGTAAACAAGTCACAAGGGACAAAATCATCCCAGCGCAGCATTTTATAAGGCGACGTGTCGCGCGACCCCCACAGCCCCCAGCACAAAAGACGAGGACCCGAAGGAGAGTCATTTATCCTTGTCCAGTCTTACGGATATCACCAGATCCAGTAACATTACCAAACTCCAGCAAGTGCGACGGGCAAGACCTGGCATGAGAACAGACCTTCCACACTTCAAGCAACGAAGTATCACAGGAGAACAACATTTCAATGTCCAAACACGGCAGGAGCAGCACCAGGATCTTCAGCAGCAGGTCGTAGGAAAAGAAGCCCTCAGTCAAATCTAGTCTAGCGCCTCCAGACTGTCCAGTGCATCCAATAGTACAATCATGGAATGTCGCGAGGCACAGTGTTTCGGACCCTCCAGCTGAAGTAATGGGCGCCATCTTGAAGCATCTGGGCGCTGAAGACGGCGTCTCGCCATGTGGTAACGGGTCAGCCGATCTCATTCGCTCCACCGCGAGGGTTACCATATCCAACTTGCCCCCCAGTAGTCGGGCGCCCTGCACCAAGGTGTCACGGAGGGCAGCTAGGGAGGCCATCAGATCGCCAAGGCGCAAGTCTGTTCCGTGCCCCCCGTGTACCATGTTCCCCTTCTCCATAGTAGCACGAGGCAAAGCAGGTCCGGAGCGAGGCTATGGCACAGGCGGCAAGGCAGCGAGGAGTGTAACTCCGCCGGCAGGGCCACCGAGATCAATTAAAAGTCGCCGCTGGAGTCAGTTCAGCTGAGCGGCGGCTTGCCGGAAATTCGGGAGCCTCCCGCCAGAAGCGGGACGAGTAACAAAACACTTCTCGGCGGAGAACAAATGGAAATTGTGTCGCACTATCTATCTACACGGAGGCAGAGTGACAGTCTCGGTCCTCCCACGCGCCCACAGTCTGCCAATATGGGCCCGCCAGAAGAACCGCCGCCACACGCCACTTCGGAGCTGACCGGTCCCTCCAGGCCACCGGCGGCCGCTGTTATTCACTCAGGGACCAGCTTCACAGTATGGCCGAGTCCCCGGTCTCAGGGCCGCTGCGGGCCGCGAACGTCGCCGACCATATCTCGCCTCCACAAGCAGACACGAACCTCGGGACTTCACCCTCGGTAATCGGACGCTTTCATGTCCCCGTGCGCTCCGTCGTGCTGCGGTAGTTCATGCAGGATGTGGTCTCGGGAGGAGATGGTGATCGGAGCCGAGGGACTAGGCAGCCATTGCGGTCGCCGGCTTGACTCCTCCTTAGGGTGCGGCCATCTTGGTTCGCCGCGTCGCGCGCCTCTCTCTTTGTTCGCCGTGTCGCGCGCCTCTCCTCATATGTATCTTCTCATTGCACAATGCAACATCTTAACATCTCACAGACATGTGCACAACATCCCACCAACATATCACACTATCATCAATGTCTAGCTCACCTTCACCTTCAATAAAAGCTGTGCTAATTTTTGCTCACCAATAAACACTGAGCAGCCGTACATGTGGTCAGCATAGCTAGCTTCAGTTATCTTGATGGCAATTTCATTACAGAAAACTCACCCCTCCTATTTCCTCCACAGAGCTCTGATATTCTTGTGAATCAAAGCTACAGCAATCTACTGCTACACCAGACCAAACTGTATAACAGTTGGTGTCTGCCACATCCACCAAATATTGTGGCACTGCTCATTCCATCAACACTCAGTAACGCCAAGCTTCTTTCTTTGCACTTTCCACTGACTTTCACTTAGAGCATTATGTTCTGGCTCATATATTGTCCAGAATTCAGTGTGGAGCTAGCCAATTTCATCACAACAGCTTCATGAGCAACATCTTCCTTGGAACTGTCAACAAATGGGGCTCTGCTTTGACAAAGATACTGCAAGATACCCTCAGCCAGTTGCCAGTATCACACTGACAGTCTCCAAGTCAACAAAAAAAAAGATAAACCCTAGACCATATTTGCAAATCAATCACAAGAATCACTTTGTTACCTTCAGTGAACCTCGCTGTTCGGATCACACAGCCATTGCCATCAAACTTACCTATGATATATAACCCATAGAGACCAACAAAAAACAATAAATTAATTTCCTGTCCCCCATGACATACATGTACACCAAGAAATTAAGAGGAATACATTGATGTCCTGGGAAGTTGGGTTGACACAATGACCAGATCCATCAGAAACATCCCACAAGAAAGTCTTCACGAGAACAGAGCCCAAATGGTCCTAAAGACCTTCTCATAGTTGGAACCCATCCCAGTATTATGCAGCGCCCCAAAGCCACACCCTCTCACCAGTGCTCTATTACATGTATGAGGGGCCTTTGGGAGTACTGATAGCCCAAAAGACATCATCATCCTCAAATATCTGAATTACATTGAGGGGCATATTTACAAGCCCCTATCGCCACCACAACGTCACTTTCAGTGACATTGTGAAGGCTGATAGGAGCTTTGCCTTATTTACAAGGTAGCTTTAAGTCACTTAACATGACATACCGCAGCCTTATACATAAGGCCCCCCTTCACGATACACTTAGCGTGATAGGGGTGGGCAATGGGTGTTGTGGTGGGTGTTCCACCGCAACGCCCATTGGCTTTGATACTGCCCTCTATGTACAAGAGCAGCGTAAATAGGAGGTGTTGCCAAAAGAGAAAAGAGGAGAAATGCTTTATTTCACCTCGTTTTTGCTGTTTACATGAGTGCTGCCTCAGGCAGCACACATAGAAACAGCAAAACGCCAATGATTGTTTATGTGCAGGAAGGTCCCCCTTCCTGCACATAAACAATCATTTTTAAAAAAAGCAGTTTTGCAACTTCCTTGTGTGCTGCATTAAGCAGCTTGCACTAGGGTGAAAAGGTCCCTGCGTTGGCACTAGACAGCTTAATTTAGTACCAGCGCAGGGGGAAACGCAGGGCTGCACCATATTCTAGTAAATATGGTGAAGCCCTGCGTTTCTAAAGTGACGAAGCGTGTCTTTAGCCTTCTTGGCTTAACGACACGCTTCGCCACTTTCTTCTAAATATGCTGCTGAGAGTCACCTGAATGTCAGGTTATTCATGACATTCATTGCTCGGCTTAAGGCTAGCCCCCCCACCAACCAATATAACCAATGCAGAGCTTTTTCTCATGGTGAATACTAACCAGCAATACCTAGTCCAGGAATAACTTTATGAGATCAAATTCAATCCACAAGTTATCAAAAGCTCTAAACCAGTGAAATTATTGATCAACACTAAACTCGGTTTCAAGACAAATGTTGTTGAGAAGTACAAGATTAACCAGCATGTCACTGTTCTGCACAGTGAAGCCGTTACATAGAACATCTCCTGAAAGTGTGTCTAAGTTGTACTATGGTCTCATGAATGTGAAAGACTGCTTGCTGGCACGCTCGAAGCACCCCAAGCCACACTAAATGGCATGTTCCACATTGTGACACACCTCTACAGTCATTCTACAGGATGATTCCTGTGCTCAAAGATCTGCACTGCCTGATCAGCCATATTGTATTAATGTCAAGACCTGGTGCATCACCTACAAAGTGATCAACGATGGCTCATGTGCGTATCTGACCCCTACTTCTTTTCAAGCAGAACCCAATTCCTATGGAATCTCTGTGAAATTAGACTTTTGATAGTCTACCACCTTTGAAATGCCTCATCTTTCATCTTCAACCCTACCCTCTCTCACGATGATGCCCCCATCCATTCTTGCAATCTCCAACTGATCCCTACCCACCTACCATTCTACACACAACACTCTCCCCAGTCCATATTGTGCCATTCCATGTACATCTTCCCTAATTTTTGTGCCACTATATTACCCTCTACCATTGCTTCCCATGTTTTTGTTAAATCCCTCCCGTGTATTTTAACTTGTTGGTGCCATACAAAAAACTAAAATGCATATAAGTATGTATGCAAATAGTTTTTTGAAGGTTAAGACTTTTAGGGCCATATGTATCAAAATCCTCTTTTGCGATTCTCATATAGCGATTTTTTGCGAATCGCTATTTGAGAATCGCAAAATGCTATGTATGTAGGATTTGCAATAGATTATTCGAATCCTTCGTATTCCTTAATGGCGAATCTCAAATTGCAATTCCCAATTAAGGAATACCTCCCCATTCATTCATATGAGCCTAGAGGCCCGTAGGAATGAATGGGAAGACATTCTCAATTTGCGATTAGCAATTAAAGAATCACAAATTGAGAATGTAATTTCAAGGGTGCAAGGGTGTCAAAAGGACACCCTGTTGCACCCCTGAAATAAGCATGGGTGCACATGGGGCACACACACATTCCCTAAGGGCATGTATTTGCTTCATATTGCACTTTGAAAATTGCAAAAAAGTGAATTTTTCAAAGAAATCCCAAATTACCAACAACTTGAAGTTGGTGGTAATTTGCGATTCCTTAAGGCCAAATTGCACTTTTTTGGTGCTTCTTACATTGCATTTAAGGAATTGCAAAATTAGCGATTCCTTAAATGCAATTGCAAAATAAGGAATAGCACATTTAGCGATTCCTTATTTTGCACGCAGATTTGCCTTCATGCATACCATTTAGCAAAATTGAGATTTTCGGTGTTTGCAATCGCAATTTTGCTTGATACATATGGTCCTTATTAATTTAGACATATATCAACCCTCACACCTTTATCTAAACATCGTTCTAGCCACACTCTAAGTTGTTTATCCATATTTTCACACAATCCCGTGTCTTTATTCATTCATCATCTTTACTCTGCCATCCATCCATCCATCCATGCATCCGTCCTCCCGTTTCTCCGTCCGACCGCCTGCCCGTCCGTCCTTCCTTCCATCTTTATATTCCTATATATTCACACATTAATCCTCACACATTCATCCATGCCCACCCTCGCATTCGCTTATACTCGTACTCTCTTCCATCACGCACAACCCCACCCATCAGTTAACAACCTTTCTGACAAATATAATTCCAAAGAACTAAAAAGGCAAACACATTCCAGATGGACTGCATGGTGTCGACCAAAGGTCTGGTGAAGAAGTTAAAACACACTGACAAAAAAGCAGCTGCTCTTTATATGAACTATAGAGTAATAGCAAACATGCGTCCCTAGCAAAAACCATTAAAAAAGAATAGGGTATGGGTTTAAAATGTAACAAATGCCATACGTAAACTGTACCTACAATTGGAAACTCAAACCACATGTTCATTAAAACGATGGAGCCGTTTACCTTCTTACACTTTTCTTAGTTTCCCCTTTTTGCTCTCCTTTATTAGTATTATTTTAGTATCTCCAGACCTTTTTTTTTATACCATGGCATGGTATGACGGGTTTTAATCCAGTAGGAATTGTTTGGATGTGCCAGTATAATAACCAAGATTTTATTAAATGTTGATAAACAACCAGCCATATAGCATAGGCTGTCATGTATGATATCTAGTTGTTCACAGGTTATTCCAGTCCATTACGGGTCCTCCATTTGCCCCAATATTGTTTGTGTCTGTGGGGACATCCTCTTGTGATATAAATTGATTCTTCCAGGTTCGTGCACCAGGCCAGCAATGCGGACGGATTGTAAGGGTTCCAGGCCTGGGCAATGTCCCTTTTGGCAATAAGATACCCAGTCCACTAATGACCGGTCCCCTCTGCTTACCTCCCACATCTTCAAGCAATCCCAAGGGGGCGATACATGAGGAGAGGTTGATAGGCTGCTCCAGGAAAGTGAGCAGAAAAAGGTGACCCAGTACTTCTCCATCACAGGACAGGTCCAAACCATGTGGAAGAAGTCCAGTTTTGCTCCTGCCAATGAGTGCATGCACGGGTTGGATCCTGGTGTGCCTTCTACAACCACTCTGGCATCAAGTAAGTTACATGCAAATATTTTAATTGAATCAATCGGAGCTTGGTCAATATCGTCAATTCCACTAGAACCAATAAGGCCTTTCTACACTCACTGTCTTCCAATGGGTCCGCCCATGCCTCCCCGTTGGGTTCTAATGTGGTAAGACGATCTGGTGAGTTTAATACTAAAGATTTATAAATATGCTATATTCCGCCTTTTACCAGGGGTCTAATTAGAATGTTAGCTTCCAAGAGGCTGAATTTGGGGACCACCACGAGCGACACCCTTTAGTACCCCAAGGAATGCCTGAGTTGCATATACTCATACTTATACCTGCAGCTCCTGAAAAAACAATATACTGGATCCCTACCATAGACCCTCGAACTTGGAGATACCTAATAGGTCCATTTGCCAAACCTTTCTAAGTCAGCCACTTGTCTTAGCCTACAGCCCGTGCACAAGGGGGCAGTTGCGGATGGTATGACTAGTGGGTGATGTGCGGAGGTCGCGCGGGGAGGGGTCACCCGGGGAGGGGCGGATTTAATGTTTATAAAAATAATTAAAACTTACCTTCACTTCCGGTCCCGCATCACGTCTCCTCTCTCTGCTCAGAGGAAGCAGAAGCAGGAAGCCTCCCTCTCCTCCCCTAAGCCAATCTCAGCGCTGCAATGACAGCGTTGTGATTGGCTGGGACGCTGACAGCACAGGCGTCTATGGGGAGGCCGTTTTCTCAATGAAGGCTGCGTGCAGCATACATGGAGAAAACGGGAGAGTGTGCATGACTGGTGTGGTTGGTCCTGGGGCCGACCAAACGGTCAGCGCCCACAACATTGGCCTAGCCACTCCTCCCCGATCCGCCCACCCGCCCGCCCCAACCAAATCTTTCTTCTGCTTTCTCCTAGTGCGAGAAGCAGAAACATAAAATGGTATTTATACCATTTTATGTTTCTGCTTCTCGCACTGTGAGAAAACAGTGGGCGTTGCTCCGCCGCTCACGTAGTGGAGCTGCCTCAGCAAGGGGGTCTCCAAGGTAATCTTCCCATCCCACCCCATTCGTTACAGTGCTGACCTCCAAACAAGGAGATCAACTCTGGAAAGGTCAGGAAGAGAGCATGGAATTAGCGCCCCCATAAGCCATGTTTATAATAGTGCCACACCTTGTCGTTGCCATCTAGGTCAGAAAAGCCAGATCCACCCATTCCCACTGTATCCATTCATTAATGACCACAAGTTGGGAACCCCAGCAACACAGTTGTATGTCTGCTGCTGCCATGCCCCCTCATAAGGGGACTAAGAGCACTTGTTAAATGCAAAACAAAGAACGTTGGTGTCCCATAGGAAGGACTGCACTCTTTCCTGTACCTCTGCAAACCACTTGTGTGGGAGTCTGTATGGAACATTTTGGAGAACATAAAGGAATCTCGACAGAACAATCATTTTAAAATGCTAAAGGGCAGGTAAGCCCACCTCCCCAGATCTCTCCTCATACCGTATACCAAGGGTGTTAATTTTAAAGACCAAGAGAGGGCCGGCAGAAGGGAAATATAGATTCCCAGATATTGGAAGTTCAACCAACAGATAGGCACCTAAGTCTGCCATCTCTCCGCCTTTGCACCACCATATATGGGAAATAGTAGAGATTTGTCCCAGTTGACCAAGAGACCTGATGTCTGCCCATACAGGTCCAGCATTTGTAAAAGCTGTGGTTCCGTGACCTTCAGGCGACACACGGAGAGCAGTACCCCATATATGTGCATCACATCTAACCCGCTTTGACAGAAGCTCCATTGCTAAGGCAAAGAGCAGGGGCATCAGGTGGCAGCCCTGCCTGGTACGAGGCTGGGTCACAAAAACTCAGGATAGTAACCCATTCATGCGTACCTGGGCTGTGGGTTATGCATATGAAGCAGTGTATTTTTTAATCCACCCCTATGCGTCACAAATATGCAAATCATATATGCACTTAGAACTACATACTTTGTGTGTCCTAAAGTTATCAATGTAAAGTGTTGCACTTGAAATCAGTAATGAAGTTCATTCACTGTAGAATTAGAAATTCATATACACTGTGATCCTTAACCTTATTTAAATGAAATCTAATCCTCAGGGATGGGATAAAACCATCCTCACACTATTAAAATGTATTTACTTCAGAAAAAGGTTTATTTAAACAGGTTCACTAATGTTTTCACATTTGCATTCATAATGTAGTTCGCATTTGGCATAGAGTTTGATCCCCTGTTAATCAAGGAAAAGGGATGATACGAGGAGCAGTTCTTGCTCCCATTGCTCCCATTGAGCTCCTTGGAGATCATAGGTCGGTGGGGGGTACACCCTAAGAGGGCGGCACCAGTAGCAATCTGTGGGCCGTTCAACAACATAGCAATTGGAGAGCCCCTCCACCGTTACCCGGTGAAGATCCACTGGTCTAAGAATGCCTCTGAGGCAGCCCCCTTGATCCCTTGGGAAAATTAAATGAATTGTAGATTGCTCATCCATGCATAATTGTCAGAGTCTTCTGTCTAGTGCTCCAGTATCTGAGATGCAGCAGAATTGTGCATCACTTCTGCCTTAAGCATGGTGACTGAGTCCTCAAGCTCTGAGATGCGGTCTTGAGCCCCCACAACACTATCTATAGCATTGCGCAACTCCTGTCGCAGCAAGGCTACATCCATTCCAACCTCCCCAATCCTGATCTCTAGTGCCAAATGCTATGACTAGATGGCCTCCAGAAGCTCTGCATTGTCGAGTGGTGCAGGGTGCTGCTAAGTTGCCCTCTCCCTGCCAATGGTCCTGGTGGCCTCTGGCTAAGAGGTAGTATATATGATGATTTTTCCATGGACCCCCACACCCCATGCCACATTTGCTGCAGATAAGCACACCAGCTTGAAGGATTACTAGTGATGGAAGCGCACTTCCCCATCTCGCCAGGCCACAGGCTCTCACCTCCGTGCAATGATGAAGTGTCCTCACACATTATTTGGGAGGGGGAACTGACCTACTTGCCTGTGAACCATCACCCTCCCGAGCATCATGAGCAGTCAAACTGGCCCAAAAATAAGCTTCAGGGCTTCACTGTGCCTTGACCCAGGATCACCCCAGCCACCACCTCTAGGGCTACTTCGTGTGCCTCCCTGAGTCAAATTACTTTGTTGCCCCAAAGGGAGGAACTACCTGCTGCTTCCGGGTTCCCCGTCGCTGGTGGTCTCTCTCGCTATTCCAGCTGTGGGTCTGGGTGCCTGCTGTACCCTTCTCAGAATGTATACTGGACTTCTCCTTTCTACCTACCTGAGCCACCACCTCTCCGCCTCAGCAGGGGCCGCCAGTTTCCTTTCACACATCAGACATACCAGGGCTCTGTCTGGAAGTCCAGCGCTCCATGGACACCCACCTCAGCTCCTTCGACCACCGCAGGTGCCAGGTCACTTCTCACTCGTGTGCTGCCATTTTGCGAGTGGCTTCTCCTTGTAGGCTGTGGCAGAGGTCACGGCTTTCCCCGCTGATCACCGGTCACAGAGCACCTCTAGAAACTCCCAGGTGTCTCCCTCTTTCACTGTGCCACAACTCAGACCCAGAGACCCACCAGCAAAAAAGATACAGCAATATTAGAGTCTGGAGAGGCCGGGAGCGCACCAGAGGAGGTCTGCCATCTTGGCCACCTTGACCACACCCCAAAGTGTATGTTTTGTAAGCAAGGTACTTACTTGGGTACAAAAAGGTTATGTGAGATACCAGTACATCATATTTTGCTAGAAAAGCGTAATTTTACTTATTTTTTATGGAATGTCACATTAAAAGATTACACAATTTCGCTGATCCACACTCATAGCAAACACAAGGAGATGATGGACGGAGCGCTGAAACTTTTCAGACACTCACCCCCAATCACAGATCTTGGTTGAATCCATCATCATTCTTTAGCTCACTTCGCCAACCCAGTTCAGACCCAGCTATATGCAAATCAGTCTTGACCCTGTGCCCCATGGGAACAGTCCAGCCCGAACTGCCAAGCCAGGTCTTCCCTGGACTGGAAACAACCATTCTGGAACCGGTTTCAGTGTAACACCCCTCTTCAGCCAGGCCAGCTTGAATCCAGTGGTAAAGTGAGCAAGTGATCCACGTCTGGGAATACCATGGCAACTTAGGGCGAACAAATCAAGCACAAGGAGATGATGGACGGAGCACTGAAACTTTTCAGACACTCACCCCCAGTCACAGATCTGGGTTGAATCCATCATTGTTCTTTAGCTCACTTCGCCAACCCAGTTCAGACCCAGCTATATGCTAATCAGTTTTGACCCTGTGCCTCATGGGAACAGTTAAGCCCGAACTGCCAAGTAACAGATCTTGGCGAAGTGAGCTAAAGAACAATGATGGATTTAACCCAGATCTGTGATTGGGAGTGAGTGCCTGAAAAGTTTTATTGTTCCATCCATCATCTCCTTGTGGTTGCTTAGATCCACACTCATAGCCTGTTGCTGGTACCAAGTGGTAAGTTAGACTAGTTATCCAAACTTCAGTTAAACAGGATGTATTAGGAGCAGGAGAAAGGGGGGATTTTGGTGAAGAGGAGAATAACTGTTTTGGGTGCTTATAAAATACACCATTTACTGCATCAAGGTTTTTGCTATGAATGCCATTCCTTTTGTTATAAGAGGTGTTTTGATTTGTTTTTATCAGGGGACAAGGAAACAAGTCTGACATTAACTACTAATTTGGGGGCTTGCATATTGGGTTTCATAAACTTGACCCCTACCTGTGCCGAAACCGGAACTGGCTTTGAATCCTTACTTGTTTAGTTTAGAACCAGCATACATTTCCGCAATTAAAGATTGTAAATTACATGACGTATAACTCATTAATAACTCAATCAGCATAAACAATTTTACAAGCTAAAGTTGGGAGAACAAAGAGAAAAAAGATAATATGAGATACATTACAACAACATAAAATTAGTAAATTCAGGTTTTTCACCATTTCTGCGGTTTATCTGTCCCAGGACTACTCCCAATCATGCTAGACCAGATCCTTTTTAACTTCATTAGAGAGCTAGACTTCTGGCCTTAGCCAGGGCCGCTTCGGACTCATAGACCTGCCATAATGTTGCCCCCATTCCGAGATAGTCGGTGAAGTGGGATTAATCCAGGTTCTAGCTATACATAAACGGGCACTCACAATAATGATCGAAACCAATGACCCTATATGACCCGCATAGCCTTGCTTATATCCCAAAAGGATGTCCTCATCAGTTAGTTGAAATTTGTACCCCAGACGTTCAGTGAGAAGAGAGGATAGATCCGCCCAAAATTGCTTTAGCATTGGGCAATCCACAAACATATGATTTAAATCAGCTGCATACTGATTGAATTTCGGGCTGTATGATTTATGAGGAGCTTGGGACGTTGCCCATTTATAAATAAATTCAGGCGTGTAATACAAAACCCAAATCGTCCAGAAATGCTGAATCCTTACTTGCCCATTGGAATGCAGCTGCTATCTCTCTGGTTTTCCCACTACGTTCAGCACTTGCTTGATCCTTGTCCTCAGTAATGTGTAGCACCTCTCCCTTTAAACTATAGGAGACAGTCTGAACTGAACTTGTGCCTTGTGTGTTGACTCCAAAAACGTTTTTGACCTGTTCCATGCCTTCTCAACATCCTAACCTTCACCATTTGCTGTTTGTGCCAAAAAATATTGCAAAGACTTACTCGATATCTGGTGTGTGACATACACCTGTACTTATACTCAGTTCTTAATGTGTGCAGGTGCTCCCAGATGGTTGGCACCAACATTAATTTTTAGTTATAAGACTTTGACCCAGGCCAAGGGAGAGAAAAGCAAAAGCGGAAAAGGCAGAACAGAAAGATAGGAAAATAGTGGCAAATAAGAAGAGCAGGGATAAAAATGAACCTGCAACAGTGAAATAACAAGCATTTGCAATGCAATAGGTCTGGCCTTTACGCAAGTTTAAGCTATTGGCATTGGATATAACAATGCATTTTATATATGTTTTAAAAGCCAAAACTTCAATAAAAGGCATTGTCATTTACAATGCCATTAGCTCAAACTGGCTTAAATGTGAGACCTATCGCATTGCAAATGCAAGGCACTGACGCCAGCGGGCTGGGGTTGGCTAAAGGCATGGACAACGGGAGGAGGGGCACCAGGCACCAAAGCACGTCCTGCATGCAGTAAAAGAAAGTGAAGAAAATAGTGCTCACAGTCTAAATAACACGCACCCTTTAACAAACAAACTATAGGGGCCAGTCGCAATGGGAGGTGACAAATGAAGAGGCGGCGTTACTAAGGAGACTAACAATCCTATTTTCGAATCAGAAGTCAGCATTTCAGACGGACTGACACAAGCCAATGGCAACAAGATGAATGATGCTTTCACCTTCGAGTCTGAGACACAAAAGAGATGCAAGGAAGTGTGTATGAGAGTGGTATTTTTTTTAAAGATCACAATGAAACAGTGAGTGAACAGGGAAAAAGAAGATGAAATGAGGAGGTAGTAAACCTGTGGATTGTAGGAAGAATGACGAAAAAGGCGAACAAAAAGAGAAGGAGTGAGAAAGAGGAAAAGGGGAAGGGTGGGAGTGGAGACAGCAAGAAAGAAATGGAACAAAGAAGGGGTGAAGAGGAACAATGTAGGGAAATAGGGCATAAAAGAGAGAAAAGTAACAACAACGAAAGATAAATACATAAAGAATATTGGAAAGAAAGAACCCCAGAAATATATAAAGATAAAGTACATGTAAAAGAAAGGACGAGACATAAAGATTGAAAAGCAAACTAAGGAAAAGGAAAGATAGAAGAAAGAACGGGAGGGCGACAGACAGGAAGAAAGAGACGCAGGAAGAGCTGCCTTTAGCATTTTATGGCGGGCGCTTTGTCTCGGCCCGTCAGTTCCTGCTTTCGCCCGGACAATGCCCCAGACTGAGGTGAGAAGTCCCTGGCAGGATGAAAGGAAAGGCCGGGGTGCCGAGCAGGAGGAAATTGTCCCCGGAGCCCGACTCAGATACCGGGCAGCCTCCCCGTCTCTGGAGGTGAAGGGGGCAGTGGCCCCTCTGAGGACAAGAAGTAGAACCTGCCCGGCCGGGAGGGCAGTGGGGGCACACAGACAATGCAAGCAGTTCAGGAGATGGCGCGCAGAAGCTCGCTCCACCACAATCCAGACAGTGGCCCGTGTCGTAGATGTAACGCATTCATCTATCTGAAAACCCGTCATTAGTTAACTATTAGGATGAACCCTTCAAAAGACGAGCTTTAGCATTTGATCCCTTCGGCTAAAACAACCACATTCGAGCACTCATCAAACAGTGATTTCAGAAGTTTTGCAGCTTCTAAAACACGGCCAAAATCAGTTTTAAATCGCTTCATCTGCGCCAACGTCAATGCAGTTGACAACAGCACACTGAAGACATGCCATGTACAACGATGCCATCCATGACTGCCAAGTTTTCACCTGTGTACCTTTCGTGCCGATCACTACGCGATGCTGATGTTCCTAACCGCTACACATAAACGTTCCTAACTAAACAAGTAGAAGCACACCCTCCTACGTCACGGGAACAAAGATGTCGTCGGTGTGTCGAAATGTTGGAAGGCAGTTGACCTTAAATCTGGGGGAACCGGGTTCCAGTCTCGGCACCCACGCTCAACGTCCTGTGATTCTGGGCAAATCACTTAATCTCCCCATGCCTAACAAAAACAAGAAGAACCATCATATAAAAGCACTGCACGACTAACAAGGGTGAAATACAACCTAACTGACGTCGCTCTGGAGCCTGCAGTGAAGCCCGCCCTTCCTCTCCATGACCACGATGCGGGACGTGCGGCGTCTGACGACCCGCTTCGCGCCCACGCTTAACCCAAACAAGTTGGCCTGGAGCGCGCCTTGGAAGAGACGCGAGAGGGCAGGAGCGTGACGCCGCGAGCGTGCACGTTGGCGTTCCCTGCGGCTCGCGCGTTCACAAACCGGTGTCTGCTCTTGCACCGGTCTGTGCCACTTGGGGAGGGAAGACAACGACAATAAGGCTCGCTGGCGGCAGCGCTTCGTGCTGCAACGCCAGGCGAGCCCTAAAAAGGCAGGAAGTGATAAATTATGAACGAAAGAGACTGGAGGTGGTATCAAGACTAACCAGCCTTCCTTGCATTTGACAGTGCCAGCAGCATGCTCTGGAGGAAAACCTTTTTTCCCCACATAAGTCACTTCTATCCTACTACGAATGTCGAGTAAGGCTTATTAAATAACCAATTTCTTCTTTGCTAGCCCCTGTAGTTATGTATCACAAATAACATTTTGTGAGAGCTCTCAAAATCGGCCATGCTCTCACATAAAAATAAACTAGGACATTATGTGTAGAGTAGTGAAAGCATTTATTTTAGGGCCATACTGGATTAAAGCCTGTCATACCTATGGCATGGTATGAATAAAAGAGCTGGAGAAACTAAAATAATACTAACAAAGTAGAGCAAAAAGGGGAGACTAAGAAAAGTAGAAGGTAGGTAAACAACATCCATCGTTTTAATGAACATGTGGTTTGGGTTTACAGTTTTAGGTACAGTTTACGTATTGCATAAGAGGTATAAAGCACATCTACTTTGCCAACTAACACACTTACCACAAAGCTACTCAGCCTACCTTTGACTCCATATTTTGCTGTTTTGCAGTAAGACAAAAAAGTGAGTGGGAGTGTATGACTGCAGGAAAGCGGAATGCGTAGATGTTTCTGCTCCGTAGAAGATCCTTTGGTTATACAGGAAACTTTGAAGCCCACCCTTGGCTTGACAGCCATATAAAGCAGTTCCTATTGGCCCTCCAAGATATGAGGGAGCTTCCAGAGATCCTGAAAGAACCTGCCACAAAGTGAGGCAACTTGTGGGAGCATGAGGCAGACAAGGTGTGTATGGAAGGGTCACATTTAAAGTGGTGTGCGAAGTGGGGTACCTGTCTATCAGCCCTAATGAATATCTCAAGTATTAGTTTCAGGATTTGCTGCAGTATTTCCTTTAGATTAAACTCGCCAGCTCTGCTCGAGGAAGTCACCTCATCTGAACATTGATTTGATGTTGCTGTTTCCCTGAAGTGAAGTACCAAGCCCGGGAGAGGCCTGCTGATTTCCCCTTCTTGGAAGTCCAACTTTTGGACTGCCCTAGAGAGGACAGAGCTGCCTTTTCTGGGTGAAAAGCACAAGTTCCAGGTGAGAAATGTATAAAAGGTGACATAAGGAAGAGAGCCAGCCTGGAGACCCTAGCGTTTGCAGTCTAGCTGGACACCCTCCTCCGCAATGGCATGTACTGTGTAACTGGCAAGTTTTTCTGTGGCCATTGAAAGAATCGCAGTAGTCAGTCAGGGTGGAGGGTGATAAACATCGGAATCTGGATGATTGCAGGTAAGTAAACAATTACATTAATAAAACAAATTTCGTTTCGTGCCCTGCATCACATTTTGCGATGATGCAGGGGACGGAACGAAATTCGTTGTATTAATTTAATTGTTTACTGACCTGCAATCATCCAGATTCCGGTTTTTATCATACACCACGGGCTGAAAAAAATGATGGAGGCTCACGTGGAATTCTCAGAGACAAAGTGCATTCCTATATTCAAAGATGAATGAACCTTGAAGGTGCAGATTGACAGAGAAAATTGTTAAGCTGTTTTACTAACAATTTAGACCTTAAAAAAAACAAAAAAACTTTTGTTGACATTTCAGATGTGGTTCTGCTTGTCCCATTGATTTTATATGCAGATAATGCAGTTCACACTTCCCTAATGGCGAACATTTTAAATAAATTGCTGTCCACTGTAGAGGATTTTTGTATTCTAGCAACTCTTTTACTTAATGCACCCAAGAGAAATGGTCTCTTGGTAGATACATCTAAGGGCATTATTAACCATTTTACTTTGTGTAATGTTCCATTACTAACATTTATTTTATTTTATGATCTAGGTCTTAAATTTAACAACAAAGAACAATGACATGACATCCTAGTCTGGGGTACCGCATCCTTTACAATGGGAATTCACCAGACAAACTGACTGCTGCTGCCAACATGCGGCTGATATGTGTGAATACTTTAACCTCAAACGATTTTATCATGTGGAGAGCAAATCCTATAGTAAGTTGTTGAACCTTGATGAAACCTATCCCATTTTTGGCTTGGCCCTATAAACCGAGATTTCTAACTGTCACACACTGAACTGCCATTAAACCCTTGTAAATTTGGACCTATACATTAACAGCTCCACATGGCTTTTGTTCATAGATATTTCTGTCAAATTGTTCACCATTCATGAGGTTCAGCATCTTGCCTCAAAACATTTTACTTAGTAGTAGTAGTTTATTGTATTGTTAACAAAAAACGTAACAAACACACATACAGATTAAAAGCATTCAGCATTCAAGGTTAAAACGTACCATAAGAACAAACAGGTCTGAGTTCAGCACAAAAAAGATTATACTGAGCCATTGTTAAAACAGAAAAACAGGATTTGCAGCATATTTGATTGCTGAAAGACAATGTATAACATTGCAGTGCAGCATAGACGAAACCAAGCCCATTTAAGGCACAAAAAGATTAAGCTAAGCCATTGCTAAAATGAAAAAAACAGGATTTGCAGCATATTTGATTGCTAAACGACAATGTATAAAATTGCAATAGCAGCATAGACGATGCCAAGTCCATTTTAGGCATACCGTGTTGGCTATTGTGTCATGTGCAACATCATTTTGAAATGCAACATGTGTATCAAAACAGTTTTGCAAGCACAGTTCATCAGTATCAGGTTGAATGGATGTTAACATTTTAAAGAAAAAAATGCAATGTGCAGGACAAAATAGAATGGGGGCTTACGCTGCGACACTTGACGTCAAGTTGTTTGTAACACAGATGAAATTAACTTCATTCAGTTTGGCTGCAACTACCCACAGAAACGTAACAGTTTTTTTTTAAAGAATATTTTTATTGGTATTTAAGAACATACATTTGACGTGCGTTTGTTTTGTTTCAGGTTGATCGGCCTGTTTGGCTCTGGGCTTTTTGTATATTCATGGTGGTTTGTAGGGGTTTAGGAATATGTCTAGTTTTTCCCACAGTCCTCTGTTGGGGTTCCTCCATGGTGTGTGTCTGAGTGCAGTGTTGTCCGCCCCTCTGAGAAAGGCTACCCAGTTCAACCACCCCTTAAATGTGACTTTGGAAGTATCGTTCCATTTGGCAACGTTTAATAAGGAGTTCACAGGGTTCAGACTGGCTATTACTAGGTACGAACTCCTAGGCGAATGAAGTCAGTGTGGAAAGGGATTTTCCTTTGCTGCAGCAAAAAAGGGCAAGTGCATAGGGTATGGATTAAAGTTTCTTTTTCCTGATGTGGTATATAAATAAATAATACCGGATCTATTTTTTGAATGAATAAATGAATAACAGATAGCTCAATAAATAAGAGTCAAGATTCGAGGTAGTAGGAGTTTTGCAGGTTTATTACAGCATAAAGGACAGGAACAGGACAACCTGCATAGGAATAGGATGGCAGGGCCCAGCAGCTGCTGGGGCTGGATCTGGGATGAGCGCACCAGGAAGGAAGGAAGGATAACTTTTTAATAACAGTACATGAGCATATATACATAACGCAAACACATAGCATTACATCGCAATAGGCGTAGCAGTGGGAGGAGCAATAGGCGTGACGCGTAGCAGTCGCGAAAGATAAGGGTGAAAAGAGGTGTAACAGAGGCGTATACATAGACATGTGATGCAGACGTAACAGAATATGTCATGAATGGGGCGGAAACATGGAGGGGGCTACCTAAGGAGCCGGGACCTCTGACCTGATGGTGCGCGCAAGCTGGCAATGACGTGTTACTAGGAGAAACTGGGGGCTTCGAACTCTGTGCTAGGAGCAGAGACTGAAGTCTGGAGAGTCAGGGCGACATGTACCTAAGCAGTATCTAGTATCTGATGTTTAGAGAACATGTTGATATAAACTAGAAGTTATCAGGGTAAAGGCGAACAGACTCTAAGACTGGAGCATGTATTATTCTACATGTAGTGCGTGATGAAGAATATTAAATGACCATTAATACAGTATTTCTCTAACATGGAGACGTGAAGGCTAGACAATGACGGAAACTATTGATGCGATTCAGTAACTTTAGGAATGCAGAGAAGGAGGGCTGGACTGATAGCTAGAATCATAACATACTTTTGGCAGACTCAGAGGCAGAGCCAAGCTAAGCCGGGCACTGCGAGGCAGGAAGTAAGTGAAGGGTCGAGGATACAGGTGGGGGCTGTATCGCTCCTCAGCGAGGGCTTCAGGAGACAGGAGCTGAAAACTGGTGTCCGGGCCCTTTCGAGGCCTAGAAACGGGGACTTTACAATGGAATAACGTGCACACTGAGAAACGTGGCAACGTAGCTTTACATAGGCCTGATATTCGTAGTATTCACGAGAACTGGGAACTGACATACTAGAGGTGGACACAACTGTAATTGCGTCATTAATCGAACATGGGAAATAACATATGCATATTAATCATGCACATATAACATATGATGGATGACACGTAGGGACACAGAACATGGCAAAATTTACTTTTCCACATTCCCTCCTTGTCACTACGTTTCCATCAGGAAACATCAATATTCATGATACCATCTATCATTTCATACAGTATCATTTGCTCGTCTCGAATTTTCTGGGAACGTGTTTTAGAACAGGGCTTGGGACTAGGAATACAAGAGGTAGCACAAATGCCGCAAATCGCAGGGCCACATTGTATACAGAGGCAGCAGCTAAATATGATCGCTACTGCAATACCTAGAAAGGACAAGACTTTCCATCCCCAAGCGGAAATTATATTCCAGAACCAACCGGACCATGTCCAGGTGCCTGGATTTTGGTGTAACAGATGGGCAATTTTATGGAGTCTGGTTATAGCTGAATAAACAGACGGCGCGTTATTTGGAATGAAAATGCAGCAACTAGATCCGATGACTCTACAGGCCCCGCCCCTATCGGCCAATATGACGTCAAGGACGAGACGATTCTGTAAAACGACAAATCTCATAGCAGATTGCTCTTCGGTTAAGTTACCTAGGGCAGAGGCAGTCTCATTGACTACTACTTCAAGGGTTCTTGTTAACCTACGGATTAGCTTACTATTCTGGATAGGTCCTATAAAGAAGAAGAAACCTCTATTGAAATCTGTATACTGTTCTAGAGCAGTTTCAGTATAATCAGTGCTTAATTTGTAAAATATGAAGTGCAGGTGCTCAAATTTTTTTAGGAGGCCACGCCCACTTCCCTAGGCTCCACCCTCTTCTACCAGTGACTCCACCCACTTACTCTAGTTGCTACCCCACATCTTCAACTGGCACTTCTGACTCTCAAGTACCAGAAAACTATCACATGGTGGCAAAGGTTCATTTAGAGCCTTACAGCACGTGGTACGGAGCTCTGCATGTGTTTAATCATGAAGCTGCTGTTCACTGGTCGGAGAGCGATGCACATACCTGAGAGCATTTTGCATGTGGGTGAGAGATGATATTATGTATTAGCGACTGTAGCTCAGAGCTTTGACCAGGAACACGCACTGTGCAGGCGTGTGGTGGTTTCATGCTCCTGCTTCATAGTGCAGACATGCTCTGCTTCCTGCAGCTGCCGGCGTGACACACACCGCCAGCAGAGAAACAAAATTAACTCATCCGGACCACACGCCTGACAGCACTGATGGTGTTGTTCTAGTCAACTCCCCAAGTGGAACACCTCTCACAGACACAACTCCTAGTCACAGCCTTGTCCCACTCCTGAGCGCGCAAAAGTGATACATGATGCAGTTTGCCTGTATGAAGATAGCAATCGTGTTGCTTTTCCATATTTAATTCCTGTCCAGCAGGCTTAGAAGGCACTGTGATGGGTATGCATGTGCAAGGGTAGGTGGTGGAGATGGTGTTTGAGAGTGAGTTGGTGAGCTGTGTTTTTGTTGTGGAGTAGTCTTGTAGTGTAACAGACATGGAGTTGTTGTTCATTTTGTTTGTGTCTGTTTAAGGTGGAAGGTGTATGAAGTTGGGGGTGGTGGTGCAGCACATGGGTCTTGTTATAAGGATCTGAATTGTGCAATGGATGAGAGGCATTATAATGAGATGACAATTGTTGTATTTGTGTTAGGTATGGAGGAAGAGAGAAAAGTTGGCAGTAAAGAGGGTTTAGGATGTGTATTAGTTATGTAGTTAGGAGGGTGGGAGTGGGTGTTTATTTCTAGTTTGTGATGGAAAGTATTATGCCCAATTGTGTTATTTTGTTTCGTTGGTGTTGGTGTGTTATGGCTTCTCAGATGTCCTGCAGTCGTGCCTCTTAAGCAGTGTAGCTTGGGCAATGTCACTCCATAGGTAATTCCGTATATGTGAGGTCTGGAACTCTACCCTCGCTTTTACGCTAAAACTCCCTATCCCATATCATCTGCACATTGCTTCGCTACTTCAACCCTTACCAAAGTTTGGCCAGCAGACAACTCTGTGTTTTCTGGCAGGTCTTTTGGTGAAAGGCGTCTTCCATGTGACTTGCTTAGTGGAAATTTCCTACTGACTAGTTTCAAATGGTTTGTACCAGGTTCAGTTGTAGCATGCTCACTATACTGACCACACAACTCAGCAAGCACTGGCAATGCCAATAGGTCTGGCTTAAAAGCTATTTACTTGTAGTGTGTAGCATTACAAGTAAATAGTACAGGAATAGATATGTATTCGTGTGGTAGCAAAGAATTGTAGAATAATATTGGTGGAGGGTAAAAGGTCACGCGAGTTACACTGTCAAGCCAGAAATAAACATCTATGTAAGTTAATGACAGCCCTCTCCCCATTTGCGCTGCCAGAGGAAAACAACATAAATCATATAGTTTTCTATGGTACTTCAATGACATTCTAATGTCATGTATGTGACCCCTGAAAGTTCAGGCTTGGGCAGCTGGATAAATAGGCAAAATGATCACAGCTGCCTGGAACTATAAGGCAAGCACTTTTTTCTGGAAGCAGACAACTTTTGCCCAATCATACCATGTACTCCTGGCTACCAACAGGTGGGCAGATCGAAAGCCCCTCACTGGCGATGTTTATATAATTGTCTGGCGATAGATGCGCTGTCAAACCAGTCCATAAAAAAGCTACTCCGCTCTAAAATTGCAACATTAAAGAAGGTCATACCCCATACTAGTGATAGGTTTTGCGAAGCCACACTGATGTAATTTACAAGAAAAATATTATAAATGTTTGCATATAGAACTATCTGGGTCAAATTGAGAAAATGAGAAATCATACAGGTTAAGTAAGAATATCAACAAAAGTCGAGAGACACCATCAGGCACTAACAGCCAGCTCCAAGGTACAGCTACGAAAAGCTGGAATTTTCTCCATCGCATGTAGGAAATGCCCAAAACATGTATTAACTATTGAATACAGCACAAACCACTTTTAACTGGTTAATTGGAATTTTCACCAACTTTTATTACCATATTTCACCACATGGGCCACAGAAGTCGCTGGGAGCACCACAAATCATGGCACTAGTATGGGGTATGACCTACTTAATTATACTTTGCATGGAAACACAAAGCAGCCACTCAAACCCTTCTGCAGGCAGAGGCGGGCATCTTCACAGATGCTCCTACTACCACTTCGCACCAGGTGTTCACATTCAGTGTGGCAACAACTATGAAACCTTGCCCGGCTCTCCTAGCTAAAGTTGGGTCCGCCTTGCGGTACCAATACTACCACACTGAAGCTGCAATAGAGAGAGGCCTTGCAGAACAGGGTGATTGATGATGGACAAGCAGAGAGACCCCACAATCAGCATTGCTGAAGTTAGTTTCTGCACCGTAGATACAAGACTATGACCCACTACAGTGACGCGTTGGCACGGTGAATAAGACCACGCACAGACTCCCCACTGCAGCATGCCACTACAACTGTTTGGGAGGCAAGGAGTGTTGTACACTTATAAAGCCCTGAATGGCAGAGTAATCATGTTCGAGCCTTCACATTCAGAAGGGGGTTAATGGATGAGCTAAGACACACTGGGCACAGTCCACAGTGCCATCATAATTCAGATAGGAGTTCAGGATCAGTCCGTGGTGGGGAAATTTAGGCTGCATTTTTAAATGTCTCTTCTAAAATCTGTGTAAAATGTAATTCAGAAACAAAAAAGTTGGCATTTGTTATTCTCATTTGCTCTGGATATGTTTCTATATTTGAATCTTTAGGTGCGTGGTCCGCTGCACTGTCACCTGAACTGACCAACAATGTTTTATGTAGTTTTTAAATTCTTTAAAAAAAATAAGTACATTTTTAATATTAATGTAAGTCGTATTAGACGTAAATTCTTTATTTGTCAGCCTGCGACATTAATTATACTTCGCGTGGTGTCCCCTTCTACTGCCGGGCATGTGACTGACTCTGGATGAAGCTTCCTGGCCTTTCAGAGCTACTTCCACGTCAGGAATTCTTTCAATGTCCCATCGCTTGCCACCTTTTGTCACAAATTTACCGTCACATGTCCACCATGCGAAGTGAATCATACCCGGGAATAGCGACCCTGGAAGTGGGCCTCAGGGGCCTGGAATGCTGCCTCATTTCAATGGCTCCCTCCTGCTCATAATCCGTTTGCCTCATTTCATGGGAACTGGGCTGTCTGCGCCCCTTATGCTACTAGATATTCAAAGGCACTGTAAGAACACATAGACAAGCATGTTGGTTGAAACGGATAGGTGCAAGTATACATGCAAATGAACACCGAGAGACAGCACCACCAGAATAAAGACACCGACACAGTACGACGAGAAATACATGTGCTGTTAACGTCGTCGTTGGTCTCTTACCCGTTACCTGCTGTGGTGGTGGGCGGGCCGGCCTGCAGGGACTCCGGACTCGACTTGGGACACAGAGAAGCCAGCCAGACACACCCTGCACCGGCTGCGATTAGGCCTGGTCCGGACAGCCTGGTGCTACTGCTGCTGCCTAATTGTAATACCCCCACCACCAGACAAACTCGGGTCGGCCTCGGGCGGCGGGGGACGGGGCCAACTTTAAGGCGCGATGCTCCGCTCGTGGTGACTTGAGCGAGCTCAGCTGCCTGTTGCGCTTTGCAGACTGTCACGTGGTGATTATGCTGGGGGGGAAGGGGGGAACGGGGGCCTGGGAGTGGCAATGTATAAAAATCTGCGCATGTTGCCGCACAGCCCCTACCCCATCACATGACCAAAAACCAACTCAAAATATGCCCAAACCTCCGGCCCGCCCACAGCAGCCAGTAAGTGGTGACGGCCTCCGCGGCGCGCAGTGCGATGATGCCACGCGCATTTGCCGCCCAACAACACAGTTACGTTTATTTAAATTTGAATAAACAGCCAGTGTTAGTGTGTGTGACTCACTCCTCGCCGGGAGATGTGAAAGACAGCCTGCGGGCCTGCACGGCACGAGAGCCTGACAGATTGATACATGCATCACACACACACACAATACTATTGTAAAATTAACTTACTTTGAAAAATGTGACGTGCGCCTGGTGCACGCAGTGCAAGAGTGTAGACCCGGCCCTGTCAAGAAAGTGCCGGTGCTAAGCACCGGAAAGCACCGGCACAAATTAAGCCCTGAGTATAATCGACAATTGGGGACTCGATCTCCCTTCTATGTCTAATGTGTACTAGATGTGTGTTTCTATGATAATCAGGTGGGGCTAGGAAAACTGGTGGCAGTAGGAAGGCAATGTAACAGGTTCCTTCCCAATCGAGGGGCAGACGAACATATGCGGTCTGACCACAAACAAAATAAGAATGACGTGAAGCTTTGAAAATAGATTTCCCACTGTCACTATACTTGACAATAGTAGTACAATCACTATGTCCTACATGTACGGAACCATTATTTCGGACACATAATTCGCCTTTGACTGGTAGTACTGAAATAGCAGGTAAATCTGGAGTAGAATCAGACTGAACATTCAAGACCATGAAATTCGAAGAATAATTACCTAAATTATACACTTCATTTTCTAGATCTAACCCGGTTCTGTGGGGGAGACCTGGCTTGTCTGGAAAACACGTACTGTTAAGAAAAGACATATCTGTTGAGGATGACGTTAACGTGGACCATGCTCCACACGAACCATTATGTGAAAAAGGATAAGGAAAAAGTGGCAGAACTCCCTTCGGTGTCTGGAAAGGGGGGAGTCGACCACACACCCAACAATTAGTGGCATTGCTGGTCTGGTGTGAATAATGTAACATGCGGATGAAAGAATTATTTCGCATAGCGAGGCGGTAAGAGAGTTCATGAGGAGGCAGATCACTAAACGTGTGTTCTACCGTAACATTAGAAGACGTATTTACATGAGAAACTGGAAAATACAGGTAAAACGCATAACTGGTGCAGGAAATCATAATACTGAGAAATAATATGAAACATAGAAAAACGATACATCGGATTGAGTTTTGACTAACTCTCTCACTATGGGGGTCTATTTTATACATGTCAGAAACAGTCTAACCGTTTCACCTAGGGGAGGACTTAGACAATCAAACTGGCTGACTTATTTTACTAGACCGGAGTTTCAACTTATACTCCTGCTGCGGAGTTTTCTCTAACTGGGAAGGGTTCGTAGCAATGTCTTTTGCGGGACAGTCCTTAAAAATAATACTTTGGCAGTCCTTTGAATCCTGGGAAATGTTCTTTGAGACTGGTTTCAGTCCATAAAACTTCTTTATGTGCGAAAGGTGCACCCAGCCTTTGCGACCCTCCAACTTCACGGCTGTACGGGTGGCGAGGAGGACCTGTCGGGGCTCTTTCCAGCGAGGCTCCAGCGGACTTGAGCGGTCAAAATTCCGGACAAGGACCATGGATCCTGGAACGATTTCATGCGGTGCCACCTCTGTGTTGTCTGGAAATGCGGCGGCAACCTGTGAACGACAAGAGTTGAGGGCAGACATCAAGGAAGCTAGGTAATCTGTCAGCATATTACTTGAAACATCGGTAATACTTCGGGGTCTAGGAGTACCCCACATATTAGGGGGGCGGCCGAAAACGACCTCATACGGGGACAGACCTGATCTGGAATGTGCGACCATGCGCATATAGAACAAGGCAACTGGCAGAGCTACTAGCCAGTCCACACCTTTCTCTTTACATACTTTGGCGATGCGGATTTTCAGGGTCTGGTTATGTCTCTCTACGAGACCTGCTGCTTCAGGATGGCGTACACAATGGAACTTCCACTGGTACCCTAACAACAGGGAAACATGCTTCATTAACTCTGAGGAGAATGGCTGGCCGTTATCAGAATATACGACTCTAGGGAGTCCATAACGGGGGAAGAACTCACGAACCAACTGCTTGGCAGTGATCGCGGCTGTGTAATCTGGGACTGGATATGCTTCTGTCCACCTGGACAAAGCGCATACAACTACAAGGACATACTTGAAACCTCGACATCGCTCCATCTGAATATAATCCATCTGGAGGACTTCAAAAGGGTGGTCAGGGGGTTGGAATCCACCTTGTTCCACCGGGACACTTTTACCTGGATTAAACTGACAACATATCATACAGGTACGGACTTTCTGCTTGGCTGCAGCTCGTAAATGCTTGTTGAACCAAAGGTTCTGGATACTGTCTAACATAGCTTTTTCTCCTAAATGTGCTGGACTATGTGCGGTATTAATAATGACTTGAACCATAGAGTCGGGGAGAAACCAAGTGGCTTTTCCTTTCGTTAACCATCCCTGATCTGTCTGGACCCCTCCTTGTTCGGACCATTTCTTGATTTCTTCGGGAGTAGCATGTAACTGGATATCTATGACATCTTGAGTAGGGTCCTTAACTGTCATACATGTAGTCGGATCTGGAGTGTGTGTCATGTTAACTGGAATGTCTGGAGTCTGTGCTGTAAGCTTGGCTGTGCGATCTGCTAGATCGTTACCCTGGGAAATAATGTCAGTAACTTTCGTGTGTGCTTTGCACTTCATGATAGCAATTGATGTCGGTAAATGTATTGCATCTAACAGAGCTTGAATAAGGAGACCATGCTGAATCTTGGTTCCATGAGAAGTCATGAAACCTCTCTCCTGCCAGAGCACTCCAAAGTCGTGTACGACTCCAAATGCATAACGTGAATCTGTGTAAACATTAACTTTCAGGTTCTTGGCGTGTATGCAGGCTTGTGTCAGAGCAACTAGCTCTGCTGCTTGAGCGGACAGGGTGTCAATGCGGTGTGTTTCAATAACTTCGGTGTCGGTAGTCACTGCATACGCGGCGACTAGTTCTCCTGTACTAGTTCTCATGCATGAACCATCCACATAAAGGGTCAGGTCGGGATCTGGTAATGGAATATCTGTCAGATCTTGTCTTGGCTTTGTCGTAATATTAACTACTTCCACACAGTCGTGTGTGTCTGGACTTAAAGTAACTGATGGTAACAGTGTAGCAGGGTTCAGGATGTTGCAGCGTCTGATTTCTATGTGTGGCTGGAACAGTGTCAATTCATAACCTGTTAAACGTGCAATTGTCAAGTGCTGAGTTTGTGTTCGGTTTAAAAGAACTTCCACGGAGTGTGGAACTTGTACTGTCAGGGAGTGTCCTAACACTATGGAATCACTTTGTCTGATAGCTAGTGCTGTGGCTGCAACTGACTTGAGGCACGCAGGCAGAGCCTGGGCTACAGGATCTAATGTGCTCGAAAAATAAGCACAAGGCTTGTATTGTCCTGCTTGATCTTGTGTGAGAACAGATAATGCGGTACCTTCGCGTTCAGTGACGAAAAGTGTAAAAGGCTTACTGTAGTTCGGTGTAGCTAGAACTGGAGCTTGACATAGGGCTTTCTTTAACTCATTAAAACTAAGTGTATGTTCAGATGACCAAGGGAGGACAGTCGATACGGCTGCCTCCTGTGTCGTTAACTGTATCAGTGGTTTGGCTAGAAATGCATACTGAGGAATCCATTGTCTGCAATAAGAAGTGAGGCCGATAAAAGCACGTACCTCCTTCTGGGTCTTGGGCTGAGGAAGACTCGCTATTAACTGGATACGGTCAGGTGTCAACTGCCTACCCCTCTTGGACAGTAAGTGTCCTAAGTAGACCACTTGCTGGACACAGAATTGAAGCTTCGAAGGGGACACCTTGTGCCCCATCTCGGCTAGGAAATACAATACTGTAAGTGATGCTCGCTCGCAAGCACGTTCAGAACGGGCTGTGATCAGGAGGTCATCGACATACTGGAGCAGGGCAGTGTCAGTTGGCATGTGAATGTTGTCTAGTTGTCTCTTAAGTGCTTGACTGTAAATACTAGGACTTTCTGTGAAACCTTGAGGAGCTCGTGTGAACATATAGCTCCTTCCATTTAAACAAAATCCGAAAAGAAACTGGCTGTCTGGATGAATGGGGACACTGAAAAATGCGTTCTTGAGGTCTATGACAGTGAAAAATGAAGCTTCGGAATCAATGGCTGTTAATAGGGAAGAGATATCTGGGACAACTGGATACTGGGGAATAATACATTTATTAAGCTCTCGGAGATCAATCACTAATCGATATACTGGGGGTGCATTTGGATCAGTACGTTTCATGACTGGAATGATCGGAGAATTGCATACATTGGAGTCAGTTTCTACAACCACTCCTTGAGCCATGAGCTCGTCAATAATTTTGGATAAGGCTGCTACAGCCTCAGGTGGCAATCTGTACTGTCTGATTCGTGGTAACACTACACCTGGCTTGAGAGTCACACGATGGGGTGTGATTTGCATATAACCAACATCAGTTGGACCTTGCGCCCATAGATGCTGCGGAACATTAGACAATCTGGGATCAAAATCTCGTAATACATAGTGACCCTTGAAGTCACGTAGGAACAAACGTATTCCCTCTGGGGAACAGCATATAACTGCACCTAACTCTTTCAGTGTTTTAATACCTAATAGATTTTCTGGACATGACTTAGTAAGTAACAGATCAGGAGTGCGGGACAATGGACCTACTTCTAGAGTAACTGGCTTTGATATTTCATTTACAATGGGTTTTCCTGAAAATCCAAGGGAAACATTTCTTGAGCCTGAGAGCGGAGCCCCTGGAACTTCGGCGTGGCTAATTGTGGTCCTACTTGCCCCTGTATCAATCAAAAACTTTCTATCTTTCCCTAGTACTTGACTGTGAACATAGGGACCTTCTTGATCTACAGGTATCTCGATGAGAGGCAAACCTACCTCCCTCTCTAGGCTGTTTCATGAATATGGCTGATACTCTGGATACTCAGACTGTGCATACTGGTACATCTGCTGTGTAACGTGCTGTGTTGCAGCGATGGGCTGCGGTGCTGTAACTGTCTGTGGTGCATTCTGTGGCTGAGGAATCTGTGAAACTTGTTCTTGTCTAGGCGGACGTGGTCTTTCTTTAGTCTTACCGGTAGCTATGTTGTGTTTCAGAACTGCACACTCGTTTATAAAATGACCTGGCTGTTTACAATAATTGCAGTTCCCTTTAACGGGAGCTGCGGGATGACTGGCTTGATTTGGACCCCTCTTCTGACTGTCTTGAGGAACAGATTGTGCAACTAGTACTTTCATTTTCGTGTCTTTCATACGTTTTCTCTCGTGTTCCTGCTCTTCTCTAATTCTATTCTGGTGGTATTGGAGCATCTGTAACATCTGGGACGGGGTATTAGCTTGCCAGGTACTTTCGACTTTCAAAACTCGATTTTTAATTTGTAGACTTGAATTCTCGACTAATTTAGTAACAAAAAGGTGAGGGTATGACTCACTACTTGTCTTGAGGCCACTATTGATGCTAAAACATTTCTCAAATCTAGAATAAAAATCACTAATGTCTTCGTCTTGTTTCTGTTTACAGGCTGAGATTGCATCCCAGTCTTCTTTTCTAGTTGTCAATAATCTGGGTAAAACTTGAATCAATAATTCAGGTAATTCTTTACATTTTGCTCCAAGACCGGTACCTGGTACTCGTGCCTTGTCTTCAGCTTCTAGAACTGCCCAATCGATCTTTTTCTCTCCCACCTCCCATTCTTTTTCCTTGAGCTTTTCATACACCCCTGCGGGCAGCAGAACCTTTAACATTTTAATTATATCTGGATACGTGTATTCTCCCATACGGAGCATGTCTTTTAATTCTCGATGGAACCCTGCTGGATCTTTATCATGACAGGGGATTAATTTTTTCATCTCTAAGAGTTCCATCTTTGTGATCGGGGTGTAAACAAACACTCGTTCTAGTTCGCCACCCGTTCCTCTAACTGGGTGGACTTCTCGTAACGGATTCTGTCTCTCCATGTAAAATGGTTTACTTTCTGGGGGTGAGACATGAACAAAATGCGGGTTCAAAAACGTTCTATATTTATGACGCTGTTCTAGAATGACACTAATTAAATCGGTACCTAAACCTTTCCATCTATACTGGAGTAACTCGTTCAGGATATCATGTAACGGGCCTGGATCAGAGTGTTGACCCTCATACAATGTAATGAGGTGCTGGATCATATACATACCCGCCAGTCGTTGCTCGGCTGGGGGCATTTTCAGAAACATTTGTGCCACTATTTCGTCTGGAAAAGTGGTAGAATCAGTAGTCCATCGGACTGCTGATCGGGCTAGTTCTTGTTCATGCATAGTACTTAACTCACTATAACCGATTCGTGATTTCAGAATGTGATCGGTAGCTTGAAACACTTGTTCTAGAGAACCTTGTTCCGGTGCTGGATGATGGAAAGTTGACTTGTGTTCTAGGCGTAAATGGCGATCTGGAAATCTAGATTTTCCTACATACGCTATTCTGTCGGGATTCTCGTCGTCTACCTCTTCAGTATCAGAGTTACTTTCTTTCTCGCTTACTTGTGCTGCTTTACGTTGATCGTGTAACCTTATTATTTCTTTACGGATTTTCTTGTACATACTTTCCATAGCACTGATGGTCCTGTGCTTACCCTCGGCTATATTATCACTCCACTTTGTCAGGGTTCTCATTTCGGCTTGATCTTTGGACGGGTAATCTTGTTCTCTTATTAAACAATTAATCAAAAACTTTAGTATCATGAGCTGGATCTCGGCTTTTCTTTGAGACATGACTTCGCCAATGCTTTCTGGATCATCCCCTGTACGGATGAACCGATATATTCTGTCTAGATCTTCTTTCATATTCGGTAGGGTGACTAGATACTCGGTCACCTTTCTTACACGTAATGAATATAAAACCATATTATCCTCGCCTGGGACTGGATCATAGCCGCATTCATTAAGGGCTTTTCTTATTTCTGCTACAGACTGATGTCTGGGCGTACGCTGTGACGCTTGTGCATGTAATTCGGCTGTCGTTAAACGCTTATGTGGCGGCGGGGTTTGAGGAGGACCTCCCCCTGCGGCCCCTAAACTAGAATCATCGACTGATCCTCTTCGTCCTGGCAGAGTGGGAAATGGAAATGCAGGCTGGACTTGTATGGCGGGCTGGACCGGGGGTACCGTAACAGGTACTCCGGTGTCTGGAGGAGCGGGAAGTGCCTGATTTACAGGGACTGGCGGAGCGCGAACAGGATTTGCATATTCTGGGACTGTGTCGTCCAAATAGGACGAAATGAAAATATCAGCTGCGGTCTGTTTGTGACGTAGCTTGGTCGGAACTAATGGTGGCGGAAAGTTACTGGATGCCTCTGGGGTCGCTTTTGGCAAGCCCTCGGCAAGAAGAGGATACATACCCTTAATAAGGGCATGCCTCTGTCTGTCTGACTGTTCGGTTTTAACTCGTTCACCAATCTCGATTAATTCCCTTTCTTGGGCTCATTCCAAGGATTCTCTACTCAATTCTGACTTTCTGATTTCTTTTTCGGTTCTTTTATGAGATTCTTTGCGCCATAACTCGATGGCATCTTTCTGTGACTGTCTGGCTTTCTTTTTCCATAATGCTTCTTCTACTCTCATGATGCACTCGGCATCCCATGTGCCTGATACAGGCCATCTATACTTTTCCTCTAACTGTTTGGTATACTCTACCCATAAATCTAGATACAATATGGCACTTATGCCATGCTTCTGATACATAAAATGACCTGGACTGTCCCTAGGCGGGACAGGGACTGCTGCTTCCAGCCGACCTTTCCTAGTTCTCAACTGACGCAGTTTTGAAAAGAGCGGCATGACTGAACTATAATCTGGACACAATACGATACACAATAAACACGATAACTACTTCACACTCATTCCACGACATCAAGATACATGAATAACATTCAGAATAACAGTTCGAACAGAATACTACCTGGAATACGGAAAACAGAATACATGACTTTTCTCGAGAACAGAACTGACTAGAACAGAAACTAGATGCACTGCTGAAACAGTACGAAACTTACCGGTCTCATACAGAGACACGTCAGGACCCGTATCCACCGGAGTGGACACTTCGTTTGTGGGACTGTGTACCACCAACCCACGGACCAGAGTCAATTAAATTGACCCTGTCTAGATACTACCCCAGTAACGGTACTCACCGGGCAGCAAGAACGGAAGGCCTCGGACTGGACTGGACTGCTACGACGAAGGACAACGAACTTCGGACTTCAGTTACGGGTGGACCTCCGGATACCTCGGACCTTGGACTCTCGGCTTGGGCTCTGGTCGGGACTCGCCGCGTTCCTCCACCGCCTCGTCTGGATGCTGGACCGCCTCCTCCGTCTCCTCCGTGGGCCTGAGGGATACTCGAAGCAGAAATATCTGCACGTGCACGGTATGGTTCCGTCACGGCTGCAGAGGGTCAGGGGGCCGGCGTGGCTTCACCGGCGCGTGGGGAAAGGGCAAGTCCCTATTCGGGCGCCATTATGTGGTATATAAATAAATAATACCGGATCTATTTTTTGAATGAATAAATGAATAACAGATAGCTCAATAAATAAGAGTCAAGATTCGAGGTAGTAGGAGTTTTGCAGGTTTATTACAGCATAAAGGACAGGAACAGGACAACCTGCATAGGAATAGGATGGCAGGGCCCAGCAGCTGCTGGGGCTGGATCTGGGATGAGCGCGCCAGGAAGGAAGGAAGGATAACTTTTTAATAACAGTACATGAGCATATATACATAACGCAAACACATAGCATTACATCGCAATAGGCGTAGCAGTGGGAGGAGCAATAGGCGTGACGCGTAGCAGTCGCGAAAGATAAGGGTGAAAAGAGGTGTAACAGAGGCGTATACATAGACATGTGATGCAGACGTAACAGAATATGTCATGAATGGGGCGGAAACATGGAGGGGGCTACCTAAGGAGCCGGGACCTCTGACCTGATGGTGCGCGCAAGCTGGCAATGACGTGTTACTAGGAGAAACTGGGGGCTTCGAACTCTGTGCTAGGAGCAGAGACTGAAGTCTGGAGAGTCAGGGCGACATGTACCTAAGCAGTATCTAGTATCTGATGTTTAGAGAACATGTTGATATAAACTAGAAGTTATCAGGGTAAAGGCGAACAGACTCTAAGACTGGAGCATGTATTATTCTACATGTAGTGCGTGATGAAGAATATTAAATGACCATTAATACAGTATTTCTCTAACATGGAGACGTGAAGGCTAGACAATGACGGAAACTATTGATGCGATTCAGTAACTTTAGGAATGCAGAGAAGGAGGGCTGGACTGATAGCTAGAATCATAACATACTTTTGGCAGACTCAGAGGCAGAGCCAAGCTAAGCCGGGCACTGCGAGGCAGGAAGTAAGTGAAGGGTCGAGGATACAGGTGGGGGCTGTATCGCTCCTCAGCGAGGGCTTCAGGAGACAGGAGCTGAAAACTGGTGTCCGGGCCCTTTCGAGGCCTAGAAACGGGGACTTTACAATGGAATAACGTGCACACTGAGAAACGTGGCAACGTAGCTTTACATAGGCCTGATATTCGTAGTATTCACGAGAACTGGGAACTGACATACTAGAGGTGGACACAACTGTAATTGGGTCATTAATCGAACATGGGAAATAACATATGCATATTAATCATGCACATATAACATATGATGGATGACACGTAGGGACACAGAACATGGCAAAATTTACTTTTCCACACTGACAACAGAGAGAGCATCTCAAATTGTAGGGATCTGAGTGACGCCATGCTGGAAAGTAAGCTCGCAAGTTCCACCCACTAACCTAGCCTTAATCTTCAGGGGATATGTGCAAGAAATGTAGTTGTGTTGCTTACTGGAGGAGTAGGAATTGATTACTGACCATGCGTGGGAGCGCTTGCTCAGTGACGCCTAGTCCTCCAGTTTTGAGAGTTTATTTGCTGTGGTTGCAGCTCGTTTTTTGAAAACCTGGTGAGAGAGATGCTTGCCCTAGGTCTCGGTAGGTGAAAATTCTTTTAGTTTGTCTTCGAGGGGTTGCCTGTAGGACAAAGTTGGACCAGCGTCCTCTAATTCGTGCCAGATTAGGCCATGCATGGCGTCTTGCAGTGCAGGCCTAAGCCTGTGACAGAAGTTTAAAGCGCAGCTGCCTCTGGCACAGTGCTGTTTTATGATGCTGAACTCAAGTCTTGCTTGCACTGATGATGCTCTCTTTGGTAGGCGGAGGATGGCTTTGTTAATTCTGATGATGAGTTTATCTGTCATGTTACCCTTCCTGCCCAGGGTAATTTTGCTCCTGCAAGTTAGTGTGGGTATGCCCTTTGCTTTCATCACCTGGAGAAGGGGGTCAAGACCTGGTCCTACCAAGCTTCTGAGCGACAGCTGAAAGAGCCTTTGCTGTTCATATAGCTAGAGTGAGATTTTAATGATCCTTTACTGTATAGATGAACGCACAAGTATTTGTATTCGTTGATATGCCAGGCACCAGTTAGCCAGGTCGGATTGGTTTAATTCCGAATGCAAAGGTCAAGGTTTTTGTTAGATTGATTTCCAGCCCGTTCCAGGTGGTATAAGCATGTAAGATGGATAGTTGCCACTGAAGACCAATTTTTGTTTGACTAAGAAGCGCGAGGTTGTCTGCGTTTAACAGTTGGGTCGTGCGTTGACCTCCCAGTTTGATGGGTGGCAGTTTGCTTTGTCTAGTAGCTTCGACATATCAGCAATATATGAATTGAAGACCAAGGGAGCGAGCACACGTCCTTGCTTCCACCCACCCTCTTTGTGTATCTTTCTTGAGATCCAAGAGCCATCTCCTAGTTTGACCCTCGCCAAGGTGTTAGTATGCAGCTGCTCAACTGATCTCACCAAGGCGGCTGGCCATTTTACTTATTAAGATTAAACTTCAATGAAGATTGGCTCATGAAGAGCTGACGGCACATTACATTAATTTGTTTTTGGGTGAATTTATTCATGATGGTTTGACGCGCACGGTGTGATCATAGCTAGCAAAAACTCTATGATGATCTTCTATTTCTAACCAATACTGTAGTTTGGGTTACAATTCGTATACATCTGGCAGATCCTAGCAATTCATGTCAAGTTTAGCATAGGAGCATTGCAACTGGGCCCAAGACAGTTGTAGGGTTAAATCATTGTCAATTACAAATGCCAAAAACCAATTGCAGGAAAGAGCAACGATTTAGTCCTACTTTGCATATTTTATGTGCCAATCACAAAGTAAAACACTTTTCACATTATTCAGGAATAATGGAATTAAGATGCAGAAGGACACAATGTAATTTGATGAGTATTTTGTCTCCCTAACGCAATTCGCAGGGGCAAAATTTCATTATTTTTGCCCTTAAATACAGCACTATTTTATTGGTGGTTTGTAATTGTAATTTTACTTCCGTCAATGTCACTAGTGCACTCAAAACAACAGGCCAGGTGTTCTGTTGTCTATGCTGGCCCTGGCAGGATGGCTCAGTGAATTAAGATTTCGCTTCTGAGATATGCAATGATTTGCAGGTCAAAATTATAAGGTTAAAATCAGGTCAAAGTTGAATCAGCCTTCCATCCTTCCCAGATCACTAAATTGAGTATCATCCGATTTGGTGATAGTGCCATGTCGTATGTACAGATGTTGAGTCCCGATTATGCTCCAGATGGTGATGAGGTATTACCACACAGAGTAAATACTGCACCACGGGTGAGGTATTTACTTAAAATAAAAAAATGTATTGCATTTTTTCTTATTGTAGTCGTATAACACATACAACAAAAAACAAACAGCTCAGGTACAGGATGACATATCACAACGCGATTATCTTACATAGCAATCATGAAAATCACAATACAATTTACAGATCTTGTATTTCCCTACAGTGCACAGTTAATTATGCATCTTTATTTGGTAACAGATCCGGATTAGATCTCAGAAAGTTCGTTAATAATGTCCAATACTCTTTAGGCTTAGATGTTGTTGGGAGTTCCTCTTCATATATTTTTAGTATGTCTGCAATACACCAAGGGGCATATTATCAAGCAGGGCATTAAAAATTATCGCTGTTTTAGCGGCAGAAAACTGCTGCTAAAGCGGCGATAATGGGCTTGATAATATGGGCTTGTGTGAACATGGGCTTCTATTGGAATTCTCCACGGAATATTATCAAGCCCATTATCGCCGCTTTAGCAGCTGTTTCTGCCGCTAAAATAGCGATAATTTTAACGCCCTGTTTGATAATATGCCCCCAAGTCCGTTATCCATTGTTTACAGCTGAGGAATTGTTTACTGTCCCAGTGCTTAGATATCTGCCTCTTTGCTAATAATAGTGCCACTGCACACAATTTACGCTTCGCAGAGTGCAGATGTCATTCAAGCCCCAGTAGACAAACTTTTATTGAACATTCGATTGTAGTTTCCAGTATTCAACCTAATGTATTTATTACATCCTCCCAGTACTCCCTAATTTTGGGTCAGTGCCTTACTAAGTGTATAAAATCAGCGTTATCTTCCTTACATCGACAGCAGTTTGCATCTGCCAGTATACCGCATTTTTGTAATTTAAGTGTAGTATGGTAGATTTGATGTAGATATTTATAGTGGATTATGCGTAGGTTACTGTTTGGGGTTAGCATTACTGTTAGTGCACAGCAGCTATGCCAATCTTCGTAAGTTAATGGTGACTCAAGCTGGGCAATCCACCGCCCTCGAGCCTTATTAGTGTTTCCGCTATATCTTCTTGCAATCATTTGTATAATTTGGTTACCTTATGGGCATTGTTTGGGTTGGTTATGATCATTTGTAAGGCTGACAAAGTTGGTGGCTCAGCTGGATAGGTGGGATAGTGATATTTAATTGCTCCCTTCAGTCTGTGATATGCAAATTTAAAAAGCAGCGTTTGATTGCTTATATAGCTTAGTTCATTTTGGTCAATAAACATAAATCGCCCCTTGTATCTATACCGACCTGTTGCAGCATTGTCATACCATCTGCCTCTTGTGACACAGAGATAGAGGGGTGTTGCCGCAAGGCCAATGCCGGTGCATACAGTGGCAGCTTATATGCTAGTTTCCTCATGTGTTGCCATGCCAAGTTAGTGATTCTGATAGTATTGATTTCATCCTTAGTTATGTTCATGCGTTGGTGCAGCAGTATGCTTCGGAGTGAGATGGGAGGAGCATCTTCATCTTCTACTGCTATATGTGGCAAATATCGAATTGGGTGGTACCAGTAGTGCGCATATTGTGCTTGTGCGCATAGATAATCAAGTAGAAAATCCAGTACTGTGAACCCTCCTCTCTCATATGGTAATGTTAGTGTTTGCATTTGTATGTGTGCCTGCTTCCCTGCCCATTTGAGACACTTGGGGGGTCAGCCCGGCGGAGGCAATCCCCCCGACATCCTTCCCTGAATTCCCCCCGCCATATTAGTATGGCGGGGGAGACCACGGCGGAAGAAAACACCGCCCGCCACTTTTCTGCCCCGGTCGCCTTGCGGCCGGGGCGGAAAATGTTGAATATGGTGGCGGTGTCTATGAGACACCACCAGCCATATTACAATGGCAAGAGTGCAATGCCTTTCCGTGGCGGCATTGCCGCCACGGAAAGGCAGGCGGTCTTCACTCTGGGGGCCCCCTGCGGGCCCCCAGAGTGAAGGTGAGTGGGGGGGTGCACACGGGGGGTACCTGTTGTACCCCCCTTCATTTTCATTTCCAAAGCGGCAGGCACCACACGATGCCTGCCGCTTTGGAAATGAAAATGCTGTGATGTATTGTCAGCATTGTGGCGGGCGGTGCAGAGAGCACCGCCTGCCACAATGCTGAGAATACATGATGTGCCCGCCACTGTGGCGGGCACATCCTAATGGCACCTCTGGGAACCCCGCCCTTAAGACGGGCGGTCCCGTTTTCCGATAGGGTGGCGGGCGGGTAAAGCCCGCCCGCCATCCTAATGAGGCCCTTGATGTTTACAGTCAGTCTTTTAAAGACCGGGGATGGTGGTGGTTTTGGGATGTTATTAAATAGAATTTTGGGAGTATAACCATTTTAACAATGGCCATTCTGTATGCCAACGACAATGGTAGGGTGAGGTATTTACTTGGTGCTACAAATACCTCTTATTCGTAGTTTTCTCTCAGCCGGTGGGGCATTACATTTGGATTTTAGTGCACCAAATGCAGCAAGATTCACTAATTAATAGATATTGTAAATTGCAGAAGGTTTGACCTGCTGAAATCTACTGTGGGAAATTGCAGGCGAGGCAGTAATGTTATTTAACTGCCCACTTGTGTTCGGGACCCCTAAGTGGCAGAGACATGGTATGAAGCACTAGATAAAAAACAAGTTATTATTTAGAATGGGGTAGACAGGCTGGTAGGCTGAGGCCATGATAATAAGTTCTGGGCTAAATTCTGATCCCTATGCAAATAGGAGCTTGTTCTGCTATCGAAATTACGAGCAGTGGGATAATTATTAAACACTGACCAAATGTATTGGGAGACAAGCCCAAATTTACAGAATCCTGTGTCTTATTTATTGGTTCTGCATGTTATGCTACATTTCCAAATTGAAACCTCAGAATATGAGGTATTTACCACAACAAGTACATCTCTCAAGCTGGGGTGAAAGTGTTTACAGAGTGCGGTAAATACTCCGCTTCATGCAGTCCAAATCATAACCAGGGCAAGAGGTGCACTGGCCACTCCAAGAACTTTACCCATTTCAGCAATAATATAAACAAGAATTTGCAAAGCAATAGGTCGCACATTTTCGAGAGTTTATGCTGTTGGCATTGTAAATGACAATGCCTTTTATTTTATTTTATAACACAGAAATAAAAGACATTGTCGTTTACAATGCAAATAGCTCAAACTCTTGTAAATGTGAAACCTAATTCACTTCAAAGAAGTGATCACAATTGTCCCGGGCTGCTTGGAAAGTAAAAGTGCGCATGCCTCGCTGAATGTTGCAGGAAAGCATGTTGTGCCTGCCGTATGAGAAACGCATTAAAGAAAATAGCGCTTACAGACTAAATATGACATACCGTGTAACAACAGAAGTAAAAGGGCCAGTCCTAATGGGAGGTTACAAAAAAAGACAAAGCGGTACTAAGGACGGACTAACAAGCCTATTAGCGAATCAGAAGACATCATTTACAAACGACAATGACACAAGCCAATGTAAAATATGTGAAGAGAGTGGGCAGAGCTTCAAGACCATACTCGAATACAACATGTCTCGCAGGGCAGCGCATGCGCTGCCCAGGCTTGACCTACAAATGGTTCTATGTGACCCTAGCTATGAGATAACATTTTTCATGATGACCCCTTGAAGCTTTTTTGGCTGGGTACATTAGAGTTATGTAAGAGCTGGTGGTGCTCTGTAACTGTGGACAGAATTGAAAGCATTGTTTTAGTAGTATCCTGCCAGCTGGGATGTATTAAAGCACAAGGGCAGATCTAGCACTTTCCCATGCAATTATAGCATATGGTCTCAAGGTTAAACTAATGCTATTGTATGTCATTCCATGTGGACTGGGATAGCTCACAGTCCGAATTCTTATGATTTTCAAGCAGGCCTGTAAAAGTTCAAAGACTAAGGATTCCCTTTAAATAATGCAAGTGCTTCTTTTATTATGAGTCTGGAAAGTGTCTGTGACAAGTCACTGATAAAAATGACAGCCAAGGGGTCGATTTGATACCAGATGTCAGGTCTACAGAGTGTCAAACAATTAATTTACAGGATTTACAAAATATTATGATTAGCTAGTTCCAAATCCTCCAGATGTTCTGTATCGCGTAAATGATCTTCTTGGAAAGCAACAATAGCAAACGGAACACATGTGCTGGGACTTTGTTGGAAAATGAATGAAAACCAGCCATTGCTCATTACATTTCTGGTAAAGTGTGATATTTGTGCCCTAAATGCCTTGATTTTTCCACACACAAATACACACACACATAGACACATATATTTATATATATATATATATATATATATATATATATATATATATATATATATATATATATATATATATATATATATATATATATATATATATATATAAATATAAATATGCCTGCTACCGTTTGCACCAACCCAAATAAGACAGAGTAGGTCATGCAGGACTGGTGCCCCCCTATCAGTTTCAATCAACTGATCCTCATTAGAAACTAGAAATGCGCTGCACACAGGTACTGATTGCAAAAATATTTTAAAAAAATTCTCCCTGGGAAAATACATTTTCTACATTTTGGAAAACAATGTGTGCGGTGCATTTCTTCTGAGGAATAATACATTGAAAAAAAGGGGGCGTCCTGAAATGTAGTTTCCCAATGCAATTTCAATATGGGTTTTTGGAACACGCTTCAGGCACTGCTAAATACCTCATATATTACATCACTCATGGCATGTTCTATGCCACCATTGATGACATCAAGGCAACATCTGAAATTACATCATCGACGACAACACTGTGCATGGCGAGGGTCCTAGTAATAATTAATTTAGGGTACATGTTTTAGTTACTTGCCCAAGAGGGACTAGGCATTTCCCTGTAGTCACACTTACCCCAAGGGTACAATGCTTCTTGTCACCTATGGTGCCTCTCCTCTACCGAACAGGGCCGGTGTTCCTAGGAACCAATTTAGCGCTAGCAGGGAGTCAGGCCTGATTCCCTCAGTGTGAGCAAAACCACCAGACGGACCGGCTGCCAGTCCTTCAAATCACAGAACCGACGTATGCGGTCTTTACTTCAAGTCCGGTGGCTCCAAGTCTTTGGGTGTCACCTCTTACCGGCACACTTCGCCCCGGTCATCTCCGCTTATTGAATTACTTTGATTCGTCGACCAGGCATCCCCTGGGATCAATATCCATGTGTTCCCTGCCGCGCCTTTAATTGAAGACATCATACTCAGCGTGGGCCCCCGTCTCTCGGCAGACTCCGTTCCGGGAGTCATCGTTGTTGCCGCAGCCTCATCCACTCCGACACGCCATTCAGGCATTGCTTGGAACCAATAGCCATTTTCCACTGCTGCGTCCCCAACTATAGTTGTTACTCATAGCGCCCAACGTTGATTCAGCTACTAATGTATCGCCACACCGGCCCCCGGCCAGGTGTTCTTATTCCTCTTGCTCACATTCCCACTGTCCTGATGATGATCTTCAGTCTATGAGATCGAAACGCCGTCGACTTCCTACAACAAGAAACTCCTTGTATTGTATATAATTGATTCTTAGGAGTTTCTACTTTCTGTCAATGCAATGTATATATTTTAATATTCACCTCCACTCGCCACTTCACGCTTGCTGTCACTTTGTGTGAGCACCTGAACTATTTTCGTATATTGTTGCTAAAATACATAAAATGCGTGTTATATAACTCCCTTGTGTCCCTGTTGAGTAACTACCTCACTGTTACTTCTGACATTAATTTCCCTATATGCCCACTAAATACAGGCATATTGTTTAAAGACCACCTTAATGCTACTTTTTGCATTCTCCTTGGAACCTCTTGGCCACTTAGAAACCACTGTTTTCCTAAAATAAGCACTGGAGAAAGCAGTCTGACCCATTAGGGCATGTATATTTCCGTTAAAACATATAGGCAAAAGTTCTGGATGAAGAAAGCATTAAGTTTCAAGATACATCCAGCGTTTGATATTTTAACAATGTCACTTAGGGTTGATCCATAGTCATTCCTAACTGGATCCCTGCATTTTCCAGAAAAGAGATAATTTTATTCTGAGCTCCCGGAATCATTCTGGTTGAGCCCATCAGGGCGATACTTACCTACCCTGATGAGAGGAGGCATCCATGATGAAGCATATCGTTAATTGATGGGTGAGGCATTTCTCTACTTTCTTCGAGAGACTACTGTAGGAAGGTAGGTAAGCCCGAGATGGGGATGGATTCATGTATGAGTAATTGCACTTTTTGTGGTGTAGATGTTTTGCATTGGGAGTATATGTAAGTAAATAGAAACTTTCATTCTTTTTTGTTGTGAAAGAAAAGATGCAATTTATTGTTTCCTGAGGGGGAGAGTTATAGTTACTAGAGCAAACTATAACTGGTGAATTTCAGTGATTTTGCATGTTTAAGCGTTATGTTGTCACTGAAAATCTCACCTACATATAACATTACTTTAACCTTTGTTTATTTCAGTGAACTTATCGTTTTTTTTAAACATGAAGTAATATTTTGTACCATACGTAAAGTCAACCCTGCTTCCTACCCTATGCAGGCCCGGTGGCTAACTACCCTCCAGGCAACCAACCCCACACTACGCATGGCCTTCAGCTGTGCGCAGTGGGGGTTAATCACAGGGCATGACCGGCAGCCAGACCCTGTGGCCAACCCACCTGCAGACAGCCAAGCTTGTGCATTCACAGTCATCCCCCGGGGCTGACTCACATTAATAAGGGAAGGGAGGCCACGTGACACTTTCCCAAGCCTATATAGGACCCGGGGACCCCATCCCCCAGAGCCAGAGGTAGGTGCGCCAGGGCGCACTTGGGGCACCCACAAACCAAATGTTGTGGGCAATGGGGGATGGGCTATGGGGGATGGGCCATGGGGAATGCCCCAGGTCTCCTGCTGCCCCAACCGGCTCCCCAAATCCTGCAGGAGCCGGCATTGCTCCCGTCCAGAGAGAGTAGCTGTTTTTTTGCATGCTCTCTCTGGGTGGGAGCAATATCTGTTCTGGTTCCCTGTGGGCAGGCAAACAGAACAGAAGTCTCCTTGCAGCCGGCCGGAGGATGTTTCATTCTCCCGCCGGGTGCAAGCAATAACTTTAACTCGCCACTCTACCATGCACTGTGTTCTCACAAATTATTTGATTTGCGATGTCATAAGTGTTGGTATGAATGCTATAATTTCAGATGATATAAGTGATGTAATATGAAAGGGTATAAACAGTGCATGGAGAATGGGCAAGGTATAGTTAAAGTAGTGTAGCTACTGAGTTCAATACACTGTTTGGAAGTGCGAGAGTTATACACATTTGAAGATGGTGTATAAATTATAAATTGAATGTAAAACTGTATTTTTAGAATTTCCAACGTTTGTGTAGTTTAATTTTGGTTTGTATAGAAAGAATAAATACATTTTCATTGGATTTCAATGTTTCTTTAAAAAAAAAAAACATGCATACATACCATTGACCAGATTATCTGCAACGGTTCCCTGAAACCGATGGCACAACTAGGAGAGGAGTACGGTCTCCCCACAACGCAATCCTGGAGATATATCCAGGTACAACACTGTTTGTCGCAGTCTTTTGGGCCCACCCAATGGATTCTGCCCTCATCTCCGGTGCTGCCATTTCTTTTCATCTGGGGAAAGTCCAAAGGGGTATTGTCCGGCCTGTATCGGGTGCTATTGTCCTACTGCTTCTCGACCCCCATGGGTCAGACGCTACCTGCCAGATGGCAGGAATGGCTGGTGATCACATATGAAGATGACGAAAGGGTGGATATATTAGAAGCCCTGGACAAAGGCGCAAGGGAGGCAAGGATGAAATTCTGCCTCTTTAAAAAAAAAAAAAAAAAAAATGTATTGACATTTTCAAGAAAAGGTCATTTTACAATACAACAGGCCAGCATAGTATCAAAACTGCACAAGGGTTGAACCAGCCTCAGTCTACACAGTACATAATACATCTGTAATTGCACCCACCTCACTCATCCACATCCAATGTAAAAGTACCTATTTATCGTATATTCATATAGCTGTAAGCATCAGCAGAAATAAACGAACGGATTAAGCTCTCAGTCCATAGTATCACATAGAGGGTCCAATATATCTCCAACTCAGTCTTATAACTCCGCGTTCTCAGAGTTTTCAGGGAGGGGAGCAGACTCAAAAGCAAATGACAGACTATATCCCATCACTGCGGTGCCTCAGTCTGAGTTTCGTCCGCACTTGCCTCCTCAGTAGCTTCGTATTGTTGCTGCACCCAGGTCAGGAATGGCCCCCAAATATTTTGAGGCCTAAGAGTAGAGGGCATAAACTCCCAGAATGAGTTTAGCTGTTCGTGACCATATGTAACATCCGCAAGCCATCCCTTGATGGAGGGCACCCTTCTCCTGCCCCAGTGGACCGCGACTTGCCTTTTGGAGAACAATAAACGGAGTGCATGCAGATTACATAACTTAGACGGTGTGTCCTTAACATAACCTAACAGGGCTAGTGTGGGGGACGGGGCGTTTGTCGTGCCTAAAATTTGATTTACTGAGGTGAAACCATAAGACCAGAATTCAGCAATTTTGGGACAGTCCCATGCTACATGTTAAAATGATGTATAAATAAACAGGAGTGGTGACCCGTCAACCTTGTTGGGATTGGGGTAGAGAACTATGTAAATAAAACAGTATCCCAACTGGTAAGATTTGAAGACATTTAATAAGGATATGAAAACAACATTATCCAAGGAGGAACAAGGAGGCTCTATATGATTGTAAAGGGTGCTCAAGGCATCATTTTACTAAACATTTTTCAATGGAGTTGACAAGTACAATTACAGTTAATATCAGCACTGCAATTTGCAATTCAAGGATAACAACCCAAAGTTGTACAAGGTGCACGAGTGAAAAAGTGAATAGCACTACGGCGACACAAGTGACAGAGTGATCAGCTTGGGCGGCGCAAAGTGTTGGTGCATAATTATATACAGTGAATAAAAACAGAGTGGTTTCCATATGATTTAGAAGAGTTATTTTCCATTTGTCTTTTTGGGAGAACCACTGTGCGAGGGGCGCCTAGGATCTTGCTGATGAGTCAACGGCGTTTCGATCCATAAGAATTAGGATCATCTTTAGGACTACAAGGGTTGATAGCAGTGCTGTAGGGGGAGAAAGGTAAGGTTCAGAGAGGGAAGTCCGGGATGGGGGGGGAAGGTGGGTGGGTTGGGTAGGGGTTAGCGGCTGGCGCGGTCGGCGGTGTGGAACTCACCGAGAGTGGCGACTGGTCAGCCGTTAGCGTCAAGCTGATCTGGTGGTGTGACTCCACTTCGTTGGAAGAATTACGGGTGCCAGAATGGACATCCGGTTATTTAATCGGTAAGGAGTCGGTGAAGGCTCCGGGGATTATGGATCTGGTGTACAAGGGTGAGTACCAATTATAGGAAGGGTGTGGTGGCGAGCTATCACAGAAAGTATTAAAGGGCAAGAATTGCCTACTCACCCCACTGGACGTAGTGCCAGAATGGTGCACTCCCAGGGAGGGGAGACTCCCAATGCCGCGTGGTCCGTGGGAGAAGTGGTCCGATCCAAGTGTGGTCGGCGGGGCGAGGAGAGTCAATCTGGAAACAAGGGAGAGGGATAAGAACGAGGCACTGTACAATTCAGCGGCAGTGTAACAATGATCAGGAAAGGAGGAAGAAATTGCTGTGGGACGTACCTTCCTCGAGGACAAGCAGGCACGAATAGATCGCTGTCCGGACGTTGCTAGGGCAACCGTGTGGTAGGGACAGAGCTAAGTAGGGATAGGGTGGTGGATAGCGTTCGATGACGCCGATCAGAGCGCATTCGTAAGCCCTGTGGTGATAGGATAGTGAGAAAGGGGCGGGAGCGAGGGCGCCAGGGGGGAGAATGCGGTTGCTGGGATGTGCTCTGAGCTTGGCGTGGAATGCTGGCTGACGGAATGTCAGCGGAATTATCAAGGGGGACCGGGTGGCTGGGGATGTGGCGATAAACTTGACTGCAATTCACAATACAACCAATCAGTATTACATTAGACCGTACACAAAGTATGTTGGCATGGATACATATGGCTGCAATACAAGATACAACCCAAATCATATTAAACCGTCAACATAGCATGTTGGCATGTGGATACGATAATCACAATAGTTATACAGGGGAACAATTGGACCAAAAGTGGAGTGGGTAAGGAGGACAGATAGACCCACTGAAAGAATACTGAATAGTGGTTGGGGAGGGAAAAAAATGAATGGGGCGGACAGAGTGATAAGAGCACGGAGATCATACGATGATGGTACCGCTCCACTCATCAAGGGTGTTTAATCTATTGTGAAAGGAGTCACACAATGTCATCCACTTACATTCACTTCTGTTCAAGAGGGATCTGATGTCTCCACCTCTGGGAGGAAGTGTCATTTGTTCGATAACCTGCCAGATGATATCTGTATCCTTGTGGTTTTTGTCAATGTAGTGAGACACCAAAGGGGCTGTGATTACTGTACAATTGATCTGGCTTTTATGTTGGATAATTCTGTTTTTGACACTTTGGGTGGTCTGGCCAGTGTAGGTTAGTCCACACGGGCATTCAATAGCATAGATCACATTGGTAGATCTGCAGTTTGTGTGTTTTTTTAGGGTGTACATTCTGTCTTTGTATTTGAACACTTTGGTATTGGTGGTAAGCTCACATACCGAGCTGGAAGGTAGACCCCAAGCTGCAGTGATTGTGTGGCGGTCAGTTGTTTTTTCAGGCCAGGTGAAGGCATGTACCAAGCGGGTCGACAGGTTATCTCCGCGTTGATATGAAAAGAGAGGTTCCTCTTTAAAGGGAGCAAAATTGTACTTGTCAACTCCATTGAAAAATGTTTAGTAAAATGATGCCTTGAGCACCCTTTACAATCATATAGAGCCTCCTTGTTCCTCCTTGGATAATGTTGTTTTCATATCCTATTAACTGTCTTCAAATCTTACCAGTTGGGATACTGTTTTATTTACATAGTTCTCTACCCCAATCCCAACAAGGTTGACGTGTCACCACTCCTGTTTATTTATACAAGATTGTGAGCAGCTGCCGAGCTGCAAGAGTTTGCCCACCTCGGGCTCTATTTTTTGGATTTACTGTGTAATCCCATACTCTGTTTGATACTATCTTGATCACTCAGAATGTCCAAGGAGTCTCTATCTTACTCAGAAGAATATATTCAGACCCTTATGGGAGGTCCCTAACTTCTGTCAGGCCCACCCATTTCCACTGCCTCCACAAATCCACCCAATAACTCCTGCATCATTATAGAGAAACTAGAAAAACTAAAGAAAAAGCAAATTAGAACCGATTTACATGCTCGGATGCTACCAGACTACCTCCGCTCTGGTGTCATCCCAGTGGGGCTTCAGATCAGGAATACTCCAGCTATTTTCACCCAGGATCCCAAATTCAGGACGAGCTTCAGCCATTTATAGTCCACCTGCTCACGCCACTGGATGCTGTTGGGTATTGATACTGCAATTGAACACAGCCGGAAGGAGCTAAAATAAATCGAGGAACTTGAACAATTAATTCTAGCCGATTCAACCATTCCCGACGCCAAGAGTCTCCTAGAGAAAGTAAATACCACCATCGCTACTTTCAGTACTTTTGAACAGAATAAAAAAGCAACTAAAATCCAAAAGGACATAAAATTCTACAAAGTAGAAAACACCTACCCTTATCTCAACGAGGAGTTTTATAACACACCATACATCCCCCGAGAACCAAGAATTGGGGTAGATACAGGAATAATCAACGCATTACCTTCTCGGACTCTTCGAACACTTCGGCGGAGGAGTCAGACCCAGGAGAGGGCTCCAGCTCAAACAGACAGACCAACAGACCACCACCCCTTCTGCCTCAGCATTTTTTAGACCGGGCCGTGGACGCAGATTACCATCTGCTACCACCCTTTTCCCTCCTGAGGCGGAAGCCGGGAGGTCTCCCTTCTTTCCTTTGCACATTTTTATTTGTGTGTGTTGACTTGCTTGTTCAGTCATTTTAATTGTGTGCAGTCCAGGTTCGCGCTTCGCGCTTGACTAATAAGCGTTTGCTGCCTGTTAGAGACTTCCCAGCGCCCTTTGGCGCTTCGTCTGCTCCCTTCCCCTTGCCTGGGTTTTCAGACCGCCCTCGGCCGAGTATTGACGCCGAGGGCTGGGATCTGATTTTGGCCGCCATCTTGGGGGTAGGACTCGCCGCCCTCGCGCTCTAGTAGCGCTATAAAAAGGGAAATTTGTCATTTGCTCAGGGATTACCATCTGCTACCACCCTTTTCCCTCCTGAGGCGGAAGCCGGGAGGTCTCCCTTCTTTCCTTTGCACATTTTTATTTGTGTGTGTTGACTTGCTTGTTCAGTCATTTTAGTTGTGTGCAGTCCAGGTTCGCGCTTCGCGCTTGACTAATAAGCGTTTGCTGCCTGTTAGAGACTTCCCAGCGCCCTTTGGCGCTTCGTCTGCTCCCTTCCCCTTGCCTGGGTTTTCAGACCGCCCTCGGCCGAGTATTGACGCAGAGGGCTGGGATCTGATTTTGGCCGCCATCTTGGGGGTAGGACTCGCCGCCCTCGCGCTCTAGTAGCGCTATTAAAAAGGGAAATTTGTCATTTGCCCAGGGATTACCATCTGCTACCACCCTTTTCCCTCCTGAGGCGGAAGCCGGGAGGTCTCCCTTCTTTCCTTTGCACATTTTTATTTGTGTGTGTTGACTTGCTTGTTCAGTCATTTTAATTGTGTGCAGTCCAGGTTCGCGCTTCGCGCTTGACTAATAAGCGTTTGCTGCCTGTTAGAGACTTCCCAGCGCCCTTTGGCGCTTCGTCTGCTCCCTTCTCCTTGCCTGGGTTTTCAGACCGCCCTCGGCCGAGTATTGACGCCGAGGGCTGGGATCTGATTTTGGCCGCCATCTTGGGGGTAGGACTCGCCGCCCTCGTGCTCTAGTAGCGCTATAAAAAGGGAAATTTGTCATTTGCTCAGGGATTACCATCTGCTACCACCCTTTTCCCTCCTGAGGCGGAAGCCGGGAGGTCTCCCTTCTTTCCTTTGCACATTTTTATTTGTGTGTGTTGACTTGCTTGTTCAGTCATTTTAATTGTGTGCAGTCCAGGTTCGCGCTTCGCACTTGACTAATAAGCGTTTGCTGCCTGTTAGAGACTTCCCAGCGCCCTTTGGCGCTTCGTCTGCTCCCTTCCCCTTGCCTGGGTTTTCAGACCGCCCTCGGCCGAGTATTGACGCCGAGGGCTGGGATCTGATTTTGGCCGCCATCTTGGGGGTAGGACTCGCCGCCCTCGCACTCTAGTAGCGCTATATAAAGCTCACCTCTTCTTCCGCGTAGCGGACGCGTACTGTGGACGCACCGGACCTGCGCCGGAGTCGCGCTAGAGTCCTGCCCGTCTGCGCCCGTCAGCGTCCCGGAGGCGTATGGCGTGGCAGGATCTCTTAGCCCCCTTTTTTCTATACCCCTGGATTATGTTATCCTACTCATCCCCGGAGCTCCACTCCTTGCGCACTGTTGACGTGTCTTGCCACTCAGTCTTTCCTGGTCGCCATAGGGGTAAGCATAAATGCCCAGGCTGTAATTGGCATCTTACTCGCGTACCTCCCTCCACATTCCACACGAAGGAGCAAAGCATTAAACATCTTTGTTTACTCCTTAACACCAGGTCTATGCATAGACATGCCCAGGAGATTTTTGACCTCCTTTCCACGGACAAACCTACCTGTCTTATGCTTACTGAGACATGGCTCAATGAGTCCTCTCACCCAGACATTTTTGCTGCTATCCCCCCTGAGTACAACATCTTCAGACAGGATAGAGATAAGGGTAGAGGGGGAGGAGTGGCTCTCGTGGTGAAAAAAACATCGACGTGTTCGATCATTCACACGGAGACCATCACGGGCGCCGAATCCCTTGCCTTCTCCCTATCTCTATCCCCACAACAATCTGTCAAGGGGCTTCTAGTATATAGACTCCCGGGACCCGCGGGATCCTTCTTTGAGGATCTCCAGCAAGTCATGTCTGCACTAGTCCTGAGATCTGAGCGGTGTCTACTGGCGGGAGATTTTAACTTCCACATGGAAGATTGTTGCAATCAGGATACCATTAAGATGCTTGATGTTACGTCTGCCTTGGGCTTGCTCCCCTATCTCTCTGGCCCGACCCACGACAAAGGTCATACCTTAGACCAGGTCTTCTCCACTTCACCAATTGAGGTCACTGCTCTGCTGCCGGTATTATGGTCCGATCATCGACTAGCTCACTTCCAAATATTTGGCAATTAGAAGCAAGCAATGACTGCTATGAGACAGCAGGGAAGTAATTTCAGGGCTTATCATCGGGTGACCCCAGATCTGTTAGCCCAGGCTCTGGTGAACCATCCTGTGTCCTACATGGGTGATCTGGACAATGACCTTGAAACCTTACAGACCTGGCTCTCAGCCAGATTGAATGAGCTTGCCCCTTTACAGCCCCCCCGATCTGCCAGCAAACGGGCCTCGGCTCCTTGGTTCACTGTGGAGCTGGCCCACTCTCGCAGACAATGTAAAGTCGCCGAACGGACATGGAGAGCCCAATATGATGCCGAGGCAAAACTGACTTATAGATCTATGATTAAATCCTATCATAGACTAGTTCTACAGGGAAAGAAATGCTACTTCGCTAAAAGAATCGAGGAAGCAGCAAACTCCTGTAAGGAGATCTTCTCAATCGTAAGGGAATTCACTACCCAGCGATCGAACTCAGCACAGGAAGTACCGGCTGAGACTTGGGCTGATACTATTGCCAATTTGTTTACCACCAAAATTAGGCAGATACAGGATTCTTTTCCCTCGAGACCGATAGTTGATCTTTCGACCTTGTCGGAAGAGCTAGCCCATCTGCCCTCTTCTGGCCCTGTCCTGGCGGATTTTCCGCCGCTCACGGTATCTTCATCACTAGCACTTATGAGGAATCTTAAATCTGGTTCGCCACGTGACCCCTGCCCGGCTAAATTCTTAGCTAAAATGGCAGACGTTGTCAACCCCCTAGCCAATCCCATTTTGAATCTTTCCTTGAATCAGGGAGTCCTATCTCATTCCTGGAAACAGGCCATGGTTATCCCCCTTCTTAAAAAGCCTAGCCTTGCCCCTGAAGTCCCAGCCAATTATAGGCCTATCTCGCTCCTTCCAGCACCCACTAAAATCTTGGAGAAACATGTTCATAGCGTGCTCTCCAACTTCTTGGAGTCCAATGAGTTGTTGCATGCGTCTCAGTCGGGATTTCGACCTAACCTGAGTACGGAGACAGCGCTCTTGGAGGTTTCAGAGATTGTGAAGGAGTCGCTGGATGCCGGAGGCAGGGTGATGTTAGTTATGTTAGACCTGTCGGCGGCTTTTGACACCGTCCCCCATGAGGATCTCCTCATTAGACTGCATGATATCGGTCTCAGGGGGACGGTGCTCAGGTGGTTTCGTTCCTTTCTGGCCAACCGTCGACAAACGGTCTGGGCCTCCCCTGGATCTGCCGAAATGTCGCCTTTGGGAGTTGGAGTTCCTCAGGGCTCAGTACTGAGCCCTACTCTATTTAACATCTTTATGACCCCTCTGGCGGCATTGGTTGAGTCCTATGGGGCCCAGATCATTTCCTATGCTGACGACACCCAGCTTCTCTTTACCTGCCGGAAGAGCGAAGAATTCGATGGTGAAAGTATCCGTGAGTGCCTTGGGGCTGTTTTTAACTGGTTCCAACTAAACAGCCTCAAGTGCAACTCGGATAAATCCGAGATACTTTTCTTTGGATGCCCTTCGGAACCGGACTGGCATGGTTGGTGGCCTGCCGACATGTTCCCTCCAGCTCATTCCTCGGAGTCGGCTAAGAACCTGGGAATTAAAATTGATAACGGGCTTACGCTCAAATCCCAGGTGCTGACCCTCACAGGAACATGCTTTGGTATCCTCAGAATGCTCCGAAAGTTTTTTCCGTTGCTCTCTGAGGAACATCGAAGAATAACGGTTCAGGCCCTCATTGGATCCAGACTGGATTACGCTAATATCCTGTATCTGGGTCTTCCGGAGTACCTCTTACAACGTATGCAGGTGGCTCAGAATGCAGCTGCACGAGCCATTTTTGGCCTGCATCGTCGAACCAGTGCTTCGAATTTGTTGCAAATCTTACACTGGCTCCCCATCCGGAAGAGGATAATATTTAAAGCCATGACACTAGCTCATAAAGCCTTACATGCTACGGGGGTTCAATACCTACAAAAGAGGCTGGCTTTTTACCTCCCGGCACGATCTTTAAGATCAGAGTCACTGGCACTCGCAGTAGTCCCCCGTATAAAGAAAGTCCGTATTGGAGGACGGTCCTTCAGGCTGCTGGCCCCCCAGTTGTGGAATTCTCTACCTCTGTCTTTGCGGTCCACATCCAACTTACTCGCTTTTAGGAAGGGTTTAAAGACCTGGCTCTTTACTGGCTAGAGTTTCTTTTTAATTTTATCCTTCTGTTCTGCTCTCTCTTCTGTTGTTGTTATGTTTTACCTGTCTCCTCCCTGGGTCTGGAGTATAAAGCGCCGGGACAATCCTTTGGAGTAGCCGTGCGCTATAGAAGACCCATAATAACATAACATAACATAACATAACGCGGCCAGCCTCCGGCACGTCAACCCAGGACCCGCCAGTATCAACAGCCAGGGGAAAGACAGACACGCAATCGCTATTACCAATGGGGTCCTCCACAATAACTGCCCTAGAAGCAGAGCCTACTGTACCTAGTGACCTACAGCCAACCATCAACACTGAACTAACTATACCGATCTTCAACTTATCAAACCATATCATGACTAATGAGGAAACACGTATTCTATCTCGTGGTCTCAGCTTCGTCCCCACTGAACGAACTAATTACTTGGAACTACAGTCAAGCCTCCTTCAGTTCTTTCGTAGAATACGATTACGACAATTCTTCATTAATGAAACTGAACCTGACGGACCCATGATCCAACGCTTTCACCCGGCTTCGTCATTTAATCCACCCTCTGCCACGATGCCCCCCGAGATTTTGGCATTTGAACGACTTGTGCTCCGAGACATCGCTGAACTACAATCACAACCACAATTTGTGCCCTACAACATTCCCCTTTCTGAAAAACAGGCAATAATGTCCTTAAAGGAGAATAAGAATATCATCATCAAGCCTGCGGACAAGGGTGGGGGCATCGTCATGATGCACGCTGATAAGTATGATTGTGAAATTAAACGACAACTTAACAATGCCGAGCACTATCGCCCCCTTACCAAAGATCCAGTACAGGAGGTTAGAAACAAGATACGTGACGTGACTGAACAAGCCAAATTGATGGAAATAATTACACACAAAGAATTTCTTTTCCTCAATAACCCCCACCCTAGGACACCTGCCCTGTATGTCTTACCCAAAATCCACAAGAACTGCCATAATCCACCTGGACGTCCCATTGTTTCGGGCTGTGGGTCCATCTTAGAACCCATCGGAAAGTATATTGACGCCATCTTGAAGGAATTTGTCCCCATCACCGACACCTTTATTAGAGACACCACCGATCTCATTAACACTATCGAAGACCTTGATTACAACACTGAACTTAATCTCATGGCTGGACTAGACATCGAGTCGCTATATACGAACATTCCCCATACAGAAGGACTACAAGTGATCGAAGCCCTCCTTGAGACCAGACCCCGACCCAACAAAATTCCTACCCAATTTATCATGGATCTGCTGCGCATCGCACTTCAGAATAATTACTTCCTTTACAGAGACACTTTTTATTTACAGATCAAGGGAGTCTCAATGGGAGCTTGCTTTGCACCCAACTTTGCAATACTTTACGTGCACCACATGGAAAACACCCTGATTCTACATCCTACCAATCCCTGCAAGGACAACATAATCCTATGGCGTCGTTATATAGACGATATCTTGCTACTTTGGAATGGCACAAAAGAAGCTCTCATGTCTTTCATTGACTGGCTTCATCGATCCCAGGAGCATCTCCGCTTTACATGTGAATGTACACATAACGATTTACCCTTTTTAGATGTCACTATCAATGCTGAGGAAGGTAAACTAGGTACCCGTTTGGTCCGCAAACCAACAGAAAGAAACACGCTACTTCAATACAACAGCTACCACCCCAGGGGACTCAGAGATGGGTTGCCCTCCGGGCAATTTCTTCGCATCAGAAGAAACTGCAAGTGGCGTCATGACTACTTTCGAGAGGCCGATATCCTAACAAAGAAATTTATCGCCAGAGGATACCCCAAACGACTCGTGTCAAGAGCCCAAAAAAGAGCGTGGTATTGCCACAGGGAATACTTACTCACTGGGCAACCAAAAAAACCCTTGGGAAGAATCCCTTTTGTCTCTAAATTCAGCCCCAGCAGCAACAAAGTGGCAACAATAATAAAGAAGAATTGGTCGATCCTTAGTCCTTTTGCTCCCTTTAAAGAGGAACCTCTCTTTTCATATCAACGCGGAGATAACCTGTCGACCCACTTGGTACATGCCATCACCTGGCCTGAAAAAACAACTGACAGCCACACAATCACTGCAGCTTGGGGTCTACCTCCAGTTCTGGGCCATTACAAATGCCAGAACTGTTCGGTATGTGAGCTTACCACCAATACCAAAGTGTTCAAATACAAAGACAGAATGCACACCCTAAAAAAACACACAAACTGCAGATCTACCAATGTGATCTATGCTATTGAATGCCCGTGTGGACTAACCTACATTGGCCAGACCACCCAAAGTGTCAAACACAGAATTATCCAACATAAAAGCCGGATCAATTGTAAAGTATTCACAGCCCCTTTGGTGTCTCACTATCTTGACAAAAACCACAAGGATACAGATATCATCTGGCAGGTTATCGAACAAATGACACTTCCTACCAGAGGTGGAGAAATCAGATCCCTCTTGAACAGAAGTGAATGTAAGTGGATGACATTGTGTGACTCCGGTCACAATGGATTAAACACCCTTGATGAGTGGAGGGGTACCATCATCGTATGATCTCCGTGCTCTTATCACTCTGTCCGCCCCATTCATTTTTTTCCCTCCCCAACCACTATTCAGTATTCTTTCAGTGGGTCTATCTGTCCTCCTTACCCACTCCACTTTTGGTCCAATTGTTCCTCTGTATAACTATTGTAATTATCGTATCCACATGCCAACATGCTATGTTGACGGTTTAATATGATTTGGGTTGTATCTTGTATTGCAGCCATATGTATCCATGCCAACATACTTTGTGTACGGTCTAATGTAATACTGATTGGTTGTATTGTGAATTGCAGTCAAGTTTATCGCCACATCCCCAGCCACCCGGTCCCCCCTGATAATTCCGCTGACATTCCGTCAGCCAGCATTCCACGAGTTACGCTGGCTTCAACTAGCGTCACTCGCCAAGCTCAGAGCGTATCCCAGCAACCGCATTCTCCCCCCTGGCGCCTTCGCTCCTGCCCCTTTCTCACTATCCTATCACCACAGGGCTTACGAATGCGCTCTGATCGGCGTCATCGAACGCTATCCACCACCCTATCCCTACTTAGCTCTGTCCCTACCACACGGTTGCCCTAGCAACGTCCGGACAGCGATCTATTCGTGCCTGCTTGTCCTCGAGGAAGGTACGTCCCACAGCAATTTCTTCCTCCTTTCCTGATCATTGTTACACTGCCCGCGAATTGTACAGTGCCCCGTTCTTATCCCTCTCCCTTGTTTCCAGATTGACTCTCCTCGCCCCGCCGACCACACTTGGATCGGACCACTCCTCCCACGGACCACGCGGCATTGGGAGTCTCCCCTCCCTGGAAGTGCACCACTCTGGCACTATGTCCAGTGGGGTGAGTAGGCAATTCTTTCCCTTTAATACTTTCTGTGATAGCTCACCACCACACCCTTCCTTTAATTGGTACTCACCCTTGTTCCCCAGATCCATAATCCCCGGAGCCTTCACCGACTCCTTAACGATTAAATTACCGGATGTCCATTCTGGCACCCGTAATTCTCCCAACAAAGTGGAGTCACACCACCAGATCGGCTTGACGCTAACGGCTGACCAGTCACCACTCTCGGTGAGTTCCACACCGCCGACCCCACCACCCGCTAACCCCTACCCAACCCACCCACCTTCCCCCCCCATCCCGGACTTCCCTCTCTGAACCCTACCTTTCTCCCCCTACAGCACTGCCATCAACCCTTGTAGTCCTGAAGATGATCCTAATTCTTATGGATCGAAACGCCGTCGACTCATCAGCAAGATCCTAGGCGCCCCTCGCACAGTGGTTCTCCCAAAAAGACAAATGGAAAATAACTCTTCTAAATCATATGGAAACCACTCTGTTTTTATTCACTGTATATAATTATGCACTAACACTTTGCGCCGCCCACGCTGATCACTCTGTCACTTGTGTCGCCGTAGTGCTATTCACTTTTTTACTCGTGCACCTTGTACAACTTTGGGTTGTTATCCTTGAATTGCAAATTGCAGTGCTGATATTAACTGTAATTGTACTTGTCAACTCCATTGAAAAATGTTTAGTAAAATGATGCCTTGAGTACCCTTTACAATCATATAGAGCCTCCTTGTTCCTCCTTGGATAATGTTGTTTTCATATCCTTATTAACTGTCTTCAAATCTTGCCAAGTTGGGATAATGTTTTATTTACATGTTAAAAGGAGGCGGGAGTGTATCTGCAGCGCCACTAGCTCTCATCGTCCTTGATGCCCATGCGATATAGACTCACTGGTGTTCTATAAAATCTATGTAAATATTTAAAGTGAATTTATCGAAGCTTGTAGTTCGGGGAGAGCTCTGTAAGCTGCCGACAACAGAATTCCCACTGGGCTTCAGTCAATGCAATAGGAAGTTGGCTGTTCCTTTTATGCAGGAACTTAGGTGTCACCAACGGGGCAGTGTGTTGCATGTTTGTGTACATTCGCGTAATGAGTTTTCGGGGAGCTGGGGATCTCAACAGGCTCTCCAATGCGTGCACTGCGAAGGGGCCAATGGGAACCCTTCCCAAAGGGCCCAGCAAGCTGCTCATAGTTTATGATATAGGAAGAGCTCGGCAAATGACACTGCTTGCCCCTCAATCGCCTCTGGGAGGGGTTTACACGTATCTCCCCGATATAGATCAGCGAATGTGTGGAGTGCCATCTTTCGTTCCAGCGTTTTACTGACCCCATCCTAGATGCAAGGCAGCATTGGATTCTGTGCTAGGGGGATGGAGGGGCATACAGCACTGGAATGTCCGCTCGCTTGCGCATCTCGTCCCAAGACCAACGCAGGGTCCCAGCGGGATCTATATCTCCACGTGTGCGACGTACTTGTTAATAAATCACTACCTTAAGTGGGATAGGAGCCATGGCATCAGTGTCGACTGTGACACATGGCTGGAAGGGCGTCGAGTGGACCCAATAATATCCTGTGCGCCCAGACCTCCCTGCTTTAACGGAAGTGTCAGCAAATCCCAGGATGTTCTGGCCTGTCCGCCTGTCCACACCAGAGAAATCATCTGCGACTTCAGGTTATTAAAGAATTGCTGCGTGAGGGGGATCAGTATATTAACTAATGAATATAAAAACTTCTGCAACACGACCATTTTGGCTAGTGCTATCTTCGCGGCCAGAGAGAGTGGTAACCTAGACCACATCTTAACCTACTCCTCTAACCACGTAATGGCCCTCCCATAATTTAGATTCCACACCTCCTGCGTGGGCCGCCTTATCCACACCCCCAAGTACTTAACCACCTCCGCCTCCCATCTCAGAGGAAACTCAGATGTCATCGGGGCGTGCCATCTCTCAATGGAAATATCACCGATTTGGCCTAGTTTATGAAAATGCCAGCCAAACCTCCGAATCGAATAAACTCCCTCAAAATGGGGTCTAGATTCTCCTCTGTGTTGACAAGGTAAAGAGTCACATTGTCTGCATAGAGGGAAATGAGTAAGCTCCGGGAACTGAACCCTATGCCTCGGGCAGTGTGATGTCGCCTGATCCTGGCAGCCAATGGCTCCATCGCAATTGCGAAGAGCAAAGGAGAAAGAGGGCACCCCTGCCTTGTACCACGCAAAATTGGAAAGGGTTCTAAGAGTAAACCATTTACCCTGAGCTGAGCACTGGGTAAGGTGTATAATAGCCTGATACGGTTGATGAAGAGTGGGCTAAACCCCATGCGACCTAGAATTGCAAATAAAAATGGCCATTCGAGCGAGTCGAATGCCTTGGTGGCATCTAAAAATACAACCGCGGCTCTTACGTCTGGGTGCAAATAATGCAGCACCGAAAATATAGTTCGTAAATTGTAAGAAGTTGACCTCCCGGGGATGAAGCCCGATTGGTCAGGGAGTGCAACAATGGGGAGCAGGGGCTGCAATCTGTTTGCAATGAGCTTCGCTAGGATCTTAACGTCTAATTCAGGCTTCCCAGGCTTTAAAAGGCGATGATGATCGCTTCCCTCATGGACTGAGGTAACACCCCCTCTTCCAGAGCTTCCTCATATATCGCCAGCAGTCGAGGGGCCAGCTCCTCCACGTATGTCTTATAAAAGGACTTGATCAGGCCATCCGGCCCAGGGGCCTTAAGTAACGGTAACTTTTTTATAACCTGGGCTACATCTTCTACAGTAAATGGAAGATCCATATACTCTCTATGGTTATGGTTAAACCAGACCAATGCCAGTGAGTCAAGGAACTCTTGTAGTCCCTTGGGACACGCCTCTTGTGTAGTAGTGTATAATTGGGAATAGAAAGACGAGAACATGTCCAGAACTTCTGCCTGGCCTCTGACAACGGCTCCTTGCTGGGTTTGTATTTCATGGATAAATGCCATGAACTGAGGGGGTCGGATCATACCAACTAATGTGCGGCCCCGCCTGTCCACTTTCCCATACCGCTGCGCCTCAGCATATTTTTCCAAGAATTTAACTTTGCGTTGGCCTCTTCGGCGAAGTCCAACAAGTTGGATTTTAGGAGAACCATGGTTTGGGGCTCATTAGTGGAATAGAAGCATTCCTCAAGTTCCCTTATTTGAGTTTCCAGTGAAGCAATCGTGCAACAAATAGCCTTTAACACTCCCGCCTGCCGGGCAATACACTGTCCCCTGATGACTACCTTGAATACCTCCCAAAGTGAGGCCTCAGTATCTACCGAGCCTACATTATGACTAAAATAATCAGTGATATCTGTCCGGATTTCCTCCTTTAAGGCTTTATCAAGCAGTGCGTTCGGCGGGAGGTGCCAGGAGAAAGTATGGGGGATCGATCCCGGGAGTGATAATTTCTATAAGCAGGGAGTGTGGTCTGACAGGGTGCGTGGCAGATATGTAATGTCAATGGTCCAGGCAGCTATATCATGGGTGACTAACCAAAAGTCCAGTCGGGACCTAGCACTGTGATGATCTGAAATGCATGTGCCCTCTTAACCAAGGGTTGTCTCCTACGCCATATGTCTATTAATTCCCCATCTGATACTATAGCATTTAAAATGGCACTGGCAGCCGGGTGTAGAGGGCGAGTCACTCCCTTTCTGTCCATATCATCATCCAGATTTGCATTAAAATCCCCTCCCCACATTATTGTTCCACAACCTGTTGCTCTGATCTTCGTCCCGATATCCTGAAAAAATATGGGGGAGTCTACATTTGGGCCATATACTACCACAATGACCAGTGAAACCCCTCCCAGCATACCATACTGAAGGATATATCTCCCCTCCGGATCCCCATGTACCTCACCTTCACGCCAACACCTACCTGAAATGAATGAATGAATGAATGAAATGAAATGAAAGGCATTTTTATACCGCGCAAAACTTAGCCCCAAGGGGCATCAAGGCGCAATACAAACAAACATAAAAGTCCAAACTACCAAGTAACTAGAACAAAATGCCACTGGAAAAACATAACCTAATATGCTTGAGAGAAAAACCAGGTCTTTAGAAGTTTTTTAAATATTACCAAGGAAGATTGACTGGTGAGTTCCCCATCTTACCTTTGCAAACCTAGGGGCCACAAGCCTATTCTTCGAAGATGAACGAAGAGCTCTGGTGAGGGTGTAGGCACACAGAAGCGATCTAATACTTTCAGATCCTGAGCCATGGATGGCACCATGGGCCAGACAAAGAATTCTAAAAGAAATCCTAGATGGAATCGGAAGCCAGTGAAGATCTCTTCTGGCCATTGTTGCAGACACTCTCCTAGGAAGGCTTAAAACCAACCTGGCAGCCGCATTTTGCACCATTTGGAGGCGATGGATAGACCCTTTATTGATGCCAGCATAGAGGGCATTACAATAATCCAGCCTCGATAGTACTAAACCAGCTGTTGCTTGTTTCCGGGCTGCCAGGGACAGGTAGGGGGCAATTTTCTTTAGAATTCTAATGATGCCATAACAAGTTGACACTGTCCTATTTACCTGACGGTCGAAAGAAAGGGCCAGATCAATTTGTATGCCAAGATTTTTGGCAATAGCAGTAGGGGTAGGACAGTCTCCCAAGGACGAAGGCCACCAGTCCTTAGACCAGAGATCTTGGCTCCCTCCGAAAACCATGACCTCGGTTTTTTCGCCGTTAAGTTTTAAAAAATTACGCGCCATCCATTGCGAGACTGCCTCCATACAGGCTCTGAACTTGGATGCAATCTCGCAGGCTGGCTGGGTGATAGATACCAAGATCTGTGTGTCATCGGCATACGATAGCACATCCAGGCCAAAAGATCTTACCACTTTTGCAAGTGGGGTAACATAGATGTTAAATAGTAGAGGGCTCAACGAGGAGCCCTGAGGGACCCCACATTGCACCTTTTGAGGGTCGGAAAGGAAGTTGCCCATTTTAACTCTCTGCTCCCTATGATGGAGAAAGGAGGAGAGTAAACTAAGGGCAGAGCCTCCTAATCCGATGTCCTTGAGCCTGGAGATCAATATTGACGGGGACAAGGTGTCAAATGCTGCTGTGAGATCTAATAACACAAGCAGCGAAGGGTGTCCCCTGTCAACCTCAGATCGAATTTTATTAGTCACAACAGTGAGAGCAGACTAAGTGCTGTGGGCTGATCGAAAGCCGTGATGGGAGCTATCAAGTATGTTGGAGTTTTCGATGAAAGCAGACAGATTTTGGTTTATATAAGATTCCAAGATCTTGGCTGGGGCCGGGAGCAAGGAGATGGGACGATAATTCTTCAAGATTACTGGGTCTAGGCAGGGTTTTTTAAGCAGAGGCCTGACAATGGCAGTCTTCCAAGGAGAGGGAAAAATACCCTCTCGGATCGCCAGGTTCATAACTTCCAGTAAAGGGGGAAGCACAGACCTTCTGCAAGTTTTCAGAATTTTTAGTGGACAGGGGTCAAGAGGCGAGCAGGCCTTGGTAGAATCAAGTAAAAGATTAAGATCTTCCAGAGACAGCAGGGGAAAACATGTAAACGACGATTTAAACAAAGCATCAGTCTTATCATTTATAACAGGGGTAGAAAAGGAAAAACCTACTGCCTTAGCATTTAGTTCTTGATTTCTAATTTCAAGCGCACTGTAAATGTCAGCAATCTTATCGTGAAAGAAGCTCGCTAAATTATTGCAGAGTTCCTGAGTTTCGATGGTAGGATCGGCCGGTCTAGGTGCCGAAAGAGAGTTGAAAATGTTAAAAAGGTCTCTAGGAGATTTTAAAGGAGTCGTTAGGTTAGTAAAATAATGCCTCTTTTCTTCTATTATCGCCTTCTTGTAGTCTCTAAGAAGAGATTTATGCAGGGCTTTTCCCCGTAAGTCAGGGTGGGCAGTCCAGGACCTTTCTTGTTTCCGACATTTCTGACGCATAGTTTTTAGGCGGTCTGAAAACCAAGGTTGAGAGGGGCTCTTTCGGGCTGAATAATATCGTTTAGTCGGGGCAAGAGAATCTATAGCACTAACCAGGGCATTAGAGAGGTCAGAAGCAGCCCTATTAGGATCCTCCAGAGAAGGGCATCTAAGATCATTCATAAAAGGTGAAAGAGTTTTATCATTTATTGCTTTATAGTTCCTTCTAATGGACCAAACACTACTCTTCGGTTTATTACCTAGGTTAGAATTTGCTTTAAAATGAAAGGGAACTGCCAAATGGTCAGACCAAGAGAGGGGAATAGGGATGCCAGTCATAAGTCTAGCATCATTTGAAAAAATACCATCCAGCGTATGGGAGGCTAGATGTGTGGGACCATTAACCAATTGGTCAAGTCCACACGCAGCTAGACCATCTACAGGTGCTAGTGTATCCTTAGAATCTGTGGCCTCTAAGTGAAAATTAAAATCGCCCAGAATAGTAAAGTGGGGCCTGTCAACATATGGCTCAATAAGTTTAAGAATTTCATAAGGGAAAGTCGTTTTAGGGCCTGGGGGTCTATAGCAGAGGATGCCAGAGAAAGAATCAGAAGGAAGAAAATTAATAGAAAAATACAGTGCCTCAAACGTATCTGAGGCCAAAGAAAGAGGCTTGGTACAGCAAGTAACGATGTCCCTAAACAGAATTCCCAACCCACCACCCCTGCGCCCTGTCCTATCAAATCTGGACAGGGAATGTAATGTAAATGTAAATGTAAATTGATACTTGTATAGCGCACTACTCACCCGCAAGGGTCTCAAGGCGCTTGTACGAATACCGCTGTGGAACCCATCCTGGCTTTCCCTGTGAGGTGTCCACTCCTGGGCACCCCCAAGGTGGAGGCCAGGCATCCTTAGCGTTGTGGGGGCCGTTGTGGAGATTAAGCAAGCTATTGCCCAGAGTTGCAGAGTGGGACTCAATGATTGGAATAGGCACCGAGGCGAGAATTATCAGGTCTGTGGAATTTTTTAGCCCAAGACCCGCCGAGGCGGGGAATTGAACCCTGGTCCCGGGCTAGACCTCTGCATCAGGGTCTGCCGCTCTAACCATTGAGCCACACTTCCCCTCGGGAACTGTCTCAACAAGATCTGGACCAGCGGTTTCAGAGCCCCAGGTTTCAGTGATAAAAACCCAAGGTGGTTTATTTTGGGAAACAAAGTCATTAAATGCAACATTGTTTCGTACCAAGGATCAAGCATTCAACAGCAGGCCTGCCTCGATAAAGAAATTAAGAGCGGGCAATTGATTTTCAACTCTAACAGGATTTTTATGACGGGGTGGCGAGGGCGCCTAGAGCCTAGGGTCCCCGTACAGCAATGAATATTAACCAGATCATCTGGACATAGGCTAAAATGGCACGGTTTTGGCACAGGTCTAAGAGCCAGAAGAATAGAGTGAGAGTGCAACTCACAATTTCAATGGAGGTGAAAGCGAGGTCCAGCCCGTCTGGCCCCTGGCGCGTCCTCAGCGCGGACGGGCGCAGACGGGCTTAACTTTGGCGCAACTTCGGCGCACATTCGCTGGGCGCGTCCGCTGGGCGCGGAGAAATTTGCCCCTCTTAAATATGGCCGCTTCCCGAGCCTGGCGTCCCACCTGACCAGGATTCAACCAGTGAGCTCGGGGAGCAGCTGTTCGCCTACGCGCCCTCCACACAAACGAGAACACCCGTGGTGGACCGGGGCACACAGCAAATAAATTGGCAGATGGCTAGGTAAGAAGCCTAATGTGCATAGAGTGCAAGAACACAATCTTTTAAAATACGGCGAAAAATTGTTAAACAAAGATTCTAAAATTAAACACAATCATGAGCAATCATAAAGCACAATTAGCATTACACATGCAGTCCCAAGCGCATATTAATCATGCACTGGGAGTAAGGACCATGATACCTGATCAGTACAGCTACCCTATTGGCGTAGTTAGAATAAATCGTGGAGTACACATTGCCCCATCTGTTATGCCGTAGCCTTTGCGATGGTGTTACATTTAAATGCGACTCCTGCAATAAACACATGTCTATATTATATCTGGATAAATAAGCATGGACGAGTCTAGATTTGCTGCTGTCATTCAGCCCTCGAATGTTCCACGTAATAATATTCAGAGGTTTAGCGTGCTTATGTGTATAGTATCTGGACTTGGGCGATGCGGACAGTGGAGGTGTGACAGCTTCCAACCACAGATTATGCCTTCTGACCAACAAGATATAATGCTACTGGCAACAAACAATAAACCAATCCCAACCCTCCTCCCACTCCAACCCCCCAATCAGGTTGTAGAATACCCACCCATAGCAAACACAGTCTCAAAAAACCACAAAGCGGTACAGGAAACCTTCCTATGGAAGCGAAGCGGCACCGACAAACTCCCCTGTTCTCAAAGGGTGGCCAGGAGTACTGAAGAGAGTGTTGTATTCCTATATCAAAAGAGATTAAATCCTGCAAACCAACGACATATTGCGGAAGCCCGCAACCCACAGCAACAGAGTATTCAGCATCCCCCCATTCCGGTATCACAGCATTACAGTCATCCAGTCCAATAATCTATACAATACCCATTTCAGTCGTTGTCACTGAGTTGGCCAGTTTGAGACATCCTGGCTCCCCTGAGTTCTTTGCTTATCTTCCCTCCGATATGTTTGGCAGAATTTAGTGCAAACTTCACATCAGTGAAGAAGTGGGCTGTCCCGTCATATGAAACCTTCAGTTTGGTGGGGTATAACAAGGAGTAAAGAATCTGTGCCTGTAAAAGGATATGCTTGGCAGGGAGAAATTCTCGACGTACCGCCTGTACAGCTGGGGTGAAGTCTGGGTAGAAAGAAATGTTGTTACCTTTGTGTAATATCTGACCCTTCTCTCTAGCCAGCCGCAAAATAAGATCCCAGTCTTGAGTTATTTATTTATTTATTTATTTTTGCGATTTGTAGAGCGCACAAATACCCGGGGGTGTCTCGGCGCTACGGACTGCAGTGGGTGGATCCTGATATAGAGCTTATTGATTGAACAACCAGGTTTTTAACATTATTCTAAATGTGAGAAGAGATTGACAGGATCTGATCTCTAGCGGGACCGTGTTCCAGAGTTTAGCCGTGGTGACCACGAACCTTCTATCACCCCAGGAGGCTGTTTTAGTGCGTGGCACCATTAGCTGAAGGGCAGTGGATGAGCGGAGTGTCCTATTGGGTCTGTGAGTTTTTAGGTGTTTGACTTTTGTCCATTGTTGCGAGATGCTTTAAAGGCAATGCAAAGTGTCTTGAACTTTATCCGTTTTTTTACTGACAACCAATGGTAGTTCTTGACAACATGAGAGATGGGTTTAAACTTTGGTGTTCCTGATAGAATTCTAGCTGCTGCGTTCTGAACTGTTTGCAGATTTTGGATTACCCGCTTTTGGGCGTTTGCAAACAGTCCATTGCAGTAATCTATGGAAGACATAACCAAGGTGCTGACTAAAGTTTTTCCAGCGTTCAGAGGGAGAAATGGCAGAAGTTTTCTAATCATGCGCAGTTTGTGGAATGAGGCAGATGCCACTGAATTGGCATGGGAGACAAAGTTACGTTTATCGTCAAATGTGACACCCAGATTCCTGACCTTGGTTACTGGAGTAGGTGGGGGGACCATGGAGGTGGGCCACCAGGTTTGTGACCAGCAAGGATGTAGTTTACCAAAGATCATGACCTCTGTTTTTTCCGCGTTTAGTTTGAGGCAGTTGCTGACCATCCAGCTACTGATGGTGAGCATGCCCTTCTGAAAATTAGCTACAACCCTTTCTCCATTGTTGTTTACTGCCAACACCAGTTGAGTGTCATCGGCGTAAGGCGTAAGGCCCATCCCATGAGCCTTGATGACTTTGGCTAGGTCCGACACATAGATATTAAAAAGAGTCGGACTCAGGGATGAGCCTTGAGGGACCCCACATGGTAGGGCTAATTGGGCAGAGTGGAAATTGCCTAGATTAACCGACTGAGTGCGGTTGGTGAGAAAGGATTGCAACAGTTCTCTGGCCTTGTGTTGTATCCCCATTTTAGTGACACAGTCAATCAAAATGGTATGATCGACTATGTCAAAGGCCGCTGAGAGGTCCAGCAGGATGAGTATTGCTGTTCCTCCTTGGTCCAGGATAATCCTAATATCATCTGATGCCTTGAATAAGGCGGTCTCTGTTCCATGGCCTTTGCGGAATCCGAATTGAGTGCCGTCTAAGAGATGGTAGTCTTCTATATACTTAGAAAGTTGAATATTCATAAGTTTTTCTACAACTTTGGCTGGAAAGGGCAGACTGGCTATTGGCCTGTAATTTTTGGTGTCGGCTGGGTCCAGGTTGGGTTTTTTTAAAAGTGGTTTTAGGATAGTCTTTTTCCAGTTGGTGGGATAGGTACCAAAAGCGAACATTACATTAAAAATGTTGGCTAAAGCAGCTGCCACTTGCTCAGCAACTGGCGTAAGTGCGTCCGGTGGGCAGGGGTCCTTAGCCAATCCTTACTTTATGGAGGACATTGTGATAAGAATTTCTTCAGAAGTGGTGTTATCAAATTGCTTCAGACAGTGATCTGGGCAACTGTTGTTCAGAAATTGGTCGGCCAACTTGGTGTGTGACGCAAATTCAGCATAGATATCGTTCACTTTATTGAAGAAGTAGTCTGTCAAGGAATTACACAGTGACTGGGAAGGGGTTATGGGAACGGTGGGTGTGTGACCTGATAGTTTAGACACTACTTGGTAGAGCTTTTTATTAGAATTTTTTGCTAGTTCAATTTGAGTAACATAGTATTTGCTTTTTTCCTGTGCAATCAAACGTTTATATTTGGCAAGCTCGTCTTTATAGAGGAGTTTTTCTTCACTAGTGTAGGATTTGCGCCATTGCCTTTCTCGATTTCTACAGACTTTCTTTTGTTCCCTAAGGGATTCCATGAACCAAGGGGCTGACAGGGAAGTTCGATTTTTAGAGATGGTCTTGCTTGGGGTCAGCAAATTAAAGGCGTTCTGCAGCCAGTCGGTATAGTTAGCCACGGCCGTATTAGAGTCTGACGAGGCATCTGGTCGGGTAGTGGACAGCCGGGATTTGAGGAGAAGGCTACCTATCTTTATCCATGCTTTAACTGAATCTGGCTTGTTGGGGCAGATATGGGGGGAGGCTTGCTGTCAGTGGAAATGCTGAAAATATTTGCGTGGTGGTCGATCCATACTTGGGGAAGTATTTTTTTAACAGAGAGATTTTGATGGTTTGTAAAAAGGCCATCCAGCGTGTGTCTCACTATATGGGTGGCTTTAGAAACACGCTGTGATAAGCCTGCTGCTTCTAAGTCAGCAAATAAAGATAGAGTGTCCTTATCTAAGTGATTTTCTAAATGAAAGTTAAAGTCGCCTAGAATGGAAAAGGTATCTTCGGCTACTGTGGATTCCAGAAGGTTACCTAGACCGGACAGAAACTCTGTTCTGGATCCTGGGGGGCGGTATAGCAAGACCCCTTTAAATGTTTGGGATGGTGTGAGCAGGATCGAAAAATGCAGTGCTTCACAAATGGGAGAGGGGATAGGGTCTATTTTAGTTGTTAGATTGCAGCGAAAAATTCATGCCAGCCCGCCTCCTTTTTTATGCGGTCTATCTTGCTTAAAGGCAGAGTATCCCTCGGGCGTGGCCGCTACGAGGTCTGGTCCAGATGCAGGGTCTGTACAGGTTTCTGTTATAAAAAGGACATCGATTTTGTGATAAGTAAGTAGCTCTGCTATCTCCTCCTTGTGTTTGCCTAAGGAGCGAGCATTATTAAGGGCCACTGTAATATTTTCATTTTATTTTTTGTGCTGTAGAGTGGTAGCCTCAGGGGTTGAAAGGATGGATGGTCTGAATGTGCAGTTTAAACAAGGTTTAACAGGCGTATCAGCCGGTGTCTCTAAAATTAAGTGTGAGCAGGCGTTATTGACAGGTAGTCTTAATTTAAGAAGTTCTATGCCTGAGTAATGAATTTTTACAGATTTCTGGGACACAAGACCAGGGGGGAGGCCCTGGGCCCGGTCCAGGCACGGACAGGCACAGATGGACTTGCCTTTGGCGCCGCCGGTGTGCCCGCTGCGCACGTTCACTGCGCGTGCCGGTATGGTTCATCCTAAATACTGGTGGGAGCGCCAAACTAGAGCGCTAACCACCCGGAAGTAGAGTATTGCCACTCCAGGGGGCCCTCCGAGCAAATGGCACAAGCCACGTCGGACCGGGCCGAGGAGTCTGTCGGCGCTAAGATCGTGCACAAGTAAGTTTAAAAAACATAAAGTGGTACAAACTGTGAGGCCACAATGAGGAATGAGTGCTTTTAAAAATACGACCACACTTACAGCTGACAGCAACCCTGCTGTGTCCGCCGCGCGTGCGTTAAAGGATCATTCAATAATTTGATAATTCAATAGCTTCGCCAGGATGGGTCTAGGCGTCACCCCGGAGGCCTCGGTCCCAGTGACCTGTGTGTCTCTCCACCATGAAAACAGAGGACAAGTGGGGATCAAAAAGTTTGCGCAATAGATCCGTTACCAAGGTCTCCATTTTGGATATGGCAGTTGTTTCCGGGACACCAGTAATGCGTAGGTTGTTTCTATGCAACCGCGCCTCCAAATCATCATTCTTAGCCCGGATAATTCCAAGTAGCTTGTCCATATGTAGTAGCTGTTCTATAGTTTCAACTTGGAATTCGTGGAATTCGGTGTGTCGGTTCTCCAGAGCATCAAATCGGGTTTCATGCACGGTCACCTGGGTCTTGATTGAGTCCAGCTGCGCAGTCAGGGTATCCAAGTTCAAGTCTATATAGCGCAGACTAGAGCGCATCTCTAACATGAGGGTTCGTAGGTCTTCACCCTGATCCTCCGCATATGTGTCTTGTTGGCCATCTGCCTATGCGTCTGTTTCTGATTCAGCATGACTCGTGGCACGTTTGTGTTCAAAAGTGAGTTTTGGTTGCTTAGCATCTTGCTTACCCATGTTTCAAAGGTAGGGGGAGGTGGATATCACGAGAGTGGTCAACGTACACCTGACACGTTCCGTCAGCAGCAAACTCCAGCAAGAGCGAAGCCAGGTGTGTCTTTACCGGTCTCCTCCCACAGTGCCTCACAGGATATCAAACGTCTCGAGACACACACCAAGTCGTTGTAGCCTATCAGTGGCTGTGCGGGTAATCCATACCTCAACAGGGGGCCATTATGGAATCGCACCACAGAAGTAGCCTGCCGTCAGAGGGCCACTCCACATCAGTCAGTGCCACAAAGACAGAACAGCGCAACTGGCCTTATAGAAGTTAACCGGGCACCATCCACCAAGGGCCACCAGGAGTTCAGATAGGATGCTGAGCGCTGGTACTCGTAGCCTGCTATATGGTAGCCAGGTGATCACCCACCACCATCCGTAGCCTGAGGCTCTCCAATTCACTCTATGCCAGACAAGCGCGCAGGTCTGCTCATGCACAGAGCTCTCTCACAAACCTCCACTGCTGCACACAGCCCAGCTTCTCCTGGATAGCGAATTCTCCCTGCAGGTATCCCTCCTTAGTTAGACCCGGTCTGGTCTGTGAGTGACAGCCAGTCTGTCCTGAGCGTTACACCTCTGCAAGCGCTCTCCTCTCCATATCAAGCAACCACGCTTGAGCCACTATTACTCCTGGTGTGGGCTCTGTGATACTAGTGAGCCTGGGCCTACTTGCATTCCCCCGTCTTTGGCCCCCTCCTCCGCTGCAGATTGCAGCCGCAGTTCAGCACGGCTCCAAAATGGCGGCACAGTGTTCCGGGGCCGTCGGCCTACTGCTCTACACACACACATCAGTAGTTGATTGCAGCTGCAGTTAAATTGTACACAGCTCTTTAATCCACCTCAGGCCTTGCAAATACTTCGCGATCCCGGGTCTCCACCGGCAGATGAATCTTCTTGCCTATCCTAGTCCCCAGCGCTCGGCCACCCAGCAGCCGCGGGCTCGATTTTCAGGCTGCCCGCCCACTGCTCCAGCTAGCGTCCGGATCGTTTTGAGCAGCCTACGGTCGTGCAAACTTCCACTCAGTTCAGCCACAGCGTATTCTCGGGCCGCAGGAATGACAGCATCGGGGTCCACAAGTGTTTCGCCAGTCGTGGGTTATAGTAGCCTTCTCAACAGCTCTCCATATATTCAGATTAATTAAGGATTAGGTCCCTGCCGGTGGAGCTAACTCACGGAGCGGCCATTCTGCTGTGCGGCAGACCCCCCCCCAAATTCTGCCTCTTTTAAGTTCTGCAGAACTGGTACTGGATGCCCACAAAATAGCATAGAGCTGGTAACCTCCCTCATGCCAACTGCTGGAGATGTCCCAACTCCCGATGTGACTAAGCACATATCATCTGCTAATGCCCCTCAGTACAGGCTTTTTGGGAGTACGTGGGAAGGACCCTGGGTACCACCATGCTACCACCATGCCAATTCATCTACCGCTTACCCCCCTGAAGGTTTACTACATGACTGGACCTATCCAGACCGCAACAGCGTGTCTTCCATACAGCTTTGGCCACAGCCAAACTCTGTATATCGCGGCAATGGAGGGCTGTGTCCCTCCATTGGCGCAATGGAGGGGCTGTGACCCCCCCAACACAAGAGTCCTGGCTGACAGCTATGATTCAAAAGGCCTCACACGAGAGGATCATATATAATCTACTAGTCCAATCAAAGGCTTTTCTAGAACTATGGACACCCTTTCTGTGGAGAAGTGTGGCTCACTGGTTAGAGGAGGCAGACCTGGAAGCAGAGGTCAGCCCGGGACCAGGGTTCAATTCCCGGCTCGGCGTGGTCTTGAGTCCTAAAATGTCCATGGACTCAACAATTCTCGCTCCGGTGCCTACTCGATTCACAGGTTCACACTCTGCGACTCTGGGCAATAGCTTGCTTAATCTCCACAACGGCCCCTCGCGGCGGGATGCCTGGCTTTCACCTTGCGGATACCCTGCCGGGGTTATCTCACAGGGGAATACCAGGACGGGTTCCCTAAGCAAGCACTTAGAAACCGCTTGGTGATTTGCGCTATATAAATTCCTTTACATTTACATTTACTTTCTGCGCATGGAGGCACCAGACATAGATGGAGATGTGCCTGCTGCAAATTCTGGTGATTGATTGCATGGCCTGCCACAGCGTCTCGAGATGCCGTCATATGTCCCTCACTCTCATTTTTACTCTTTGATGCATTCTTTCCTCACTTCTCTTCCCTTTCTTCCTCCCCCACTTGTGATGGCTACACATTCTATTAACTCCTCCTGCTCAGCCAAGTTTTGGCACTCGCCACTTCCTCTTCAACACTACTACTGTTCTCACTGTCACTGTTTTTACTATTATTATTATCATTCCTAACACTGTCATATTCACTATCATTATTATTACTTCCATTGCTGGGTGCTGTCCCCTGTTTCCTTTATCCATTTTCTCTATCCCTCCTCCCCCTCTCCCTTAGCTCTTCCCCCCATTCCCCCCCTCTGGCACACACACTCACACCCACACCCACTCACACCCGCACAATCACTACCGAGCTGCTGCATGACCACGGGGCTCGACTGACATACTTCAAGGAAGGAACTTACACCTTGTCCTGGTTCCTTCGCCAGGTTCAGCTGATGCTTTACCCTCCACCCCCCATGCTCTTCCTGCACTACCCTTATGGTTCAGCCCCCAGGAGCAAACGTGGCCTTAACAAGGCACCGAATATTCTCCTACAAAAACTCTGGGGGATCAAGAGAGGCCGGAATGCAAGCTGAGGCAGGGAGGTTCTTCCCATGCAGCCCATACAGTCCAGCAGGGGATGAGACACGAAGGTGAAAAGGTGCAGGCACGTAGATAAACCCTCCCCACCCTTCCTTTCCCCCGTATAGTGGATGATTGTTCTTCGTTGGATTAATGTATCAAGAGTCGGTGGGGACACATCTCAAGTTTGTATTGTTTATGTATATGTTGTCCAGAACGATGTATGTATAATCCTATGTTATTCTCTATGTTAAATTGTACGATCATACAAAAAATAATAAAGAAATAAAACAACATTTGTTTCACATTGCAGAGTTCAGTTTCGTCAAGTTGAGTGTTGTTAAGCTAAGTGATGTACAGTACAGTGGAGAAGAGTGGTGTATAGTGTAGTGTTGTAGAGTGTAGTGTCTTAGAGTGCAGTAGCATAGAGTCGAGTAGAGTGGTGTAGCCTAGCATACAGCGGAGTAAAGTGTCATTGAGTGGAGTGGCGTGTCATGGAGTAGAGTGGCATGGAGTGGGATAGAGTAGAGTTGAGTACACTGTCATAAATTGGAGTGGCATGTCATACAATAGAGTGGAGTGGTGTGTCGTTGAGTGTTGTAGAGTGCTGTACAGTGGAGCACAGGGGCATAGAGTGGAGTTGAGTGTCGTAGAATGGAGTGGTGTTGAGTGGAGTGTTGTACAGTGGTGTAGAGTGGAGTAAAGTGTTGTGCAGTAGAGTAGAGTGGAGTGCAGTCAAGGGGAGTTGCATTGATTACAGTGAAATAATGTGTCCTAGAGTGGAGTACTATGTTTTAGAGTAGAGTGGCATGGAGTAGAGTAGAGTGAACTGGCACAGCATACAGTGGAGTACAGTGTAATAGAGTGGATTAGCGTGTTGTGCAGTGGAATGGACTGGCATGCCACAGAGTGTTGCAAGCTGTTGTACAGTAGAATAGAGTGGAGCGCCATAGAGTGGATTAAAGTACTGTACAGTGTAGTGGTGCAGAGTAGAGTACAGTGTGGTAGAGTGGAGTGGCATAAAGTGTCCTAGAGTTGAGTGTCCTAGAAAAGCGCATAGTGCAGTGGTGTAGAGTGGACCAGTGGAGTAGTGTGTCGTAAAGTAGAGTGCTCTAAAGTAGGGTAGAGTAGTATAGAGTGAGTTGTGTAGAGTGGAATAGAGTGGAGTTCAGTGCCATACAGTGGCAGAGCGTAAAGTAAATGGTGTACACTTGCATAGACTAAAGTACACTGTTGTACAGTGGAGTGGTATAGAGAGCAGTAATGTGTGCTAAAGTGGAGGGGTGTAGTGTAGTGGAAGATTGGGTTGGAGAAGAGTGTTGTAGAGGGAAGTAAAGTGGAGTGACATTGAGTGTAGTTGGGTAGAATGGAGTGGCGTACACTGGAATAGCGTAGAGTGGAGTTGTGTTAAATAGAGTGGCGTGGAGTGGAGTGGTATACAGTGGAATGGCATACATTCGAATAGCATACAGTGGTGTGTGTAGAGTGGAGTGGCATACAGTTGAATAGTGTAAAGTGGAGTGGCATAGACTGGAGTAGCGTACAGTAGAGTTGTGTGGTGTAGAGTAGAGTGGCGCCGAGTGGGGTGGCGTGCAGTCGCATAACGTATAGTAGAGTTTTGTAGACTTGAGTTGAGTACAGTGGAATAGCGTGTCATAGAGGAGACCCAAAAGGCGTAGAGTGGAGTGGCATGTCCTACAATAGTGTAGATTGGCGTACAGTGGAGTTGCATAGACTGGAATGGCATAGAATCAAGGAGCATGTTGTAACATAGAGAGGAGTGTGGTAGAGTGGAATAGCGTAGAATGGATTGGCTTACAGTGGAGTGGCATAGAGTGTAGTGTAATGGAGTGTAGTACAGTGGTATACCATAGAGTGGAGTGGCGTAGAGTGGAGTGGTACAGAGTGCCATGGCATACAGTGGAATAGTGTAGAGTAGAATAGGGTACAATGGAATAGCGTAGAGTAGAATGTGGCATAGAGTGCAGTATGCTTGCATAGACTTGAAGGCAGTGGAGTGGCATGGAGTGGAGTATTGTGTGCAAAGGTGGAAAGGAGTAATGGTAGGGTGGAGTGGAGCATTGTAGACGGAAGTAGAGTGGAGTGGCATTGAAAAGAGTTGGACAGAGTAAAGTGATGAGCCCTGGAATAGTGTAGAGTGGAGTAGTATACAGTTGAGTGGCATAGAGTGGAGTGACATACAGTTGAATAGCATATAGTGGAGAGGCTTAGAGTGGAGTGATGTACAGTGGAGTGACGTAGAGTGAAATCGCATACAGTCGAATAGCATTTAGTGGAGTGGCCTAGGCTGGAGTGGCAATCAGTGGAATACAGTACAGTGGAGTGATGTAGAGTTGAGTTGTGTACAGTCGATTAGCTCATAGTGAAGTTATGAAGACTGGAGTAAAGTATTGCGGAGTAGCGTGTCATAGAGGAGAGTCAAGTGGCATAGAGTGGAGTGGCATGTCCTACAATACAGTAGAGTGCTGTGCAGTGGAGTGACATAGAATGGAGTGGAGTAGAATTAAGTAGCATGTTGAAAAGTAGAGTGGTGTGCTATAGAGTGGAATAGCAGAGAATGGAGTGGCTTAGAGTGGCATCGAGTGGCATACAGTCATATTGTGTAGGGTGGCAGGTGATACAGTGAAGTGGTGTAGGGTGGACTGGTATAGTGTGGAACAGTGTAGAGTCGAATGGGGTACATTGGAATAACGTAGAGTGGAGTGGCATAGAGTGGAGTGGCATGGAATGGAATGGTGTAGAGTGGAGTAGCATAGAGTGGAGTAGCATACAGTGGAATAGCATACAGTAGAGTGATGTACAGTGGGGTGTGTTCAGTGGAGTGGCGCACAGTGGAGTGGTGTACAGTGCAGTGGTATAGAATGGAATTGGATAAAGTGGAGTTGCATGGCGTAGAGTGGAGTGGTGTGTCATAGAGTGCAGTGGTGTGTCATAGACTGGAGTGTCTTCAGTGGTGTACAGTGGGGTAAAGAGTCATGCAGTCGAGTGGAGTGCTGTAGAATGGAGTGGTGCAGTGTTGAGTGGATTGATGTGTCTGAGAGTGGAGTGGCATGTCATATTGTAGAGTGGCGTGGAGTGCATTAGTGTGGAGTGGTTTAACGTAGAGTCCAGTAAATTATCATAAATTTGATATGATATTATTGTATAGTGGAGTGGAGTTGCATAGAGTGAAAAAAAGTGGCACCTCGAAGAGTATCACAGAGTGGCATAGACTGGAGTGGCGTAGAGTCAAGTAGCATGTCACAGATTAGAGTGGAGTGCTGTAGAGTGGAATACTATACAGTGGAGTGGGGTAAAGTGGAAAGACATACAGTGGAAAACCGTAGAGTGAAGCGGCGTAGAGTCAAGTGGTGTAGATTGGAGTGGTATAGTGTGGAATATTGTAGAATGGAGTGGTGTAGTGTAGAATAGCATGGAGGGAAGTGGTGTAGAGTAAAGTGCCGTACAGTGGAATAACGCAGATTGGAGTGGCATTGAAGTGTAATAGTTTGCAGTGGAGTGGTATACAGTGGAATACCTTATAGTAGAGTAGCATAGAGTAAAGTGCTGTACATTGGAATACCGCAGAGTGGAGTGGCGTGGAGTGGCACAGAGTGGAGTGGTGTACTGTAAAATAGCATATAGTGCAGTGGCATAGACTTACATGATGTACAGTGGAGTACCTTTCCATAGAATAGACTGGAGGGGCGTAGAATGGAGTGGAGTGTCGTAGAAAGGAGTGGAGAGGCGTAGAGTGGAGAGGCGTGGAGTGGAGTGGTGTAGACTGGAGTGGCATAGAGTGGAATACAGTAGAGTGGAGTAGGATAGAGTGGAGTGACGTAGAGTGGAATAGCGTAAAAAGGAGTAGCGTACAATGGAGGAGATTAGAGTGGAGTGGCATACAGTGGATTAGTACACAGGGGAGCAGCGTAGAGAATAGCATAGAGTGAAGTGGCATAGAATGGAACGGTAAAGAGTGTAATACCGTACAGTGGAGTGATGTAGAGTGGAGTGGGGTACAGTGGAATACTGTACAGTGCAGTGGTGTAGACTAGAGTGTCATACTGTGGAATACCTTAGATTGGAGTAGCATAGAGTGGAGTAGCGTTCTCTAGATGATGTGGCCCAGCTGGCTAAGCTGCTGACTTGAGAGTTGGGGATCCGTGTTCGAGTCGTGGTATTGATGCAACATCATGTGATTCACGTCAAACCACTGAATCTCCCTGTGCACATGGACAGTGCCTGGATACCCTTACAGGTGATAAGCTGCACTATATAAAACTAGAAAAAATGTACTATAAATTACTGTTCAATAGTATATAGTGTAGTTGCATTGACTGGAATGATGTACACTGGAGTAGCTTGTCGTAGAGTAGGGTGGAGGGGTGTAGAGTGGAGTGGCATGTCGTGGAGTAGAGTGGAGTGCCGTACAGTGGAGTGGCATTGACTGAAGTGGTGTAGAGTCAAGTAGCATGTTTTAAAGTAGAGTGGAATGGCATAGAATGGAGTGGTAAAGAGTGGAGTGCCATAGAGTTGAGTGGCGTACAATGCAATAGCATATAGTGGTGTGGAGTACAGTGGAGAGTCATAATGTGTAGTGGAATACAGTGGAATAGCGCAGACTGGAGTGGCATAGAGCGGAGTTGCATACAATGGAATAGTGTTGAGTAGAGTGGCTTAGAGTGGAGTGGCATAGAATGGAATAGCATTATGTGGAGTGATGTACAGTGAAATAGCATAGAATGGAGTGGTGTACAATGGATTGGAGTAGAGAGGGGTGGCATAGAATGAAATAGAGTACACTGGAAGGGCATAGCGTGGAGTGGTATAGAGTAGAGAGGCATAGAATAGAATAGCGTAGAGTAGACTTGCATTGAGTGGCGTGGAGGAGAGTGAAGTAGCATAGAGTGAAGTGGTGTACAGTGAAATTGCATATAGTAGAGTGATGGGGAAACTCTGCTGAAACGGACCCTGCTTGGAGGCATCCTTACCTTGCTTGTTGGTGTTGTTGGTGAAACCCACAGCTTGCCGGACCCGCTGTGCGGGTCCCGCTGCGTGTGCAGCCTCCGTGGGGCTTTGGGAGGCGGCCAGCTCATCTTCATATCCCTGGTGTACCGGCAGGGCTGCGAGCGCTCTAGCAGGGACTCCATTGCCCAGGAGTCCCTGCGTGTTCCACCTGTGGACGCTCTCCCTGCCGGCCACGCCCCCTGATCCTGGACTTGCTTAAAGCTGCACCCTCCGCGTTCAACTGCGGGAAACTCTGCTGAAACGGACCCTGCTTGGAGGCATCCTTACCTTGCTTGTTGGTGTTGTTGGTGAAACCCACAGCTTGCCGGACCCGCTGCGCGGGTCCCGCTGCGTGTGCAGCCTCCGTGGGGCTTTGGGAGGCGGCCAGCTCATCTTCATATCCCTGGTGTACCGGCAGGGCTGCGAGCGCTCTAGCAGGGACTCCATTGCCCAGGAGTCCCTGCGTGTTCCACCTGTGGACGCTCTCCCTGCCGGCCACGCCCCTTGATCCTGGACTTGCTTAAACTGCACCCTCCGCGTTCAACTGCGGGAAACTCTGCTGAAACGGACCCTGCTTGGAGGCATCCTTACCTTGCTTGTTGGTGTTGTTGGTGAAACCCACAGCTTGCCGGACCCGCTGCGCGGGTCCCGCTGCGTGTGCAGCCTCCGTGGGGCTTTGGGAGGCGGCCAGCTCATCTTCATATCCCTGGTGTACCGGCAGGGCTGCGAGCGCTCTAGCAGGGACTCCATTGCCCAGGAGTCCCTGCGTGTTCCACCTGTGGACGCTCTCCCTGCCGGCCACGCCCCCTGATCCTGGACTTGCTTAAAGCTGTACCCTCCGCGTTCAACTGCGGGAAACTCTGCTGAAACGGACCCTGCTTGGAGGCATCCTTACCTTGCTTGTTGGTGTTGTTGGTGAAACCCACAGCTTGCCGGACCCGCTGCGCGGGTCCCGCTGCGTGTGCAGCCTCCGTGGGGCTTTGGGAGGCGGCCAGCTCATCTTCATATCCCTGGTGTACCGGCAGGGCTGCGAGCGCTCTAGCAGGGACTCCATTGCCCAGGAGTCCCTGCGTGTTCCACCTGTGGACGCTCTCCCTGCCGGCCACGCCCCCTGATCCTGGACTTGCTTAAAGCTGTACCCTCCGCGTTCAACTGCGGGAAACTCTGCTGAAACGGACCCTGCTTGGAGGCATCCTTACCTTGCTTGTTGGTGTTGTTGGTGAAACCCACAGCTTGCCGGACCCGCTGCGCGGGTCCCGCTGCGTGTGCAGCCTCCGTGGGGCTTTGGGAGGCGGCCAGCTCATCTTCATATCCCTGGTGTACCGGCAGGGCTGCGAGCGCTCTAGCAGGGACTCCATTGCCCAGGAGTCCCTGCGTGTTCCACCTGTGGACGCTCTCCCTGCCGGCCACGCCCCCTGATCCTGGACTTGCTTAAAGCTGTACCCTCCGCGTTCAACTGCGGGAAACTCTGCTGAAACGGACCCTGCTTGGAGGCATCCTTACCTTGCTTGTTGGTGTTGTTGGTGAAACCCACAGCTTGCCGGACCCGCTGCGCGGGTCCCGCTGCGTGTGCAGCCTCCGTGGGGCTTTGGGAGGCGGCCAGCTCATCTTCATATCCCTGGTGTACCGGCAGGGCTGCGAGCGCTCTAGCAGGGACTCCATTGCCCAGGAGTCCCTGCGTGTTCCACCTGTAGACGCTCTCCCTGCCGGCCACGCCCCCTGATCCTGGACTTGCTTAAAGCTGCACCCTCCGCGTTCAACTGCGGGAAACTCTGCTGAAACGGACCCTGCTTGGAGGCATCCTTACCTTGCTTGTTGGTGTTGTTGGTGAAACCCACAGCTTGCCGGACCCGCTGCGCGGGTCCCGCTGCGTGTGCAGCCTCCGTGGGGCTTTGGGAGGCGGCCAGCTCATCTTCATATCCCTGGTGTACCGGCAGGGCTGCGAGCGCTCTAGCAGGGACTCCATTGCCCAGGAGTCCCTGCGTGTTCCACCTGTGGACGCTCTCCCTGCCGGCCACGCCCCCTGATCCTGGACTTGCTTAAAGCTGCACCCTCCGCGTTCAACTGCGGGAAACTCTGCTGAAACGGACCCTGCTTGGAGGCATCCTTACCTTGCTTGTTGGTGTTGTTGGTGAAACCCACAGCTTGCCGGACCCGCTGCGCGGGTCCCGCTGCGTGTGCAGCCTCCGTGGGGCTTTGGGAGGCGGCCAGCTCATCTTCATATCCCTGGTGTACCGGCAGGGCTGCGAGCGCTCTAGCAGGGACTCCATTGCCCAGGAGTCCCTGCGTGTTCCACCTGTGGACGCTCTCCCTGCCGGCCACGCCCCTTGTCATTTTCTGCTTATATAAGAGGGTGGAGCTACCACTGCGCGGTAGCGCACGGGAGCGACCGGGGCGAAGACCGGGCAAAGAGCGGGCCGTTTGAGGCCGTTCGAGGTCTAAGAGGTCTGGTCTGGTCTCCTTCTCTTCCGCCCAAGCCCTGCCAATATCCAAACCTGTATTGTCCTATCCCACTGTTTGCGTTGGTTGTCTACATCTTTACATATGTGCACACGAGCTAGCCGCAGCAGGGCTGCCAAGGGGGGGTTGGTTCACAATGGTCCCATGGATGATTTTATCACACGCACAAATATTGCCATAGACCAAGAGATTACTAAACTTCAAACTCGAGTTTCCCTTGACTTGGCGGCTGCTAGGAAATTGTCGCTAGAGTTTGCTAACTCCAAGAAATCTTCTTTAGGGCACATAGCATCAGCCATTACTCCGCAGCGTCTGAACAATCAACACTGTGTAACAACGCTGGCAGATGTTCATGACACTCCAGTTTTGCCTATCTCCCTACCACCCCTGTGTTCTCCATCTTTGTCAGTAAGCCCGTCCCCACCTGTGGTCAGCCCTCACCATCAACTTACCCCCATTCCTCATTCTCCAGATATTTCCGATGTGTCCACCTGTTACGGCACATTCTATAGAATTAAGGACAATCTGCACAAAAGGAAGCGTGCACCAAGGTCGGCCTTCTCACGTGAGAAGGCCAAAATTGTTGGGGCACACCTACTCAATGTTGCAAACATTCCGGTGAATGGCGGTATAGGAGGGCATGCCACCCCGTTACAGGCTTCCCAGTGTACTGGTACAGATGGCACAGCACCCGTTGCCACTAAAGGTAACACACCCAATGAGAAAGCAGAACTCTACTTAAAGGACCAGGAGGGGAGGGAAGGAGAATTTATACGAGTAGTTTGGGAGACCCTAAAAAGACTCCTCTCTCCCCTGGATTTAAGACTCTCTCGAATTGAGAACCATCTATTAGAGATGGATAAAAGTATTATAGCCTTGGCTACTCTTGGCTTACGAGGTCTTGAAAACCAAGGCTTGATAGAGAATAATACAGCTCCACAGATTCTAATCCCTTCCCCTACAGCCCCGCAGAGTTCAACGTCTCACCCCACTGTGCCAAGCCTTATTCAGCCTATCCCTAAACCTCGTACCAAGGGAGTCGCTATCAAAAACCCTGCACCCCTGTCTGGGGCTAATAACCCAAAGGCACCCACCTCTCAAACCCATACTCGTACCGATATGGCTGTTCCTAGGAGGCAGAATACTACTAGTTCCTCCCATCGTCCTACTCAGGGCTTACAGAACAATACTACCTCCCGTCCCACCTTGGGCTCTTATAACAAGAGCAATTTTCGAGGGGGGTATATTGATCTCCCTCCAGAAGCCAATGACTACGTGGTGGTATTGCCGGGTGTGCCGGAGGCAGCGAACGGCCACCATGAAAATCATTGGTCCTTAAAGAACAAGGTCATGCATTGGCTCAATACGCACAGACCGATTTCTAATGGCCGGACAAGTAGAGTCAAAATGGTACGTAGAGTTTCCTGGGTGGGTTCCTCACGGAAATCTATACCTGGCGATTGTATAGTTGTGACGTTTGAAGACTCATATATGGCTAATTATATATGTTCATGGGTTGCTGAGGATGAGGGTTTATTCATTACCCCGAGGCCATTGTCTTTTTTCTACCCACCTCGAGATGTACACTCTTATGGGGGCAATTGGTCTATGGTTCACCATCAGCCCAGAAGGGGTTACTATACTAAAGAGCACAATCCAACTAGATCCTGGTTCGGGATATCAACCTCGAATAGGTACAACTGTCTCGAGGATGTGGATTGACTGCCCAAGCCCCCTGATCTAGCATTACCTTCTACGACTCCCGCACCCCAGGTGGAAGTTGGCTTTCCTCCCTTGTTGACTACCCTTGCTGGGACTAGCCCTGCCCCCCTTACCCATCTTAGGGCACAGGCCCTGTCAGTACAGGGTGCGCTGCATTCGCTTAATACCTATAGTGCCAATGCAATTGTGTGCGAGACAGTCGCTGGTTCGACGTCCCATACAATTCCTCTCCAGCTCTCCCCGCCTGTCGGCCCTAACAGTGATCCCCCTGCCCTTGCCCCTTCGACCTGCCAGAGTCCCATAGATAATTCTCTGTTGAAGATCTTAAGTTGGAATGTGGCAGGGCTCGCACGAAATATCAATAAGCCAGATTGGAACTCCTTTGTTGACCCTTATGGGATCTGTCTTCTTCAAGAAACTTGGTGCCTGGAGCCCCTCCACAGGGTAGGCTTCACGACCTACTCTGTGCCAGCATCCAAACCACAGGGCAGCAAAGGCCGCCCTTCGGGTGGCCTTCTTATTTGGGTCAGTATTGCACTGGGATTATCCATAAGGGACATAAACTCCCTATCTCCTGATCTCCTGAGACTTGCTATACAGTGTCCCGGGGGTAGGAAGTTTGAAGTGCTTAATCTGTATTTAAAGGGGGCCCGGGGGGGGAATTCATTGCTATCCTCAACTGGTGTAGAAGAGGAGCTCAGAGCCTGCAATATTGACTCCCTTGTTGTCCTGGCTGGAGACTTTAACTGTTGTTTTGAACCGTTAGCCAGCGAGGACATCCTGGACACCTGGGAAGATGACACTAAGAGAGGTATTCCTTTGCTTGCTCTGGATCCGATTAAAAAATGGACTCAGAATGTCATTGATCTCAACTCACTCTGTCTAGAATACGATCTCAGAGCCACCAATGGTCGATCAAAATCAGATTCTAGGGGAGCGCACACCTATAACAGGGTGGGTCACACCTCTAGAATTGATTATATATTGTTAAACCATAATCTATGGCAGCACTTTCGTGACATGGAAGTCCTACAAACATCCGATAGCGACCATAATCCCTTGGTCCTGACCCTCACCCTTCCGTGGGAAGATGGGAATCCAACTTCGTCTCGATCCATCTGGAAATCTTCCCATGAAGTTGTACCATCTAATTGCGGTAGGCGATTAAAATGGGCTAAAGTTGTTGCGGACGAGGGGAGAATGGCTCAAGCTGAGACCATAATGACAAACGTAAAGCACCACTTAGGTGCATCGGATCTCATTAACGATGTCCTTACGGCATTCACAGAGACTGTGTCAGCCCTGAGTAATTTCTTTATAGTCCCTCAGGGTAAGGTTAAGGCTTTTGGGAGAACGTCAACCAAGGGTAGAGACAAATGGTACTCCTCTGCTTGCCGTGCTGCTAAAAGTGAACTTATCCGGGCGGTTGATATTAAAGACCCAGATCAAATCAGACTTGCTAGGAAAAGTTACAAAAAAATTCAAGCTGTGGCAAGGGAAGCACATGAAACCAATTTTTGGAGAGACCTAATGGACGCTAGCTCCAAAAAGGATACGAAGGGTTTTTGGGATTTGCTCAGAGGTAGGGATAGGCCTGTCGATTCACAACTGACTTGTAACATCACAGGGGAGGCCTGGTTTGCACATTTTTCCAAGCTTTACTCCATTCCTCCAGGGGTACCAGGTCAGAACAGGGGTCCCAGGTATAGAGTGTCGGCCGGTAACACAGACAATGATCACATCTTTACAGCCAAGGAAGTTGAAGGAGCAATTAGGTGCCTAGTTGCCAACAAGGCCGCAGGTCCAGATGGTGTCCCGGGTGAATTGCTACGGGTCAACGCTGAGGTGTGGAGCACACTCATTGCCCTACTTCTGAATGAGGCCATGTCTGGTGGATGCCTCCCGGACTCCTGGATGGGTGCGGAAGTCGTCCCGATTTTTAAGAAGGGCTGTAGGGACGACCCTGCTAACTATCGACCTATTAGCCTGCTCGATTGTACCCAGAAGGTAGCAGGCAAAGTAGTCTTGGGAAGGATTTTGCAGTGGGCCGAAGAAAATCAGGTTCTGTCTGACTTCCAGGCCGGTTTTAGATCAGGAACTGGCACTATTGAACAGACATTCCGATTTTTAATGCTCTATTGGAAAGTGGTCGTACTGGGCAAAGGCAGTCTGTATCTCGCATTCATAGACCTGCGGACTGCCTTTGACCTAGTCCCACGTGACCAATTGTGGGATGTCTTAGAGGGTTTGGGTATCCCTCCGTATTTGCTGGCTTTGCTTATTAAGTTCCATGCAAGCAACTTTGCACAAATCAGATGGGGCGAACAGGGCCAAAAAACATCTCGTATCACTGTAGATAGGGGTGTCCGCCAGGGGTGCGTGCTAGCCCCCACTCTGTTTTCACTCTACCTAAACGGAGTGGTGGAGCATCTTCTTAAACAACCATCAGACGCACCCTCCCTGGCGGGCAGGAAGATACCAACTCTCCTATTTGCAGATGATACCCTGCTGATTTCGAAAACTCTGTTAGGCCTCCAAACGTTGCTTACTAGGTTCCAGGACTTTTGTGACTCTAGGGGTTTAGTCATTAATATAAACAAATCCAAATTCCTGGTCTTGAACCCCCCTAGGAAGTCAGTCTATCCTCCAACCTTAGACTCAGTCCCACTTGAAAGGGTAAGGGAATTCGACTACCTAGGCATCCGACTCTGCGACTCTATGAGTTGGAAGGCTCACCACCAAAAAATCATTCTGACTCATAGGAGGGTTACAGGGGCATTGCTAAAAGAACATCGTGCCTCACCCCTTAAACCCATTGGGGTGATATTAGATATTTATAGGGCTAAGGTGGTGAGTGTGGCGCTGTATGGGGCAGAACTGTGGGGTACGCAGAAATCTGATACCTTGACCCACCTTGAGAATAAATTTCATAAAGATCTAATGAGGCTACCCTACAGCACTCCCACTCTCCCACTTTTATTCGATGCAGGTACACGCCCCATATCCGAGCAAGCAAAGCTACGTCCTCTCTTATTGTGGGCTCGAATATGGAATGTACCAGAACTCTCAAGCTATGCAGAAGCCCTGCGTGATCTCCTCTCAACGCCAGGCTGGCACAAGGTCGGTTGGCTCACGGAAGTAAAGCGGCTCCTTTGTGAACTGGGCCTGGGAGACGCTTGGGCCAACAGAACATCTCCACCCAAACAGTTGTTAAAGAAAATATTTTGGGCTTGGGTGGCAAATGAGAGAGCGAGCAATTCCAAACTATGCAGATCTGCCGTTGAGTTTTTGCTAATTAAAGATCTCCCCTCTAGAGAACCTTACCTGGACTTGATTTCCAATCCGATGGATAGGTCATTGTATTTTAAATTTAGGGTGGGAGTTCTGCCTTTAGGGCAGTGGACAGCAAACTGGAAACCACCTTGGCAAACCATACCGTCCTGTCCTTTTTGTGTTGACAGGGTCGAGTCTATTGCCCATCTTATGTTTGAGTGCCCAGCGTATGTAGCACCTCGCCGGAGATGGCTGAAACCCCTTTGCATGAGTCTGGGCACTCGGTCACACTTGGAGGCCCTACAGATCCTAAGATCGGACGCTCGTCCTTTGTTTGCTTGCTGCCTGGCAAAATGTTTGGGCTGGGTATGGAGGATAAGATCTGTGAGGAAATCGCTCCTCCAGTAAGGTTATCCCCGCAGACTCAACTTGTTTTAACCACCCGATGCTTTGTTTCCCCTCCCTCATCATTTTACCAACGACTGTATATTATTGTTCTTTGTACAAAGTGTTAGGGGGTCGAATTGTTAAACTGTTTTATATTTTTATCTGTTTTGTACTGTAATGCTTTTATGAAATGACAAATATTTTGAAATAAAGCTATTCAAACATATAGTAGAGTGATGTAGACTGGAGTGGCGTACAGTGCAGTAGCATGGAGTGGCATAGAGTTGAGTCGCGTGTTATAGATTAGAGTGGAATAACATAGAGTGGAGTGGTGTAGAAAGGAGTGGCTTAGAGTGGAGTGCTGTAGAGTAACTGGAATTGGGTACAGGTGAGTGTCATATAGTGAAATAGAATATATGGGAGTGGCATAGAGTGTAGCAGTATACAATGGATTACCATGTAGTGGAGTGTGTAGAGTGGAGTGGGATTTCGTAGAGAGCAGAGTAAAGTGGCGCACTGTGTATTGACATAGAGTAGAGCAGCATGTCGTACAGTAGAGTGTAGTGCTGTAGAGTGGAATACTGCAGAGTAGAGTTGTGTAGAGTGAGTGACGTAGAGTGAAATAGCGCAGAGAGGAGTGGGGTAGAGAGTGGAGTGGCTCAGATGGAGTGGCATACAGTCGAATAGCGTATAGGGTAGTAGCATAGTAGCTAGCATATTGTAGAGTAGTGTGTCATAGAGTAGAGGGGAATGTGTAGAGTGGAATGGTGTATCGTAGAGTAGAATGCCATGGAGTGGTATAGACTGGAGTGGTGCAGAGTTGAGTAGCATGTCATCGAGTAGAGTGAAGTTCCACAGAGTGAAATAATGTAAAGTGGGGTGATGTAGAGTGGAATGGTGTGCAGTGGAATAGAGTAGAGGGGAGTGCCATAGAGTGGAGTGTTGTAGAGTGGAGTAGTGTCGAATGGAATAGAGTACAGTGGAGTGGCATCGAGTAGAGTGGTGTGGAGTGGAGTGGCATAGAGTGGAGTGCCATAGAGTGCAATAGCATATAGTGGAGTGGCATAGAGTGGAGTGGTGTAGAATGGAGTGGCAAAAATTGAACCACCACTGAGTGAAGTGCCTTGCAGTGGAATAGCATACAGTTTGAGTGGCAAAAAGTAGAGAGGCATACAGTGGAAAAGCATAGTGTGGTTTGGTGTAGAGTTGAGTGGAGTGGCATACAGGGGATAACAGTACAACAGAGTTCATAGAGTAGAGTAGCCTGGAGTGAAGTTTCATGTCGTAGAGTAGAGTGGAGTGGCATATAGTGGAGTGGCATATAGTGGAGTGGCGTAGAGTGGAGTGGCGTAGAGTGGAATAGCTTAGAGTGGGGTGGTGTAGAGTGGAGAAGCATAGAATGGGGTGGCATATACTGAAGTGAAGTAGAGTAGAGTGGCGTAGAGTGGAGTTGCAAACGGTGGAATAACATAGCGTGGAGTGGCATAGAGTGGAGTGGCGTAGAGTGGAATAACTTAGAGTGGGGTGGTGTAGAGTGGAGAAGCATAGAATGTGTGGTAGAGTGGAGTGGCATGTCATGTAGTAGAGTGGTGTATCGTAGGGTGGAGAGGTGTTGAGTGGTATAGAGTGGATTGACATGTCGTAGAATGAAATGGTGTGTGTTAGAGTGGGGTGACAACCTACTACTTATAATGCATTTCAGACGGATTTGGCCTTCCTCAGATACCGCTCCTCACAGGATTCTCTTTCCCCTCCGTTTTTAAGTTGTCCCACCTTGTTCTCATTGATGAAAAACTTGCTCCACCCCAACCAAGTGATCGTGCACCAACTGGCTGCTCGTTTTAACTACCAGTGCCAGAATCCTTCACTCCAGGCAAGTGCTACGTGGTGTTTCTTCTTTACAGTCCATATGGAATTTCAGCAATATGCGGGACAATCCACGGTATGGTCTGATGTTTGAGCCCTGAGTGGTGCAAAGTCTTAAAACTCCCTCGGGTCCCCTCAACGCTCCAGCCTGCAGGTTCGAGTATCCACCGGGCAGGGGTAGGGATTACAATGCATCCCATCCAATGTATATATATATATATATATATATATATATACACTGAAAAAACCATAGGTTATACACCATATATAGTTAGGAATTAGCATTTAAAAAACCTTATTTTACTCACACAAAACCAATGAAATTCCATATATAGTTAGTGGTACTAACTATATATCACGCACCCGCAATCCACTGCTGATCATGTCACATATGACATCATTCATGACATGGTCAGTGACATCACTGATGACATCACTGATGACATCTCAAATGACATCACTGATGACATCACTGATGACATCTCAAATGACATCACTGATGACATCACTGATGACAACATCCAGTGACTGTATTTTTCTGTAAAGTTAAAATATGTCTTACATATTTAAGAATGAGTGGATGTATAAGTGTCTGGATGAAGGATTTAGTAGGTGCATGACTGACTGTATGAGTGAGTGGTTAAATGTGTCTCACTGAGTGCATGGGTTAGTGACTAAACTGTCTTAATTTGTGCATCATTATGTCTGTTGTTCTGTAAACTGCTGCATGTGTTGATCATTAGCTATATGAGTAACTATATGGGTTATTGATTGGTTGCCCAAGCATTTGTATGGGAGACTGAGAGTGTGTGTGGGTGGCTGGGAGGTGTATGACTCTGTGCATAGATGTATGGGTTCAAAAGTGCATGTGGAAACAGCTGTATGGGCGGTTGACTGTGTGCATGACTGTATTGGTGAGTGAATACATATCTCAGTGCTACATGTCAAAGTAAGTACATATGTAAAATACAGTACATGTGAGAGTTGACATATATAAATAACTGTGCATAAGAGCCAGTGAATGTGTGAGTGGCTGTATGGATCATTGTGCTCTTGTATCCAGGATTGTATAAGTGAGTAAATATGTTTAGTATATGTTTGAATAAGTAAGGTGTGTATAACTGTATAGTTGTGAAAATGGAGCTGTGATTGATTCTTTGCATGACTGACTAGGTGTGTAAGTAACTCCATGGATGAGTGACAGTCTGTGAGTGTCTGTTTACACTGAGTGTATCTAAGGTTATATTAGAGTCTGAAGAGGTTCATCGTATTATCACATGAATGATGTCATCAGTGATGTGATCATTAATGTCAAATGAGATTTTATCAGTGATGTCATCAGTGATGTCATTTGAGATGTCATCAGTGATGTCATTTGAGATGTCATCAGTGATGTCATCAGTGATGTCACTGACCATGTCATGAATGATGTCATATGTGACATGATCAGCAGTGGATTGCGGGTGCGTGATATATAGTTAGTACCACTAACTATATATGGAATTTCATTGGTTTTGTGTGAGTAAAATAAGGTTTTTTAAATGCTAATTCCTAACTATATATGGTGTATAACCTATGGTTTTTTCAGTGAATTTTCAAGGTTTTGTAAATGCAAATTCCTAACTATATATGGTCTATAACCTATGTTTTTTCCAATGAATTTCATTGGTTTTTTAAAAGCTAATATCTATAGCTGTAAAATGTATTCTTCTTTAAATACAAAAATATATTTTATATGTTTATGAATAATTTTTTTTAAATATTTTTTTTGTTTCGCTCCCGGTCCGCGAACCGGGAAGCTTTCCGTTAGCTCAAATAGATGCCGCGACCCGGTCCGCGAACCGGTAAGAAATCAACATAGTGACGGTATCGCGTTGCCGCGAAATGCGTCTTGTGACGTATCGCGTTAGCGCACCCGGAAGTGCCCCGGGGCGCGGACCGAGGCGCGAAGCGCAGCGACCCGGAAGCGATCCGCGGCACGTCACGAAAGCGCGACGTATCGCGTTGGCGCGTAATGCGTCTTGTGACGTATCGCGTTAGCGCACCCGGAAGTGTCCCGGGGCGCGGACCGAGGCGCGAAGCGCAGCGAACCGGAAGCTAACCGGGGAGCGTTCCGCAGCGCGTAACATGAGCGTGAGAGGTCATGTGACTTGGTAATAAAACTTTTCATTGGTTCATTTCACTTTTGGTTTCATAATAATGGAAGGCTAGGTCAGGTGACCTAAAAATAACACTTTTCATTGGTTGAGAACTTTTGCTTTTCCCAAATGATGAAAACCCCTCCTTCTTTCCTCACTCTGACTTTCATCTTGGTGAGAGAAAGACCCTTTTACTTTATAGAGAAATGGCTTCCATTGTTGCTTCAGCTAGTGTTCCCCCACCACCACCCCCACCTCCTCAAGGGAAGAAAGGACCACCTGCTCAACCAATGTTTGAAGAAGAGGAAGATCAAGAAGAGGAGGAAGAGGAGGAAGAGCCTGAGTTTTTGCCAGAGGAGCCCAGGAGGTACAATAAAAAGAAAACTACATCTGGCAATTTTTTAAATTTCCAGCAGGGCAAAAAAAAGTCAATGCCAGATATGTGTTTTGCCGTATTTGCAACGATCGACTGTCAAGGGGCACTGACAAGAAATACAGCTTCGGCAATTATACGATGCACAGGCATATGAGTAGGTGGCACCCAAATAATTATAGTGCTGCCCAGCTTCGTGATGAACAGCAAAATCCCCTGGCAATGGTGAGAACATCTGCTGTCAAAGAAGTATCGGGACCAGAGGCGAGGGAGGTGATCCCGAACATTCAAATGGACATGGGGGAAGTAAAGCAAGTGTGCGTGTGGTGCAGCCAAACACTTTGCTACTGAGAAAGTAGCATTACTCTTATAATGAGAGCTATCAAAAATCATGTTTGCCCGAAACGCCCCAAAAAATAAATTCTTCTTTTTTTCGTTGCTCCTGTTGAGCCCTTCTCAATGAATCATTTTTGTTTCCCCCCTCCCCCCCAAAAAAACAAAAAAATTACAAAATGTTCAGAAAAAACAAAAAAAATATAAAAAATGTTCAGAAAAATAATTAAAAAAAATTAAAACAACAAAACCCCCAAAAAAAGTTCTTTTCAGAACTACCTCCCCATTATAAAAAAAATTGGTAGAATTTTTGAAACTCTGCCAATCTCTATTTCTTTTAGTTCGCTTCCAGTTCGCACTCCGGTACGCGAACCAGGAGCGAACCAAAAAATTTTTTTTAAAAAAAGAACAGTAAGTATAAGGGAAGGAAACAGACAGTTATGTTAAAAGAAAGACAGCTACAGGGAGTAACGAAAACATACTGTTACCCGCAATCCACTTCTGATCATGTCACATATTATATCATTCTTGACATGGTCAGTGACATCATCAGCAGTGGATTGCGAGTAACAGTATCTTTTGTTTACTTCCTATAGCTGTCTTTCTTGTAACATAAATGTCTGTTTCCTATCCTTATACTTACTGTTCTTGTTTTAAAATTTTTTTGAGATCATTCAGAAACAGTAACATTAATAGAGACAGAATGAGTGAATAATAATGAAGAAGTATGAGAAGAGAGGGACTGAGAAAAATACTGGAAGGAGTAGAATAATTAAGTAATAGAGAAAGGAATGAGAGAAGTAGCAAACGCAGGAAAGTAAGGATTAAAGAAATGAAGCAGTAGAACTAATAGATGTTAAATGTGATAGATTAAATGATTGATTCAGGATGACGATAAGGTGTGTCCTCTCCAAAATTTTGTTTAAGATGAGGCCTACTTAGGGTTGCATATCAAATTTATGCTTGTTGAAGAATACAGAGGAGATAATACATGTGAAGGCCTACCATTGAAGTAAAACATGTCCACTTCACTCTTGAACAACGGCCAGACCTCTTCTGTGTCCATAGACAGACCTAAAGTTCATCTGCACAATGTCATCCGTAAACTTAGAAAACACAAGTAATGTAATTGAAAAACGTGGAGTTTCTTTTGCTCATTTCAAAATCACATCACCTGTGTTGCCTTTGCTTAGGTATCTCATAGTGCAGATGTAGTTCAGCATATGAAACAGTACGCAGAAGTGCAGCAGTGTATGCATTAATACATGTGAAGGCCTACCAATGAAGTAAGTCATGTCCACTTATTACATCATTCATGACATAGTCAATGACATCATCAGCAGTGGATTGCGGGTTAAAAGAGTAGAAAACATTTACCTTATAATTCTTGTTAACTTTTTCAAATATTTTTTCATACTTTCAATCTGTAAAAGAGAGAAGAAACATTTCAAAAATATTAAAACATGTATTTAAAAATTTGAAAAGACAAGGGAAAAGGTTCAAGAAGAAACAGTTTTTCAAAAACTTTGAGATTTACAGAAGCCTCTGCTGCTATACGTCCCCTACACAATCCTAAAGATATATATTTTAAACAAACAGTATCTTGATGCTGATGAAGTGAGGCCTATTTTGGAACATGGTGCATCTTTTGCACTGCTGATGTCTCACAATAGTGATGCAATAGCAGCGCAAAAAAGATGTAAAGCCATCATAAAATTGTGTCTAACATTTTAAATGATTCTTTCAGGATACAAATAAGATGTGTCCTTTCAAGAGGTTTCTTTAAGGTGAGGCCTATTCAGTTTTAAAAAAAAAACAGTACCCAGAAGTGCAGCACTGTAAGCATTAACTTTGACACTTACAGAAGCCTCAGTTTCTCCATATCTACCTCACATTTCTAAATGTATATCATAAGTACAAAAAGTAGAACATTAATTATACATGTTAAATGGTTTATTTTTGCTGTTCTCAGAATGTATCAAATTTCACTAAAAACAGTGACTTGAAGGTATTCATCATGTAACAGCGGGGAAAAAAAAACACAATCAAAATGATTGTGTTTAAAAAACCCATACAACATCAGAAATCAAAATTCAGAACTCCTTAAAGTTAACTTACTTTCCATGACGTCCAAGGATGTCCTATGAACAGCTTACACTCTTTTGTGCTGTTATTACTTTCAGCCCGCCACTTTCTGAAAGAAAATCTCCATCGTTTTTAAAAACACGTTACATGCAATAAATGACTTCTTGCTCTCTACCACAATTTTCCACAAGGCCAAATCTGGTCAGAGCCATTTATAACTCTTGGATTTCTTGTAAGCCAATCCCGTCATTTGGCATTTCCGCAACTTTCAGAATTAAAATGTTGAAGATCATTTTCACAATCCTGGAATAGTAATATCTTCCCCTTCTTGCTCAGTCATGTTCTACATTTCCTATGACACTGATACTGCTTACTATGAAGCAGACTTACACTACCTCTATGACTACTACAATTATTTAATTCTCTACATCACTTTTAATCACAAAGCAATGTAAAACAGTAGACAGCATTGCAGACTTACATTCCCTCTACTCCATGTTTTGATTGGCTGCTTCAATTAGCTTATAAAAAGAAACAGTTTTTCTGAACTCATTGAAAGTGCACGTATTTCTCCATGACGTCCAGTCCTATGGTTAGAAGTTATGTCTCTGAACTACACTTATCCTCAAGGCCAAATTGTGTAGGAGCCATTAGAACTTCTTGAAATTCCACAGAGCACATCCCGAGATTATTTCCCTAAAATGTTGGTTTTAAAAACACCAGGTAAGAGTTTTTAAGGTCATACGGCAATTTTTTTTTGAAAATTAAAACAGAATCATTGCAGAATGACCAGCCATTTCTAGACTTTAAATAAGCTGTGTAATGTCCTGATGTTATTGAAGGGCCGTCATGATATATAATTGCTGCAGTTACAAAAGTCCTTCCTGATATTGACAACTGCGAAGCTACAAAATTTTTTATTAAAGTTGTCAATTTTGTTCCATCAGGCCTACATCGTTGGAACATTAAAATGACATACTGGCCATATGTTCGTATAAATAATGTGGACGTCATTTCAGATTTACATTGGCTACACTCCATGTTGTGATCAGCTGCTTTTACTAGCTTATTAAAGGAGACTGATTTACTGTCTGGCAAAGTTAAATATATAAATCTTTCTGAGTCTACACTAGTAGTACTTGATACCATACAGTTCTCGCAGTCATGCTGCCATTGATAAGAAAGCCCAAACAGCTGATCTACATCTACACCTTCAGCATGTAATACATCAAGCATATACATTAAAAACTCCTGACAATCTTGCTGAATATTTTGAGAGAATTGTGTTTGGCCTGAACATCTGTCTAACAGATTTCGAATTTCAGACACACTTTCTATGTTTCTTCTATCAGTGCTACATTTCTCTAACACAGAATTTAACAAACTGCAAAATCTTTGATCAGAATTGACCACAATCTCTTCTTTTACATTTTTTAGAGAAAACAAAACATTAACCACTACATTAGCATAGCAGTTGACACCAGCACTGTTTTCAAACTGAAAACCAACAACATCTTCAACAGAATCCTTTTTGTTTCTGCTTGTAATTTTAGGTTCATTGACTTTTTGTCTTTTTGCTACAACCTCCCCAGTATTGTTCTCATTTCTTCGTTTCCGGCCTACCACACGTTTCTCAAACAAAGGATACTGAGGCAAATGTGGCGCATACTCTCTTCTTAACCTATTGTATTCCTTAACACAATCTAGATCCGCACAAATGTTTGTGACATCACACTCAATCAAGTACAATCCCGATAAAGTTCTAACTCGTGACAATGCCACATATGCCATACCCTCCTTGAACACAGAACTGCCAATATTCACCAATGCACTGTCTACACTTAAACCTTGCGATTTATGGATTGTCACCGCATATGCCAAGCAAACAGGAAACTGCTTACGGCGAACATATAAGTCTTTTACAAGCAAAAATCTAGCAGAACAACGAGCAATTAGCTGTACTTCCTCAATGCCATCAAATTTAATTTTTAAAAATTAAATTCCATCTCTATTTCTGTATTTCACAAAATCAACAACATTACCCATTGATCCATTTACCAGACCTCTTTCAACATGTAAATTCCTTCTTAAAATTATACGGCAGTTCAAGCACACATTCAGAGTCTTTTCAAAACCTGCAGTTTTAGATATACTCTTCTCTAATGAATCCAATTTTGTTTTCAGATTCTCAGACAAAATAATTGTTGATCCCATATGCTCTACTCTATCAATAGCTTCCAGTTTCACAATCTCTTGCTTTTCTAAATGCAACATTTTGTTGTTAAATTTGGCACATTCTGCAAGAGTTGGCATCAAACATATTCCAGATTTCTTCTCAGTAATTTTCTGAAAAATATTCTCAGGCACAACATCTTGTTCTGGATATAAATTTGACAGTAATCGTGCATGTAAAGCTTCTTTCCCATGCTCGGTCACTTTTCCAATTCTAACATCTTGTAGAATAGTCTTGTAAACTTCATCCTTCGCCTGACGCATATTTTCATGCAGTTCAGCATAATTGAAGTTTAACCATATATTGACGTTGCCAATGCTGCCTAGGCACTTCCTGGTATCTTCATGCGTGAGCATTTTGAACACAGGTTGCCCTTTCACTGGTGTCAGCTGCAGAAGATCTCCGAAAACAATGATGTGTTTGCCACCAAATAACACATCATACTCTGTTTTGAGAACTTCTTGCATCCTCAAATGCACAAAGGCAAGCATGACATTGGAAACCATGCTTACTTCGTCAATGATAAGAAGTTTCATTTTCCTCAGGATTCTTGAAACTTCAAAACAAGCATCTCCAGATAGCTTGTGATATTGTAATTTGTTGTCATGCTCCACTGGCAGCATCAGTAAACGATGTAAAGTAATCCCTTTAATATTATGTGCTGCCAGTCCAGTTGGAGCAGTGAGAACACAAGACAGCGATGACTCTGTCCTTTCCTGCAAATAGCATGAAATTGCTTTAATGAGGAAACTTTTTCCAGTTCCCGCTTCTCCACTCACGTACAGTCGGACAGGCTTCAACGACGTACATGAGCACTCTTTCTTATCATGACTTAATCCATGATCAATTTGCATGGTAACTTCGTCATATATTTTCCTCTGCTCAACGTTGAGTTGTCTTTCCAACTCTTCTAAGTTAACCGCATCCTCTTGAGCATGTGCCATGGCTCTTTCCACTTCATTCATAGCAGTGGCAGCTTCATTTTCAATAACAGGTCCTCCTAGTGGATCCTGACTCAATGAAGCAGAACTCTGACTGTCCTGAGAACTGTCTCTGGCAATCTCGGCTGCAATCGTTGCTTCCTGCTCAATTTCCGCATTCAACATTTCTACATATTTGGGAAAAGCAGGACATTCTATGGTCTCCTTGGCGGCATTGAAAGAGTCTTCGTAACAGAGGAAATCTCCAAGCAGTTCCTCTTCTGCACGCCAAGGCTTGAAAAGTTGCAAAAGTGCTAAATAGAAAAACTCCTTTTTTTCAGGAGATTCGCCACTCAATTTTCGATGGTTTACCAAGTGGCATTTTCTTTGCTTGACCAGACATCCCTCACTTCCTATTACAGCATACACTCCTTTCTCAGTATCTTCTTTGATGTTCCTCTTGAATAAGTAATTTTGCAGAACCTCATACAGACAAACATTCTCGAGGTGACTGCTTCGATTTGGATAATATGTATCCAACATGTTTGTCTTCAAAATGTCGGTACTGTTTGGCTCCTTTTCCGCCAAATACTCAATTTCCCGCACAGGTTTGAGAACTCGATTACGCGTTGCTGCAAGACCAAGACTCGCCCAAACGATACTCCTGGACTTGGCATAGAGACTTGCTGAAGACAACCGGTCAGAACATTCGTACGCTCCGATTTCTCGATGCGACAACATCTTCAGACTGAAACTGTACAACTTCTTGCTGAGGCTCTTTTCATGGGAAATGTCCTCCCACATATCCTTCAATTCTGTCTTCTCTTTTTTGGTGATGTAAGACGTCACGTACCGAGCCACAGCCATACAGTTATCAGCCACAAACTGTATATCCATGTTAGCATTCCACATGGACAAAATCACCGGGTTGTAGTCGTTGATGTACTTGGACTCTTCGTTCCTCTTCAAATTGTAAGTGTTTTTAGGTGATTTCTTCATGACATTGTGTCGCAGCGAAGACATCAAACTGTTTACTCTTCCTTTAGAAATCACCGGTCGTGGAAAGCCGAAACGACATTTAGTGTAGAACTTGTCCTTGTTTCGGAATTTACGACGGCAGTACTTTCCACATCGATGGCTTTGGAAACGCAGAACTTTTTCTCTTAGGCTTTTCTTCTCCTTTGCGTTTGGAACAGCACACGTAGAATACTGTTGGATGAAACTCATCACTGAGTCTTCTGGATCCGTTCCAAATTTAGGTGCATCCTTGATCCACAGCAACATATGTATATGAGGAGCACCTCTTGCTTGGTACTCCTTTCTCCAGAAGAAATCCAACACCTCTCCAAGAGGTGGATTCTTCTTATTCATGATGAAAGACATCATAGCTTCAAATCTATGATTGAAGTACCTACATACATTGACTGGATCCAAAGAGCACAGTTCTCCGGGTGTCTTGAATTCGATGTTATCTACGTTAGCATTTGCCTCTCGTAGAAATTCAAGTAAGTCTTCCCAGCCATACTCGGCACAGCTCAGAGTGAGGAACCATGTGGGAGTACCTAAGTTCCTCAACATACATTTTAAATCACCATGACGACGGTACCAGTACTCATTAGTACCACGCTGACACGCCATGAGATTAATCAGGTGAGAATCCAAAATACTGTCTTGGACATTGACTTTATCCATAAAGTCACTTGCCGAGATGTTTTGCATGTGTATACCACTTTTCAAGATGTGGTTCACTGCATATGACAGTCCAGACAGATCGCTTTCAAACAGGAGATGAAACAAATAAGGAATGCATTGTCGAAACCTAGCATCTCCTGCATACAATCGCAAAGTCCGGTATTCAGAAGCAGGAATTTGATGAGGTCGCTCATCATATCTTCCTCCCTGACCTGTTGGAAAAAGCTGTGGGAAACACCGAGCTTCCAAACTTTCCTCCAAAACACTAATGGGACTCCCTTTGGCTTGTTTCATTTGAAACAACTCAATAGCATTCCCCATGACTTCCTTGGAATGCAAAGGATGAACACTATAATGTTCATATATTTCTTCACTAGTAGAGGGTTCTACTTTCTCAATTTGACCAGCACACAAATCGCTATCCTCTTCCTCACTTACTTCCTCTTCTGCAACATATACATTCTTATAGTATTTATTATTTTTTTTCAAATACAATGTTGCCTTTTTAACTTTCCTAACATCTACTAAATCTTGCCATATTTTCTTATTCTTTGTCGGAACCCCATTAACTAAGATAACCAGAGGTTCCTCTTCCACTTTTTCTACTCCAATTGTGTTAATGTTTTTCTTCAAATCTAGAGGCAAATAAACAACTCTTCCCTTTAATCCTCTCTGTAAATCTGATGGAGGCAATTTCCCTGTCTTTGGCTCCATTCTTACAATAGCCTGAAAGGGATGGATACTTTGAATCAAAATAGATTCATAAGTATTTAAATCCTTCAATTCAGAAGGAATCTCAACCAATTCCAGATTATTATGAACTGCTCTAGCAGGCATCTGGTTTTGATTTAATTTGCAACAACAATAACTACACACACGTTGATCCAATCCCAAATCAAAACAATTTTCTACCATCAAGTATGTTGCGAAATCCTTCCATTCACTATTATTTTCCCTTTCACTTTTTGCATATAAATCCACTAACTTAGTCTGATTCTTATAATAAGTGCGTCGACAACACACACAAGTGAAATTAGGCCTCTCACTTGATTTCACCTCAAACGTCGCAATTTCCCTCTGGAAATTATCTGTACTGGAAACCTGTACACTATCTTCCACATGACCCTCTTCTTCTTGCTCAATTTCAACATTCTCCTCTTTACTTCCAAAGTAACAAAACTCAATTTCTTCACATATATTCTTCACATCTATTTCAGAACCATGCAAAAGAGCAGCGCATAATTGTTTAAGCATAATTGCTGGACTCTTAGCATAATACAACATTCTAACTAATTTCCTCACTTTATTATGATGCACTGCTAGCATCCTGAAATGATGAAAAACACTCTGGCATACTCTCCTGGAAAGACAAGCCAGTGAATGACCATGCAAACCTGTCACTTCTCTTACTCTGCAAGGATCTAATTCTTGCAACAACCTTATTTTCTGCTTCAAACTTTTCTTATTAAATGACCGTACAAAATCACAAAGCAAATTGATGGAATCCTGTCGCACACTGCAAATACTACTACACTTCCAGGTGTACACAGGACCCTTAGCACGTCTTCCTAAAACCTCATTACCTAACACCTCTTCTGCCTCTGTTGTCACAAGTTTTTCTTTTTCAACTGGACACCATCTTTCACTTCATAAGCACGACCACTGGTGTCAACTGCATGCACCAAATCATTATCCTGGAAATAACTCTCCTCATTAAAAAATGCCTCACAGCTTGAACTATGCATCCATTCTCCAGAAAAAACTTCACAAAAATTACTACGATTAACTATTCTCTTCCATCTACTATTTCTTTTGAAATCATAAATTGCCTTGTTTAGCTTCCTAATTCTATTGATTATCAAAATAAATAACTTACGTTTAATTTCAAATGCCTGATCAATAACTTTCTCAACTTTTTTTTTTCTCTTATAAAAAACCAGTTTCTGTTGACCTTTCTTAATATTTTTTAACAAATTGCCAATTATCCTGTTGCGGAACATTCGTTTACGAATCTCCCTAAACTGTTGTTTCCTTCTACTATCATGCACAGAGTTATCTCTTGCTCTAGCAGTAACATTTTTCATTGGCCTTTCCTTTCCATTTGAATTCCTTCTCGTTTTATGGACTGAAACATTTTCTGTAGTAATATTTTTTTTACTACACATATTTCTTATGAAATATTTTGTGCTCTTACCCGGTGCTTTCTTCGTGACTTGACAAATCTTTTTGTTAGAGGACTGCTGCTTATTTTCTTTCACCTGCTGTCTTTGACGTTTTGCAGCCTTTCTCTGTCTTTCTATTGTTGGCATGGTGAAATCTTGAAATGATCTGCAGTTGAATCTGTGGTAAAATATAATAAAAAATGTTATTAACCATTATTACCAAACAGTAAAACAATAACAGTGATCAAAAACTTAACACACTACTTGACATTTTAAATAGAAGATTTTTTAGTCCTTGCAAATTTACAATACAGAAATACCAGAAAAGAAATGACATTTATATTTATGTTACCTATGCTATTTTATATGTGAATCTGATCTAATTTTATGAGCATATTTTAATATTTTATTGAAGACACTACACATAACCTGCTTTTGAAGGTGTCTTTATTTTTAAATTAAACGGTTTACCTTTTTACTTTTTATTAATTATAAATTTTAAAAATAAATGTTTATATTTCCATAGGCTCAAGCAGGTCAGCTTCCCATCCTATGTCATATAATTCGGACAAATCTGCATCCTCATCACGCTCTTCTTCATCCTCAGGATTTAAATCATCCAAGGGATCAACATCCACTGATGTTTCAATTACAAGTTCAATGATGAGGTCAAAATCAACTGATTGCAGATTGTCGCTCATGTTGAGGTTGTCTTTATCTTTAAAGAAAGATAACAACAATGAGATGTTGCAGAGTAAGAGACAAATCTCAGAGATTATAATAGTAAAATTGTTTAACAAGAGTAACATTTTGCAGCTATTATTTAGCCATGTCCAGCGATGCTGAGCAGGTGAAGCCTATGTCTAATTTTTCACTGAACAGGACTCATCTCTTCTTAACCTTGGATAAGCCTCACCGACTCTGTGTCCCCTGCACATACTTAAATGTAAAGGGGCAGATTTATGTTAAATGGCACATCCCCAGGCATGCACCAGTTAACGTGCACCACTGCTCTGCCACCCATGGTCTGCCGCATTTACAATCAGATAGGAGAAACCTGCGTCAAAACCCTGCGCCTGCTTGAAGCAGGCATAGGTCTTGACGCAACATTGTGGAGATGGTGCACCCCTGAGCGTTGCTGGAGCTGCATCGCACTTGCGATACAACTCCAGCAATGCGCCACCTTAACGGCACAGATGCGTCACGCATCTGTGCCATTTTTGCCCCATGCTGCGCTGCATTGTAAATGCAGCACACCATGGGTGGCGGAACAGCGGCGCAGGATGACTGGCACATCCCTGGTGATGCGCCAGTCATCATAAATCTATCCCTAAGCTTCTTATCTTGTTAGAGATGAACTGCCATATGTATCATCAAAATATTTTGCATTTCCTAAATAGCGAATTTTAAGGAATAAATAGCGATTCTTTACCATTCCTAATTTGCGATGAGCAAATTGCTAATTGCAAGTTACCCATTCATTTCCATGGGCTAGGAGGCTCATAGGAATGAAGGTTTAATTTGCGATTAGCAATTTGCTCATCACAAATTAGGAATTTTTCCAAGGGTGCAGGGGTGTCTCAAGAACACCCTGCTGCACCCCTGAAAAAGAAATTTGGGGGCATATGGCACACATACATGCCCTAAGGGCATGTGTTGGCGTCATATGGGACCTTTTGTTTTTTTAAAAAAAAGCTTTTTGAAAAGAATTCCCAAATTACCACCAATTTACCACAATAGTTTCCAAATCCTTAATGTCATTTTTTACATATTTTTTGTTTGATACATTGCATTTAAGTAGTCACAAAATTTGCAAATCCTTCAGTGCAATTGCAAAATAAGGAATAGCAAATTTTGCTACTCCTTATTTTGCATCAAACTTGTTTGATACATACCATTTGTCTAATTAACATTCGCAAAGGCCGAAATTCGTAGAATTTTGATCTTTGCGAATGCTAATTAGCTTGATACATATGGCCCCAAGTGAGGCCTGTCTTGCGACATGGTGCATCTTTTGCATCACTGCTGTATCGGTTTCATGTGGTACGTTTTTTTTACACCATGACATATCTGCCTAAATGCATCAATTTGTAATGTTGTCGCCTCATAGCAAATCTTTTGCACCGCCGCTGCATCATAAAAGTGACGCACAGTGGCACAAAAGAGGCATACACCTATCATAAATCTGTCCCTAGCATTTTAAATGATTAATCCAGGATGACGATAAGGTGTGGCCTATCCAAAGGTTTGTTTAAGTTGAGGCCTACTCAGGATTGCAGATTAAAGTTACGCTTGATGAAGAATACAGAGGAGATAATACATGTAAAGGCCTACCAATGAAGTAAGTAATGTCCACTTTATTGCGCCAGTCATCATAAATGTATCCCTAAGCTTCTTATCTTGTTACAGATGAACCACCATATGTACCATCAAACTATTTTGCATTTCCTAAATAGCAAATTTTAAGGAATAAATAGCAATTCTTTACCATTCCTAATTTGCAATGAGCAAATTGCTAATTGCAAATTAGCACCGCCGCTGCATCATAAAAGTGACGCACAGTGGCACAAAAGAGGCATACACCTATCATAAATCTGTCCCTAGCATTTTAAATGATTAATCCAGGATGACAATAAGGTGTGGCCTATCCAAAGGTATGTTTAAGTTGAGGCCTACTCAGGATTGCAGATTAAAATTACACTTGATGAAGAATACAGAGGAGATAATACATGTAAAGGCCTACCAATGAAGTAAGTAATGTCCACTTTATTGCGCCAGTCATCATAAATGTATCCCTAAGCTTCTTATCTTGTTACAGATGAACCACCATATGTACCATCAAACTATTTTGCATTTCCTAAATAGCAAATTTTAAGGAATAAATAGCAATTCTTTACCATTCCTAATTTGCAATGAGCAAATTGCTAATTGCAAATTACCCATTCATTTCCATGGGCTAGGAGGCTCATAGGAATGAAGGTTGCAATTTGCGATTAGCAATTAGCTCATCACAAAATAGGAATTTTTTCAAGCGTGCAGGGGTATCTCAAGAACACCCTGCTGCACCCCTGAAAAAGAAATTTGGGGGCATATGGCACACATACATGCCCTAAGGGCATGTATGGGCGTCATATGGGACCTTTTGTTTTTTAGAAAAAAATGCTTTTTGAAAAGAATTCGCAAATTACCACAAACTAGAAGTTGGTGGTAGTTTCCAAATCCTTAATATCATTTTTTACATATTTTTTGTTTGATACATTGCATTTAAGGAATCACAAAATTTGCAAATCCTTCAGTGCAATCGCAAAATAAGGAATAGCAAATTTTGAATTAAGGACATTTTAAGTCATTTCCACATGTGCAGTGTTTTCAAATTATGATTTGAAAATCGTTTTTGGGGAAAAGTTATGGTTTGCAAATTTATGACAAGGACATAATGGTGTATGCTTCTCTATAAGGCATTTCAGTGTCTCTGATGTCATTTTTCCCATATTACATTATAAGACCTTTCCCCATGGAGCACATTCCTTGTAAATATGCTCCCACCTGTGCATGGCGAATTTAGATTTTGACTGTTTGAGTCACATAGCCATGTTAAAAGTGACCCAAAAAAATTGCAAACGTTTTAAAAAAACACATTCATGTGTCTTAAGGACATTTTAAGTCATTTCCCCATGGACAGTGTTTTCTAAGTGGCGCAAAAGAGGCATACACCTATCATAAATCTGTCCCTAGCATTTTAAATGATTAATTCAGGATGACAATAAGATGTGGCCTATCCAGAGGTTTGTTTAAGGTGAGGCCTACTCAGGATTGCAGATTAAAGTTACGCTTGATGAAGAATACAGAGGACATAATACATGTAAAGCTCTACCAATGAAGTAAGTGATGTCCACTTCATTGCGCCAGTCATCATAAATGTATCCCTAAGCTTCTTATCTTGTTAGAGATGAACCGCCATATGTATCATCATACTATTTTGCATTTCTTAAATAGCGAATTTTAAGGAATAAATAGCGATTCTTTACCATTCCTAATTTGCAATGAGCAAATTGCTAATTGCAAATTACCCATTCATTTCCATGGGCCAGGAGGCCCATAGGAATGAAGGTGCAATTTGCGATTAGCAATTAGCTCATCGCAAATTAGGAATTTTTCCAAAGGTGCAGGGGTGTCTCAAGAACACCCTGCTGCACCCCTGAAAAAGAAATTTGGGGGCATATGGCGCACATAAATTTTAACAACATTCCTTTACCTCAAAAACGATTTTCAAATCATAATTTCAAAACACTGCACATGGGAAAATTACTTAAAATGTCCTTAAGACACATAAAAGCGTTTTTTGATTGCCTTTGCAGCATGTTTGTATCACTTTTAACATGGCTATGTAACACAAACATTCAAAATCTAAATTTGCCATGCACAGGTGGGAGCATATTTACAAGCAATTTGCGCCACAGAGAAAGGTCTTACATTAAAATGGGAAAAATAACATCAGGGACAGTCAATTGCCTTATAAAGAAGCATACACCATTATGTCCTTGTCATAAATTTAAAAACAATTCCTTTTCCCCAAAAACGATTTTCAAATCATAATTTCAAAACACTGCACATGGGAAAATGACTTAAAATGTCCTTAAGACACATGAAAGCGTTTTTTGATTGCCTTTCCAGCATGGTTGGGTCACTTTTAACATGGCTATGTAACACAAACATTTAAAATCTAAATTTACCATGCACAGGTGGGAGCATATTTACAAGCAATTTGCGCCACAGAGAAAGGTCTTACATTAAAATGGGAAAAATAACATCAGGGACAGTCAATTGCCTTATAAAGAAGCATACACCATTATGTCCTTGTCATAAATTTAAAAACAATTCCTTTTCCCCAAAAACGATTTTCAAATCATAATTTCAAAACACTGCACATGGGAAAATTACTTAAAATGTCCTTAAGACACATAAAAGCGTTTTTTGATTGCCTTTGCAGCATGTTTGTATCACTTTTAACATGGCTATGTAACACAAACATTCAAAATCTAAATTTTCCATGCACAGGTGGGAGCATATTTACAAGCAATTTGCGCCACATAATTCATAATTTTCTCCTTAAAGCACACTATTCTCTATCTAAATTAAAGAAATATTTTCTCACCTTAGCAAATACTTTGAGTTTGAAAACAGTCTCAGAAACACACCAATTTGTCTTCAGCAGAGCAAAAGGTATGCACTCCAGAGTCTGCAGCTATCAAAAGCACAGAAATGCTGTAATTCTTCACACATATCTCTCATGTCACCCAATCAAAACTCTTCCCTCACTTTTTTTCAAATGAAAACCCATCCCCCCTCTGCCCTTTCTGCCTTTTCTGCATGGCAACCACCTCTTGGAAGACCTCTGTTGTTTGCAAGTTCACACAACAATGTTGCAATTGAACTCTGAACTCTCAGTGCACCTGCATATCCAGTGCATTCTTTCATTTAATGATTTTTTATTGACCACTCAAAATACATCTTTCAAAGTACACATCCGTGCACCCTAACTTTCTGTTTTCAGCAATCAAAATCCACCAATCACTGTTACTGCTTCATGAACACAGAAACTCCACAGTTTTTTTTCATTTTACACTCTCATTTTTTCAACTGCCATTTCATTGCCACACTTCATCTGACTGCAGGAGAACCTTCTCTCACCATGTTTTCTGTCTGGATTGTTGGACATAGTTATATTCACTGGGCTCAAAGGTACGTTGAAAACAGGAATTTACCTAACTTCAATTTACAAGATGTGGAAATTAAGTGGTTTGGCCACAGAGGATTAAAATGTCACCAATTGATACCATTGGTGAAAACCTTTATGCATTTGCCCAAACCTGACCTGTTAATTGTGCACTGTGGAGGTAATGACTTGGGCACTTTGACTGGTGTAGGTCTGGAAATGCTTTTAAAGGACACCTTTGAGCAATTAATGGCACTTTTTCCTCAGACTGCCTTGGTATATTCAAATATATGCCAAAGACAGAAATGGAGGTGGTCCAAGCAATTTTGTCCACAAATTGAGAAGTCGAGGAAGCATGTAAACAAATCTGTTTCAGCTTACATGAGAGACCATGGAATGGGCTCCCTGTACAACAATAACTTGCGTTACTACATGCAAGATATCTACAGAGGAGATGGAGTTCACTTCTCAGATGAGGGCAACAGAATTTTCACTCTGAATTTAAGAATGTGCATTGGTACCTACTTATAAGTACCTAAATGTACCATAAACCCAAAAGCTCTTCTCAGAGCTACCCTACATCTAATCACTCACAATTATTATTTTACTCTAACATTTTTCACTAATTTTCAACAAAGTACGCTCCCTGGGGCGCTACCCGGTACGCGAACCGGGAGCTAACCTCGCGAAATTTTTTTAAAAAATGTTTTTTTTCTCGCACATATAAGCCTCCTCAGCCACCCTCACAAAACCTAGGGGGTCAAGATAACTCTACCGTGCCCCCTTCTACCCATTCTGAACATTATTTGCCCTCCATCTTGTATATTAATTCGACCGAAACACAAAATGGTGGACTCCCGGAACACTTAAGGTCCGCGAACCGAGGCGCTCACGTGGGACACCATATGGGGTAACAGCGATGGCTGCCGTCTTTGGTGCTGAGGAGCAGAGTTCGAGGCTCCACGTCCACTCAACATCCGAGTCTGGGTGAATCGCTAGATTTGCTGCACCAACTGAAAATAAATAGGTTGAGCAAAGCCTGCCAAATATATATATATTAAAAAGAAAAAAAACCCCCCTTGACAGGATATGATCTCCATTAATTTAAAGGGTGCGGGGGAGGGAGTCTACGCTTTCCTCAGGCTGGTAGCCACCCCTCACAACACTATGACGTCACTAAGGTGCGCGAGTGTCTGGGCCCTCCTGTTATGGTTAAATGGAGTTCGGGGAGCGCACGTGGGTGTAACGTGCCCTGGGTTGCGCATGCGCATCTTCAACGTGAGAGCGCAGCTGTAAAAGGATCTGACACCGGTTGGCGACCTTGCCGTAGGACTTTATTAAAGTTATTAAAAGTATTAAAATATTAGAATGCAGTTTAATTTTCAGGATGATTAGATTACGTTAGGAGACACGCTGTATTAGCTATTTGTTAAGGTTAGCCCATCATACCATGTCGAAACGGATGTCAATTTCGCAAGGGGATGCAGGAGAACACAAAACCTAAAGTGAGATTTGCCAAGCCATGCAAGGCCACCGCAGATTGTGCTTTTTGTGATTTGATGTAAATCAGTCAGTCAATACTCTTTATTTTCGACCAATTGCCATAAAAGAGAGGTCCAAATGAAAAACATTAAAAGTACAAGATGAGTGTGGCTATGTACAATATGCAAAGCGATAAAAAAAAGAAATGGCCCACAACCATCATATAGGTACATTCAAAATAATTAGTTACAATCGGTAAAAAATTGACCTACATTCTACATGTGCAAAAGTGACACTGCATGTTCAATAGAAATATTGATTTTCAAAAAGCTACAACTAGATCCATCTACTTGATGCAGGGCACCAGTGTTCTCAGCAGGCTAGTGTAGTAGAGCTAAACTATTAATTGAAATATCAGTCAGGACGCCCTTCCCTCATGCGAGGATCTCCTACTGGCCTTACAACAGTGCTATCCTTTCAAACAGCCTGTGGTGAAATGTTTTTCCTCCTGAATCGCCACATAGCAAATAAGAACCTGGAGACAGCAAATACAATGTGCCTGCTAGTGTCAGATTGTAAGATTCTGCATGTCACCACACAGTGTGGGGTTCCCAGGGTCCTACAATATGCACTGGCACTACTATTCGCAGGGCAAAAAAACAGGGTGTGAGCCACCATTTCTTCACCGTGGCCACAAGATGGACAGTCCGTCTCGGCAGGTCTATCTGAACTCACCCATTTTGATGTGCAAGACTGGCAGTAACAGCGCCTCTTTTACTGCCAGCCTTTCTTCTCGTAAGCAAGAACTATAAGTACAAAGTGCGTGTTTACACACCGCTTGCAGGTTTTCAAAACATAAATAAAAGGCATTGTCATTTACAATGCCAATAGCTCAAACTCTCGCAAATGCGAGACTTATTGCGTTGCAAATGCTTGTCCTTCACTCTTTTTCTCCATTTGTGAGGCAGAAACTTGTTTGGAGGCAATCTTGGCTATGATTCTTTTTGGTGCCATTTTGAATTTGAAGACTGTCTGGGTTAGCGCTGTAGTGCATGGTCTTCTCCGGGCCCCCACAGCCGATTTAAACTTCTCTCTACAGTCATTCAGTGGATGTGCACTGCGGTTATGCTCACCAAATGTAAGCCTGTCTCCACTAAGTTATTATGTTCACCTGGAAATGCTGCCTTTGCCATGCCTGAACAAGGTCAATTCCCCATGTTAAGTTAAAATGTTATGTTAAAAGAATTTTTACCGCGCACGGTCACCAGTCGGTTTCATGGCGCTCATAGACAAAGCAGGGAGGTTAGGCAGTAAGGTTTAATCGTAGGCTAGCTGGGAGAGATGGGTTTTGAGAAGTTTGCGAAAGCGGGTGTAATCGGGGCAGAGTCGTATAGTAGAGGGAAGGGAGTTCCAGGTTGAGGGGGCAAGAAAGAAAAAGCAGGAGCCACCATGTTTTTTCCATTTGAATCTGGGGACAATTAAAAGATTGTGAGCCGAAGACCGGAGATTCCTTAGGGGAATGTGACGTTTGAGGCTGAGGGAAGTGAAGGCTGGGGCAAGGCCAAGGAGTGACTTAAAAACAGTGCATCCCAGTTTGAAAATGCATCGAGAGGCTACCGGGAGCCAATGCAGTCTCCTCAGCAGGGGCAAGACATGTTGGTGCTTAGGCTGTTGAAAGACCAGTCTGGCCACCTGATTTTGCACCAGCTGAAGCCGATGAAGATGGTAGGCAGGGATCCCTACATACAGGGAATTGGCATAGTCAATACGGGAGATGACAAGGGCCATGATGACAAGTGTAAGAGCCTCTATGGTGAGGAACCTTCGGATTTTACAAATTCTGCGCAGATGGTAAAAGCAAGCAGAAGTGACGGCGTTAATTTGAGGTCTCATGGATAAGTCACTAGAGATAATAACGCCAAGGCTCCTCACAGTATTGACGGGACAGGGCGGGGGGCCAAGAGACTGGGGCCAAAAGCTGGAACACCAAGGGTTGGAGGACCCACCTGTCAATACCAGCTCCGTCTTACTGGGATTGAGCTTCAGCTGGCTAAAATGCATCCACTCAGAGATGGCAAGCATGGTGGATTGGAAGTTGGTACAGGAAGAAGGAGAGGAGTCGATGGGGAAGATTAACTGTAAGTCATCCGCATAGTTAAAAATGGTAACAGAGGTGTGACGGAGCGAGTCTAAGAGAGGTTGCATATAAAGATTAAATAAGAGGGGCGAAAGAGCAGAACCCTGGGGGACACTACAGGAGAGTGAGGAGTAGGGGGCAGAGAAGGTGGATAGATGAACCGATTGGGAGCGTTGATGCAAAAAGGAACTGATCCATGTTAGGGCCATGCCCTGGATGCCCGCGTTTCTGACATGGTCGATCAAGATGACGTGATCGACCGTGTCGAAAGCAGCCGACAGATCTAACAGAACAAGGGTTTGGGCCAGGTTCTTATCGGCGCCTCGTCTCAGAGCATCCATTACGGCCACGATGACAGCTTCCGTAGAATGGGCCGGTCTAAACCCGGCCTGCTGGTCGTCAAGAAAGGAGGATTTTTCATTGAAAGCACTGAGGCATCGGGTGACATAGGTCTCCAAAACTTTACCCAAATAGGGGAGGAGGGAGATCGGCCGATAGTTGCTCAGAACAGATGGATCAGTACCAGGCTTTTTGAGTATAGGTACAACAACTGCTTGTTTGAAAGCATCGGGGACAGAGCCTGTAGCGAGTGAATTATTAAGGAGAGCTAGCGGGGGACCCGGACAGGCCAAGAAAGCTGCTTTCAAAATCTGAGGGGGACAACAGTCATTGGGGGAACCTGAGCTGACCGCGTGTAATAGAGAGGTGAATTCGGACTGGGATATGGGAGGGAATTTGTGCAGACAACATGGGTTCATGGGAGGTAAGGAACAAGCCATGGATGAGGGAGGGGAAGGGATGTTATTTTTAATGGTGGTAATCTTATCAATAAAAAACGAATTGAGGGAATCACAAAGAGCCTGTGAGGGTTGAGGTTGTGCAGTGACACGGTCAGGCAGGGAGAGTTCTTCGACGATTGAAAAGATGTCCTTAGTTTTAGATGCTGAGCTGAGAATTTTCTGGGAGAAATAGAGGGATTTGGCCGATAGAATGGATTTTTTGTACAGTTTTAAAAGGTCAGTAAAGACAATTTTTTGTAGGGGATCATAATTGCGCCTCCACCGGCGCTCAGCTTGTCTGAGGACTAATTTGTACAGTTTGAGTTGGTCTGTAAACCAACGCTGAGCGTCATGCGGGCGTTTGGTTTTAATTGATCTCATCGGGGCGACCACATCGCTCGCCTGTGTCAACCATTGATCAAGATTGGCTGTTTGAGTATTTATCAAAGTCATGTCCCTGGGGATTGTAGTAGACAGAATAGAATGAAAATTAGGAATATCGGCTCGCTTCCAGTTGCGTGCCGTGAAGTTGGTAGTGGATGGAGGACGAGTGGGCAGAGTAAGTTTCAGTGAGAAGGAAATAAAAAAGTGATCCGACCAGGAACAAGGGTAAACTAAGGAAGGGGAGATGTCGAGATTGGCCGTCCAGACTTGGTCAAGAATGTGACCTTTAGTGTGGGTAGCTACTGAGATGTGCTGTTTACAGTTTAGACCATGTAGCAAATCAGTGGTGAATTCAGCAGACAGACTGCTTTCCCGGGGGTCCAGTGGCCAATAGTTAAAATCACCAATGATAAGGATTTTTGCAGAATTAATGACTAACTGGGAAACGAGGTCGCCGAATTGTAGGGAAAAGAGAGGCATATTATCAGGAGGGCGATAAACAAGGACGCATATGAAAGAAAATTTGGGGGAGGTGAATTTCAGCGTGAGGATATCAGTGTTTAGAATAGGGGTAATTGCCAAGTTTGTGAAGTGGAATTGAGAGCGGATGATAGCAGCAACCCCCCACCCATTCTGCTCATCACCCTGTTGGACTGTAAGATGTAGTAGCCCGAGGGGATGGCAGCGAGATTGTCGGGGGTGGAGTCGTCTGTTAACCACGTCTCGGAAAGGAGGAGAATATCGATATTTCTATTATGTAGAAGTTGAAAGACTTCAAGTTGATGCTTGGGTAGCGAGCGAGTATTGAGGTAAACAACAGAGATGAGATGGGGGGCTGGTAAATCGTCCACAGGTGGCAAGGGAACAGAGTAGTTACAAGAGGTGGGGGCAGGTATATCTGAGGAATTAGGGTGGGAGCAGTGAGATACAAAAATACCACAGGCTTGAGCCATGCCGACGGCGCGGGGGTTGAGGGGCCCAGGGCGTTGGAGAGAGTAAAGCTCATGAAAAGAATAAGTGAAGCGACGGACATTATGCGTGGCCGCTGGACGCTGCCGGCCGCGGACGGGCGCAGACGGGCTTAACTTAGGCAGAACTTCGGCGCGAAGTCGGCGCTCCCGCTGCGCTCGTCCGCTGCGCTTCCGCCAGGCCGCCATTTTGTACAGATAGTAAAGTGAACCCATCTTGTACTCTTGTGCTTAAATTGAGCCGGTGGTTTCCAATGCTCGGCACCAGCACTTATTTGTCCACACTGGTGATTGTGAAGCCTCCCACAGTGTGACTTTGTCTGGCTAATTTTGAAATGGCCACTACAACAGTCAATTATTAATTCAATGTACATTAAAAATGACTTACCTGTCGCTCTAGTCATTCTTATACTTTGGGGGCCTGGAATAGTCCAAATTGTCACACTTGTAGGAGTGTGATGGTTAATAGTTGTGCTGTAACTATCATTGGCAGAATGGCATGTGCAATGTGCGGTGCAAGCTGCAGTGGCCTCCTGACGAGAGTCCCGGCACTTATTTTTTTTTACAAATACATCACTGCTTGTATTACACGAGCTACATGAACTTGTAGCTCGAATGGCTCATTTGGAGAATACCTTGGGGGTTATTTACCAGCTTGGCATGCTAAAAACGAAATGCATCAAGTTGCAGAAAGCCGAGGAGCTAAACTTTCCCTTCTGGCTAACATGCCTTTTACCTCACTAGTACAAACATCCCTATACAATAGTGGCATACCCTGTCGAACTGATCAGGAAAATACATCGAGAACTTCCTTGATTGACTGCTGCTCTTTGTATGTCATCAGTGGCAAGTATTTGCTCTACTTGTTTCTTCTATTTTTTTTTATTTAACACAAATGTTATTGCAAATCTTGTTTACATATATCGGCAGGTAGAGCTTGTCAGAATTACACATTAACAGTCTCAATAGTGGCAATGTGCAGTGACATACTCTTCATATAAGATGCAATCACCTTCCCCAATCCCCCCACCCGCATCCCATGTTAACTAGCCACCCATTATGTTGTCTAAATGTTTTCAGGGGGCATTTGTGCGCGAGGAAGGATTATATACCAAATGCGTTACCTAGGAGGCCACTGCCCACATCAACATGGACAGTACATGGCTGACTTAGGGTACTCACCTGCGCTTCTAGTAAATGCAGAAAGGGTCATGTAGTTGTGACATATGTGCAGCGACCACCTGTCAGGAGTCTGCATCTGGGAACTACGCAACTACCAGCCCATTCATTCCCTGGAATCCTCACTCCCTAGGGCCCCAGCCCCTGCGCTTCGAATCCTCCAGTAACATATCCAATTCCACTGAAATGGTGTCTTATATAGGCATCTATATTCCTCGCGCCATAGGGATTCACTTTCTGCAAGTCCCCAGTGTTGAACCTCCTCACCCAGTAATCTACCCAGGGAGCCATTGGGGATTTCCAGCTCTTTGCCATTAATCTTTTTGCTAACAGCAGTGCCATGTTTGTGAACCGAGACACTGTCTTAGAGCCTCTGGGTCTGGGTTGCAACCCCAGTATGCACTGATCAGGGTTATCCCATTGGTGCAGTCCCATCAGCTCCCCTAGTGCTGCTGCAATTCCCTTCCAGTAATTAGACCATCAGGGGCAAGTCCACAACATATGCAGTAAGTCGGCCTCCTGGGCATGACAAAGGGGACACTCCGAGGATATTGCAGGGAACATTCGGTGAAGTCTATGTGGTGTTAAATATGCTTGATGTAGAATAGAGAATTGGATACATTTGAATCTCGAATTATGGGAGATTCTTTGGGGGTATTCTAACAAACCAGCCCATTCCTTATCTGAGACTGCCCTGGCTAGGTCAGCCTCCCATTTGTCTTTTAGTGAATTGAGTGGAGTCATAAGATGTTCTCTGAGTCCACAATAGAGCCAATGTTTGAGGTGGTGTCCATGGTGTGAAGTGCCCTAAGGAACTTGTGAGCCATTGGCTCTCATATGGCCGCTGTCCAGTGTTCACGAACATACTGAACAACACTAGCATGTGTTATGAATAAGGTGCCTTATTTATGAAAAGTGGCGCATCGCTGCGTGAAAACAGCGATGCGTCACTTTTCACTGCGCTCTCCCTGCAACATGATTGATGCATCATATTTATAATATGACGCATCATGTTGCAAGGAGTTACAGATACGTCAGTATTTCTGACGTATCTGAAAGCACAAAAGTCACGCATTGCTGGGGTGTGTCACAAAAGTGACGCAACTCCAGCAATGCGTCCTTTCACACGGGGAAAGCCCCATGTGAAAGGGCTTGCGTCAGTCTTACGCCTGCTGTGAGGCAGGCGCAAGATTTTGACGCACCAGCGTCCTAAAAGTGACGCAGTGAAATCTCATAGATTTCACTGCGTCACTATTACGAGGCTTTTTGCGTGTGAACGCCCCCTTTGCATACATTATACCTGACGCAGGTAAAATGTAGCGCAGGGGTTTACAAAGTGACGCATCTGCTTAGATGCGTCACTTTGTAAATAGTGCGCAACACGACGCATGTTTTACGCCGCCGATGCGTCACAAAAAGAGACGCATCGGAAGCGCAAAACTCACGCACGGCCTCATAAATGAGGCCCCAGGTCTCTAGTAGCACATGAATATGTACAAAATCACTGTGGGATATTAATATTCCATCTTCAAATAACACACCTACTGTAGACTCTCCCACCTGCTCCCAGGGGCCAAGCCTGCATGCCGTCAGAGTGCCGCAGAAGATAGGTAAACAACAGAGCGGAATATTTGGTGCTTAGGGCGCCTTCTCCGCTGTATATTTCTTTGCCGTCTTCCAGTGCACTACAGCTGTGCATAACAGTAATTAGTCTGCATGTACCGGTGAAGCATCGGGACAAATGAACCTGTGTAACTGATCTTGGCTGATTTGTGCTGCTGCGTAATCTATTTCCATCAGATCGTGCCCAGCTAACCAGTAGGATAGCCACTGAAGTTGACCATCTATCCAAAAGGCTTTAAAGACTGGGGTTCCATTGTTCTTTTTGCATTTGTCACCCCTATCCGTAGGCAATCGTAATTTCACTACGCTGACTCTGTGGCGCCCATATGCTCAAACAAGGTCAATTAAAATGGTATTCAATAGCTTGAACACCCAAGTCAGTATAACAATAGGCAGATTCACTGCAACATTACCATTTTTGCAAGGGACGGGCGACCAGCCAGGAACAGGGGTAATGTAACCCAGAAGGCCATCTGTATTTTAAGCTCAGTGACCGTGCAAATTAAGTTACTTTCCAACAGATCTGAACTCCCTCGGTAGACCTTAATTCCAAGAAACTGGAAGGTCCACTGGGCCATTTGTATCTGGGAATCCCCAAACTGAAGCAGCGATGGCGCCACGTGCGTATCAGCAAAGGAGTAGGCAGAAGATGTATCTGCATTGATTCGCAGACCAGGCAGCCTCCCAAATGTTGAGAGCAACTGGGTCACCTCTGCCTGACCCTCTCCTATATCTTTTAGATACAGTATCATATCGTCTGCATAGAGCGATATAGTATGGACTCTGTTGCCTATAGGAATCCCCCGGTGCCCAGCCTCTTGGTGAATCTGTTGTGTTATGTGTTCAACCGGCAGTATGAAGAGGAGCGGGGACAGGGGGCAAACCTGTTGCATGCCACGCCACACCGGATATGAATCCAAGATATAAAGACCTGATTTTCCTCTGGCTATAGGGGTCTTGTACCCATTGAATGTAGGTGGGAGGTATCCCATATTGAGTCAAGGCTGACAGCATGAAATCCCACCCCTAGGGAGCCGGCGTATGGATAATAATCTCGGGAGGCATCCATTATTTTAAACAGCTGCTGTATATTTAAAAGAGGAGTTACGGCGGGGAATAAACCCGCATTGGTCCCTATGTATCAATTGTGGAAGCAGTGGGAGTAGCCTTCGGGCTAGGATCTTGCTAAGTATTTTATATTCTGAGCTACGTTATGACAGTTGTCTATACAGGAGGGTTACCGGATTTTAACAAAGATGTTACTAGTGCTTCTCTAGAAGACAAGTGTAGTAAACCATCTTTAAGTGAGGCATTATAGAGCTTCTCTTGCTGTGGGACCAACCTTGTAGCATATGTAGAATAGAATTCCACCTGTATCCCATGGAACGTAGTGTTTTATTATGAGCCATCTCCTCAATGGAACCATGAATTTCATTTGTTGCAATAGGTGCGGCGAGAGCCTTCCGGTCAGTCTCCGGCACTCTCGGTGGTGTTGTTCGCTGTAGGAACATTGCTAACTTTATTGGCTCGGGAGAGGTTGGGCTGCATATAATACTGAATAAAAATCGTGAAATGCCTTACTAATCCCTTATTGTGTCATTTCGGATTCCCGTCAGGTGTATTAATCGCCACAATCGGCTTACGGGATAGGCATTGTTGGATTAATCACGCCAACAGGGTGCTTGAATTGTCTGCTTCAGTATGTACCCTATGAGTGTATGTTTGTTTATAGTCTATCACTTGAATGCATTCTAATTATTCAGCAGAGAACTTCTTTCCTGGCACCGACAGCGGTATTAAGCGCTGTGCCCCATAGTACCACTCTGAAGGCTTCCCCCTCCACTATGGGAGATGAAGCGGTCCCCAACTTTTCACAGAATTAGTTGTCAATGGTCGTAGCCATGTTCTTCCTAAGTACAGCATCCTCCAGTAGGTGCAGCTGAAGTCTGTATATGGGTATTAGGCCAGGCACATGTCCCCATGATAGCATTATCTCCAGTGGGCTATGGCCTAATATTGTTTTCCCTAAATACATAGCATGTGTGACGTTAGGCTGGAGGTGTGCAGAGAAACCTGTGAACTCTGGAGTGAAGTGTATGTGGGTTAGATTAGAATGAATATTCCCTCAAGCCCATGTTACGGCTGCGCACACATCTGAAAAGCCCCAACCATCCACCCACTGGTGCAGCATACAAGCCTGGCCCAATGAGCCATTACCTGGAGAAGGGGTGTTATCTATCCAAAGTTATATATAATAGTGCATTGAGGCCGCCCCCAGTATCCATGGATATGGTGATCAGTACAACAATACTGATGATAGATGGGCAAAAAAGGTGTCTGTTCAGTATTGGGTGCATAAATACATCCTAGCACTATTCGGTCTCTGTCTTGCATTCCCCTCAGTAACACAAAACGTCCCTGGGAGTTAATCCTGGAGTCTGACACTTCAAAAGGGACCACTGCTTGGAGCCATATCATGGACCTCTTGAGTATGCGGCATAGGATGTACTAATGCGGTCTCAATCACATTTTACATTACCCCCCAGCATTATTCTAAGTGACATCATCAACTGATATAAAACGTTCCCCATTCTATTGATTCTTTGTCATTCGACCAAACTTTAGAACAAACAAGAACAATGTAAACAGAATGTACCATGTGCCTTTGCTATAGGGACAGGAAACCTCAAACCCATTAGGGGTACTTCAGCTATGGAGTGTATGCATCGCAACTAAAGTGGGGCACCCAGACCCGGGACCCCAGGATGCTTTACATGAGAGAAGGGAAGGCTCTAATTGCAGCCAGTCTAGGGATATATACAGATATGGATACCCAACTGGTTACAGTGATACAGAAACATATTATATTTGGGGACATACCTGGATCGGCTGTATTTTCAGTGTTTGTGTGAGTCCATATCTACTTAACTTATCCATGATAACTGGAGTTTACCTGTCCAACTAGATGGTTGGTCACTCATGATACTCACGACCTTTACCCCAATAAGTCATTGGCAGTCTCTAAGGTAATCAACGGGAACAGTGCCATGCTGCCATTGGATTTGGAGTCTGAGGCACTACTCTGTGTGACGTACTGGAACCGGTGAGTGGCTTAGATTCCCACAGTGTAGTCGATGATCGGATCGCTGGCAGTTTGTCCATCCAACACCAGCTGTGGGGGTTGCGTCCCCACACTGCCATGCCGTTGGTCATCCCTTGTCGCTGCTGGCATGGAGCATGTTTCACAGTGGGTGGTGCACTGTCTTGTTTACGAACGTCTGCAAAACGCTTCTCAAGCCATTCCCAGGCCTGGTCTGGATTCTCCAAAAAATGGGTATTTTGGCCATGTAGTTTTGCCGGGAATAGCAGAGCATACGTTAGACCTGCTGTATGCAAATGTCTTTTGACTTCATGAAAGGATGCATGTTTATGCTGCACCGCAAGAGTATAGTCCGGGAAAAGGGACATGCTTGTATTGCTCATCCGGATAGGCACTCTTTCCCTTGTAATTGTAAATTGTAATTGGCAGTACATCCCAGTCTTTGAAAGTTAGGAACCTGGCCACTATTGGTCTCAGAGGTGCTTTAGGGATCGATTTTCTACCATAGGACTCTGTGGGCCATCTCAACCGTAAAAAAGTCAAACAGTCCAGCTGGGGATTTCGTTGTCTAGAGCCAATCCTACACACATGGCATGACTCAAGGACCTTCCTTCCTTTCAGGGACACCAATTATCCTCACAATTTTTCGATGGACCCTGCCTTCTGTGCCTTCTGCCCATTCTTGTAGTTGATCCACTTGTCTCTGCAGCTGTCTGAGTTGCGTGGTGTCGTTTCTGTGGCCCGGGGGGGGGGGAGGGGGGTGGACAATGTAGAAAGCACCAGCTCATTTGTGTTAACCCTATCTGATAATTTGCATTGGTCATCCTTCAACAAGCTAATGACCATGGTGATGACCCCAAACCTCTGCTCAATGACCACTCTGGATTCCCGTATTAGCCAAAGGATAACATCTAATTTATCCATAGGGGATGTTGTAATGTTGGAGGGCCTACAATAACTGATGGACTGGCGAGCATTCTGAAGGTGTAGAGCGGTAGCGTGAGTGGGCATTGTTTTGTCACTTTTTGCTCAGGTGCGCCCCATGGGATCTGCTATCGCTGGCTGGTTCCTATGGTCAGGGGTCATGTAGGGCTCATTCATTTTCTCATGTACTGCGGCCCCCTCAGCACTGATTCAGAGTAGTACATTTCCAGTGACCTCGGTGGGGTACTCTCAAGGACACTCATCGCCTCCAGTTATCACCCACTAGCAGTGAGGAGAGGGACCCTCACAGGGGCTTGCCGAATTTGCGATGTCAGTGATGTCTTGGGGCTTGGCCATGGAGCTGGAGGGCTCAAGCTGTGTCATACATTGTCTGGAAGCACTCTAAGGTATGGAGGGGGACCCATGCGGAGCTTATTTCTTTACTCATATGCCTATCTCCTCTATCCTCCCCTCATCAGCTGCCTAGGCACCCTCCTGGTCTCTCATTGTCCACATCGGGACTACGTGTGGGGAGGTGTGGAAGGACTTGTCTGCGCTTCAGACAGGTACCTACTCTAAGGTGCCACTACACGGGAGCAGACCGTTGAAGCGAACTAGCAACATTTATAGGGTCACACCCAAGAGAGCATGACCGGCTGGCCTGCCTAGTTACTCTCAGTGGAAGGTAGTATAGCCCCTTCCGTGTGTAGCACAGTTCTTTTTATTTAGGTCCTGAGGAATTGCAAGTATAGCATGAAACATGTCGACCATCAGGCAGTAGATACGCTACTGGACCATAGTACCAGTGTGCATCTCTCCCTCACCGTTTTCATTAAGGTGGGTAACCACATCATTAAAATAATTTGTGGATTACCTAACCTTTTTTAACTTTCACACACTTTGCACGTCTACACCACTCTTGGTACCCTCATACCCACATGCAACAACTGGCAGGAACAAAAGATCTCTGATAAAGAGCCTCTTCTTGGGTGCCCGTCAGACATTGCAGCGCCAGTCTGCCGATGAGCAAAACCCAGATGATGAAGCATGACACCTTGCTTTCTGGGTGTGTGAGGGTTTTCTTAAACCTCCTTTGCCTTGGGGAACCGTGTACTTCTCTTTGTTTGAGATATTGCCAGGGCCTGTACACTGGACCCCGTTAAAAAACGCCCACCTTGGTTCCTCCCCCCTTTTTGTTGATCCTCCTGGCACTCCCACATTTTAGACTGTTCAAATTGTTGCTCCCACATCCTCCTTTGTAGCATTGGTCACTTAAAAGACATAGTTGTATGCATTTGCATTGTGGACCCACTTACTCCCTGATTGCCTCCGGATGAGGTCCGCCTTCTGGTCTTGGGACCTGTCCTATTGATTCAAGCCTAGATCAGCCATTAGGTCCACCACACGGAGGTTGAGGCCAGGGGGACCCTCTCATTAGCACCACCACCTACCTTTGCAGTAACGCAGTTGGTGGGGGCCGTTGGTGCAGCTCAGGAGCCTAGCCGTAACCCCACCAGACAATGTTCCTTTCATTTGAATCAGCAACTTGGGGCACACACCACTACACAGCCCAGGTTGCACCACTCATTGGTGCCTCACCACTCCAGATGCTGCTCCCAGTCCCAGCCAGCAAATTAGTTCTTAGTGGCCGAAGCCATTTTTACGGGGCCCCTTCTCACCTTTGATTCTGCCGTGAGATCTGACCACAAAACTGAGCACCTCCTCCGGCCTCCACAGCATGTTATCTCCTTTCGATTAGCCCGCCGCATACAATCTAGCAGTCAATGTGCCCGTGCCGAGTTCCAGCAGGCCCTCCATGTTAGGGGATAAGGATCATCTCCCCCCTTCTCAACCATCAACAAAACAAATTCTCTGATTGAGCTCTGTGGATTGGTTATGACATTGTACAAATTCAATAATGTATTTATTTTATTTATTTAAAACAATGTTAAAGCCCATCTGTCACCAGACAGGTATCCAGGCGCTATTCTAACAGTTTGAGGGCAGAAAAGAGTGGTCCTGTATTGTGATCATTTCAAGCCAAACATGTTTCAAGGACATTTCATTGACTGGTCATAATTTAATTTCATTTTCTCTCTCATATTCACAGTATCTATTATGGTCAGGAAACACCTGAACTTTCTAGGTATCTGGTCTCCTATGAACCTGCTAATTTTCTTAACTTCTGAATTGCCTTGGCTGAAGAGATTTTGCATGGAAGGACAATTTCATCTCCACGTCCCCCTGAACATCTATTTGTTAGAGTTACAAATCCTTTTGAATTTTACCCCACATTATTTTTCTTGTTTGTACCTCATGTTGAACTTCATTGAGGGTTTGGCCCTAAACATTGTTTGCGAAATTCCTATCTGTCAATATAATGGACAGCCCTATTTTAAGAATGTCTATCATATACTAAAAATGCATAGGTTATCAGCACCATTTATTTGATTCTTCAGCCCCCTTCCTGTTTCCATTTCCCATAATCCTCCAGCCTGCCACTGTATTGCCCCTCCTGCCCTCATAAACCAGCCTCTCCAGTTTCCTTTCTGGAACCTCTATTCCACGCTTCCTCTCACTGCCTAACTCTCACACATTCTGTATTCCTCTTTCTTTCTGTTTCTGATTCTCTTTATTTCATATTTTTCCTGTACCCATCTTGTCCCCGCTGTTAGAGAAATATCTGCCCTCGAATAAACCTCAAAGATACTTTGCCAGTTGTATTGGTCTTGTGCATGTTTTTACAAAAGTTTCAAGTTTTACTTCCAAGGGCAAACATCGGGGGAAACTATGTGCATGTGCTAAATTACATGATATCCATTGAGGTATGCTGTGAATTTTAAAGTGTCCAAAGTTACAAGAACATTTCTCAGAGGTTTGTAGCATAACCCTCTCCTGTGTTCTTAACAGCACAAAGGTAGCATTGTGCTTACTGGCCACGAAAACAATAGTTGAGTTTGTTTAAAACGTACAATAATGTAGATTTGTTACTAATACTTCTGGGGCATATTTCTTAAACACATTCTTCCAAGCAAGTATTTCTTACTTAGAATTGTTACATTTGTTTAGCCTTTACAAAGTTCCTGTGGATTGGGACTGTGTGGGAATAAAGTAACAAGGATTGGACTCCTGTGATTAATTTGTAAAAAGAATAAGTGTTGGGGCCAAAAGATAGCCTTCGGGGCCCACAGCCCATTGTTTCCCATACCTGTGGTTTTTCTGCCAAAACCTTCTTTAAAAGAAGCCAAGCAAGAGGACTTTATTTTCCATCACTTATCAGCACAGGAAATGACATCACTGCACCCTGCACTCCTCCTCTTCCCAGGCCCTACTTAATGGCAGCTGTGCCAATCTGAGCCAGGACTGCGCCCAGCACCAGGAACCTTGGCCGATCACCACTCAGCGATACTGTGCAGCACTCCTTAGGTACCAACACCCTGAACGCTGTTCCCCCAACTGCTGCTGTGCCGCACCTCAAATCGCAGGGCTTTCACCTGCACTCACTGCTGGTTCTTTAGCAGACACACAAACACAAAAATGCTAACAATGCCCTCAACACCCCCTCCCAACACACACACCAAACAAGCACCAACAAGACCTACACCCCCACCCTACACCACATGCCACAGCAAAACTGCACGCAAACACCCACTTGCAAGCATGCTTCTCAACACATGATCACTCAGCAACCACACAACCAAAATATGCAAACTGGTGCGTAGCAACGCACCAGAAATACTCTTTATCACAGATACCTGGCTCAATCCCCCATCAGCTCCTGATATCGCAACGGCAATCCCAGTGGGATACAAGATTGCTCGATACCTTCACAAGTCAGGAGGAGGACTCACTATCATCTGTAAGGAATCCATCAAATGTACAACATCCACAGAGAACGTCACCCCATTCATGCAACACCTGCACTCCAAGCTGCAAATCTCAGAAATCTTCACCCTGAACGGAACCCTAACCTACTGACCAACCGGACCACGAGCCATCTTTACCAACCTCATTATCAACTTCATCACTCCGCTCACCTTTGACTCCAGAAGCTACATCCTCCTCGGTGACCTCAACTTTCACCTTGAACACAGCACTCTTCAAAAGCTCGAGCAACACCGGACTCACCTAGCTTATCCCAGAACAAACACTAACTTCAGAACCCGCACTGGACCCCATCTTCACCACAAGGGACAGCATCAAATACAACTCCACCTCACTGCTCATATGTACTGATCACTCGATCATCCACTTCAAAATCAACACACCTCAAGCCAACACCCCTACCAGATTCTGCTTTCTAAGCCACAGCTAGGGCAAAATCACAGAAGCGGACTGGCTTGATGTCCTCAGCATGGATCAACCTAGCGGCCTAGACAACCTTGACAAGAATATCAACAACTTCAACAATTGGATCAAGAACACCCATCAAACCCAACAAGCATAGGAGATCAACCAAGCAGGCCAGCTAGTACACAGAACACCTCAGAGACACCAAATGACACTGTAAACAGCTAGAATGGAAAAGGAGAGCCAGCCACAACACTACAGACAGAACTACCTATAAGGTGGCGCTCAGGTGGGGCGGAGCTTGCCGGAGAACATGGCGGACGCCTAAAGTGAGAGCTCCGCGCCGTCACTCCTACACATCCTACAATTATCCTGTTTCGGCCGAGCGCCGATGGCCAAGAGCCTGTCGCCTAACCCCCGGAGCCGCCCAGTACCTGCAGCGGAGCAGCGGCACGTTTTCGCACAGCGGGGGCTGAGAACGCACACGGCGAGCACTGGCGCGAGCTGGGCCGTGGAGCCGGGCCCTCGCCTGAACACTGCCCCGGAATGCGTAGCGCGACGTGCGGCCTGGCAGACCGTCCAGGCCTCGGCGAGTCCGCACCAGCGGAAGTGAAGCGGCAAATAGTGAGTGCCGTTGCAACACCCCCCCCCCCCCGCGCGGGGGCGCGCTGGGGGCTACGGTCACCTGCCTGAACCCACTGTGAGGCAGCGGCCCACGGAGGAGTGAACACCTCACTGCGGCGCAGCGCCATTTTACCCGGGCCTGCGGAGGACCTCTGTTGAAGCAGCTGGCACAGACCTTGGCGACTGCAGCACGGGGCTGCCGGGCGGCTTGTCCTGCCCCCCATGTTTTGAGACTTGGACCCGCCGCGGCGGGAGAAAGTGCTGTGGGCCGCAGAGGACACAGTGAGCCTGCGTTTGAGCCCCGGATTTGGCGGTGAGAGGCGCCGAGTCATCAAGGTGAGAGGGCCCCGATAGTTCTAGCTGCGCACACCGGGCGTAGTCGAGTGGACTTGTGGGGTCCCAGGGTGCACGCATTTGGAGATCACTTGCTGACAGGGGGGCCACGAGGGGGCTCCGAGGCTGGACATTGAGGTGGCACTTCTGGTCAGTCAGTAGAGGAGCAAACCAGGGGACTTGGCGATACGGAGCTCTTCTGCCATATCCGCGGTGGAACGGCACTGGCGCCTGCTCGGTAGCGGGGCTCGATCCACAAGCCTGGGGGGCATCGTTGTGCCCCCCTTCCCCCTCTGCCCGCCTGCTGACCGGTCCTGGCCGGTGGGCCTGCGCTCAGAACTTCGGCAGTGAACCGGTGGGGAGTCGCGGCGACTAGGAGAACTGAGTAGGGGGCCGCAGCGTCCGCGACGAGCCGACTGTGTGGGGCAGGAGCTGGCAGAGGCGGCTGCACCGGCTGCCACAAGGACCAGACTTGCGAGTGCTGAGGTGGCGACCATGGGCAAAGATGACAAGACGCAGTTAAAATTGGCGTTTGAGCAGCGCAAGTCGAAACCCCCGGAGGCACAGGCACCCACGCCAACGCAGCAGGACAGGGGCCCGGAGAGCACGTTCTATGCTGATATCAAGGGCCTGTTAGTTACCATGGAGAAGGGCCTTCAGGACAGCATGGCGGCGATAGGGACGAAGATCGACGCCCTCACCTATCGCATGGACCGAATGCCTGAGAGAGTGGACAAGCATGCGGAGAGGATAGACATGTCCGAGAGGCGCCTGACTGAAGTGGAAGAGGCCCAAATTGACCTGAATAAGGACCGCAAACAGATTGGGAAGCTCCTCCAGGTCATCCAGGACAAGGCAGAAGATTTGGAGGCCCGTTCCCGACGCTCCAACATACGCATTACGGGCGTACCAGAAACAACACAAGTAGGGAAAATGGAGATCTTTGTGGAGAAATTACTCACCACGTTACTAGGAGACAACGTTTTTTCCACTATGTTCATAGTGGAAAGGGCTCATCGCTCGATCGGTCCGCGGCCGCGAGTGGGTGCCCCTCCAAGGCCAATCATTGCAAAACTCCTGAACTATAGGGACAGGGACACTGCCCTCCGACTGGCCAGAGAGAAGGGGTCACTGCAATATGAGGGATCGTCCATCTCGCTGTACCCGGACTTCACGGCGAGAGTGCAGGAGGAGCGGCGCCATTTTTCCCCGTACAAACAGCAACTCCGTGACCTGGGGCTGGACTATGCTATGCTGTATCCGGCGAAGCTACGCATCAACAGACAGGGGCATTCACATATTTTCACTGACCCTAAGGAGTTGCAGAAAGCGTTGAAAACATGGACAAAGGAGCAGCGGAACAGTCCCAGAAGCCTAGAGACTGAACGCGAACTGACCAGCGGGCTGGAGGACCAGGAGTAGTGTTTCTGCTGTGGGCCAGGATCGCACTACCTTGGGCTGCATCCTGGGAGCGTGGTCCCGAGGGTGAACAGAACGTTGTCGTGTGCTGCCTCTGCTGGTCCGGGGCCTAGACGCAACCAGATCCTTACAAGATTGCGAGACCTGCGAAGACGCCGAGCCCCAGTGAGATCGCTTCTAGTTATTTACCTGTTGCTTTACTGCAGAGGCAAGTTGTAATGTATAGACTTCGGCTTGGACTGTGGCCTCTGGCTGCGCACAGTTGTCTAGCATATTCTCTGGGGTGGGGGGGGGGTGGGGGACGCATGACATTGATTCTGAGGGGGGCTGTCTGGGTGGCGGGGGGACGGCTCGGGTCATGAAGCTCGAGCGCAGAGACTTTGCAGGGGTGACGGAGCTTTCAGAAGCTCAAAGACAGAATGAGGAATGAACGCATTCTCTGTGCTATATTAGCGACCTCTGCCCTCGCGCTGATCGCACACACCTGTTCAGTTGGGGTCACTTTGGGTTGTAGGGAGGGAAGGTGGGGAGTTGAACCTATCAAGCTAGGCCGAGTTGTTGGGGTTGGTCTGCTGTGGGAGGTGGGTGGGGGATTGTTATTATTTGCTGGTCCACACAAGGTACATCTCCTATCACTTGTCCACAAGCGCTAGTTCTGAACTGACACGTATACATGTCCTGAACCGTGCTACCTCACCTAGTGCCACGCTGCGATGGCTGAAGTGAATAATACCCGGACCACTGCACAACCTTCCACGCTTAGTGCCCTTACATGGAATGTTCGGGGGCTGAACGACTACAGGAAACTCAGAAAGGTGTTAAGCTACCTCAAGCGCCATAACATCGACATTGCGCTATTACAGGAGACACACCTGCCACTTACGAGTAGGATGTTACATAACAGAGGCCTGGAGGGACACATAGCGGCGGCGGGTTTCACTACACATGCAAGGGGGGTTATTACTTGGGTTAACCCGAACTCAAACATGCAAATACAGACACGCAGGGTGGACTCCGAGGGAAGGTATGTTATAGCGTCCTGCAAGGGTCTGGGGTTAGACTTGCTCGTTGTTAACACATACGGTCCCAACTATGACTCCCCGGAATTTTATGATACGCTAGCTAGTGAGTAGGTGGGCACGCTCACCCGCACATACTATGGGGGGGACTTCAATTTGACGCTGAACCCGGACTTGGACAGGTCCTCCTCGAAGACCCTCGGCGGCAAAAAAAGAAAAAAGGTGGCGCTCAGGCAAATAAGAGACACTAAGAAAAAAGCAATAGTGGACCTCATTGAAGGAAGCTCCAACACCTGCAAGGAGATCTTCTCGATCGTCAAGGATTTCACCTCACCCTTAGTCACTGTCACCAACATCGCTGCCTCCTGAGGTACTGGGTTTTTCAGAACCGGTACCGAACCGGTAACCCAGTGGTGTCAGGGTACACACCCAAAGACCTCGAGTACTTTCCTGATTTAGACCACAGAAACTCAGAGTCTTCTAGGTGAAGTCAAGGATCGATTTTATTGGCTGCAACCAAGTAACAGGTCCTAGAAGTACAACAACACGGGATGTATATTCTCAGGAGACTGCTCAATCTTACAAAGCCAGGCTTCTCTTTTTATACAAAATATTGTGTTTCAGGCAAGAATTCTCCACATTTCAGTATACTATTCACATGTTTCCACTACAAAGAAAAAGCAGAGTCATGATGACAAGCCCACATTTCAGTTTGTCCAGCCCACAACAAATTACCCGGCAAGGTCCAACATTTGCATCAGATATCGGTGTACCCCCAATAAAAACAGGCACCTCCTCCTCGTAAAGCAAGTCAGAGATAAAGGAACAGGGACAGGTGGGAGCAAGATTAGGCAGGGTGTGTGTGCGATGAAAAGGGTTTATGACATGTTGTGCCTTGATGCTATCTCGTTCGGCCACTGGGAGAGGAACTGACCAAACAGGTTCGGCCTGAGGCAAAGGTTTCAGCTTGCCCAGGTCAGGGAAAAGTCAATCAAGGTGTACGTGTCCTTTGATATCGAATTTAGCTGTATTATAAGTCTATGTCAGGGCAACCCACAAAATGGCTGCCGTACACAAAATGGAAGCCAAGGGTTCAAGACGAAAATGACGATTTCGAGGTGAAATCGTCACTCGAATATGACGAAAATGCTTGTACATAGTGTACTAGCCATTTTCGGTCTTTTGATATAAAAATCGTCATGCTACGACGAAGTTTTATTCACGAGTTCAGAATTTTCAGAACTACAAACCCTCCTTTTGCCCTTACATAGGCAATTAACCTATCCTCATGCTAATCTGAGTTCAGGTCTATATTCCTAAAGTCATTGAGATGTTGCTGTAACATCATTCTATTACTTAGTTCGTCTTTTGATACAGGCTTCCTTACACATGATGTAACACAGCGGCCACATATTGCAGGAGCACACTGCACGCACAGACAGAACAGGAAAAGAATGGCTAAGACCATCCCAATGACCATCAGAATTTTCCATCCCCAGGCGGATATCAGTTCCCAGAACCATCCCATTAATGACCAATCTCCTTCATCCACATGAATAGATTCGGAAATCTTATGCAGTTTAGAGATGGCCTGGTACAGCGTTATCTGGAATGAAAACACAGCAACTCGATTGGATCAATCTACATACCCCACCTCGGTCTGCAAGTATGACATCTAATGCGACCCTGTTCTGAAGGGTCATAAGACGATTCGACTGGAGCTCAGCAGTCAAGTTACTAAGGGCACCAGCAGTTTCAATTACGGTGGACTCAACCACCCTTGTCAATTGCCTTATGTTCCTGCTGTTAACCATGGGTCCCCAGAACGGCAGAAAACCCTTTACGAAGTCCCCAAATTCTTGTCCTGCAGTGTCTTCTTCGCTGAAGACACCTCTAACTATCCTTGTCTTGTGGTAATCTGCCGCCGCTGTGTAGGTGGGAGGCAGCAGGAACGAAACAAAACATGTGCCCGAAAAGTCAGGGGGCAACCATGTATAGGCTCTATCATGGCAGATGAAATAGGTACCCTTAGCTGCTAAGAACGGAGGGGAAGTCTGAGATGCAAAAACATATGTTTCAGTGCAGATGCTTTTCCCTAGCTGAGCTCTGGGATTCTTGCCAGTACCTTGCAGACACAGGTGACCCTGATGGGGTACAATCCAAATCGGGGAAGATCTCTTAGCTTGCTGTTTCTCACTCAGAGTAGTTCCATATCCGGTTACGTTCCATCCTATGTATACTAGTGTCTCATCTCTAGGGATAGTCTCGTAGGAAATATCTTCCTTAATCATGTCTACTATACCCTTGACTAGAGCACTATTCTTAGGATTGTCTTCCACAGAACGTAGGGGGTAGACTTCATGTGCATAGATGAACATTGTTCTGTATGCCCACACAGAACCATTGTGGCTGAAAGGCAGGACCAGATAAGGGATACCTTTATCCGTTGTGTGAGGCATAAGACCACACACCCAACAGTTAGTTGTGTTCATTACTAGTTGGTGTTGGTGCAAAAGCTGAACAAAGGAGTTATTAATAAACTCTAATCTCCTAGCGGATTCGTGTTCAGGAAGGGGTTGAAAAGAGTGTGGGGAAACAGTAGAAGGAGGAGGTATAGGCGATGTAGTGGGTGCAAATGTTACTCGAAAAGAGAATAAAACATAACTTATTAAAAATATCATCACACTGAATAATATGAAAATGCACAATATCAAAAAGCTTTTCTTTGTCATTATTTTACATATTCGGTTTTTAAAGTTCACAGTTTTGGCAGATCTCTCCATCTCGAAAAACTCCATCCTCTCTAAAATGCTGCCCGCGATGGGAGGTTGTTTCTGCTAAGGAATGCTTCTGTCAGTCCAGGGCAACTCCCTTAGACCAACCAGAACTGTCGACCTAACGTTGTCAGCTGCACCCCAAAGACTTTGGGAAATCGCGGCCCTAGCAGCGGAACCCGGATGGCGGTTCGAAAAACAAAAATAAGCAAGTTTCTCAGATGGGAGAGCTGCGCTTTCAAAAATAGTACTTGGAGGAGAAAAAAGAATTTTATTTGTCCATAGGTCTCGGCCTCAAATTGTATCTTTGCTTTCCAGGTATGGTATGATCTCGGAAAAGGAGTTCAGGCTCTGTAGTGTCCAATGGAACTGACGGCGATACAGTTGGTTGCAAAATGTTGTCACTCTCTTTTTCAGTAAGTGTTCCTTTTACACGTGCATCACTGAAAGGCAGAAAACGTGGCACAGTTTCAGTCTCTGAGTTGGCGACACCCTTCTGGACCCACTGGTCGTACGGCAGAGGTAAAGGTACCCTCTTGCAGTGGACTCCGTGGATCCAGTGCTTCTTCCCTTCCACTCGAACAGCTGATCTCGTGGAAAGAAGGACGAGGTGCGGTCCGGTCCACCTGGGCTGGTCGTTCTTGGTTCGCTGGAAATTCTTCACGAGAACCCAGGTTTCCAGGGTCTATGGGGTGACCTGGAGTCTCAGAGACCGGAGGCAGGGTGTCATGGACCTGTTGGTGTAAAACACGCAATTCAGCCGTCAATTCGTACAAATAATCAAGCAAAACAGGGTGTTCTATTTCACTGAACTTAGTGGGCCTTGGCACTCCCCATATGTTGGCCGGGCGACCAAAAACAATTTCATATGGACTAAGTTTCACTCGCGAATGCACAGTCATTCTGGTTGATAGGAGTGCTAAGGGTAGAGCATCAGGCCATTTAAGACCAGTGCTCGCTTGAATTTTGTCTAGTTTTAACTTAAGCGTGCCATTATAACATTCTACTAATCCAGCTGATTGGGGGTGATTTGCAGCGTAGAACTTTTGTTGAATGCCTAGCCCTTCACATACTTTCTTCATAACTCGACCCACAAATTCACTCCCATTGTCACTCCAGACCATTCTAGGCATTCCGAACCTGGGGAAGAACTCTTTCACAAGGGCTTTAGCTGTGGATAAGGCAGTGTTGTCTTTTAGGGGATATGCTTCTACCCATCTTGAGAAGGCACAAACAACAACGAGTACGTATTTTAAATTGTTGCACCTCTCCATGTGGATGAAATCTAGCTGCAAAACCTCGAACGGATACGTAGGAGGTGCAAAATGACCAGCTGGAGTTGGGGTTCCCCTACCAGGATTGTGTTTCAGACACACCATGCAATTCTTGACGACATTCTCTGCACACTTGGGAATTCCTGAATTTTGCCATACTGGAGCCAACAACTTGCAAATCCCTTTCACGCTGATATGAGCCATTCCATGAGCCATTGTAACCACTGCAAGCATATATGCATCGGGTAACAACCATCTCTGATGCTCTGACAATTCAACCCAACAACCATTTGCATCCATTCTACCCGTACTTTCTCTCCACATGTTCAACTCTTTCTCTGTAGCCTCAGCTTGAATAGATTTCACACTCTCTATCGTGTCTTCACACATTCCAACATCACCAACCCATCTTGCAGGGCCTGCAACATACATTCGGCTCATCACATTCCTTGCAGTTTCTTTCGCGATTTCGTCAGCAAATGCATTTCCACGACCAACATCATCAGTCACCTTCTTGTGAGCACTACATTTCACAATCGCCACTTGCAGAGGCAAGGTCAGTGATTCAAGAAGCTCATTCACCAACTGAATCTTAGCTCCATGCGAAGTCAGGAACCCACGTTCTTTCCACAATCGTCCAAAACTGTGAGCCACTCCAAGCGCATACTGACTATCGGTGTAGATGGTCACTTTCATTCCTTTTGACAACACACATGCTCTTGTAAGTGCAATCAATTCTGCTGCTTGAGCTGAATTATGTGGAATACGTGCAGCTTTAACAATTGTATGCAAAGTCGTGACAGCATATGCTGCAGTCGTGTCACCATTCGGGAGCTTGAAGCATGAACCATCCACCCATAATGTACCATCACATTCAGCAAGAGGAGTATCTAGGAGATCTACTCTCCCTTTCATTTCTTCTTCTGTTCTAAGAAGACAATCATGCTGTTCTGAATCATCTAACTCTGTTACAATTGGCAACAACGTAGCTGGGTTAAGTGTGTTGCATCTTTTTATGTGCACATGACTTGCTAACAAGGTTAATTCGTAACCTGACAATTGAGCACTAGTTAAGTGCTGTGTCTTGGTTCTGTTTAACAACGTGTCTACTGCATGTGGAACCATCACAACTAACATGTTATTCATCACTAGACCAGCAGACTGTCGAATAGAAACAGCTGCTGCCGCTGTTGCTCTTAAACAACTCGGCAATGCTTTAGCTACCGGATCCAAAGTCGACGAAAAATATGCACATGGACGCTGCTTGTCTCCAAACAACTGCGTCAACACTGATAATGCACAACCCTCTTTCTCATGGACATACAATGTAAAGGGCTTACTGTAGTTGGGGGTACCTAACACAGGAGCCGAACATAATGCTGTGCGCAATTCAAAAAAACTTTTCTGACACTCTTCAGACCAAGGAACGGGATTGGGTGTATCTTTACACGTTAATGCCACCAAAGGTTTGGCTAATAACGAAAAATTTGGTATCTATTGCCTGCAATATGATGTAATGACCAAGAAAGCACGCACTTCTCTCTGTGTTCTTGGCACACTCAATTTCGCAATTGCCTGAATTCTTTCTGGGGTCAGTTTCCTTCCCTCCTTCGATAAGAGATGACCTAAGTAGGTCACTTCTTGTCGACAATATTGCAATTTTGAGAGAGACACTTTGTGGTGCAAATCACACAAATGACGCAACAATGACAGCGTGGCTTTTTTACAGATTTCCTCAGTATCTGCAGCAACAAGCAAATCATCTACATACTGAATGAGGGTAGCACCATCAGGCAAAACAATCGTATCAAGCTGTGTTTTTAAAGCTTGACTATATATTGATGGACTTTCACAGTAGCCCTGTGGAGCACGTTTAAAGCGGACGCTTCGTCCTCCTAAACTGAAGCCAAAAATATCCCTGCTCTCCTCAGCAATCGGGATGCTGAAGAAAGCATTCTTCAAGTCAATCACCGAAAACCAGGTTGCAGAAGCTGGAATCATAGTCAATAGGGCAGTAATGTCAGGAACAACTGGAAATTGTGGCACAACTATTTTATTCACCTCTCTAAGATCAATCACAAATCTGTAAACAGGTGGCTGAGAAGGGTCAGTTCGCTTCAAAACAGGCAGAACAGGACTATTGCAAACGTTGTCTCTTGTCTCTTCAATCACATCCTTTTCAATCAGATCGTAAATGATCGCTAACAACGCTTTTTCACCTTCACTAGAGATTTTGTATTGGGGAATTCGTGGCATTTTAACATTGGCTTTCAATGTTACAACATATGGTGGTATTTCCAAAAGACCCACATCATTAGGACCAGTAGCCCAAAGAATATTAGGGAGAGATGACAATTCCGTTGGAAGTTTATCCGTTGACAAACACATTGGAGAAACCACTTTCTTACCCAGTGTAAGTTGTACTCCAGAAGGAGAACAGTACAAAGTCGCATACAATCTTTTCTGCAAATCTAATCCTAGCAAGTTTTCACCACAACCTGTTGTCAGAATAAGGGGTGCTTCGAATTCACAAGGTCCAACAGAAAGGGACAAAGGGTCAGAAATCGGATTTCTAATTGGGGCGCCAGAAAAACCTACAGAAACATTCATTTCGCCAGACAAAGGTGCGCCAGGGAGTTTTGAGTGCATAATAGAACTCTTTGTAGCACCAGTATCCAACAGAAAAAGGCTCTGACACACCTGATGTAATCACCTCAACGTATGGTCCACTCTGATCTACTGGAACTGAAACAACTCCCTCTCTTTGTCTATGGCTGTCCTAGCAATCATTACCTTCCATATGCTCATCTTCTGCATAGTAATCATCAGCGTAGTACTGAGCTGTCCTACCAGATGCGTTATTCTGCTGATCAAATCTATTCATCGAATTTTGAGGTGGAAGAGACTGTGTGTTCTGGGGGAAATTTCCACGTCCTCTACCTCTAGACGCTTGTTGAACACCTCGACCTCTTACACCAGAAGCACCATTTGCACGCTGTAATAAAATAGGACAACTATACTTGAAATGACCCTCTTCCTTACAATATGAACACTGATTGGGGCCTACAAGGACACTTGGTTGAGTATACTCGACTCTTTGCGAGTTCCTCTGAAACTGTTGAGGCTGCTGATAATTGTTCTGATAGTTACTCTGAGCACCACTATTTTGACCACCACGTGGCGGATATGCTTGTTGTAACAAAACCTTCGTTTTTAACTCTTTAGTTTTCTTCTCTGCTCTATCTTTCTCATCTTTGTCCCGATTTTCGTAATATTGTGCAGTAGCCAATATCTGTGCTGAAGAGGAAACTGCCCAAGAACTCTCTGAATCTTTTAACTTTTTACACAACTCGGGAAGCAGATTGTGCACGAATTTATCGACGAACAATCGCTGACCACCTTCTGTGCTCATATCTTGACCACTGTGGTCGAGAAACGTTTCTTCAAACCTGGTGAAGAAATCAGACACCGTTTCATCTTTCTTCTGCTTACGCGCAGACAACTTATCCCAATTTACACGCATCGCAGGCATTAAAGTTTTCATGTAATCAATTATCCTACCAGGGAGATCTGCTACTAAAGGCTCAGGCTTAGCACCACCAATTTGTAGGGCATCTGCAGCAGCAATATTAGCCCATGAGTCACCTAACTCCTGATCATGATCTGCATGCCGAATCTTTCCCCATAAAGGCTGTGGAACAACGTTCCCAAACAATATGTCTATATCTGCTAAATTCATGATACATGACCCAGCAGTCTGTGACAACTCTTTGTAATACCCTGCGGGATTTTTACGGGGATCAGGCAATGTCTGTTTAAGGGCCAAAACTTCAGCTCGCTTCCATGGGACATGTACCCACACACGCTGAAAGTGTGGCAGAATAGGTGGGACAGCATTCGCGTTCCCTTCCCTCCATTTTGGGGGAACTTCTCTCATGGGATACTGTCTCACCTTCTTTTTAACCGAGGAATCAGACTCAAACAATGACTTGGAAACACCTTCAGTCCTAAGCGACAACAACGTCGCAACTGCTTTCTTAACATCTGAACCCACAATTGCGCCTTTTGAAAACTCGAACCGTACATGGCTCAACTCAGGAGGATTAGAGTCCAAATCATTTTCCTCTAAATCTTCACACAGGAAAACACACATTTTCTCAAAAACGTATCTCTGCTTCGATGTTTCCCACTGGGTGAAGACATCCATAACACATTCTAAATCATATTTTTCCGGGTCAGCGACCCATTTATGTGCCAAACAATTCAACGTTTCCTTCTCCCTAGAATCAGGCAGTTGACTACGCAATTGCTTGCGCTCTGTGTCAGGAGTTACACTTGTTGCACCAAAGAGAGGATGCAAAAAACTAGCGACAGTACTAGCCACTCTCTGACGAAGTTGATGAAAAGACAAGAGGGAAAGCAGGGTGAGGCGAGGCAGATGCAGAGGCAGTGTCAGGAGAAGTACCAGGAGTGGTGGTCGATATAATAGTTAAAGTTGTAGGAGGTAAAGGCAGAGCAGATGTCAAAGTCGGTGGCCCTTGAGCAGGCTGCACCGGAGGAGCAGGGGCCAGCTGAAGAGTAGCTGGTGGGTGCTGTGGAGGAGCAGGAGGCAATGCAACCACGGGTTGCGCAGCTAAAGGTTGCGGAGGTGCTGTAGCATTCTGCGCATAAGGGGGTGGCGAACTTAACAAATGCGCCATTAACGGATCTTTTTCAAGCTCTTTTGCTGCATCTTGCTGAAGAGGCGGCAAAACTGGATAGCATTTATCTATTACCATTTTACATTGCCTGTGCAACTGCTCACTCATCTGTTCTTCTTCATTGTCTTTAAACTGCATAGCAGCTTGCATTATCGAAATACCCCTTTCTCTCTTATTTTTCTTTGCTAATTTAATTTCCTTCTGTTTGGCTTCCTTACGCCATAGGCGGAAAGAGTCAAACATCGCCGGCCGGGCTTTCTTCTTAAAAAGTTTAACTTCGAGGTTATCTAAGATTTCTGTATCAAAGCTACCATTTTGGGGCCATTTTAAAACACCATCTTTTCTGGTGTATTTGATCCACACTTAATTGTATGTGATGGGGCCTACTGCATGTTTCACATACAATTCATAAGTTGGAGTTCCAATCGGAGGAACTGGACACGAGTCCTCCAATCGGGAATCCCTTTTACTACAACCAAGACAAAACAAATTTCCAAGTCTGCTAAGACCAGGCATCTTCGCTCTCTAGTCTAGCCTCAAACTTCAAAGGATTATCGATTACGATATTTCTCGTGAATACACGAGTCCTTTGGCTTTGGCACTTGCAAGTTCCAAACAAAGTGATCCAAAGGGGATACCCAAACTAAGACCAACTAAGGACTGGGAGACGCTCCACTTATACTTAACTGAGATATCGATGACGTCACCAGAAGACTCGTCTTATCGTTTCGCTCTACCAAACTTCAAGGGTCCAAATCAGGGCGATAGCCAGGGCAGCAGTCCTTTGTAGCCGTCGGGAAGCGGGGAACCTCGCAGCAAAGACTTTTGGACCACGTCGACATGCAGGGGTCAATGAAGTGGTTGGCCTTCCTCCAGAATTTTCACACGAAGCTCCTCAGGAACCTCTGGCTGGACCGGTACCGCTGGTATCGCCCCACATTGGGCGCCAACTGAGGTACTGGGTTTTTCAGAACCGGTACCGAACCGGTAACCCAGTGGTGTCAGGGTACACACCCAAAGACCTCGAGTACTTTCCTGATTTAGACCACAGAAACTCAGAGTCTTCTAGGTGAAGTCAAGGATCGATTTTATTGGCTGCAACCAAGTAACAGGTCCTAGAAGTACAACAACACGGGATGTATATTCTCAGGAGACTGCTCAATCTTACAAAGCCAGGCTTCTCTTTTTATACAAAATATTGTGCTTCAGGCAAGCATTCTCCACATTTCAGTATACTATTCACATGTTTCCACTACAAAGAAAAAGCAGAGTCATGATGACAAGCCCACATTTCAGTTTGTCCAGCCCACAACAAATTACCCGGCAAGGCCCAACATTTCCATCAGATATCGGTGTACCCCCAATAAAAACGGGCACCTCCTCCTCGTAAAGCAAGTCAGAGAGAAAGGAACAGGGACAGGTGGGAGCAAGATTAGGCAGGGTGTGTGTGCGATGAAAAGGGTTTATGACATGTTGTGCCTTGATGCTATCTCGTTCGGCCACTGGGAGAGGAACTGACCAAACAGGTTCGGCCTGAGGCAAAGGTTTCAGCTTGCCCAGGTCAGAGAAAAGTCAATCAAGGTGTACGTGTCCTTTGATATCGAATTTAGCTGTACTATAAGCCTATGTCAGGGCAACCCACAAAATGGCTGCCGTACACAAAATGGAAGCCAAGGGTTCAAGACGAAAATGACGATTTCGAGGTGAAATCGTCACTCGAATATGACGAAAATGCTTGTACATAGTGTACTAGCCATTTTCGGTCTTTTGATATAAAAATCGTCATGCTACGACGAAGTTTTATTCACGAGTTCAGAATTTTCAGAACTACACTCCCAGCAGCTCTGTGACAAACTATTCAACTTCTTCCACAGCAAAATCACAAATATCAACAGCAACTTCGCACACCAATCCAACCCCAAAGAACTCATTGCTAACCTACCCACCACCAACCATGACTGCTACCTGACCAAAAGGACAACCCTCACCAGAAATGACACAGCAGCAAAAATGGGGACCATCCACTCAGGGCGCCCAACGGACACATGCCCCAACCACAACTGCAACCTGGGAACATTACCAATAAGCACTACTCTGACCCACATCATCAACACCTACATCACATTTACCACTTTACCAGATGAATGGAAACTTGCAGAAATCAACGTCTTCATTAAGAAGCCCACAACCAACCCAAATCAGCTGAGCAACTTCCAACTCATCTTCCTGTTTCCCTATCCAGCCAATGTGATTAAGAAGGCCATCAAAAAGCAACTTACAACCCACCTCCAACGTCACTATCTCCTAGACAACATTCAATCAGGATTCAGAAAGAACTACACCACCGATACAAACTCATCACAGCCAGTGATGACATTTGAATCATCCTGGACTGAGAAGAAACAGCGACCCTTATCCTGCTCGACCTCTCTGCGGCCTTCGACACGGTCTCCCATAACACCGTCATCATAAGAGTCCACAAGATTAGCACACAAGGATCTGCTCTCAAATGGGTCTGTTCCTTCCTCACAGTAAGAACCCAAAGGGTGAAGATGACACCCTTCCCATTAGATACCAAGACATTGTTATGCAGAGTTCCACAGGGATCATCTGTCAACCACACCCTTTTCAGCGTATACGTGACACCGCTCACGAACATCATCCAAGCACATGACATCACTGTCATCTCCTACATCGATGACACACAACTCATCCTCTCCATGACAAAAAAAACAACCACCACCAGAACCAACTTCATGAGCATGGCAGGAGACTGGATGCGAACCAACTTCCTGCAGCTCTACTCTGACAAGACGGAAGTACTGGTCTTCCTCAACGAGAACTCCCCAAGAGACTCCACCTAGTGGCCGTCGGAGATGGGCCCAACACCCACACCCACAGACCATGCAAGAAATCTAGGGATCTTCCTAGATGACAAACTCAACCTGATGGCTCCAGTCAACGCAGTGTGCACATCCAGCTTCTACATCCTAAGCATGCTATGAAAAGTCTTTAATTCGTTGCCTCAGAACACCAGACAGACCATCACCCAAGCACTCATCACCAGCAGGCTGGGCTACGGCAACACTCTATGCCGAAATCTCAAATCAACTCACAGATTCCAGAACATCACTGTAAGACTCTTACTCATCCTCCCATGCCACACCCACAACACACCACACCTCAGGAAGCTTCACTGGCTCCCCAGTCACTAGCACATTGTCCTGACCCGAGAGACAACACCGACTATAGTCTCCTTATTTTACAGGCTCAACCCGAGGAAACCGAAAGTCAGGCGGCTTGGAGAACACATGAACTTCCGTCGTACGTCAGCCCGTCGAGAGGTGGGATGGAACAAACAGAGGAGAAAACGGAGGCGAGGTTGTGGTGTTGGTTTGTTTGAAAGGAGAGACAAGCAACTCCAAGAGTGTAAAGAAAGGCGCCGATCTGTAGCCCGGAAACCCAGAGACACACCCCTTCGACTGAGGCCCTAGGAGAGGGACCTGCAAGCTTGGAAGACGCGACACAAAGGGAAACAAGAACCAAGTGAGACCCACAGCCGATGGAAGAAGAAGACAGAACTTATCCTGCCAGCAGGTGGTCGCTTACTCCTGGCTACGTCGGAGGAGGGAAGTGGCTCACCCAGGTGCGTGAGCGCATCTTTGGCAAAACTGGAAAGTGGGAAGGGAGGAGGGACGTTTAAATGTGTGGAAGCTGAAGAGTGAGAGAGAGGGAGCTCTGCTTCTCCATTGGAAACAGGGATTCGACTGCTATCTTAACTTTAACTTCCTAACTAGTGTCATCCTTTTTCCTGCTAACAGACACACACAATTGGGAAAAGAGAACAACACTTTACTAACCCACACCAAAGAGATAGAACTAGAGAAAGGAAACCTACCACTTACCTGATTTTTGTTTGATTTTCTCGAGGGTACCAGCGAACAGAAGTTCGAAAGGCCCTGTGAAAGAAGAGAAGAAGAAGCCATAAAGGAGTGAACTGTGTGATTTATATAATTTTATTGCAAAAAACACAGTTGATGGACAGAATGTAGAACAATGTCATACATTCACCCCAGTACAAGGATCTGGGCCTAAATCCATCATTTTTTTGCACTCCACCCCACCCTGGGTTAGACACTGGCTATATGCAAATCAGCTCTGACCCTGTGCCTCATGGGAACAGTCCAGTCCGAACTACCAAGCCATGTCTTTCCCAGACCGGAATCAAGCATCCAAGGACCGGTTTCTGGCTATCAGCCTTCATTCAGCCTGGATAGCTAGCCTAGCAAGCAAGCCGGGCCGAAGACGGTTGTAATGCCAGAAACCGGTCCCCGGAAGCTTGTTTCCTTTCCAGTGAAGAATTGGCTTGGTAGTTTGGTCTGCCCTGTTCCCATGATGCACTGGGCCAGGGACAGACTAATTTGCATGTAGCCAGGTTCTGAACTGGGATGGTGCAGTGAGCTAAAAAACGGTGATGGATCAAGCCCTGATCTGTTGACTGGGTAGGAGTGTTCTGATTAACTCAGATACTCTATCCATCACCACCCCCTTTTTGAAATTATATAATTTTATGACCATTATCTCCTTTTAGTAATAAAAAGGAAAAGTGAGTGAAACCTGAGAAACACTTTTCTCATTATTTTTGTAACGCCTGCCTAACACGCATCGAATTCACACTTCCCAGGCACACATACAAAGCCCTCCATACGACAAAACCAGGATACCTGAACAGTCGCATACACTTACAACAACCCACCAGACACCTTCGCTCTGCTTCAGTCTCACTTGCACACATTCCCTGCATCCACAAAAGCACAATCGAAGGTTGCTCATTCTCCTACATTGCACCCAAGACATGGATCAACCTCCCTCAACACATCAGTGCCTCCTCCTCACTTCTTGTGTTCCACAAGAAGCTGAAGATCTGGCTCATCGTATGAGCACCTCGCCTCGGGGACCACAAACCTATGTACATGCCCAAACACCTGGATACCCTCTTAGGTGATTAGAGTGCTATACAAATCAATATAACATAACATACCGTAACCTGCTTTCTCATCCTCTTGCCCACCTTTTGCTATGTCCTTCTTCTCTCCCCTTTACTGTTTCCTTCTGTCATCTTTCAACCACCCTCTATTATCCTCTCATCACGTTTTCGGTTTTCCTCTCTCAATGTGGACACCTACTTCCTGTATTTATTACCCTTCCATTTTCCTTACTGTCCCTCTGTCCCATATGTCAGCCCACTTTCTTTGTCTCCTTAGCTCATTGTCATACACCCCGCTCGAATCCCTGGATGGACTGAGTCTTCCTGATCAGTGTTTCAGTCCCAGCATTGACTTGATGTTCACTGAGAATTTATGAATCATTTTCAACATTCCTAATCGGGGAACTCGAGAGCATATGAGGACCGCAGCCCACCTTGGAGATGGGGAGATAGGCAACCACAGGGCAGCTGTGATTTAAACTTGCTAGTGAGTAATAGGGAGTGTGTGCTGTACTTTCCTTATAATTCATGATTTCTATCATGCTAGTGCCTCTGGCTCCTTTGTGGGAAGTTTGACATTTTCATAACTTCATACTGTCCATGCCAATTGGACCTCTTAGATCCCATCAATCAGGATTCCATTCAGGTAGAAGTACACAACTTTTAGTGGCTTTAGTCCTAGAGGACCTACGAAGACTAATGGGTGCTAGAGGTTCAGGGGCTCTTGTTCTTCTGAACCTCTCCACAGATTTCGCTACCATTGACCACAATATTCTAATTTCTAGACCGGCAAAAACTGAAATCAGGTTGAACAGACCTAGCCTGGCTGAAAACGTTTTCAAGTGATCATCATGTTACCTCTCTTGCATCTTTTACATCTCAATGGATAAACATTGAATACGAGGTACCACAGGGTTCAATTCTGTCCCCTCTTCATTTTATTATGCATAAGTGCCCTCTAACCCACCTCTGCATCAGATGTGGACCAAATTCATTATGTACGTTGGCTTGCCGGAAATGTTTGGACTGTCATTGTACTCTAATTTTAGCAATGAAACAGATTTTTCTTTCCTAGATAGTCTTTCAGTCATTATATAGTGAATGCCAGTGCATTATTTAATGCTTCAATGCAACAATACTGAGGGGCATATTATCAAGGACCGGTGTTAAATTTATCGCCTTTTTATCGGCAGGGAACTGCTGATAAAACGGCGATAATGGGCTTGATAATACACCCTTGTTAATTCCCATAGAAGCCCATGTTCTGATGTTAACATGGGCTACTATGGGAATTAACAAGGGCGTATTATCAACCCCATTATCGCCGTTTTATCGGCAGTTTCCTGCCCATAAAACGGCGATAATTTTAACACCGGTCCTTGATAATATGCCCCTGAGTTTCTGTAAATACAGATGATCTTCGATGGCACTCAAGCCTCAAGCATGGGCCCTCCGTCTCTTTTTTCAGCTAGATTTTGTACCTTAGGCATTTACTTAGAGTCGAACTTGGTATTGCACGTAACTTGCTTCACTTCACACCATGTTGACTTTTCTTGAGAAAAATCTCAAAGTCCTGTGGTTAAAACATTGATCCACTCTAGAATGGATTATGCAAATGCCATCTTTTCAGCTACTCCTACGAAACGAATTTCTCGACTTCGGTTATCACAAAATGCACCTGCACACCTGGTTAGTAGCCAAAAAACAATTCAAGTCTGTTACATTGACTGGAAGAAACTTAAATTGATTACCTATTCACAAAAGTATTGTCTTAGAGGCAATGACTATAGTCGACAGGGCCATATAGTCCAATACACCAGACTTTATCGCAAAGGAATTTACCTGGCACTGCCCCAAAAGACATTTGCGGGTGGACCAAAACTTTCTTCCATAAAACCCAACATCTCATACAATAATTTCTGGAGTTGGGACTTTTTTCTGCTGTGCTACTGAATCTTGCAATGGTCTCCCTTTTGATCTTGTAAGCAGTCTTCTTTATGTCTTATCAGAAAGACTCTGAAAAACCAGTGAGAAACACACACACACACACCCCACACACACACTCTCTCTCTCCCTCGCCACCAAATCACCTGTGTTGCTGTGGCATCTCTCCTGTTGTGAGCGTGCATGCATATTTTGCCCTTCCTCACAATCCAGCCTCTACCTCTGGAACATGGCTGCTGAAGCACCTCCAGATGAACCCGAAATACATTAGCGAGTGAATGTGTAAGAAGGATGCATAATTGAATAAAATCTTGGAAACCACGCGTTTCAAACTGCAGCTCATTTTTCAGGTCGAGCCTGGGCAGCACATGCCCTGCTCTGCAATGCATGCTGTACTCAGGTATGGACTTGGAACTCCGCCCACTCTCGGCCCATGTTTTCAATTGATTCCTGTTACTGTCCTTTCTAAATAGTTGCTTCTGACTCATTAATAGGCTTGTCTGCATTTGTAACCTCGCATAAGGTCTGGACTTTTTACTTGTGTGGTTACACAGTGTTTATTTAGTCTGTGAGAACTATTTTCTTGCCTTCCTTTATTTCTTTTTCCAGCACGGTCTGCTTTCAATAGAGCGGTGACAACCCCGGAGGCTTCCTAAAGACATGAATGTCATAGGTTCTTAATATGGTCAGCGAGATAATCAGAGTGGATGCACTCTTACTTTTGTCTTAGGCAACTTAAATGAAATCCTACTATAGGGATCATGTTGATGCTGAAGACTGAAACTACAGAATACATGATACTGGAGGCAGCCAAGCAAAAGGGAAAAGTGTGTCTAGAGGGAAGTCAGATGTTTTTTGCCCCTGGCATCTCCTGAGCAACAGAGGAGATTAAAAAGGAGCTGGAGCAAGTACGGAAGATATTCTTGGCAAAGCGGCCATCGGAGAGGAAGTTCTATCTGACTAAATTGTGGGTAGTGACTGAAGATAGGAGATATCTATTATGGAGTCCCGATGATACAAGCAGCATTTAGGCTCCAAGACGGTGGTAACTGCAGTAGCTGTTACAGGTGGGCTCTCAGCCACACAAAGTCCAAAAGAGGTGATCGATACTCCATATAATGTAATGAATTTCACTTGAGAGGCTTGCTTGGATAGTGTGTAGAAGCCGACAATGCATCTTCTCTAAATTCCAACCGTCAGGAGTCGTATTGAGATCCCTTACTCTTTTCACCTACACCCAACTCCGGGATTCAAAGGGTCTCGGAGGGATCCCATGTAAACTAGGTTGATAGGAGTGTTATATATTTGCGGGAAGTGGGTGAAGTGGGGCTTTTCCAGATACTTCGCTCATGTAATGTTATGTTGGGATTGGTTACTTAAATTAGAAAAAAAAATGGAAACAAGTGAGCCGTCACAACCTAGATTAGTTTAATAATCCATATTTATACATTCATCAATTGTATAGCATATAAAACACGTAGGTTCAGAAGCATTTTTTCCTTGTTTTATTTAAAGTTTACTACAGAAAAATACATCAAGCATTCCACAGCACATTTAAGTGGAATCAAATATAACATTGGCATTAGAGTTCGTATCAGGGGACTCATTACCACATAAATTGTTGCTCATAGTAAAGTGGCTACATTATACATTATACTCCAGTACCTTCCTGCACACATCTAATAAAGCAAGTATGACCTATGTATCAGATATTTGGTTGGGCAAATGCATCTACAATAGTGCCCTTATGTCCCTGGGTCTCAATTTGATGAACATGAGCGTGCAATCATTTTTAGATAGCGTATTGCAATATGTCAAGTCTTTAAGCTGATCAGCTACTGTCGGCCTCCTCCCCCTCATTGTATCACCACTTGCCTTTTTGCCAGGATCAGAAGCATTTGAGGGTGATTCCAAGCTGGCATCCACTAGCGAGATGTACTGATGGAAAGGGACGTTTTCCCCTTTCCGGTAGTACCTCTCCCAAAGGGACTGGTGCTCAGGTGGGGGAGAAATGCCTCCTCGAGCACCAATCAAAGTGAAATGAGTCAGTGTGATCCCAGCAAGTTGCGTGCACTGTGCTTCAGAATGGTCCAAAAAACGAAACATTTCAGGACGTGAGAGAAGCTCTTTTCCTGTGTCCCAACATGTGGCCTCATTTATGAAAAGTGTTGCATTGCTGTGGGAAAACAGGGATGCAAAACTTTTCATAGCGCCATCCTTGTGACACCATGGATGTGCAGAATTAACTGTATGATGCTCCATGTCATAAGGATTTACATTTACGTCAGTATTCCTGACGTATCTGTAGGCACAAAATTGGTGCATTTCTAGAGTCTGATAACAGACTTAACTTCAGCAAAGTACCATGTGAAAAGGCCTGCGTCACTCCTTACGTCCGCTTCAAGCCGGCGTAAGTATTTGATGCAGTAGCGTCCTAGAAGTGGCATAGTGAAAAATCATAGATATCACTGCGCCACTACTATAAGGCTTTTTTGCGGGGGAACACCAACCCTGTATATATTATACCTGACGCAGGTATAATGTAGCGCAGGGGTTTGCGAAGTGACGCATCTGCCTAGATGCGTCACTTTGTAAATAGGGTGCAGTGTGGTGAATATTTTACGCTGCCGCAGCGTCACAAAAATTAACGCAATGGCGGTGTAAAGGTCGCATAAATAAGGACCTTCTGGTGCTTGCACCAGAAGGATTTTCTTTAGCGCTGTAGTGGATAAATCGTTCATGTTTATTATAATGCAAAGGTAATGTGGTGGACATGAATAGATTGTCCACTGCATTTGAGGAGTTAAAGTTCAAGTCACAAGCAACTTCTTACCTCTAAGGTGGCAATACCCACTGACCTAACTGTTCCTTATTTAATACCCAAATCTACGCAACTCTTGAGGCAAATTATTGTCTTAAATTAGCTCATCCAGTGCTCATTTTATGCAATAAGGCCCTATTAGTTCAAAGCTTTAGCTTACTCATCAGCCTACAGTTTAAAAAAAAAATCCTAATAGAAATACATGCAGGGGTCTTTCGTCAGTCCTCTTCTTCCATTAGTCTATTCAAGTGCTATTCACATTTTTCTTCCACCCACCACACCTTACAACATGGGTCAGTGAGTCAGTGAGTAAGCCCACTTCAACCACTGTCTCTCTTCACTGTAGGAGAGACAGCATTTTACTTGTGCATATGTGCACATACGCGGCGTCAAGTAAACTTCAGTGCCAGTGCTGATATGCAAATCTCTGCTTTTATTTTTGCTTTCATACCGTGTTCTTTTTAAATTGAATTTGTAATGGGTCATTGTTTCACTTTTTCTGCAGACACACGCACGCCACTTTTAGATGGCAACATTTTCACTTTTTTATTATTATTACAATTTTAATGTCAACTGCATGTTTGAAAAAAACTTGTGGGATCGCTACGGTCAGTCTTATTGGCTTTGTCAATGCTTGTTTTCAGTTACGTGAGATATTTTCCATGGACCTTTCCTTCTCCCCCATGTCCCCTTCACCTTTTTTGAATTTTTGTAGTTTTATGTTGCACAGTCGTGGCCTATTGCAAAGGCAGCAATTTTTCTGAGCACCAGTTACATTATAAATACAACGTCAGATTATTTTTACCTTAAAGGCAGGGGGAGGTTAAATGATTTGCCAAGACACACGTAATGGTCATTCGACAGCAAAACTCGAACGTGTTTACCTAGTCAGCAGCTCTGGCCATAACGCCACATTCTCGGCCGCATTGTGTGTGGTGATGTCTTGTTAAAACATGTTCCTTTGAAGGCTGATAACCCACCAACAACCACTGTAATTTAGTCGGTTGAACTCCCTCGGGCAAGCAATTTAAACATTTGAATACTTTTGAAAATGGACCGGTCCGCTTAAGTTTATCAGTATTTTTCTGTGACCATGTTTTTTTCCCCTTTTGTTGTTATTGGTAGTGTTTGTTCCTCTGTTTTGTTTCTTTTGTTGTTGGTAGTGTTTGTTTGTGGAAACAAACATGTGGACGCTGGTGATGTCCAGATGTGCATCTGTAGCACATGAAAGAGCTCCCAGGCCCGTTATCCTGTATCTCCTGTTGATTTACAGCAGCAAAGACATTACAGGGAATTCTTACATTGCTGTTTGTTCAGCTTCCAGTCTCTCTGTCTCCCTTGATTGGTATCTTTGTGTGTTTTCCTGTTTGTCTGGCAGATTAGTGGGTGGTTGGCTGTCTCTCTTCGTCACAATTAGGTCGATGACTCATAGCAGACACTACTGACTGGATTCTCTTTCATTCGAGATGTGTCTGGACTTTCTGGGACCTTGTTGGTGAAATAAGGTCACTCATTTTGTGTTTCTGTTCATCAAAGAGTGCAGATAAGTTCCAGCTCACTCACAAACCTGCAGAGTGCGAACAAGCTGACCTACGTTTACAGTTACCCAGAGTAGGATCATAGTGCAAAGCCCTATGAATATTAATATTCAGCTAAATAAACAACATTCACAAAACATAAACGTCTTCATCAACGCGCATCATTTTGTGCTGCTTCAACACAACTGTTTTCTAATAATTAATCAACCAATTATTCTAAAACATGTAAAAACCTCAACATTGGAAATAGTTCTTTTTGGGTTTGTGTGTTCAGACCTCTAGAAATTCCTTGCATAGATAAGACGGTTGATAGATGGCCTACAGTAGGACCTCAAGTACATTTTATGGGGCACATATTGGGTCACTGTAGGAAACAGGGTTTTTGTTGCAGTAGTCCCCCCACTTTTTGCCTGGTGCTTGAGGCAACTTTGACTGAAGTGTCCTGGGTTCCTGCTAACCAGTTCCCCAGTACCAGTGTTCTCCCCCTAAAAATGTACATTGGATTCCCCCATTTGGCAATACCTTTAGCACCCTCTATAGGTCCCTAGTAAATGGTACCCCTGGTACCTATGGCCAGGGGTACTAAAGAGGGTTCCCCACAGGGGGCACCACCAATTGTGCCACCCTAAGGGACCCCTCAACTAACCTAGGCAGGGCTGCTATCACAGGCTGCTTGTTTTGGTGCAGACCAAAATGAAAACACGAGCTGACACACATTCCTGTTTGCCAGGCCCCTAACACTGCATGCAGTACTTGTAAGTCACCCCTACAGCAGACCTTACAGCTCTAAGGCAGGGTGCTTAGGGTACTTGGTATTACATGTGAGTGCATACCTTCATGCTCCCGTGGTGGCAGCTCTTTTGCAGCCAGGTCAGCCGCATATAATTATCCAACAAGCACAGTTACCTAAAAGAGCCACACTGCAAGTTTTCAAACCGCTTTATTTGATGAAGGGCTCCACACAGGTAGGGTGGATTCAAATGTCAAAATCATCAGCCATACATGTTAGACATAGAAGCGGACGCACATGCGGCATATATTACCGGCACAACCGGATCCAGAAGGCTATGAGGTTGGCCACGCCCACTGGGGCAGGACCTTAGAGAAACTCAATGGGTGCCGATATTTCCGTTTTTCTTCGTCAGCAGTAAGCTACGGAAGAAGGGGTTTTATATCCTGAAATGATGATTGTGACATGTACAATAGAATAGCATAGAATGATGGGGCGTAGAGTTGAATGGTGTGTAGTGGAGTGGCATAGAGTGGAGAGGCATAGACTGGAGTGGTTTACAGTGGAATAGCTTATAGTAGAGTGGCATACACTGAAATAGCGTACAGTAGTGCAGAGTGGAGTAGCATACAATTGAGTGGCATACACTGTAGTGGCGTATACCAGAGTGGCATAGATTAGAATAGCGTACAGTGGAGTGATGTAGAAGTCAGTGGCGTATAGTGGAGTGGCGTACGGTGGGGTGGCGTACGGTGGGTGGGGGACAGTGTAGTACCGTACAGTTGAATAGCGTATAGTGAAATGGTGTACAGTCGAGTGGGGTAGGGTGGAGTGGCATTGAGTTCAATAGCATAGAGTTGAGTGGCATAGTGTACCTGCATGCAATGGAATTGTGTATAGTGGAGTGGGGTGCTGTGGAGTGGGGAACAGTTGAGTGGCATAGAGTGGAGTGGCTTAGAGTGGAGTGGCATAGAGTGGAATAGGGTACAGTGAAGGTTTGTTGAGTGGAGTGGCTAAGAGTGAATTGGCATAGAGTGGCGTACAGTCGAGTGGGGTAGGGTGGAGTGGCATAGAGTTGAATAGCGTAGAGTTGAGTGGCGTAGAGTATAGTTGCCTACAGTGGAATAGTGTATAGTGAAGTGGCATGGAGTGGGATCAAGTTGAGTAGCAGAGATTGGAGTGGAGTAGAGCGGAATAGAGTACAGTAAAGTTTTGTGGAGTGGCGTAGAGTGTAGTGACATTGAGTGGAATAGTGTGCAGGGGAGTTTTGTAGAGTATAATGGCATAGAATGAAGTGGTGCACAGTAAAATAGCGTACAGTGGAGTGGCCAAGAGCGGAGTGGTGTAAAATGGAATGTGGTAGAGTGTGATCGCGTCCAGTGGAGAAGCATACAGTTTAGTGGCATAGAGTGGAGTGGTGTACATTGGAGTTAGGTACATTATAGTGGCATACACTAGAATAGTGTAGAGTGGAGTGGCATAGAGTGGAATAGCATATAGTGGGGTGACATAGAGTGTAGTGTCATACAGTGGAGTGGCGTAGAGTGGAATAGCATACAGTGAAGTTTTGTGTAGTGCAGTGGTGCAGAGTGGAGTGGCGTACAGTAAAATAGCGTAAAGTGGAGTGGCCAAGAGAGGAGTGGCATATCATGGAGTGTAGTAGAGTGTGATAGCATACAGTGAAATAACAGTGAAGTAGCATAGAGTGTAGTGGTGTAGAGTGGAGCGGCCTTCAGTGGAGTTAGGTGCAATATAGTGGCATACAGTAGAATAGTGTAGAGTGAAGTGGTGTAGAGTGGAATAGTGTTAGAAATCAGGTCTCCATGTGGTAGAGGTATGTACCCTGTTCAAGTAGGGACCACAATCGTAGTCAGAGTAAATCACAACATAATCGTAAATTATCCTGTCCTCACCCCCTGGTAACTTGGCACAGAGCACGCAGGGTTAACTTAGATGGCAATGTGTAAAGTATTTGTGCAATAATCCATACAATGACATAGTAAATACACCACAAAAAGCCTCCTCAACCTTTTAGAAAAAAGAGAATATTTATCTGAGTAACACAAGACCAAAATGATCAAAATCCATCAAGTAGAAGTAGAGATATTGAATGTTGAAGAAATAAATGGAATAAAGAGCTTAGAAGCAGGAAGTGCTAAAGAGGTTACTTCAGGTCACAAGGGGCCACTGCAAACCCAAAGTTCAGACTGACCACAATGGAGAGCAGGCCGGCTAGAGAGTTCCACTTGGGCCAGCTGAACAAAATACCTTGAATCCTGGGTCAGTCTGTGCAGCGAGTCTTTGCATCATCTGACATCAGTTCTGTGAGGCTGTGCGACGACGCTTAGCGAGGCAACGCGTTGTCCGGAGTCGCTTCCGAGAGCTGTCAGGCGAGGCTTTGTGGGGCTTTGCACTGCGTTGTGTCAGATTTTGCAGGGACTCAGTTGCAGAACTCACTTCTGAGTCCCAGAAATTGGAAGGGGCATCTCAGTAAAGGGTAGGACTCAAACAAGGCTTAGTCCCACAGCACCTGTTGAACTGCATTTTAAAATGACCAACATGACTCCATTTTGTGTTGCCATGCTCTCGGCAACCTGGTGAGGAATTGCTTTCCACGTCCCTGTCAAAACTTGCCCAACCCTACCTGCTCCCTGTGGTCGAGCCGATTCCGAGAAGCTGCCTGTGTGCCTCACCCCCCCAGTTGTGCCAGAGACTCAGCCACATCCTGTCCATTGCTGGTAACTCAGCCTGTCACGACCAGCTGCCCTATGACCACACCAACTGATAGAGGAAGCACGAGGCTGTGCCCTGTGATCACAACAACTGATAGAGGAAGCACGAGGCTGTGCCCCATGACCACACCAGTTGGACAAGGAAGCACGGGGCTGCGTACATTGTGCAATCAGAGACAGATGTCCCCTGGCCACGATTGCACCACACAAGACTGACGAAGAACTTGTCAGAGGAGGAACTTATCTGAATAAGGAACTTGTACTGTGCAAATGGGCGTGGGTAGCGCTATAAATATGTGTAGGCTGCGGAGTAAAGCAGCAGTCTCCGTAGAATTGTCTTTGTACCATTCTGGGACCCTGTCCTTAGCTTGAGCTAATAAATAACTTGCTTCCCTCCACGGCTGGTTGTCCTGGTCTCTTTGGTAATGTATTTATAGAAGAAGAACCCGTAGATTCTAAGGTGTCCCCTGCACCGCTGGCTTTGACTCTCCTAGTGGGGAGGGGTCTCCAAAAAGCCGGTTCTACAATTTGGCGCCCACGTGGGGCGTCTTCGGTGGTCGTCATCGAGCCTGGTGGTCGTGAGGAGTCCGTGATCGAATGCTACGGGAGGCGCGCCACTACACTGGCTGAAAATTGTCTTTGTGGTCCGAGGTCTCTGATTGCGTGATTCCTCCCTCCAGTGGGCTACCCGACTGCGGCCCCGACTGACGCCCCAGTTTTGGTTCCTAGTTTTGGGAGATCGGGACCTTTGTGACACCTGCCGTATGATGGAAGATTAATGGTCAAGTAAGAGTGGGAGTGGCCCATTTCTTTGGTGATTTGTATCTTTGTTTTGGGTATTGTTCGACTTTTGCAAAAGCCGAAAACCAAAGGGTAAGTAGTTATATGCTGTAAACATTAGATTTCACCCTTTGATGTTTGGAACCAGGATACACGTCTAGAGATGCCTGGATTTAGTACGTTTCGGAAATGGTGTTGTTGTTATTGTACACAGGACTCCGCATTGGTGGAATCTTGTCAGATTCCTCCTTTGGGGACCCCTAATCATGAAGTTTATGCTACAGATGGCGTCGGCCCAATTATGTTTTGCTCGCTTTGGCACTAGTTTCAAAGAAAAGCTAGACCTGCGATGTTTGATTCCTTTCGGGTTTGGCGCAAGGAGTCCAAACAGAAAGAAATCAAACTGAAAAAGAACGAAGCTAAAATAATACGTATGAGTGTGATTCAGAAAGCCCAGAATCACGATAATCAGAGAATAGAAGAGGATATAGTAATACATGACAGATTACATCGAATGCAGATAGATGGATGTTACATTACAAAGAAGGTTCCCGAAAAGGCCCGGGACAAGGAGGATGACTCTCTCATGTCCTCTGTTGAACACCCCTCCACCCTATACCCCCGCCATGTATCCGGCCCCTGATTCCACACAAATGGCTCCCGCTACTGCTCCAGTTGTTGCCCCTGTGTCACGCCTGTACAAAAGGAGGTGGTGATGGACGGAGCATCTGAACCAATCAAACACTCACACCCAGTCAAAAGACCTGGGTTTGATCCATCATCGTTCTTTAGCCCACTCTGCCACCCCAGTTCAGACATGGCTATATGCAAATCAGTCTGACCCTGTGCCTCATGGGAACAGTCCAGCCCGAACTGCCAAGCCATGCCTTCCCTGGACCGGAAACAAGCTTCCGGGGACCGGTTTCACGCCTGCCAGTCCTCCGATCGGATCGCGCTGTCCCTTTAGACACGCATGCGCGAAGGGAACGGGCTGGAGTCAAAAGCCTGACCTCCCTGCAGAGCTTTGCTTCGCGTTCTAGCGTTTCTGTGTTTCCGTGCAGACACGTCACGTCCTTTGAAGCTGTTTCCGGTTGTTTCGGAGCCGTTCTCGTTAAGACACTTTCAGTTTGCGGAAGCCCGTTCCTGATCCTGTTATATAGCCGGCCGCCGTTTTCACGGTCCTCGGCTGCCTATTCAGACGCCCATTTCTTCACACCCTTCACAGCCCCTGAATCCCTACGCTGTTTTGAGTCCTAGTGGTTCGTCCGTTTATCACCTGCATTTCGGACGGAACCAGGTTCAAAGACATCCTCCCTCCTGAGTCGGCTAACTTCTTACCATAACCGAGGGGGTTCTAGGCTTGTGTATTTGCGGTTCCGCCCGTCGGCCGGACATTTCTTTGTTCCGCCGGCTGGCCGGGCTTGTAGAGCACTGGCCTGGGACCGTCCTGAGGCATTGTGGGAGTTGTGGTCCATCAGGACTGTTATCCTTTTCCTTTTTGTTATTTATTTCTTTTGGACTCACGGGTGATTATCGGAGACTGGCAACCGTTACAGAGCATGGGCAAGAAGAACGGGTAAAGTGCTATTAGCGCCCTATTATTATCATTACCCTATATTTAGATAGCGAGGTCTTATATGATTATATTTCAGATGAGACATATATCATTCGCATTGCCCTACATCTGGACAGTCATGGTCCCTACTAATGGTACAGCTTGGTAAGAGAATACTGTTTATTGTCATTATAAACTGCCTATAGCTATCAAGAGGTAATGACAATGTATTGTTGTAGATAAGACATCACATTCCCACCTAACAGCTGAATCAGTTTTGCGACGTATTCAATTTACCGAAATACAATGAATCACGATTTTATAGGTAAGATACAGCATAGAGGTTCATGTTTTGTTATCTGATTATTGTTACATTGCATTAACCTAACCCATTCCTTTTAGCGTCAGTCTACACCCTGAGGGATACCAGCCCGAAGAGTCCTGTTTTCTTCCCCACCTTTCCTTGTTTTGTTCCCTCTATTCCCTCCATACCACCATTGCGTTCTAGTGCTTGATAGATGCAATAGGTGCATGGGGGAAGGGCTGGGCTTGTCGGCAGTTCCTGGCACTCCTGTGGAAACGACGTCTGGATCATTACAGAACGCGAAGCCCAGAGTTGTTATTTCTACCCGAGTGCCATGAATCCTGTGACAAGGGAGGATTTGGCCAATATGTTGGGGAGTCTCCAATTAGAGACTCAAGCACTATCCTCTAGAGTAGATGCTCTGCAGCGGGAGAGACAGAGAGACGTTACGGGGGGAGGATCTGGTCCTAGCGCTTCTGCTCCGATGATACATATTTCCACTCCCCAGACCCTCCCTTTAGCCCCCCCCAGAGCGTTTTTTTGGTGATACTTCCAAATTCGCTGCTTTTATCAGTCAATGTCAGTTACACTTCATGTGTAAAGCTAGCTGCTTTGCAACCGATCAGTCCAAGGTAGCTTTTGTCATATCTTATCTGGGAGGGTCAGCCGCCAATTGGGCGATACCATTAATAGAGAGGAATGACCCTTTACTTCAGGACTATGCTACTTTTAGGGGTGAATTAAAGAAATTATTTGACAGACATACATTCACGCATTCCGCAGATTCTGAGTTGTTGTCCTTAAAACAAGGTAACAAAGACCTTTCCGTTTATATTGACACCTTCCAAAGATTAGTAGCAGAAGAAGGGTGGCCCGATGAGAAACGCAGTGCCCTGTTTTATCGGGGGTTGCGTGCCGATCTCAAGGATGCTTTGGCCCAGGTGGTAGATCCATCGGACAGCTGTACGGAGCTTATTGATTTAGTCGTAAAGCTGGATCATCGTATACACGAGAGAAAGAGAGAAAGAGGATGCTCAGAGTACAGACCTTACGTAACTCCTAAAAGGACAGAAGGTGAGAAACCCTTAGAAGAGGCCGAACCAATGCAGATAGGGACACAAAAGGGTCCGTTAAGTTCAGAGGAAAGACGAAGGAGGAGAGATAACAAACTCTGTCTTTATTGTGGTAAAAGCAGCCACTTTTTGAGGACTTGTCCCACTAAACCCTCTCAACCTAAGAAGGAGGGAAACTAGAGAGCCTGACACCTTGTGAGACTGGGGTTTCGGGCAGTTCTGGTTTAATAGTCTCTTCCTTTAAAATCAAGCCAAGTCTGCCGAGACATTTCTTTGTACCGGCTCATTTGACTTATGGTACTCGGACGGCCGATATCCACATAATGTTGGATTCAGGTGCGATGGGAAATTTTATGGACAAGGCTTGGGCAGTTCAACATGACATAGAACTAAGGCCCAAAGAAGTGTGGGACAAGGTCACTACTATAGACGGCAGTCTGTTAAAATCAGGACCCATCACCCATGAAACAGCCAGTCTACATTTAGGTCTGGTACAAGGACAGCAAGAGCATTTAACATTCGATCTCATACAATCCCCTCAGTTCCCTGTTTTACTTGGACTGCCCTGGCTCCACACACATAACCCTCACGTGGATTGGATTAAGAATACCTTAGAGTTTCCATCAGAGATTCGTAAAGAACACATGGTTGGGGTTATGTGTGAAAAAGAACCCGTCAACAAGCCTCTTCCATTTGAAGTGTCTGTCCTGCCCTTGGAGTATTCAGAGTATCAGACTATTTTTGACGAGGTGGAAGCCACGAGTCTTCCACCACATCGACCATACGACTGCCGCATTGATCTCCAAGTGGTGGCCAATATACCATGTAGTCGTGTTTACTCGCTCACGGAAAAGGAGAATCTGTATTTACGCGAGTATCTCGATAACATGCTTAAGATCGGTTTCATTCGACCCTCTCGCTCTCCTGCCTCTTCTTCTCTCTTCTTTATACCGAAGAGAGAGGAAGGTTTGAGGTGCTGCATAGATTACAGGGCTTTAAACGGAGTCACCATTAAAAACAGATATCCTCTTCCCTTGATTTCCTCCCTCCTTGACCAAGTAAAGAATGCCACAGTCTTCACCAAGTTAGATCTGAGAGGGGCCTACCATCTGGTAAGAGTCAAGGAGGGAGATGAATGGAAGACGGCCTTCTGCACCAAATTTGGTTTATATGAGTATCTTGTGATGCCGTTTGGGCTCTGTAACGCCCCTGCTGCGTTTCAGTACTTCATCTACGAGGTGTTACGAGAGTTCTTAGATGACTTTGTCATTGCGTACATTGACGATTTACTCATATACTCTCCTTCCATAGAATAACATACAGGACACGTCCAAAAGGTTTTGCAGAAATTAAAAGATCATAACCTCTATTGCAAATTAGAGAAGTGTTTATTTCATGTTTCTGAAGTAGCGTTTCTTGGCTTCATTGTATCCTCTACCGGTTTACGTATGGATCCCCAAAAAGTGGAAGCAGTGCATAAATGGCCTACCCCAAGGTGTGTAAAGGAGGTACAAAGCCTCTCCGGGTTTGCTAACTTTTATCACCGTTTTATCGACGGTTTCTCCAGGATGGTGGTTCCTATAACGGCTTTGTTAAAGAAAGGAGTCCCATTTCACTGGTCCCAAGCCGCAGACAAGGCTTTCACAGCTCTGAAGGAGGCGTTCACTCAAGCCCCTATCTTGCGGCATCCTGATCCACAGTTCCCTTATCTTGTGGAAGCGGACGCTTCCGAAGTGGCAGTGGGAGGTGTGCATTCTCAAGCAGACTCAGAAACAGGGATATATCACCCGGTGGCCTTTTTCTCCCATAAGCTCAGCCCAGCTGAAAGGAATTATTGTGTCGGAGACAAAGAATTACTGGCCATCAAGAAAGCTTTTGAAGAGTGGAGGCAGTATCTGCTGGGGGGGGGGGGGGGGGTAATCATACGGTAACGGTGTTAACGGATCACCGTAACCTGCAATTCCTGAAATCTGCTAGAGCTCTGTCTATGAGACAGCTTAGGTGGACCCAGTTCTTTAGTGATTATGATTTTGTCATCATGTACAGGTCAGGTCACAAGAACGGCAAAGCAGGCGCTTCATCCCAGTGGGGGAATGAGTTGGTAAAGGAGAGTAAGGAACCACCTCCTATCATCACCCTAGACAAAATCATAGGCACAATCACTTCAGAAGAAGAGTTCATAGAAAAGGTGAGGAGAGATCAAGGGTCAGATAAGATGGAGGAACTCACACGCACTCATGAAGCTATAAGGGTGGGGGACTTTTTCTATGTAAATTGTGGATTGGTACTTCCCTCTGTCGAGTTACAAAGTATAGCACTCGACTGGTGTCATTCACATCAGCTAGCTGGACATCCAGGATACAAGAAGACCATAGAAACACTGAGAAGGCATTTCTGGTGGCCCGGGATGGGAAAGGACACAAAAACTTACATTCAGACATGTTCTGTCTGCATCCAGAGTAAGGTCTCCCACCAACACCCTGTGGGATTGCTTCATCCCTTACCTACTCCTCCGAGCCCATGGCACACAGTATCCTTGGACTTTATTGTGGAGTTGCCCCTCACAGTCAAGGGTCACAATACTTTATTGGTAGTGGTAGACACTTTTACTAAACTGGCACATTTCATACCATTGACAGGACTCCCCACCGCTAAAACATTAGCTGCAGTCTTTCTACAACAAGTGGTTAGGTTTCATGGACTACCTTCTGTGTTGATAACAGACAGAGGCACTCAGTTCGTTTCCAAATTCTGGCAATGCCTGTGTGCGCTCTTATCCATTGACGTGAGGCTTTCATCCAGTCATCACACCCAGACGGATGGACAAACAGAGAGGGTCAATCAATGTTTTGAACAGTACATTAGAAGTCAGGCACTACAGACATTAACGGAATGGGATGAGTTGGCTTGGTTGGCGGAGATGGCGTATAATAACAGTCATCATGCATCCACGGATTTCACTCCCTTCTTCAGTACTTATGGATATCATCCAAGACTCATCCCTACTTTCTCATCCGTGATTCCTTCTTCATCCCCTAGCTCCACCCCAGCAGCCAATGATCTCATACAAGAAATACAATGTAACCACAAGCTCGCACAACACAATTTGGAACAGGCTAAGACCAGATACAAAAAGGGAGCGGATCTCCATAGACGTCCAGAGCCCCAGTATGTACAGGGAGACGTTGTATGGTTATCATCCAAACACATCAATTTGAAGGGATCCTGTAAATTCAAACCACGGTTTATAGGCCCGTATAAGATATTGAAGGTTTTAAATACTGTGGCAATGAAGCTAGATCTCCCCACTTCCATGAAAATACATCCCGTCTTCCACGTGTCATTGCTTAAGCCTGTAGATCCTGGCACTAGGTTACCGGTGTCTCCCCCTCCGGTAGAAGTGGATGATGAAATAGAATATGAGGTAGAAGTCATCATAGATTCCAGGAGAGTCAGGAGAAGACTACAATATCTCATTCACTGGAAGGGGTATGGGGTGGAGGAACGCACATGGGAACCGGCTAGTCAGGTACATGCACCCAGATTGGTTAAACTGTTCCACAGAAGACACCCCAGCAAGCCTAAACCAGTGGGAGGGTCCATAGGGGGGGTGTACTGTCACGCCTGCCAGTCCTCCGATCGGATCGCGCTGTCCCTTTAGACACGCATGCGCGAAGGGAACGGGCTGGAGTCAAAAGCCTGACCTCCCTGCAGTGCTTTGCTTCGCGTTCTAGCGTGTCTATGTTTCCGTGCAGACACGTCACGTCCTTTGAAGCCGTTTCCGGTTGTTTTGGAGCCGTTCTCGTTAAGACACTTTCAGTTTGCGGAAGCCCGTTCCTGATCCTGTTATATAGCCGGCCGCCGTTTTCACGGTCCTCGGCTGCTTATTCAGACACCCATTTCTTCACACCCTTCACAGCCCCTGAATCCCTACGCTGTTTTGAGTCCTAGAGGTTCGTCCGTTTATCACCTGCATTTCGGACGGAACCAGGTTCAAAGACATCAATCAATCAAATCATAACATTTGTATAGCGCACTACTCACCCGGAAGGGTCTCAAGGCGCTTGGGGGAAGGGGTCCGCTATTACTCGAACAGCCAGGTCTTGAGTTGTCTCCTGAAGGCGAGATGGTCCTGGGTCAGCCGAAGGTGGATGGGGAGGGAGTTCCATGTCTTGGCCGCCAGGTAGGAGAAGGATCTTCCTCCGGCGGTGGCTCTTCAGGTGCATGGTACGGCGGCGAGGGCGAGGCTTGTAGAACGTAGCTGGTCAGGCGGTCGTTGAGGTACTTGGGGCCCAGGTCGTGGAGATACTTGTGTGCGTGGGTGAGGAGCCTGAACGTGATCCTCTTGCTGACCGGGAGCCAGTGCAGGTCCCTCAGGTGGCCGGAGATGTGGCTGCGTCGGGGGATGTCCAGGATGAGTCGGGCGGAGGCGTTCTGGATGCGTTGGAGTCTTTTCTGTAGCTTGGCTGTGGTTCCGGCGTAGAGGGTGTTTCCGTAGTCCAGTCGGCTGGTGACGAGTGCCTGGGTGACCGTCTTCCTGGTTTCGGTCGGGATCCATCGGAAGATCTTGCGGAGCATGCGTAGGGTGTTGAAGCATGATGTCGGCTAACTTCTTACCATAACCGAGGGGGTTCTAGGCTTGTGTATTTGCAGTTCCGCCCGTCGGCCGGACATTTCTTTGTTCCGCCGGCCGGCCGGAGTTGTAGAGCACTGGCCTGGGACCGTCCTGAGGCATTGTGGGAGTTGTGGTCCATCAGGACTGTTATCCTTTTCCTTTTTGTTATTTATTTCTTTTGGACTCACGGGTGATTATCGGAGACTGGCAACCGTCACAGAGCATGGGCAAGAAGAACGGGTAAAGCGCTATTAGCGCCCTTTTGTTATCATTACCCTATATTTAGATAGCGAGGTCTTATATGAGAATTATTATATTTCAGATGAGACATATATCATTCGCATTGCCCTACATCTGGACAGTCATGGTCCTTACTAATGGTACAGCTTGGTAAGAGAATATTGTTTATTGTCATTATAAACTACCTATAGCTATCAAGAGGTAATGACAATGTATTGTTTTAGATAAGACATCATATCCCCACCTAACAGCTGAATCAGTTTTGCGACGTATTCAATTTACCGAAATACAAAAGAATCACGATTTTATAGGTAAGATACAGCATAGAGGTTCATGTTTTGTTATCTGATTATTGTTACATTGCATTAACCTAACCTATTCCTTTTAGCGTCAGTCTACACCCTGAAGGATACCAGCCCGAAGAGTCCTGTTTTCTTCCCCGCCTTTCCTTGTTTTGTTCCCTCCTTTCCCTCCATACCACCATTGAGTTCTAGTGCTTGATAGATGCAATAGGTGCAGGGGGGAAGGGCTGGGCTTGTCGGCAGTTCCTGGCACTCCTGTGGAAACGACGTCTGGATCATTACACCCTGCCCCTGCCCATGCCCTGGTTTTTCCGATTCCTCAGCCACTTGTTCCCAACGCCCGACTATTCAGGCCACTGTATAAATGCAAGTACACCCTTCCCTTCCCCTTGTTGCACCTTCCACTGGTCCCGTGCCTGCCCAACTTAATATGCCTTCAACTCCCGTTGCAACGAACACATTCCTTGTTGACAGTCGTCTGACACCTTCCCCCAGTACAGGGCTACTAGCGAATGTTCGGTCAGTGGTCCGTGATTATATCCCTTATGTAACTCCGCCTAGGCCACCCACTCCCAGATGACACACTTCGCGCAGACTGATAGGGAATACACAGGAACAACTAGCTATGAGTCAAAAGGCTTGTAGGTGGATGGAAAATAACACTATGTACATCGCTCGGGATATATGGATGACAATGGATCAGTGGACACGCATTCAACAGATTGATATTTTTTGTGAAATGTGTGACATACTGATCCAAATATGGGAGGATTTTGTAGAATTAGATCCCCCCCAGGTCTGTCTGACCTTCGCCATAAGGTTGAAAAAGGGGATATACAGGGCCCAGCACTATTATGTGATCTGATCACGCTAGTAGCCTACAGAGACTCTTTATCTGGTGTTCTGTTAAATAAAGGTTTTCCAATGAGGGAGGTACATCCTGTCTGGAGAGATCGCGCTGTTGGCATAGATGGCAACACTGATACTCCGGCAGGTTTTAGACAAATGTGGGTTCATGGTTGCCTTCATTTAACAGAAAATAAAATGTTGCATTAGTCTTAGATGAAGATCTTTCTTAGAATTTTGTGGGCTACACGCCTAGGTAAAAATGATTAGCAAATTCAGATTTATTTTTTACAGGAAATATTGTGGTGCAAGGTGTGTCTGTGAAAAAGTTTTGCTTTCAGAAAGTCAGAATTAAGGTGGCTTAACATGCTTACATGTTTAGTCATTGCAAAGTTGACAAGATGGTTACAGTTAAGTATATTTTCCATTTTGTGTTTCGTTAATGTGTATTATGTTGTATCTCCTGATTAACAGTTACAGTTGATATTTTTATGTGTTATGAGAAGTGTTTCTTTTTTTTGTGTGTTGTGTATTTTTGCTTCTGCCCACAGAACATTCATGGATTGTTCTGGGTGGTTTTAAGGCTGACAAGACACGTGAGTTGGTTTAAAAAAAAACAAACAACAATTGAATTTTGATTTTAAACCTGACAAATTAAGCAGGCCAAAATATTGGGTTTTGGGCTGCAGGTTCACTGTGCATAAAGTGCATGACATAGTATTATGTGTCACCGCTCATTTGCATGTGTACTGTAATTTGTTTATGCTTTTTGTGCTTGGTATACAGCAAGTATACCTGATGGCTTGGCATGTGAGTTTTTATCTTTTGCGTGTTTTTTTTGTTTTTGCGTTGTTTTGACACATTTTACTTTTTATACTATTACAAGCTCCCCTGTCTTGTGAGGAGATGGTCATGACAATGCCCATCGCTACGCAACAGTTGGTTCGACTTGTTCTGGTTACTAAATTCCACAGATATGATATTTCATGCTGTGAACATGAGAGACAACACTTCACCAGTGCATGTCTATTTGGCTATAATGGTATTGAAGAAAAATAAAAAAGGTTATATAGGATTAAATGCGTGTCACCTGCAGTCAGTCACATTACTGCCCCTTCACTTAAGGGACGGGCGGCCCTTGATTACATGCTCCCTGATTGGACCCTAAGGAGGAACTATAAATCTGTGGCTCTTGCTAAAGGTGACTTAAACTTTTCTCACGATATTGCACTACTGAATCTTGTTCTGCTTCCTAGGTAGTGTATGGCTTTGTTCCTCAAAGGAAACCAAGTTTAATTTTTCCCGGGGAAGGAACTGGATCAGTAGCTGAGATTACAGTATATGGTGTAGCAGCCGGTGGTAGAGTTAAAATTTGTGTACTATTTTGGTCTTTTGTGTATCACCCGTACTCTTGGTGCTGTGTCACATACCTCACCCAAGTAATTTCTTGTTCTTTCTATAGATTTTTCTTTTTCCGCTTCTCCCCTGATCGATGTCGCATTGTGTCTAGTTATTGGGGATTTTAGCTGTGTCCTAGTCCCATTTCCCTTTCCCGTATTTCTTTCACCAGTCAGCCCTTTTATTATTGTTGATGTATTGTTCAAGTTCACACTCCCAGACTGCAGTGATGTACCAGGGACCCCCATATTATATAGAAATCCCTTCTGTATGACCATGCTGGTTTTCAAGAATTTTCTTCAGGCCCACTTCGATGTTTTCCAGTCTGACTGTCCCATGGCGTCTGACCACTCCCTTGAAGATTGCAGGTCATCTGCTTGCAGTCTCATTGTTAAATACAATACATTGTTTTTTCGCTAATTTGAAGGAAACTAACAACTGTGTCACATTTCCTACATCACTAGGTTCTGCGGGATCTTCCAGAGTAAAAGGAAGAGTCATAATAACCTGCAGAACAGTGACAAAGATGATCCCTAACTCCCATCAGTGACAGCTACAGATGAGTGGCGGACGTCTTGGACCTACAGTCCCAGCACCCAGAAAGTAGCAAGGCTGGACAGCGATCGCCAGCGTATCATCAATGGCATTTCTAAAGTATTGTGTTTGCTTCATCAGACGGCATTGGACATCAGAGAAGAAAGAGGAGCTGGTTCCCTGTTTAACACAGAACAAGAATTTTAGTGCAAAGGAGCGCGAAAGAAGGATCCCTGTTGTTGACGGCAGGGCTGGTTAGAGGCTTCAGTTTTCTACCTGTCATGTGCTGGTAACCTCTGACAGCGCGCGGTTCTTTGACCCCCTTGGCCTAAGTTTTGACCACACCCCCTCCTTTCCTTTGCTCCAACAGAAGGGCAGTACACCGGAGGATCCAAGATTGACAAAAGGCACTACATTTGTAATACCTATGCTGAAAGGAACATTTATTTATTTATTATTTATTTGCATACTTGTACCGCGCTGGGAATCGACTCCCGAAGGAGTATCTCCGCGCCTTTGGCAGCATCTGAGAAACAGAGAAGGCCCAGACATGTCACATGATTACCTAACCGGGACATCTAATAGTTAAAAAGGAAGGTTTTTAGCTTTTTCCTAAAGGGAAAATGTTCCCTACATACTCTAATTTCCTTAGGAAGTTCATTCCATAGCTTTGGGCCAGCTACTGATAAGGCCCTTCCCCCTTTCCTTATCTTCATGGCCCTGGGGACACATAGCAATTCTTGATCTCCCGATCTCAGGGATCTAGAGGGAACGTATGGAATGAATTTTCCGGTTAAGTAGCCTGGACCTTTTCCAGTAAGACACTTGTGGATGACGCAGCAGGTTTTAAACATCACCCTCTGTTTCACTGGGAGCCAATGGAGTTTAGCGAGTAATGGTTTTGAGGGAGTACGGACTGGGACATTAAGAACTAATCGTGCAGCAGTATTTTGCACAACCTGCAGTCTGGCAAAGATCCCCTCATTGGCAGCTAGCAGCAAACCATTACAATAATCCAGCCTGCTCAACACGAGCGACTGAACGAGTGTTTTCCTGGTGGTATCAGGTAACAGGGGAAATACTCTCCGGAGAAGCCCAATTGCATGGAAACAGGAGCTGACCACTTGATTAGCATGTTGTTTCAGGGCAAGTTCCTGATCCAGCTTTACTCCCAGGTCTTTTACCACCACTTTGGGCTCAGGGACGGGGCCTAGATCTTGAGGCCACCAGTCCGGAGTCCACAGGCGTTTGGCTTCCCCAAAGAGCATGACCTCAGTCTTAGAAACGTTACACTGTAGGAAGTTTGCTGCCATCCAATGTGCCACTTCTTTCATCCCCCGGGCAAAGGAGTTACGCACTTCAGGAGTCATGATTTTAAAAGGAAAGAGGAGTTGGGTGTCATCCGCATACGATACGGGAATAAACCAGTGGGATCTCATGATGTTAGCTAGGGGTACCACGTAGATGTTAAATAACGTAGGGCTCAAACAAGAGCCCTGTGGCACCTCCTTAGAGATCACCACCTCCTCTGACTGATATGGTCCCAAAATGACTCTCTGAGTGTGTTTGGTGAAAAAGCTCCTTAGCCAGGCCAGCGCCTTGCCTTCCAGACCGATGTCAACTAGTCTGGAGGTCATGATGTCGTGTGACACTGTGTCAAACGCCGCTGACAGATCTAAAAGTACCAGGACAACGGAGTAACCCTTGTCCTGTAACCTATGAAGATTGTCAGCGACGGACAGGAATGGAAGAGCAGCCCGAGCATCCTCTGACACTGAATAACAAGTGTTGGAGCCTGAGAGTGTTGCTGAACGTGAAAGCCTGTTGCTCTTTCCTGATTAACAGTACATGGGTCTGCACAATATGATCTGCGCCCACGACCAACGAAAAGCATGGTTTCTGTAGTGCCTGCCGCAGAGGGGAGATATTGGTGCACTGCCTTGAGACATTAAGACTTTCGAGTGAGCTGTGAGTGTTTGCCAGGAGGGCACTCAAACAGATACTACGACGTACTATTTTCTTGGAATGGCCTCGATCGAGAGGCCCAAAGCGGAAGAAGAAAATTGAAGCAGATTTGATGGACGATAGAAGCCTACCAAAGAGGCTTAGAAGGGACTTTGGGCATAGTTGCACCAGCAATTCCAGTGCAATGATATAAAGCGAATGTTAGATATGCTCCCATTTGACTAAATTACTATGGAAGAGGAAGTGGCTCCGCCTCTAGCATCCAAAATGGTGACTGTTCTTACTGTTTGCTGGCATCATTTAAGAGTAGTATTCTGTTTAGTAGAACAGTATCAAGCCCGTACTCAGACAAAGAGTATCACCATTTCACCTGAAAGCATTGATAATATCTATGGCCCGTTTGATACCACACAAGGACTGACACAGATGGAGTAATGATAGTATCTACTAGCTGTAAGGCCCATGGATTGCTTCCCATTCTGATTAGTAAAAGATGATCTGGTTTTGTCCCTATTCAAGTTATATGTGTATAGGTTGAGATACCTAATTATGGTGGTATATATATATATATTTATTAAACTCCAAGTTAAGTAATTTAGGTAATGAAGATGTCCTGGAGTACAGTGCATTGCAGATCGAGAGAGAGGTCCAGGAAATGATGGACATTGATCTAGACGACGATTGATTGTTGCCTCTGCATGGCAAAATGAGGGACTGTTGAACTGCATTTTAAAATGACCCACATGACTCCATTTTGTGTTGCCATGCTCTCGGCAACCTGGTGAAGAATTGCTTTTCACGTCCCTTTCAAAACTTGCCCAACCCTCCCTGCTCCTTGTGGTCAAGCCAATTCCGAGAAGCTGCCTGTGTGCCTCACCCCCCCAGTTGTGCCAGAGACTCAGCCATATCCAGTCCATTGTTGGTAACTCAGCCTGTCACGACCAGCTGCCCTGTGACCACACCAACTGCTAGAGGAAGCACGAGGCTGTGCACTGTGACCACACCAACTAATAGAGGAAGCAAAAGGCTGTGCCCATGACCACACAAGTTGGACAAGGAAGCACAGGGCTGCTTACATTGTGCAATCAGAGACAGATGTCCCCTGGCCACGATTGCACCACACAAGACTGACGAAGAACTTGTCAGATGAGGAACTTATCTGAATAAGGAACTTGTACTGTGCAAATGGGCGTGGCTAGAGCTATAAATATGTGTAGGTTGCGGAGTAAAGCAGCAGTCTCCGTAGAATTGTCTTTATACCATTCTGGGACCCTGTCCTTAGCTCGAGCTAATAAATAACTTGCTTCCCTCCACGGCTGGTTGTCCTAGTCTCTTTGGTAATGTATTTATGCAAGAAGAACCCGTAGATTCTAAGGTGTCCCCTGCACCGCTGGCTCTGACTCTCCTAGTGGGGAGGGGTCTCCAAAAGCCGGTTCTACACACCAGCAGAACTACATGAAGTCTTTTGTATCTCTGTTAGAACTGGGAGTCTCTAGTTAGCTGAGGCAGTTACTTTAGTCCAAGTAGGGATCCTTGCTTCTAGTCAGAGAAAGGAGGAACACCCTCTTTGATAACCCCTGCACACCCCCTGGAAGCTTGGCACGAGCAGCCAGGCTTTTCTTCAAGGCAATGTGTAAAGTATTTGTAACTAAAGTCCCAGTGACACAGTGATAACACCACAAATGGACACCACACTGATGTATGAAAATTGCGGTATTTTTATCAAGAAGAAAAATACGGTAAGACCAAACGATGAAAATCCAACATATGCGTATTTGTAATATTTCACTTTGCCGGTTATGAGGCCAACAAACACCTATAGGTTCCTGCGGTATTAATGAGCAGTTCATGATGTTCAAATGCAGTCCTAATACAATGCTATGCAGTTTGTATTGTCATACTAATGCAGTTCGTAATGCAGGAATAATGGAATCCTCAATGCAAGTAATCAGGCAGTTCGTAATGCAAGAATAATGCAATCCTCAATGCACTTAATCAGGCAGTTCGTCTTGCACGTATAACGCACTCTTTAATGCAAGTAATAAGGCAGGTTGTTATGCGGGAATAATTCAATCCTCACTGCACATAATTACACAGTTCGTAATGCAAGTATAATGCACTCCATGATGCAAGTATTCCACACTCCTTAATGCAAGTATAACAGCAGTACGTAATGCGAGAATCATTCAATCCTCAATGCACGTAATAAGGCAGTTCGTAATGCAAGTATAACGCACTCCTTAATGCATGTAATCAGGCAGTTCGTAATGCAGGAATAATACAATCCCTAATGCAAGTAATAAGGCAGTTCTTAATGCAGGAATGATACCAGGCCAATTGCCGTGATTAGAACGCGCACCACTAGGCCCCAACCACAGACAACAGTCCTGAACATCCGAGGGCGGCTCCGGTACTGCCGGGCAGGTCCAGACCTCTCGTGGACTCAGCGTGTCTAATGCGATGCAGCGGGAGAGAGAAGGGAGCACTTCTGTACTCCTCCTGCGCCTCCCCAGGCCACATACGCTTGCGGCTCCCGACTGGAGTCCAAGCCTTACCTGGGGGATGAGCTGCCTTGCTCTCTCTCTCCCCCCACTCATTGGACGTCCTGCTGGACGCTCTCGATGACGACGCAAGGCAACGCTGTAGCCGGACAGGTTACAGCACTGCCTGCTCCGTTGCTGACGATCTAGGGCAGATTCCTCTTGCGAACAACAATCACGATTACCTCATGACTTTCTTAGCTTTACGAAATCCTTCAGCACGTTGCGGCTTGGGCCGGTGACGGCTTTCTTGATCCACAGCCTCCGGTATGGTGACAGCTCGGGCCACAAGCACTTCACAGCAGCATGGATGATGATTCACGCTGCGGGGGCACTGCAGTCATGGGGCACTTTCCAATCAGCACCACGGACCCCATTGGCAGACTCAGGCTGCACACGCACAAAGCGTCGCTGAGACTCAGTTGAGTTTTGGGCCACACATTCCAGGGGCAATGCTTACGAAGGTCTTCGGCTGCAAAAAGCACACGCACACAGCGCCGCTGAGACACACTTGGAAACTTTGATATTCCTGAGTTTCCACAACAGGGAGCTAGCTCTCCTCGGGCCCTCTGGGACAAGTTACTTCTGAACACAACACAAAGCAAAGTCCTTTCAAGCAGGGGGACAGAACACACTGCAAAGTCCCTTAGCCTCTCCTTCGTTAAATCAGCAAACTGCAGGCCAGACCCAGATCACATAGCAAGGGTCAGTCCTTTTCTTCAGTCTCTTCAGCTGTTCTTCCTTGGCAGAGGTTCCTCTTGATCACTAAGTAGTTTCAATCCATTTCAGTCTTAATCAGTCCAACGTCCAGGGGTTTCAGCTCTCGTAGTTATACCTGAAGAACTGGATTAACCCACTTACAGGGTCTCGGCGGCAGGGGAACCGCCCAAATCTTCCATACCCTTCATACGTAGTAAAAGGAGACACAGGAGCCTTCGTCTGCAGGAAGAACCCAGATTTATTTCAATAGCCCGGGCTATGGAAAAGAGTCCAAAGCCAGTCAAAGACAAGACCGAGGAGGCTGCTACTTTACTCTGTAGCTTACAAGCCTTTTATACATTTCTAATGCCATTCATTTGGCTGTCAGTCCATTGTCCAATCAGGGCAGTGTTTGTAGTTGATACCTTGATCAAGGCGATGCTTGTAGTTGGTGACCTGGTCAAGGCTTGGTACGCAGAGCATTGTCCATTCTATGCTTGTAGTTGGTGACCTGGTCAAGGGCTTGGTACACAGAGCATTGTCCACTCTGCTTTGATCAGGGCTCTTTCTTTCAGGTCATTGTTCAATTGCCTGATCAAAGCCTGGTCTTTCAAGTCATTTGTTTATTTACCCTGATTAGAGTCCAGCAGTCAGACCATTGTCTAGATAACCTGATCACTGTGTCAAGGATGTTTTATCAGGTTGGGAGCAGGAGAGGAAAAGTGAATCATTCACTCGGGGTGAGGGCCATGTGGCTTTCTGATGAACTGAAGAGAACAGTTCCTGGGCAGAAATGCAGGCCTGCAAAAATGAATTTTTGTCGTGCTGATAGAATTTTCCTCGTACATCAGGAAAAACTACCAGGTGGGTTCTGTGAAAGTGTTTGCCACGAGATGGCAATGCAAAAACCAATGGAGTCCTGTTAAAAAAGATTGTTGATCGAAAAATTCTTTTCCTCAGACCCCCAAATGTCTTTGAAGTCTTTGGGTTCAGGGGGGCACTGACCCCGTTCCAAACCAGTGCCGGGCGTCTCCCTGCCACTGAAACCTTCTTCCTTTGATTAGTGGAGGTCTGGTTCCTCAATCACTCAGAAGGAGGTGGTGCCATTCTTTTATGGCAGCAGCCCAGGCCTCTCAACCTCCAGGGGCTACTCCTCCCCCTACACTCCAGCCTGTTTCTGTCTCACCTCCTCCCCTGGGTCAAGACATTCCTCAGACCCTATCACATTCAAATCCAGACAGTCAATCCACAACCAGGCAGAGACACACAGAATTGTTAGAACAAAGAAACCAGCCACTTCTAAAAGCGCGGTTTCTAAACACACAATGCAAAAACCACCTTCACAAAAAGATATGTTATTACATTGTGAGTTCAGGCACACTAAACTTCAACTCTCCATCTTAAGCCTATGGGAAGATAGGCTGGAAACATATTACACAGCCTTCCCCATTCTGTCCTATGGGCAAGATGGCCTTGCAACAGTGAAAAACGAAATAGAGAGTATTTCACTGTTAGGACATGGTACACACCTCAGTACATGTCCTACCTTTCAAAAGCACTGCACCCTGCCCAGGGGGTACCTTCGACCTACAAAAGGGGTATCTGATGTGCATGGAAAGGGAAGGGTAAGGCCTGGCAAGTGGGTCCACTTGTCAGGACAACATGGCAGTTAGCAAACTGCGCAAAGGCACTGCAGTGGCAGGCCTGAGTTCTCTCTTTAGGGCTACTTGTGTGGGTGGCACAATTAGTGCTGCTGGCCCATGAGTATCATTTGTATTACCAGCCCTGGCACACATAGTGCACTTTACTAGGGACTTTACCAGTAAGGCAAACATACCAAGTATGGACAACTAATTACCATAACACTTTTCACAGAGAGCATATGCACTTTAGCACTGGTCAGCAGTAGTAAAGTGCCCAGGGTCCTAAAACCAACAAAAACAGGTCATAAACAATACAGGAGGAAGGCAGAAAGTTTAGGGATGACCCTGCAAAAAGGGCCAAGTCCAACATATCCCCCTTCCAGCCAAACACAGGGTAGACCTATCACTACCTTGATGGGCTTCCCTGCTTTGGGCGATAGACCACAGACCCTGGCACACAGCTGCAGGGGCATATTCCAGTTCTACACCAATCTGAACCCAGTTGGATCCCTCTGTCCATACTCTCAGGGCCCCCTAAGCTAACCCAGGGGGGACCCATCTCCTCACCTGGGGACCCCAACTGTACACTGGTCTGCCAGCCCAGAGCCAAGTCCAACAGTCTCTGAGACTTCAGAAACAGGAGGCAAGCTCACAAGCCCTTGGAGATCACTTTAGCGGGAAGGCAGAGGCCAGCTTTCCTTCCAGGAGATTCAGAGAGGAGCAGCCAGCAGGGCAACAAGCAGAAAAGTAGTCCTTCCAGAAAAACAGTCCAGTGGAGTCCTTTGAACCGCATCACAGTTCTTCTGACAGAGATTCAGTGTGGGTCCATAAGTGTCTGATTTGGGAGGATAAGAGACCCAGTACTTATACCCACATGTGCCTTTGATGTTGGGGAAACTTCAAAGAGTGGTTTTGAAGTGAACAAGCACCCCTTTCAAGCCAGTCCTTTCTGCCAGATTATCTATGGGGAACACCAGCCATTTGTGTGAGGTCATGTCATTAATCCTTTATGTCCCTTTGTGAACCCCCTTTCCTCCCTGTCTGCCCAGGCAGGCCATTGGAATGCAGGTTTATGCAGAGGGGTGTTCAGACACCCATGGCCTTCTTGGGTTTATGGCTGTCAGGGCGATTGTTCGAATGGGATCTGTCACTCCGTCCAGATGGGTATTGGAGACTGGCTGGAGGTCACATAGAGCAAAGTTACGAGCAGAAAAATGCCCACTGTCTGAAAGTGGCATTTCTGCACTAGTAGTGTCAAATCCAACCTTATAAGCAAAGCACATTTATCGCTACTATTCCACCGATACCAAACATGATAACGCTTCTCCCCTGGGATAGGAATTACCACTTAGAGGCACGTAAGGTAATTCCCAATGCTAGTCTACGAGGCGGGTAGGCCTCACCTTAGTGAAAAACAAAATAGGATGGTTTTCACTACCATGATATGTAAAACATACAAGCACATGCCCTTCCCTTTGCATATATAGCACCCTGCTGGGTGGGTTGCCAAGAGCCATCCTGGGGAGTGACTTATATGTAATAAAGGGGGGAGTTCAGGGCTTGGCAAGTAGTTATACCTACCAAGTCACAGTGACAGCGAACTGCATACACAGGCTCTACCATGGCAGGCCTGAGATATGGTTAGGGGTTTACTTACATGGGTGTCATAATCAGTGCAGCGGACCCACGAGTAGCATTTAAGTTACAGGCCATGGGCACCTGTAGTGCATGTTACTAGGGACTTATAAGTAAATTAAATATGCCAATTGGGTATGATCCAATGTTACCATGTGTTAGGGGAGAGAGCACTAGCACTTTAGCACTGATTAACAGCGCTAAAGTGTGCAGAGTCCTACAACCAGCAAACATGGGTACAGAAAATGGAGGTAGACAGGCGAAAAAAGGTGAGGGAAAACCCTCCCAAGGCTGTCAAGTCCAACAAATAGCATATAGTGGAGTGGAGTAGATTGCAGTGGAGTGGCATACAGTGGAATATCAGACAGTGGAGTAGCATAGAGTGGCGTGGCGTGTACTTGAATAGCATATAGTGGAGTGGTTTACAGTTGAGTGGCATAGAGTGGAGTGTTGTAGAATGCAATAGCATAGAGTGGAGTGGTGAGAGTTGAGTTGCGCACAGTGGAATAGCATAGATGGGAGTAGCATACAGTGGAGTGGCATAGGCTGAAGTGGTGTAAAGGGAAGTGTCATGCAGTGGAGTTTAGTTAAGGGAATAGTATAGAGTGGAATAGCATACAGTGTTCTGGTGTACAGTTGAGAAGCATAGCTTGGAGTGTCATACATTGGAGCAGCATACAATGGAATAGCATACAGTGAAGTGGTATACAGTGCAGGGGCATAGAGTGGAGAGTGGTAGAATGGACTGGCGTACAGTGGAATAGAGTAAAGTGGAGTGGCTTAGAGTGGAGTGGCATACAGTGAAGTGGCATCGAGTGGAGTGGTGTAGAGTGATATGTGGTTCACCCGGAAGGAGTACTTGAAGCCAGACCCCCACAGTCAAATGAGGAAGCAGCTAACGGTGGCACCTGTAAATCGGCAAAACTGAAAGGTGCGGCTTGGAGAGGTTCGAGGAGTCGGAGGACCCTGAGAGCAGCCAGGTTTAACCCGTGGTGAGCCGTGTGTGTAGCCAGAGCGCTAAAGACTATAGCGGGTGAAGAGAGTGCAGTATATTTAAATAACAGAGAGCCTGAAAAGAAAATTACGTTATTTCGGGCTCAAGTTGAAAAGTGCATAACCAATTTCCGAAATTCGAGCCATAATGGTGGCAGCAGCGGATGTGCTTCGCGATCGAGAGGCGGTGGCAGGCAGTGGCGGACGCTCTGTTTCTAAATCTGCCAGATATAAAAGAAAACAATAAAGATGCAAGTAGTAATATAGGAGAGAAAAATGATGTTAAAGCAGTACTAAAAAAGTTGGAAAAACTTCAACTTACTGAGTTGACAAAATGGTGGGAGAAGAAGTCCCTTCAGAAATATAAAGAAGCCGGTAGAGTGCCACAGGGGTAGCGGGTTCTTATTGCGCCATCTTTTGAGAATCCCAACTCCCTGATGTTGAACGAATGGGCAAATAATAACCTGGAGGCCTCCATGAACATGATCTGTATTTTAATAAAGTATGCTGAAATTGAAAGGGCATTGATTGTCAAGCAAATTAACACACTTAACCAAGAATTGGACGCCATAGACCAACAAGAGGCAGTAAAGAAGGGAACAGATGAAATAAAAAAAATTCTTGATAAGCATGAAGAAATTAAAAAGGAGCATAAAGTGTTTAAGTTTGCGCGAGACAAGAAGGATTATGAGAATGGAAGAATCTTTACTTTCTCGAAAAAGTTTGAGTCAGTTAAAAGGCAAGCGCTTGTTTCCAAAGTACCTTCTGTTCATGCGCAAAATCAAGATGATGTTGAAACATCACATACAGACCTAAGTTCAGTGGTTAGCAGTTTGGACTTGGTTGAAAGTAGTTCAGCAGTTCAACAAATACAACCCCAGAGCAATTTTACTCCATCTGAGGAATTGGGGTTTATAATAGAGGACCGCAGGCACACACTGAGGCCGAGACTACCACAGAAGACAAATGCCGCAGGCGGAATGAGTGCTGCAAACAGAGGCACAAATGGAGGCGGCAGCAAGAGAGGGAAAAGAGGGAGAGGGAACCAACGCCCACCAGTGAAACCACCACCAATACAGTATTCAATCTGACAGAGATTGATCTTAATGCTGTCGAAACTCAAATCCTGGCATTGGGACTTTCATTCTGTCCGAAAAATGGTTGTAAATATGTGGAATCAGGCATAGATGTGTTCAAGTTCATAAGGAAATTGAAATTAATTACATTTTTCAAATTGAACAAAGTGAGTGACACTGCTATCACGATCATTGCGGATAATCAACCAAGTATGCAATTTCAGGCATCTGATGTTCCCACGTTAAAATCTATGTATACATTGGCAGGGAACACTGACAAATTCACTCCAAGTACGCAGGAAGAGCTTCAACAAATGGGAATTGCAAGTGGGAGTGCTGCAGTGAGTCCTTTTCGCCCACCATCGACGTTCATTCCAATGATGCCGAAGGATGCCATATACATTTTTAGCGATTGTGTCATTGAAGACTTAAAGGTGCTTAATAGAACTATTGTTCAAAAAAACAAACAAACAAGTTATTCAGAAAAACCATAGTCAAAGGTCATGCGTCAGATTAATGATAATGGCAACATAATAGTGAATAAAGCCGACAAAGGGAGCAACATAGTGTTATGGCCCCGCGACGCATATCTAAAGGAGGCTGAGAGACACTTGAGTGACCCCATCTGTTACAGGAAAGCATTGTTCCATGAACTCAAACTAGTAAAGGATCAAGTGTTCAAGGAGTTGGCACACTGGAAGAGAGAGGGCTTGATTAGCAAAGATGAACACAATTTTCTTAAGAATGACCACCCCATCATCCCGACATTGTACTTTATCCCTAAAGTACACAAACAAACAAGTACTGTGTCCGGTCTACCGCTAATTTCAGCACAGCGGGGGTTACTAGAATTCATGTCTAAGTATGTGGATTTTTTTTTACATGATTATGTGGAAAGCCTTCCCTCTTACATTAAAGATACTGGCCACTTTCTGGGCAAACTAAGAGATGTCACCTGGAATAACGAGTACTATTTCATAGTTATGGACCTGTCCGCGCATTCGAGCAGCAACGAGCGTGCTTCACTTAAAGGAGGTGTGAGTGGAATACCCTCCTGTCCATGGGAAGAATTGTCTATTGATATTTTGGGACCTATTTTGGACTGTAAAGGTGTCTTCTCGGATTCTCTCCACCAGTGCCCTCGGAGAAAAGAGACCAAAGAGACCTTTTAAATATATATTTGCATGAACTGGTGAAATAGAAAGAACAACAAAACCAATATTAAGGTGTCGGAACTTAAGCAAGGGAGAGCAATCATGGTCGATTCATGAGATAATTACTGCTTCCATTATATGGGATTTTATTTCTGTGATCGATTTGCACTTACTAAACAGCAGCAGTTATGACTTCTCCAAGTAAAGCACTTGAGTTGCAACTTCAGATGAAGCAAAATGCAGAGGAGCTCCAGGATTTCTTACGAGATTTAGAAAGCTGGGAAAAGGACATCAAACAAACTGATGCTAAGCTGACCAGGGTGGGTGTTGCATCAGAGCGGAGCTTACCTCCAATTAGAAACAGAAATTATAAGAAAAAAGTAAAAAGCAAATCCAAATTACCAGCAAATGCTCAGAATCACGAGAACGTGAAAGCCCCCAAGATCAAATCATATGACTATGAAGCTTAGGACAAATTTAATGTGGACAAAATACTTGAAGACCTTGATAAAGATAACAGCACACATGAGTCGAAGTCAGAGGATGATGATGGAATTTGCGTGGATACAGAGAACGCTGTTGCTGAGAAAAAAATGGGTAATGTGTTTTTCAACGAAGGCAAGTATGATGATGCACTAGAAAGTTACATCTGAGGGATGAACGCTGATCCATACTATCCAGTCTTGCCAACTAACCGAGCAGCTGTGTTCTATAATCTAAAGAAGTTCGCTGTTGCTGAATCGGATTGTAATTTAGCTAATGCCTTAAACAGAAACTATGCAAAGGCTTATTCTAGAAGAGGAGCGTGTCGGTTGGCTTTAAAAAACTTTCAGGGTGCAAAAGAGGATTACGAAAGGTTTCTTGTGCTGGAGCTAAACAACTCTGAAGCAGAAAATGCGCTCAAAAAATTGCTCAGGGTATGACATTGCAAGAAAATGCAAAATTAAAGCAGCCTGAAAACCAATTCAAAGGGCCTTAGCTCACAGAAGAAGAGAAGAAAAGCATAGCAGAACAACAGCTTAAGCAGCAGGCTATCACCGACAAAGACTGCTGACCTGGTTAATGGATATTTTAAAGAAGGGAAATATGAAGCAGCGATAGAATGTTACACATGAGGCATAGCAGCAGATGGCACCAATGCACTTCTTCTGGCCAACAGAGCGATGGCTTATTTAAAGGTTCAAAAGTATTAGGAGGCTGAAAAGGACTGTACGCAAGCCATATCCTTGGATGGTTCCTATTCTAAAGAATTTGCCAGGAGGGGCACAGCCAGGACTGCCCTTGGAAAACTGAAGGAAGCACAAGAAGACTTTGAAATTGTTTTGAAGTTGGAGCCTGGGAAAAAACAAACTTTGACCGAACTGGTCAAAATCAACAAAGAATTAAGTGAAAGCGGATTATGTCTTGACCAAGAATGTCTACTGCCTTCAGCAGTTGAGAAGTAAAAAAGGCATGTTGTAAAACCTATTGATAAGCCACAACATCTACAGTCGTCTAAACCTTTAAGAAGGATGATTATTCAGGAAGTCAGTGATGAAATTCCTACTGCTGATATGCCATAAATATTGGCTGCTGATCATGTCACCCTTTCGATTGGAAAACATACATCTTCCACTGTAACAGAAGAAACTCCAAGCCATGATGGACTTGTTTCCCCAAGTGGTACTCCTAAAGCTAAGTTGTTGAAAATAGAAGATTCTGCTAACACAGCTATTCTATCACAGACTTCTTCAGGTGGCAGTTTTCATGCTACACCCCAGTCTTGCAGTATCAAAAGAGAAGAGAAACTCCTGCTGCCTACTGTGGATACATCAGCCTCCTTTGAGATCCCTCCAGTCCCTGCAAACTCATTTCAACTTGAATCGGATTACAGACGATTGAAGGGCAATCCAGATGTACTATACATGTATCTGAAGCAAATTGAACCTTCGCTGTATCCTCAGCTGTTTAAAAAATCATTGGAACCTGATGTCTTAAACCAGATTTTGAAAATCTTACATGATTTTTATCTTGGAAAAGAACTGCCATCTTTGATATTAGAAATCCTCCAAAGGTTGTCTGAACTTAAACGATTTGATATGGCAATTATGTTTATGACAGATTCGGAAAAGCAAACTGTGAGTGCCTTGTTTAGCCACACTGAGATGTCCGGACATATGGCTTCATCTGCTGAAAATTTAAAGAAGAGATATGGCCGTTAAGCTCACTGGATTGATGACCAGAGGATGACCTACAAGTCCAAACCATGTGGAATACAAATTTATGTGGGCGGTTTGAAAGAGTGATGCCAATTTATGCAAAGAAAGAACCTACAAGCGGAAGGCACAAACGTTATAGTACAAATTGTTTGGGCAACTGATGGCAGACATTTGATCATTCAGCAAGTTAACGGGACAATTTACAGAAGCAACCCGTAAAATAATAATACTAATAAAATATTCATTTTTTTTTTTTTAGTTATGGACATATGCTCCTTTTTCACCAGCATTAATCATCAACCAACACAACAAAATGTTGTTAAAAATGATTGAGATGTGTTTGCATAATAACTTCTTTTTATTTAACAAGGAAGAGCACCAACAGTAGCGGGGTGTGGCTATGGGGTCAAGTTTCCTCCACAGCTATGCGTGCTTGTACGTTGGCTGGTGGGAGAGATATGTCCTCAGCCACACTCATGGGGACAAATGTGCAGGAAATATTGTCAAATGGTGGCGTTTCATAGACGATGTGTTGTAGTTCTGAAAATTCTGGACTCGTGAATAAAACTTCGTCGTAGCATGACGATTTTTATATCAAAAGACCGAAAATGGCTAGTACACTATGTACAAGCATTTTCGTCATATTCGAGTGACGATTTCACCTCGAAATCGTCATTTTCGTCTTGAACCCTTGGCTTCCATTTTGTGTACGGCAGCCATTTTGTGGGTTGCCCTCACATAGGCTTATAATACAGCTAAATTCGATATCAAAGGACACATACACCTTGATTGACTTTTCTCTGACCTGGGCAAGCTGAAACCATTGCCTCAGGCCGAACCTGTTTGGTCAGTTCCTCTCCCAGTGGCCGAACGAGATAGCATCAAGGCACAACATGTCATAAACCCTTTTCATCGCGCACACACACCCTGCCTAATCTTGCTCCCACCTGTCCCTGTTCCTTTTTCTCTGACTTGCTTTACGAGGAGGAGGTGCCCGTTTTTATTGGGGGTCCACCGATATCTGATGAAACTGTTGGGCCTTGCCGGGTAATTTATTGTGGGCTGAACAAATTGGAATGTGGGCTTGTCATCATGACTCTGCTTTTTCTTTGTAGTGGAAACATGTGAATAGTATACTAAAATGTGGAGAATGTTTGCCTGAAGCACAATATTTTGTATAAAAAGAGAAGCCTGGCTTTGTAAGATTGAGCAGTCTCCTGAGAATATACATCCCGTGTTGTTGTACTTCTAGGACCTGTTACTTGGTTGCAGCCAATAAAATCGATCCTTGACTTCACCTAGAAGACTCTGAGTTTCTGTGGTCTAAATCAGGAAAGTACTCGAGGTCTTTGGGTGTGTACCCTGACACCACTGGGTTACCGGTTCGGTACCGGTTCTGAAAAACCCAGTACCTCAGTGTGTGTAGTATGGCAGGGATCTAAAGAGTCTGCACAGAGCTTTGTTGATGAAATTAACAATAACAATTTGAATCTTGAGTTCACTGCCACCATTAGCAATGAAAGAGTCTAATTCTAGATGTCGAGATACATGTCAAAGACAATAATATACACACAAAACTACACAGAAAGTATCCCCTATGGAGAGTTTTTAAGAATAAAAAGGATATGTAGCAGCAAGATTGACTTAACTGAATGCCTGGATGATTCTGTGCAGAGGTTTTTGGCAAGAGGATATAGAATGACCGATTTACAGACTGCTCTATCCAAAATACACAATATTGAGAGTGAACCAGCACTGTTACACAATAAAGGTAGAGCAGCATAAGCAAGAGCAAGGAATCCACATATTAAAGAGCCGGTGGTCAGGATAATAACATATAATTGCCAAGAGAAGCAAGTTAGAAAGATTATAAACAAAAACTGGCCTATTTTAAAGTCCGACATTACTCTTGCCCCAGAATTAGATTAAGTGCCAGCCATTGCATTTAGAAGGGAACCCTCTATGAGGGATGCTCTAGTTAAAACGAGTCCGGAAGTATGTGAGACTGGGCATTGGCTATCTAACAGAACAGGCTTCTACAAATGTAGTTCCTGCAGGGCATGCAAATTCGGGATAAATAAACAAAAATATTTAGATGCATTTGCCCTTACTCCATGTAAAATCAAAGGACTATTTACTTGTAAAACTGATCATGTGATTTATGTACTTGAATGCACGTGCCATCTCCAGTATGTCAGTAGTACAAAGCTTCAGGTTTTTAATCGTCTCTTACAGCATTATACGTGTAATTGGTAATTCAGACTCTAGCTATCCGGTCACGCGTCATTTTAAATTAGTGCATCAAAATAACTTAAAAGATCTCAGTTATTTTGTAATAGATGCAGTCCCCAGATCAATAAGACGGGGGAATAGAGAGAAGGAGTTGCGACAATTAGAGAGTCAGTATATTTTACACTTAGATACAAAGATGCTGAGTGGCCTGAACACTGGAGAGGACCTGTATAACTTTTTATAAATTGCACTGTTGTTGATTAGACACAAGTATTAATGAAGGAGATGCCATTACACAGCCGACTCTCTCTTTATGCATAGAATTGACAGTACAAATGTGAATAACTGCAAAATAACTGTGAGGTACTGAGAATACAATTTTGTGACAACCAGTTAACATAATATAGGCTATGTTTGGGCTCGTTGCTGCTATATATGTAAAATTAATTTTGGTATATCTTTTTTTTATGCATGACTAGTTTTTACTTGGATTTTAGACTTACTTTTATCGGATTTTTACTGGTTTTACTAGTTTTCTGGTTTTACTGGTTTTTATTCGTTGTCTGTGAACTAAGGGGTTTTGGTAATTATTAGTTAGGCTTGGATAATAGTATTTATCAATAATGTTCAATTTGTAGTTATGAGTTGTAGTGTATTGAATGAGACATTAGATTTTGGTCATACAATAGATAAAAACGGCGTTTTAGGCACATATTTTTTGCTCATACCTATGCATAATGCTGCACATTCCTACATAACCATGTATTTGCACTTTCTGATTTAGGTCTATTGGCTTAATGTATTCTGGTATGATGATAACATGCATCCGCACTTTATATTGATGAGGTGAAATTTAGAGCGTCTATCACACCTATTTATTTGTAGTAAGTGAGTTACCTATGCATAAAATAGTTGACTTGTTATTTACTTTTATCACAAATGTGGTTGTTATGCACTTTTTTCAAATCTTAATGGCACATAAATTTGCACTATGCACTTTATTTTATCAACAGACACAAGGAATTCTGAATATCATGGTGTTGTGGTAAACTTGATACTACCTTATACTTGGGCACTTGCCCTATATTGCCAATATGTATTAATCTCATATGTATTTATATGTGGTAGATAAAACATGTATTTGTCATTTATTAAACAAGGGTGGTGGCAGCTCCTCGCTATCCGCTCGTGTGTTGGGGGCAGACTGCGAGTCATTCGTTGGTCGTGATTACTCTTCTGCTTCCACTCCCTGCTTGCTAGCTGTTTTTAATATTGCTTGTACATTTTTACATTTTTAAAAACTGTGCTCTGTCTTAAATAGTTTCTTCCATTCCCTGACACTCATCTGTGCTGGAGGTGCGCTCCCCCTGCCCCGGTCCATCGTGGCTCTTTGTGCCGTTTGTGTGGAGGGCAGGGCGCCATCTTGAAATGAAATGATATGAAAATAGATTTATAAAGCGCATGGCTGCCCAGAGGCGTCCCAGCGCTAAAAGAACCAAGAGCAAACTGAGGGGGGCCCAGATTAATTAGGAGTCCTTGGGAAAAAGAAATGTTTTAAGAAGCTTCCGGAATTTCATGTAGTTGGGTTCAATACGAATCCTGACAGGAAGAGCATTCCATAGCATGGCCGCATTTACAGAGAATCGACGACCCCCAGAGCGCGCCCTCTTCTCTCTGGGCACCTTGGCAAGATTTCTGAAGTCGGAGCGTAAGGTCCGCAAGGGCTTATAAGGGTGGATCAAACTCCCAAGAATAGGGGGTCCCTTATCCTGTAGTGCCTTATGGGTAATACAGAGAGATTTAAATTTTATCCTCTCACGGATAGGCAGCCAGTGAAGGGATCTAGGTGTGGGTCTGGCTGAGGATCTTGCTGAACAGCCCGGTAAGCAACCTTGCTGCTGAGTTTTGGACACGTTGGAGAGTATTAAAAGTTGTTTCGGGTGCTGCCAAGAATAAAGCATTGCTATAGTCCAGCCTAGATAATATTAGCCCCTGAATTAGCAATTTCCTAGACTGGAATGGCAGGAGGGGGAGAATTTTACGGGCAGAGCGAAGAAGGCCATAGCATATGCCTGCTGTTTTTTTCGCTTGGGTCTTAAAGGACAGGTCTTGCTCAAACCAGACCCCCAAGCTTTTAACTTCGTCTTTAGGAGTAGGAGGATCACCCAGACAAGCAGGCCAGAACTAGGAAGAGATGTTAACTGATGACCCAGAAGCATAATCTCTGACTTGGCTCCATTCAGTTTGAGCAGAGATCTGGTCATCCAGGAGTGTATTCCCGAAAGACAGGCAAACAGATTTTCCGAGGACTTTTCCTCTTGGGATAGCGAGACGACTAGCTGGGTGTCGTCTGCATAGGTGGATACTTTAATCACAAAGGGAGTAATCACATCCTCCAGAGGGGCCATATATACGTTTAACAAAGTAGGGCTCAATGAAGAGCCCTGAAGGACACCACACTGGAGGGGGATTTGTTTGGACAGTATAGTGCCTTCCCGAACCTGAAAGGTTCGGTTGCTCAAAAAAGATGAGAGCCATTGCAAAGCTGTGCCTGATATTCCCAGCCTGGTGAGGCGCTGAATCAAAATTCCATGGTCTACCGTGTCAAAAGCTGCACTTAGATCCAGGAGGATCACGAGCGTGGATCCCCCTGAATCCAAGATGCACCTTGCCTCTTCCGCCACCGCTATCAAGGCAGAATCAGTGCCCTGACCAGGGCGTAAGCCCGTTTGGGAATTACGCAACAGTTTATTACTTTTCAGAAAGGAGGAAAGCTGCTGGTTTACCATCTTTTCCGCTATCTTGCTGAGACCAGGTAACAGCGATATAGGGCGGAAATTGGCCAACTCAGCTGGGTCCAGCGCAGGTTTTTTTAGTAGGGCCTTATCTATAGCCTGCTTCCAGCTAGGGGGAACAATACCCTGGGTGAGAGAGGCATTTATTAAATCGGATGCTAGGGAGGCAATGGTGGCTGAGACTAGCTTCAAAATATGCATAGGCACGGGGTCAGATGGGGAGCCACTCTTCATGGCAGTCAAACCTTTGCAAAAATCTTCCCTTGATATTAAAGTGAATGAATCCAGATGGGGGCCAGAAATAGGGGGAGTATACTCATCAAAAGAGGGAGGTAGCTCACTATGAGGAAGACTTTTGAGTATATTTAGGATTTTAGTATCGAAAAAATCTGCTAAATGGTAGTATCTTGCTTCTGAGACTCCCTGCATACTTGAAGGAGAGGGTACCTTAAGGAGCTCCTTCACTATCTGAAAAGTTTCGCTTGAGGAATTGGAGGATGATTTAATTTTTTCTTCAAAAAAGGCCGCCTGGGCCTTTTTTAGGGATGTTTTGTAGAGCCTGATAGCAGATCGATAGGCAGATTTTTCATTAGGGGCCCAGTCTTTGCGCCAGATGCGTTCAAGTTTTTTGCAGGTTTTTCTGAGAGCTCTAAGTTCTATTGTGTACCATGGGGACTTAAAAAGGCTACTCTTCTTTTTTTGATTATTTCTGGGTAGTACCACATCTAGGGAACTATTCAACCAGCTTTGAAAATTTTGGTCCGCCACCAATGGATCTAGATCCGGCGGAGGGGCAGTTTGTTCCAGTATCAGGGTCCAGTTCTCCAAGGATAGCTTGGACCAAGCTCTCTCTAGAGTGCGTGGTACCGTCACTCGTGGTAGGTCCTTACAGGTTTTCCATATAAACGGGACTAAAAAGTGGTCAGACCATGGGAGGGGAAGTGGGGGCTTGCATCCAGATGAGTGATGTTAGAAAATATTGGATCCAAAAGATGTCCCTTGGAATGAGTGGCGTCTATATTTTCCAGGTTCAACTCGAGGGATTTGAGATCAACCCTGAGATCCGCCACCACCTTATCCCCGGGGTCGTCAAAGTGTAGGTTTAAGTCCCCTAAAATGATAAAGTTAGATGTAGCGGTGGATGCGGCTATGGTGAAGTCTAGAAGAGATCCTGTAAATTGTCTTAAACAGCCCGGAGGGCGGTAAATAAGGAGGCCTGATAGGGATTTATTTGGGGTAATTTGATTGGTAAAATGAATTCTTTCTGCATCAGATATGCCGCTATCTTTAATCCTACAAATGAATCTATCTCTGTAGACTATAGCAAGACCCCCTCCCTTCCCATGCGGCCTATGTTGACACTGGATGAGGAAACCCTGAGGAAGGGCTCTAACGATGTCAAACTCTGAGTTGGGAGACAACCAAGTCTCTGTTAAAAACAATATATCAAGGTTATTATCCTGGATCATAAGGTTAATCTCTACCGAGTGCTTAGGTAGCGACCTACAAATAAGAAGTGCCATGCTAAGTTGGCTCAGTTGGCTCAGTGTCTGTTCCCCATCTTTCTTTGTCTGGGTGTATTTAGGACACCACTTGCATTGCCTAAATTGACTATCTGCCCTATTGAGCTGCCTACAGGCCGGGTCCATTATGTATCTCACCTGCATTAGTTATTCCTTAGAATATACCTTGCGGCGTTTTGGGGAAATGAATAGAGTGTCTGGCCCTAGGCCCGGACTGGCCCGGATGGGCACAGACGGGCTTGCCTCCCGGCTTTTCGCCTCAGGAGCCCTAGGATCTAAGGAGGTAGGCCTGGCCTTCCTATCCAATTTGTAGCGTCTGGGCCGATACTCGCCCGCAACACTAGTCCACTAACCTGTGAATGAGAGTCCTAAGATGGCGCCCAAAGTCTGCGCCCGTGGAATAGCTGCCTGCGAGCCAGCAGAGCACCAAATCGGCCCCTGGTTATCGCAGGAAGTACAGAGGGGAACTCTCAAAGGTAGGCAATGAACACAGTACGTGAGGTTAAAATTAAAATAAAAGCAGAAAATGCGTGATTAAAAATGAGGAGCAGCCTAAGAGCTGAGAAGAGCTGCAAGTGTGTATTTGTGCCCTGACTCCCGGCTTGGGTGAGTCCCGGATCCCGGCGGGACCGTAGGCAGCGGTCTAGCTGGGGGAGGGGCTTGGGCATAAATTGCACAAGTCAGTCCGGACGCGCAGCGGATGCACCGCCGGCGCGCCAAAGGCAAGCCCATCTGCGCCCGTCCGCGCCCCGGTAGCGACCAGCACCAGCCACTCTGGTCGGGCAGCGCTGGATCTGACATATAGGAAGATTGTTTACACCCGCGATGATCTGCTAGCTCTAAAGGGTACTAGCTGTGGAGGTGGTTCACAGTGGGATGTCTGCCACAGTCCCCCTAGAGCCTGCCCGCTTTGTAAATTTACCTTTCATACCAATCTGACTTACCCCTCTATCTTGGACTTTGGAGAACCTATGATTCGGGCAGCGCTCATTAACGCCCGCTCGAGGGTTAAGCATGCAGCAGACACCTATGAACTACTGTCTGACTCCAAACTGGATGTTCTTTTCATCACGGAGACGTGGCTCAATGAGTCTTGTGCTCCGGTAGTGGAGTTCACAATCCCGAGGGGTTATAAAATTGTCAGAGGGGATAGAGGCACCGGGAGAGGAGGGGGAACGGCAGTGGTGTTTAGGGATACATAGTCTTTTACCAGAGCAGCCATAGGTGACTGGGAGGGGGGGGAGCCTTGGACTTCGCCTTTACCCTTTCCCCTCACTTCACACTTGGAGGCACTCTGGTGTATCGTCCGCCAGGTCCTTCTGGAGCGTTCCTTAAGGCGTTTGACGATATCATTGTACCACGTGCCTTCCGCTACCCTAAGTTTCTCCTTCTGGGGGACTTAAATGTTCATTTGGACACCCCGGCAGCCCGGGATGTGGGGTCTCTTTTGGATTCTTTGGGCCTAGCGCAGTTGACCCAGTACGGGAAATCGCCCTCCCACGTGGGGGGCCACCTCATTGATTTGGTCTGCACTAATTTTCCCATTAAGGTAGAGGAGCCTGAGCCTGTGACCTGGTCGGACCACCACTTGATCAGATTTTCTTGGTCCTCAGGCCGGCCTGCTAGAAGCCCGGACCTGCCGCCCGATCTACACCCTGGGAAGATTAATCTTCCGGCTCTCTCGATGGCTCTACTCCAGTCCTGTCCAACCCCCGTTTCTGATTTGGAAGGGGCGGTGGATAGCTTCGATTGCTGGATCAGGCAGGGGCTCAGAGCCAGTTCTAAAGTCACTCGATGTCGCAACTGGCGCTCTCTCCCCTCGCAGCCCTGGTTCTCAAATCAGCTCAGGGATCTGAAACTGGGGTGCAAAAAGCTGGAATATAACTGGCGTCAGAAGTATTGCCCGTCGGCCAAAAGGACACTGCGCTTGGCTCAGAGGGACTATTATTCGACCATTAGGTTAGCTAAAAGCAACTACTTCGCCGGGAGGATCGCGTTAGCTCAGAACAATAGTAAGGAAATCTTTCCTTTCGTTAAGAGCTGTCTATCCCCCGGTGCAGAACAAAGGGCGCTTCCTGTTTCACAACAATGGTGTGAGGAGCTGTCCACTTTTTTTGTGGACAAGATATTAAAGATTCAGGACAGTGTCGGCTCGCATCCTAGAATTGCGTTATCAGGAGAGACAGTGCTGCATCTTTCAGCCCACTACTGATCCTGAAAAGTAATTCTAATCGTAGTTAAAGTAACTTGAATTTCTTTCTTTAGGCTAACATTGACTGGTTTCACTTGGAAAGTTTTCAAAGTGTGGAGTTTTGGAACTTAAAAAAATTCCTCAAAAATCAGCCGAACTACGAATTCCTATTTATTCACCTGTTATCAGGAGAGGCCTCAGTGCTGCATCTTTCAGCCCACTACTGATCCTGAAAAGTAATTCTAATCGTAGTTACAGTAACTTGAATTTCCTTTCATAGGCTATCTTTGACATGTTTTACTTGGAAATTCTTCTAAGGGTGGAGTTTTGAAACTTTAAAAAATTCATCAAAAATGAGCCGAACTATGAATTCCAATTTACTCACCTGTTATCAGGAGAGAACTCAGTGCTGCATCTTTCAGACCACTACTGATCCTGAAACGTAATTCTAATCGTACTTACAGTAACTTGAATTTCCTTCCATAGGATATCATTGCCTGCTATATAAAATATATATAAATAAAAAAAATATATATATATTTATATTACAATTTCAATATTTCTAAAAATATTTATTTTTCAATTTATATAAAAAATATGTAATGTAATTTAAAAAATACAATATCCAAAAATAAATAATTTAAAATAATGTAGTAAATCAGTATAACAATTAATACATGTAAAAATTATCATTTACAAAACCTTTCAAATTCACAGAAAAAAACATAGGTTTCAGCCACGTTATAGTTAGGAATTAGCATTTAAAAAACCTTAGAAATTCACAGAAAAAACCATAGGTTTCAGCCACGTTATAGTTAGGAATTAGCATTTAAAAAAAACATAGGTTTCAGCCACATTATAGTTAGGAATTAGCATTTAAAAAACCTTGCAAATTCACTAAAAAAAACATAGGTTTCACACATGTTATAGTTAGCTGGAGATTTCACTCATACAAAACCATTGAAATTCCCCCGTTATAGTTAATTCAGCTAACTATAACTCGCGCGCCCGCAATGCACTGCTGATGACATCACATACTACATCACTCATGACATGGTCAGTGACATCACTCATGACATCACTGTCAACTGTCAATTACATCAAGCACAAGCCCAGGATCGAAGGAGACCAATAAACAAAAACGGAATATGCCACACAGTTCTCACCGCTTCCGCGTTGGCGTCCACGGTGCCCAATCACCAGAGGGCACCAGTATCAGGTAAGGCATTTCTAGCTGGGGAAACGCACACCCCGTGCTGGCAGTCGCAGAAACCGCCCCGCTACGGGATCCTAGACTCCCCACTGCTGTCATCCTAAGTCCTCTTCCTAGCATCCACTCTGGGGGCTCCACCTTTAGCATTACCATACTCCTCCAAACAGACGCGGTCAGAAGGAAGAGCCACAACCGACTGGTGTTACGCGAACAGCGCTTGAACCGCCAGCGCTGAATTCAATGAACAAACAATCCTGTTCCCAAAGAAGAAGGCACGTACTCGAGAGCTGCAGGAATATGGCATCTTTATTATTCTGGGTATCCCTCGACCCCGGGCTTAAGGAGATGCGTTTTGTCTTCGCAGAAGCCTTTGTCAATCAAATTGGCAACCAAACAATGTGGAAATTTATAGCCCACTCCCTGCAGGTATGCAATAGACATAAACAAAATCCTGACGTTTAAACACATTGCACCAATATGAAATATCTGAAGGAAGTAACATATATATATATATATATATATATATATATATACACAATTACACTCCCTTGTGCCCTTGACACACAAACAAACAGGTAAGGACAACTTCTTGAGCTGGTGCCAAAATTAATTCAAATCTATTTAAGTTAAAGTGCAGTGCTCCTTCATGGCACGTTTCGGGCCTCCTGGCCCTTGGTCCCTTAGTCACATGAGTATATATATATATATATATATATATATATATATATATATATATATATATATATATATATATATATATATATATATATATATATATATATATATATATATATATATATATTACCTACTGGCAGTCGCCAGTAGGTATATATAGTTAGGATTTTTTTTAATAGGGATTTCTGAAAATTCTATGTTGAATAACTTTGGCGTTGATGGACGGAATTGGCTGAAATTTTCAGGAAAATGGCACATTTTGTTTCTGAGCGTCCCCTGAAAGTTTGGGGGGGGTTCGTCAAGCAGGGGCCGAGAAAAAAGGGGGTCCCAAAACGTGTTTTTAACATTGAGTTTTCCATAGGGCGGTTGGACTCACTTTTAGCTCGAACGGCTGAATGGATTTCCACAAAACTTGGCAAAATTGTAGGGACTGGTAGCCCGATGTGCCTTTGCTATGTCTCAAGATATATGCTCCAGTGGTTTTTACGAAAATTAACTTTGAAAAATATATATTGGGCTATATATATGTTAGAGCCCAAATGTAGCCCAATGTAGCCCAATGTAGCCCAAAGATGGCCACCAGAGACAAAAAAAACAAATGTAGCCCAAATATCAGCCAGATGTAGCCCAACTATAGCCCAGTGACAGAATGTCCCAGAGTGTTCTAAAGAACAACTAGAGCGCTAACAGTCTTACTTATGGCAAAAGTATGGCACACCTGAAGTCATCTTGATTGGAATAAAGTGTTAACACTTAAAACATTTAATTTGCAAAGGAACAAAATGAGGGGGTTCATTTTGCCATAGAAATTATGATTAGTGCTGAAGAAAGAAAAATTAGGGCACATTTTGAGTGACTTCTCAAATCCTCTTCTATTTCATTAAAAAAATTCTGATATGCAGTCTCCCAAGATGGCCACCAGAGACAAAAGAGCCCAAATGTAGCCCAAATATCAGCCAGATGTAGCCCAACTATAGCCCAATGACAGAATGTCCCAGAGTGTTCTAAAGAACAACTAGAACGCTAACAGTCTTACTTATGACAAAAGTATGGCACACCTGAAGTCATCTTGATTGGAATAAAGTTTTAACACATATTACATTTAATTTGAAAAGGAACAAAATGAGGGGTTTCATTTTGCCATAGAAAAGTTATATATATATATATATATATATTCACTGAAAAAACCATAGGTTATAGATTATATATAGTTAGGAATTAGCATTTACAAAACCTTGAAAATTCACTGAAAAAACCATAGGTTATAGACCATATATAGTTAGGAATTAGCATTTAAAAAACCTTATTTTACTCACACAAAACCATTGAAATTCCATATATAGTTAGTTGCACTAACTATATATCGCGCACCCGCAATCCACTGCTGATGATGTCACATATTACATCATTCATGACATGGTCAGTGACATCACTGATGACATCACTGATGACATCTCAAATGACATCACTGATGATATCTCATTTGACATCAATGGTCACATCAATGATGATATCATTAATGTGACAATACAATGCATCTCCTCACACTTTAATATAACCTCTGTTACAACCCAGTGTTAAATACAGAGTATAATTTTTGAAACCATTGACACACCAATACTAGTTACTACATACGCACTCACTGATTCCTACGTCTACACACACATTCACTCATTCACCCATACAATCATTCATACATACAATCACTCATCTTTACAACACTATCATATGCACTCATACACCTATACAGACACTCACACTCTGCCACTCATCCATGGAGTTACTCACACACCTAGTCAGTCCTGTAAAGAATCAATCACACTTCCATTTTCTAATCTACACAGTTAAACATAGAGTACCTTACATTTTCAAACATATACTAACACATACTTACTCTCTTATAGAATCACTGATACAAGTACACATTGATCTGGACAGAGTCACACACCTCCCAGCCAGCCATACACACACTCAGTCTCCCATACAAATACTTGTGCAACCAATCAATAACCCATATAGCTACTTATATAGCTACTGATCAACACATGCAGCAGCTTGCACAACAACAGACATACTGATGCACACTTTCAGACAGTTTAGTCACTAACCCGTGCATTTAGTAAGACGCATTTAATCACTCACTCATACAGTCAATCACGCACCTACTAAAACCTTCATTCAGACACTTATACATCCACTCATTCTTCAATATGTAAAACATATTTAAACTTTACAGAAACACATAATCACTGGATGTTGTCATCAGTGATGTCATTTGAGATGTCATCAGTGATGTCATCAGTGATGTCACTGACCATGTCATGAATGATGTAATATGTGACATCATCAGCAGTGGATTGCGGGTGCGCGATATATAGTTAGTGCAACTAACTATATATGGAATTTCAATGGTTTTGTGTGAGTAAAATAAGGTTTTTTAAATGCTAATTCCTAACTATATATGGTCTATAACCTATGGTTTTTTCAGTGAATTTTCAAGGTTTTGTAAATGCTAATTCCTAACTATATATAATCTATAACCTATGGTTTTTTCAGTGAATTTCAATGGTTTTTTAATAGCAAATATCTGTAGCTGTAAAATGTATTCTTCTTTAAATCCCAAAATATATTTTATATGTTTATTAATAACTTTTTTTTTTAAATTTTTTTTTCTTCGTTCCCACTTCGCGAATCGGGAAGCTTCCCGTTAGCTGACCTTGATGCCGCGAAATAGACCGCGAGCCAGTAAACGTTTCTTTACCGCAACTGCCGCGTTAGAAAACAACATCGTGACGCCTCCCGTCCGCATGACGTTTCGCGTTGTCGCGTGATACGTCATATGACGTACTAAGTTAGCGAACTGGTACGCTTACCGAGTCGCAAAGCAAAGGTTTCTGGAAGCAAACCGGAAGGCCCTGCAAAGCGTGTAACATAAACACAGCAGGTCATGTGACTTGGTAATAACACTTTTCATTGGTTCATTTCACTTTTGGTTTCCTAATGATGTAAGACTAGGTCATATAATCTAAAATGAACACTTTTCATTGGTTGAGAACCATTGTTTTTCCCAAATGATGAAAATCCCTCTTTCTTTCCTCACTCTGACTTTCATCATTGTGAGAGAAAGACCCTTTGTTACCAGTGAGCAATGGCTTCTTTAGTAGCTTCAGCTGGTGCTTCCCCACCACCTCCACCACATCCAAGGAAGAGTGGACCGATGTGTGAATGTGTTCACTGTATGCAACAACTTTGACACTTACAGAAGCCTCACCTTCTCCATGCCTCCTACACAGTTCTACATGTACATCATAAATGCAAACAGAACAGAATTAATTATACATGTTAAATGGTTTATTTTTGCTGTTCTCAGAATGTATCAAATTTCACTAAAAACAGTGACTTGAAGGTATTCATCATATAACAGCGGGGAAAAAAACCACAATCAAAATGATTGTGTTTAAAAAACCCATACAACATAACAAATCAGAATTCAGAACTCCTTAAAGTTAACTTACTTTCCATGACGGCCAAGGATGTCCTATGAACAGCTTACACTCTGTTGTGCTGTTATTACTTTCAACCCGCCACTTTCTGAAAGAAAACCTCCATCGTTTTCAAAAACATGTTACATACAATAAATGACTTCTTGCTCTCTACCACAAGTTTCCACAAGGCCAAATCTTGTCAAAGCCATTTATAACTCTTGGATTTCTTGTAAGCCGATCCCGTCTTTTCGCATTTCCGCAACTTTCAGAATTAAAATGTTGAAGATCATTTACACAATCCTGGACTAGTAATATCTTCCCCTTCTTGTTCAATCATGTTCTACATTTCCTATCACACTGATACTGCTTACTATGAAGCAGACTTACACTACCTTTATGACTAGTACAATTATTTAATTCTCTACATCACTTTTAATCACAAAGCAATGTAAAACAGTAGACAGCATTGCAGACTTACATTCCCTCTACTACATGTTTTGATTGGCTGCTTCAATTAGCTTATAAAAAGAAATAGTTTTTCTGAACTCATTCAAAGTGCACGTATTTCTCAATGACGTCCAGTGTTATGGTAAAAAGTTATGTCTCTGTACTACACTTATCCTCAAGGCCAAATAGTGTAGGAGCCATGAGAACTTCTTGAAATTCCTCAGAGCACATCCCGAGATTCTTTCCCTAAAATTTTGGTTTTAAAAACACCAGGTAAGAGTTTTTAAGGTCATATGGCAATTTTTTTTGAAAATTAAAACAGAATCATTGCAGAATGACCAGCCATTTCTACACTTTAAATAAGCTGTATAATGTCCTGATGTTATTGAAGGACCATCATGATATATAATTGCTACAGTTACAAAAGTCCTTCCTGATATTGACAACTGTGAAGCCACAAAATTTTTAATTAAAGTTGTCAATTTTGTTCCATCAGGCCTACATCGTTGGAACATTAAAATGACATACTGGCCATATGTTCGTATAAATAATGTGGACATCATTTCAGATTTACATTGCCTACACTCCATATTGTGATCAGCTGCTTTTACTAGCTTATTAAAAGAGACTGATTTACTGTCTGGCAAAGTTAAATATATAAATCTTTCTGAGTCTACACTAGTAGTACTTGATACCCTACAGTTCTCGCAGTCATGCTGCCATTGATAAGAAAGCCCAAACAGGTGATCTACATCTACACCTTCATCATGCAATACATCAAGCATATACATTAAAAACTCCTGACAATCTTGCTGACTATTTTGAGAGAATTGTGTTTGGCCTGAACATCTGTCTAACAGATTTCGAATTTCAGACACACTTTCTATGTTTGTTCTATCAGTGCTACATTTCTCTAACACAGAATTTAACAAACTGCAAAATCTTTGATCAGAATTGACCACAATCTCTTCTTTTACATTTTCTAGAGAAAACAAAACATTAACCACTACATTAGCATAGCAGTTGACACCAGAACTGTTTTCAAATTGAAAACCAACAACATCTTCAACAGAATCCTTTTTGTTTCTGCTTATAATTTCAGGTTCATCGACTTTTCGTCTTTTTGCTACAACCTCCCCAGTATTGGTCACATTTCTTCGTTTCCGGCCTACCACACGTTTCTCAAACAAAGGATACTGAGGCAAATGTGGCGCATACTCTCTTCTCAACCTATTGTATTCCTTAACACAATCTAGATCCGCACAAATGTTTGTGACATCACACTCAATCAAGTACAATCCCGATAAAGTCCTAACTTGTGACAATGCCACATATGCCATACCCTCCTTGAACACAGAACTGCCAATATTCACCAATGCACAGTCTACACTTAAACCTTGCGATTTATGGATTGTCACCGCATATGCCAAGCAAACAGGAAACTGCTTACGACGAACATATAAGTCTTTTACAAGCAAAAATCTAGCAGAACAACGAGCAATTAGCTGTACTTCCTCAATGCCATCAAATTTAATTTTTAAAAATTCAATTCCATCTCTATTTCTGTATTTCACAAAATCAACAACATTACCCATTGATCCATTTACCAGACCTCTTTCAACATGTAAATTCCTTCTTAAAATTATACGGCAGTTCAAGCACACATTCAGAGTCTTTTCAAAACCCGCAGTTTTAGATATACTCTTCTCTAATGAATCCAATTTTGTTTTCAGATTCTCAGACAAAATAATTGTTGATCCCATATGCTCTACTCTGTCAATAGCTTCCAATTTCACAATCTCTTGCTTTTCTAAATGCAACATTTTGTTGTTGAATTTGGCACATTCTGCAAGAGTTGGCATCAAACATATTCCAGATTTTTTCTCAGTAACTTTCTGAAAAATATTCTCAGGCACAACATCTTCGTCTGGATATAAATTTGTCAGTAATCGTGCATGTAAAGCTTCTTTCCCATGCTCGGTCACTTTTCCAATTCTAACATCTTGTAGAATAGTCTTGTAAACTTCATCCTTTGCCTGACGCATATTTTCATGCAGTTCAGCATAATTGAAGTTTAACCATATATTGACGTTGCCAATACTCCCTAAGCACTTCCTGGTATCTTCATGCGTGAGCATTTTGAACACAGGTTGCCCTTTCACTGGTGTCAGCTGCAGAAGATCTCCGAAAACAATCATGTGTTTGCCACCAAATAACACATCATACTCTGTTTTGAGAACTTCTTGCATTCTCAAATGCACAAAGGCAAGCATGACATTGGAAACCATGCTTACTTCGTCAATGATAAGAAGTTTCATTTTCCTCAAGACTCTTGAAACTTCAAAACAAGCATCTCCAGATAGCTTGTGATATTCTAATTTGTTGTCATGCTCCACTGGCAGCATCAGTAAACGATGTAAAGTAATCCCTTTAATGTTATGTGCTGCCAGTCCAGTTGGAGCGGTGACAACACAAGACAGCGATGACTCTGTCCTTTCCTGCAAATAACATGAAATTGCTTTAATAAGGAAACTTTTTCCAGTTCCCGCTTCTCCACTCACGTACAGTCGGACAGGCTTCAACGACGTACATGAGCACTCTTTCTTGTCATGACTTAATCCATGATCAATTTGCATGGTAAGTTCGTCATATATTTTCCTCTGCTCAACGTTGAGTTGTCTTTCCAACTCTTCTAAGTTAACCGCATCCTCCTGAGCATGTGCCATGGCTCTTTCCACTTCATTCATAGCAGTGGCAGCTTCATTTTCGATAAGAGGTCCTCCTAGTGGATCCTGACTCAATGAAGCAGAACTCTGACTGTCCTGAGAACTGTCTCTGGCAATCTCGGCTGCAATCGTTGCTTCCTGCTCAATTTCCACATTCAACATTTCTACATATTTGGGAAAAGCAGGACATTCTATGGTCTCCTTGGCAGCATTGAATGAGTCTTCGTAACAAAGGAAATCTCCAAGCAGTTCCTCTTCTGCACGCCAAGGCTTAAAAAGTTGCAAAAGTGCTAAATAGAAAAACTCCTTTTTTTCAGGAGATTCGCCACTCAATTTTCGATGGTTTATCAAGTGGCATTTTCTTTGCTTGACCAGACATCCCTCACTTCCTATTACAGCATACACTCCTTTCTCAGTATCTTCTTTGATGTTCCTCTTGAATATGTAATTTTGCAGAACCTCATACAGACAAACATTCTCGAGGTGACTGCTTCGATTTGGATAATATGTATCCAACATGTTGCTCTTCAAAATGTCGGTACTGTTTGGCTCCTTTTCCGCCAAATACTCAATTTCCCGCACAGGTTTCAGAACTCGATTACGCGTTGCAGCAAGACCAACACTCGCCCAAACGATACTCCTGGACTTGGCATAGAGACTTGCTGAAGACAACCGGTCAGAACATTCGTAAGCTCCGATTTCTCGATGCGACAACATCTTCAGACTGAAACTGTACAACTTCTTGCTGAGGCTCTTTTCATGGGAAATGTCCTCCCACATATCCTTCAATTCTGTCTTCTCTTTTTTGGTGATGTAAGATGTCACATACCGAGCCACAGCCATACAGTTATCAGCCACAAACTGTATATCCATGTTAGCATTCCACATGGACAAAATCACCGGGTTGTAGTCGTTGATGTACTTAGACTCTTCGTTCCTCTTCAAATTGTATGTGTTTTTAGGTGATTTCTTCATCACATTATGTCGCAGCGAAGACATCAAACTGTTCACTCTTCCTTTAGAAATCACCGATCGTGGAAAGCCGAAACGACATTTGGTGTAGAACTTGTCTTTGTTCCGGAATTTACGACGACAGTACTTTCCACATCGATGGCTTTGGAAACGTAGAACTTTTTCTCTTAGGCTTTTTTTCTCCTTTGCGTTTGGAACAGCACACGTAGAATACTGTTCTATGAAACTCATCACTGAGTCGTCTGCATCCGTTCCAAATTTAGGTGCATCCTTGATCCACAGCAACATATGTATATGAGGAGCACCTCTTGCTTGGTACTCCTTCCTCCAGAAGAAATCCAACACCTCTCCAAGAGGTGGATTCTTCTTATTCATGATGAAAGACATCATACCTTCAAATCTATGATTGAAGTACCTACATACATTGACTGGATCCAAAGAGCACAGTTCTCCGGGTGTCTTGAATTCGATGTTTTCTACGTTAGCATTAGCCTCTCGTAGAAATTCAAGTAAGTCTTCCCAGCCATACTCAGCACAGCTCAAAGTGAGGAACCATGTGGGAGTTCCTAAGTTCCTCAGCATACATTTTAAATCACCATGACGACGGTACCAGTACTCATTAGTACCACGCTGACACGCCATGAGATTAATCAGGTGAGAATCCAAAATACTGTCTTGGACATTGACTTTATCCATAAAGTCACTTGCCGAGATGTTTTGCATGTGTATACCACTTTTCAAGATGTGGTTCACTGCATATGACAGTCCAGACAGATCGCTTTCAAACAGGAGATGAAACAAATAAGGAATGCATTGTCGAAACCTAGGATCTCCTGCATACAATCGCAAAGTCCGGTATTCAGAAGCAGGAATTTGATGAGGTCGCTCATCATATCTTCCTCCCTGACCTGTTGGAAAAAGCTGTGGGAAACACCGAGCTTCCAAACTTTCCTCCCAAACACTAATGGGACTCCCTTTCGCTTGTTTCATTTGAAACAACTCAATAGCATTCCCCATGACTTCCTTGGAATGCAAAGGATGAACACTATAATGTTCATATATTTCTTCACTAGTACAGGGTTCTACTTTCTCAATTTGACCAGCACACAAATCGCTATCCTCTTCCTCACTTACTTCCTCTTCTGCAACATATACATTTTTATAGTATTTATTATTTTTTTTCAAATACAATGTTGCCCTTTTGACTTTCCTAACATCTACTAAATCTTGCCATATTTTCTTATTCTTTGTCGGAACCCCATTATCTAAGATAACAAGAGGTTCCTCTTCCACTTTTTCTACTCCAATTGTGTTAATGTTTTTCTTCAAATCTAGAGGCAAATAAACAACTCTTCCCTTTAATCCTCTCTGTAAATCTGATGGAGGCAATTTCCCTGTCTTTGGCTCCATTCTTACAATAGCCTGAAAGGGATGGATACTTTGAATCAAAATAGATTCATAAGTATTTAAATCCTTCAATTCAGAAGGAATCTCAACCAATTCCAGATTATTATGAACTGCTCTAGCAGGCATCTGGTTTTGATTTAATTTGTTACAACAATAAGTACACACACGTTGATCCAATCCCAAATCAAAACAATTTTCTACCATCAAGTATGTTGTAAAATCCTTCCATTCACTATTATTTTCCCTTTCACTTTTTCCATATAAATCCACTAACTTAGTCTGATTCTTATAATAAGTGCGTCGACAACACACACAAGTGAAATTTGGCCTCTCACTTGATTTCACCTCAAACGTCGCAATTTCCCTCTGGAAATTATCTGTACTGGAAACCTGTACACTATCTTCCACATTACTCTCTTCTTCTTGGTCAATTTCAACATTCTCCTCTTTACTTCCAAAGTAACAAAACTCAATTTCTTCACATATATTTTTCACATCTATTTCAGAACCATGCAAAAGAGCAGCGCATAATTGTTTAAGCATAATTGCTGGACTCTTAGCATAATACAACATTCTAACTAATTTCCTCACTTTATTATGATGCACTGCTAGCATCCTGAAATGATGAAAAACACTCTGGCATACTCTCCTGGAAAGACAAGCCAGTGAATGACCATGCAAACCTATCACTTCTCTCATTCTGCAAGGATCTAATTCTTGCAACAACTTCATTTTCTGCTTCAAACTTTTCTTATTAAATGACCGTATAAAATCACAAAGCAAATTGATGGAATCCTGTCGTACACTGCAAATACTACTACACTTCCAGGTGTACACAGGACCCTTAGGACGTCTCCCTAAAACCTCATTACCTAACACCTCTTCTATCTCTGTTCTCACAACTTTTTCTTTTTCAACTGGACAACCATCTTTCACTTCATAAGCTCGACCACTGGTGTCAACTGCATGCACCAAATCATTATCCTGGAAATAACTCTCCTCATTAAAAAATGCCTCAGAGCTTGAACTATGCATCCATTCTCCAGAAAAAACTTCACAAAAATTACTACGATTAACTATTCTCCTCCATCTACTATTTCTTTTGAAATCATAAATTACCTTGTTTAGCTTCCTAATTCTATTGATTGTCAAAATAAATAACTTACGTTTAATTTCAAATGCCTGATCAATAACTTTCTCAACTATTTTTTTTCTCTTATAAAAAACCACTTTCTGTTGACCTTTCTTAATATTTTTTAACAAATTCCCAATTATCCTGTTGCGGAACATTCGTTTACGAATATCCCTAAACTGTTGTTTCCTTCTACTTTCATGCATAGAGTTATCTCTTACTCTAGCAGTAACATTTCTCATTGGCCTTTCCTTACCATTTGAATTCTTTCTCCTTTTCTGGACTGAAACATTTTCTGTAGTAATATTTTTTTTACTACACATATTTCTTATGACTGTTTTTGGACTCTTACCCGGTGCTTTCTTGGTGACTTGACAAATCTTTTTGTTAGAGGACTGCTGCATTATTCCATGGTCCTGCTGTCTTTGACGTTTTGCAGCCTTTCTCACTCTTTCTTTGCTAGGCATCCTAAAATCTTGAAATAATCTGCAGTTGAATCTGTGGTAAAATATAATAAAAAATGTTATTAACCACTATTACCCAACAGTAAATTAATAACAGTCATCAAAAACTTAACACACTACTTAAGTATATAATATACTGAAGCCTATCTCCAATTTTTCACTGAACAGGACTCATCTCTTCTTAACCTTGGATAAACCTCACCTACTCTGTGTCCCCTGCACATAATTAAATGTAAAGGGGCAGATTTATATTAACTAGCACATCCCCAGGGATGCACCAGTTAACGTGCACCGCTGCTCTGCCACCCACGGTGTGCCGCATTTACAATCAGATAGGACAAAGCTACATCAAAACCCTGCGCCTGCTTGAAGCAGGCATAGATCTTGACGCAGGTAGGCTGAAAGCTAAAGCAACAACTAAGTGTCGTGTGCAGAAGTTACAAAAAAGGAAAAATGGCGTTTAAACCAGTAATGAGACCATGCTAACGTAACACAGAGTAAAAATATCCAGGATCTACATCAGTTTGGGGTTCACGAACCTGGCAGGTACAAGGCACTGAGGCTTTCCACCGTGCATGTCTCATCCCAAATCATATGTTGTTTGTGAATGAAACAATTTCCCAGACCAAATGCTTTGGATTGGCTACTTCTAAAAAATTAAATACCCCTACTATCCCGGAGTTAGAGGAATATGATGGTTGGAGTAATTTTACTCGTTGTCCATTAAAGATTTACAGGCCCTACTCCGTAATTCTTCCTTTAACATTTCCAGTATAAATCCAAAAGGTTGACTGCTTTGGCAACGTGCCTTATCCACGGTTTAATAACGCTGCCTTTTGCTTTATATAAGTTTTCAAATTGTATGAAATATATACCAATAGGTCGTTATTAACCTTTAGGTAGTGGTTTTCTTCATGAGGTCTGGTCGCTTCCATACACATACAGATTTTCAAAGATGATCAAGAACTTTATCTGAATGGAGAGGAATGCACTGAGACGCCAGATCATTCACTAATGTGTAGGCACATACAGTTACACGGTTCATGCAACAAACACCGACCAAATATGGCTTGCGTGTTGCAAGGCACACCAGTTCCTGCTATCATCCCCACGTTCAAGTTCTTGGAAAATGGTAGTTATTTGATGCTCAATAATGAAGATTGTTCTGGGTTAATTAAAAGTATTCATTTTATCGTAACAGTAAATGAACGGGTTATTTGCTGCAGAAATGTTCTATTTCCTCCCACACATGAACATAGGGAGTTTTCAATCTGGCCACAAATACCAACCTTGGGAGCACATTTCAACGGCATGGCAAGAATAAGAGCTCTTTTGTCTCAGAGAGAGGTGGCCTTGAGTTCGGCCCGTGAAACTTTCGTGCTTCACATAGCGAACACCCGTACAGAGGTGCAGACCCTTTTAAATACAGATTCGCCTTTCCATTTCAGCAAGATGGTTCGGACTATCTCTAACGCGTCCTCCACAAAGGGCCTGGCGCACTTTTTTAAAGTTGTTACCAGTGGTCTCGTGACTTCATTTGAGAAAATCTTTGGAGTCATCCCTGCTTTCTTTCATTCTATTTTTTCCACTCTGCTTCGTGGATTCTCATTTTTACTTGCATTACCAACGGACGCTCTTGTGCTTTTTTACATTTTTAAATATGGATGTCCCTCCTGTGCAAGCTCCTGCCCTGCAGCTACTGACACTGTTCCGCAATCGCATGCTAGAATATTATGGCACAATGCCGTTGGCGATATTAAGCACGGCATATGGATTATCTTTTCGATTCTCCTACTTCACCTGTGTCCAGCCTGTATTTCACTGCCTGACCTGTGATTTCGATTGGGCCATTGATTTGTGTCTCTGCGGACCGGTTTCTCCTGACGTCAACTTTAATCAGCTGATGACTCCTATCATTACTCACGAGTTGGTTTGTCCTGGCGAAAGGATTATGGCTGTGGCATTGATGCATGGACTAATTGGTCCCTGGAATTTACTGGCGGCAACACAGTCTTTCTTGGAACAGAGCTTTCTTGAAAACCCACCGAGCTGTCCTCTGATGTTGATAGAGGATCCGGTGCTGGGAGAGCACTTATGTTCTTTTCCGCTTTTAAATTGGATGGCTGAACTCTTTTCGGATGAAGACGGTGACTTCCTATTGGAGGCTGTTGCAGCTTATTTTGCATACACAGTTATGTCATAGACCTTTTTCATGTTTGATATGCTGAGTACTAGCATTTCATTGACAATTCATTGACTTATTTGTCAAGTTTTTATTATTTAGCTTGCCTATTGGCTTAAGACTCGATAAAGTACTTGGCTGTTTTATTTTTCTTTAGCATTAAATTTTCCTAGTTTTTAATGTTTTACCTTGCGGACCGTCCACATATAAAGTTGCAATCTGCTCTCATGAGATGGCACTTCTATTATCTTATTCAGTTCGTTTCCGGATCATGGGGAGGTGTCATCTAGGTCCTGGATATCTTTACACCGTGTTAAGTTAGCATGGACTCATTACCGGTTTAAACGCCATTTTTTCCTTTTTTGCAACTTCTGCACACGACACTTAGTTGTTGCTTTAGCTTTCAACCTAATAGTTCATCGTGATTTACATGAGAATAATATGTTATTGCTCTACTATCTGCTTTACTTCTTAAACTATATCTGTACAGCGAGTGCTGAAGTTTCAAGAACAACACGATACAGAATTGTTATGAGGTCTGATCTCCATGACTTCATACTCATAACATAAGTGCAGCTTCTCCCAATTCTGGGCATGAGGCGGGTTTTATATTGCTTTGCCGAACACACATACACAACACTTGATGCGGTTCACATGAAGAGAGAGCTGGTGTATGCTGATGTGATTCCTTCAAATCTAAGACACTAAAGTATCGGCACGCCCTAAACCAACACAAAGAGACCTTCTTAGCAAATAATATATTATGTGTATTAGGGAGGGTGAGATATAAGCAGCCGCGGGCCGTGGAGGGAGTTACGGTGGGGCAGGGAGGCGGGGAGGGGGAGGGGCAGGGTGGAGCCCTCTCCACCCTGCCCCTCCCCCTCCCTGCCTCCCTGCCCCACCGTAACTCCCTCCACGGCCCGCGGCTGCTTATAAGTGTTGCTAACTCTTATTCATTTACAGCATGTTAACATACTGTCACCATTCGCTTTTTATGTACTACTGACTATGCTGGTAATTTTGCTACTGATAATATGTGTACTTGTATAATCTAAGATACTACGCCTGAGAAGACGGCATTAGTAAATAAACATTTCAAATACACATGTGTTCTTCTTAACTCCATGTTCTGGTTTCTAAGAAATATATAACGACCGACTGTTCATGAGTTCCACGTATCCTGAGGTACTATAAGTTCATATTCTGGATTGTCTAAACATTGAGAGTTTGTTATATCCAATGTGACACTGTACCTAGCTTGCTAAGGGGTTTTGATTACTAAGGTGAGTTTTGGGACACCCTAATTCGCCGAGGTTCCAATCCTCTGTCCACAGTTCTGTGTGAGAACAGAAACCCTGCGACAGGGGCACCCCTCAGCCTTACTGGAGCTTCATCACACTTGCGATACAACTCCAGCAATGCGCCAACTTTACGGCACAAATACGTCACGCATCTGTGCTGTTTTTGCCCCATGATGCGCCGCATTGTAAATGCAGCACACCATAGGTGACGGAACAGCGGCACAGAATGACTAACACATCCCTGGTGATGCGCCAGTCATCATAAATCTATCCCTATGCTTCTTATCTTGTTAGAGATGAACCGCCATATGTATCATCAAAGTTTTTTGCATTTCCTAAATAGCGAACTTTAAGGAATAAATAGCGATTCTTTACCATTCCTAGTTTGCGATGACCTATTTGCTAATTACAAATTACCCATTCATTTCCATGCAGCAGGAGGCCCATAGGAATGAAGGTGCAATTTGCGATTAGCAATTACCTCATCGCAAATTACGAATTTTTCCGACGGTGCAGGGGTGTCTCAAGAACACCCTGCTGCACCCCTGAAAAATAAATTTGGGGTCATATGGCGCACATAAATTTTGAAAACATTCCTTTACCTCAAAAACGATTTTCAACTCATAATTTGAAAACACTGCACATGGGGAAATGACTTAAAATGTCCTTAAGACACATAAAAGCATTTTTTGATTGCCTTTGCAGCATGTTTCAGTCACCTTTAACATGCCTATGTAACGGAAACATTCAAAATCTAAATTTGCCATGCACAGGTGGGAGCATATTTACAAGCAATTTGCTCCACAGACAAACTTCTTACATTGAAATGGGAAAAATAACATCAGAGACTCTCAATTACCTTATAAAGAAGCAGACATCATTATGTCCTTCTCATCAATATTAAAACCATTGCTTTTTCTCAAAAACGATTTACAAGTCATAATTTGAAAACACTCCACAGCTCCTATGCACATAAAAGCCCTGTCAGTACTAATACTTCACATTTTCTCCAATTACAATTTCTCAAAGAAACAAAATCTATTTGTGAAACACTTGAGACAAAGCAACATTTGAAAAACACAACTTTCTTCATAATTTTCTCCTTAAAGCACACTATTTTCTATCTAAATTAAAGAAATCTTTTCTCACCTTAGCAAATACTTTGAGTTTCAAAACAGTCTCAGAAACACACCAATTTGTCTTCAGCAGAGCAAAAGGTATGCACTCCAGAGTCTGCAGCTATCAAAAGCACAGAAATGCTGTAATTCCTCACACATATCTCTCATGTCACCCAATCAAAACTCTTCCCTCACTTTTTTTCAAAGCAAAACCCTTCCCCCCTCTGCCCCCTCTCTGCTTTTTCTGCATAGCAACCACCTCTTGCAAGACCTCTCACACAACAATGTTGCAATTGAACTCTGAACTCTCAGTGCACCTGCATATCCAGAGCATTCTTTCATTTAATGATTTTTTCTTCGCCACTCAAAATACATCTTTCAACGAACTCATCCATGCACACTAACTTTCTGTTTTCAGCAATCAAAATCCACCAATCACTCTTACTGCTTCATTAACACAGAAACTCCTCAGTTTTTTTCATTTTACACTCTCATTTTTTCAACTGCCATTTCATTGCCACACTTCATCTGACTGCAGCAGAACCTTCTCTCACCATGTTTTCTGTCTGGATTGTTGGACATAGTTACATCTATTGGGCTCAAAGGTACGCTGAAAACAGGAATTTACCTAACCTCAATTTACAAGATGTGGAAATTAAGTGGTTTGGCCACAGAGGATTAAAATGTCACCAATTGATACCATTGGTGAAAACCTTTATGCATTTGCCAAAACCTGACCTGTTAATTGTGCACTGTGGAGGTAATGATTTGGGCACTTTGACTGGGGTAGGTCTGGAAATGCTTTTAAAGGACACCTTTGAGCAATTGATGTCACTTTTTCCTCAGACTGCCTTGGTATATTCAAATATATGCCAAAGACAGAAATGGAGGTGGTCGAACCAATTTTGTCCACAAATTGAGAAATCAAGGAAGCATGTAAACAAATCTGTTTCAGCTTACATGAGAGACCATGGAATGGGCTCCCTGTACAACAATAACTTGCGTTACTACATGCAAGATATCTACAGAGGAGATGGAGTTCACTTCTCAGATGAGGGCAACAGAGTTTTCACTCTGAATTTAAGACTGTGCATTGGTACCTACTTATAAGTACCTAAATGTACCATAAACCCAAAAGCTCTTCTCAGAGCTACCCTACATCTGATCACTCACAATTATTATTTTACTCTAACTTTTTTCACTAATTTTCAAGAAAGTACGCTCCCCAGAACGCTTCCCGGTTCGCAAACCGGGCGCACTCCACGCAAAAAAACTAAAAAAACGGTATATTTTTTTTTTGCCCTGCGAGACCCTTTCAAAGCCTCCACATCAAACCTAGGGGGTCAGGGACGATCTACTATGCCCCCTTATGGTCATTTGCCCCTTCGCTTTGGCCTCCTCTTGTCTCTCGATCCTACCGAGAGACAAGATGGCGGCCGCTACGGACTGTTTGGAATGTTTACAGACGCCGAAAAACCAATCAGCTTCGCAAACCTCCGTAACGCGAAAAGTACGCGAAGCGGAGCGCTGTTACAGATATATATCTTTTTTTGAACGTTAATTTCTCAAAATCCACTGGAGCACATATATTGAGACCTAGCAAAGGCACATCGGGCTACCAGTCCCTAATATTTTACCAAGTTTCGTGCAAATCCATTCAGCCGTTCGATTATTATTATTTTTTTTTTTTTTGCCCCGCGGGGCCCTTTTAAAACCTCCACATCAAACCTAGGGGGTCAGCGACAATGTACTATGCCCCCTTATGGTCATTTGCCCCTTCGCTTTGGCCTCCTCTTGTCTCTCGATCCTACCGCGAGACAAGATGGCGGCCGCTACGGACTGTTTGGAATGTTGACAGACGCCGGAGAACCAATCAGCTTCGCTTCACAAAGCTCCGTTGCGCGAAAAGTACGCGTCCTGGAGCGCTGCCCGGTCCGCTGTTACAGATATATATCTTTTTTTAAACGTTAATTTCTCAAAATCCACTGGAGCACATATATTGAGACCTACAAAAGGCACATCGGGCTACCAGTCCCTACAATTTTGCCAAGTTTCGTGCAAATCCATTCAGCCGTTCGGGCTAAAAGTGAGGCCAACCGCCCTATGGAAATTAACATGGGAAAAACGCGTTTTGGGACCCCCCTTTTTTCTCGGCCCCCCCTTGACGAACCCCCCCAAAATTTTCAGGGGCTGCTCAGAAACAAAATGTGCCATTTTCCTGAATATTTCAGCCAATTCCGTCCACAAACGCCAAAGTTATTAGACATAGAATTTTCAAAAATCCCATAGAGAAAAAATCCTAACTATATATACCTACTGGCGACCGCCAGTAGGTAATATATATATATATATATATATATGTCATTTGAGATGTCATCAGTGATGTCATCAGCGATGTCACTGACCATGTCATGAATGATGTAATATGTGACATGATCAGCAGTGGATTGCGGGTGCGCGATATATAGTTAGTGCAACTAACTATATATGCGAATTTCAATGGTTTTGTGTGAGTAAAATAAGGTTTTGTAAATGCTAATTCCTAACTACATATGGTCTATAACCTATGGTTTTTTCAGTGAATATATATATATATATAGCCACAGCTTTCTTCTTCCCACGTTAAGTAGAGTAAAGACCACGGCACAGCAACAGATGAGTTTCAGCGTTTATTTACACACCAGTGCAAAGAATAACGTGCATCAAATGGACGGTCTACGCGTTATATATATATATATATATACACTTGACTGCTACCAACACTTCCTTTTGACACAATTGGTAACCATCCTTAAACCTTTCATGTATAACAATTCGACTCAAAAAAACTATTTCTGTCCAATAATAATTATCTTGGGACAGTATCCCAATATTACATTTCAGACCTTAATATGATATTAACAATTAATGCCTACATCCATATACTTTTATGCATTGAGATTATTTTGCCCTATGTAATATGGATCAACATTAATCACTTTAGAAGAAAAACATTTTGCATGGACAAACTTTATATTCATTTTGGTAAAGTACCATACATATCACCATGACCTCTCCATACTGAAAAATATGTCAGCCTGTTTGCTATCATTCATAATTTCAGCCTTCTGCAGAGATGTTTTAGACTTTAGACATCATGATTTCAGCTTTTAAAGTGCATTTTGTCGGAACCACCTTGGGTCTCAATCCAAAACCCTCCTTACCCTTTGCAAAATATCTATTCAACGTTTTTAGAATACAAAGTGTCAGTGCTTTTAAACCCCTTTCCCGAATGAATACATCAGAATTTCAATATGTAGATTTGTACCTGATTGCAATTGAAAAAAATGCTCCTTAATACATAAAGTACAATTATCCACAGGCCTTCTAGGGATATCTAGGGATATTTAATTATTCCTGAACACCACTGAATAATGTGCTTATTCCGCATAAAGTGCAATAACTCAAAATCTTAGGGTTTTTGTTGGAAATCTTACTCCTCATTTTACTCATTTCTAAAGACAGATGACCAATTGTTATAATATCTTTCAAGTATTTTATCTTACTAAGATAAATAGCTGTTCTAAAGTGTAGTTCAATAAAATCCTTATTTTCACTATCACGTTTTGGGGGACCAAATGTTATGACATCCTTCAATAATTCTATCCTACTGAGGTCAATAGCTGTTCTAAAGTGTAGTTCAGTAAAGTGCTTGTTATCAACATTCCAGTTTTACTCAAACTAATCTCCCAGCATTATAGTCCTGATTATAGTCCAAGTGTCATAAATTAAATTCATATTTCTGGGATAAATTAGTTGTCAGAAAGTGTAGTACCAAGAGTGCATGTTTTCAAAATCTGGTTTTAGGTTACTTTACTGCGAAGAACCCCAACAAATCTGAAGTGCTGTATGCAGTGATCTACTGACACCATCTTTTATTCCAGTACTAAATTGTTGTGCCTATTTATAGAATCTTACTGGGGAGACTAGTTATTCCAAAGTTCAGTACAGAAACATGCGAGTATGTGATTAAAATTGCATCCAATCTGTACCATTAAAATAATGGATAAACCACTGAGATCCAACATGAATTTACATAATTTTTCATAACCAACCTATCTTTGGTTATTTCAAAGATAAGGGAAAGAGGGGAAGAAGAGAGAGAAGTGAGGGGAGAAGATCAGAAAAAAGTTATCATTCTCTAACATCTTCAAGAAACACGTAATTCACTTTCTCTAAAACTCATGGAATGGGAAATTCAGTAAAATCTGTGTTTAGGGATACATAGTCTTTTACCAGAGCAGCCATAGGTGACTGGGAGGGGGGGGAGCCTTGGACTTCGCCTTTACCCTTTCCCCTCACTTCACACTTGGAGGCACTCTGGTGTATCGTCCGCCAGGTCCTTCTGGAGCGTTCCTTAAGGCGTTTGACGATATCATTGTACCACGTGCCTTCCGCTACCCTAAGTTTCTCCTTCTGGGGGACTTAAATGTTCATTTGGACACCCCGGCAGCCCGGGATGTGGGGTCTCTTTTGGATTCTTTGGGCCTAGCGCAGTTGACCCAGTACGGGAAATCGCCCTCCCACGTGGGGGGCCACCTCATTGATTTGGTCTGCACTAATTTTCCCATTAAGGTAGAGGAGCCTGAGCCTGTGACCTGGTCGGACCACCACTTGATCAGATTTTCTTGGTCCTCAGGCCGGCCTGCTAGAAGCCCGGACCTGCCGCCCGATCTACACCCTGGGAAGATTAATCTTCCGGCTCTCTCGATGGCTCTACTCCAGTCCTGTCCAACCCCCGTTTCTGATTTGGAAGGGGCGGTGGATAGCTTCGATTGCTGGATCAGGCAGGGGCTCAGAGCCAGTTCTAAAGTCACTCGATGTCGCAACTGGCGCTCTCTCCCCTCGCAGCCCTGGTTCTCAAATCAGCTCAGGGATCTGAAACTGGGGTGCAAAAAGCTGGAATATAACTGGCGTCAGAAGTATTGCCCGTCGGCCAAAAGGACACTGCGCTTGGCTCAGAGGGACTATTATTCGACCATTAGGTTAGCTAAAAGCAACTACTTCGCCGGGAGGATCGCGTTAGCTCAGAACAATAGTAAGGAAATCTTTCCTTTCGTTAAGAGCTGTCTATCCCCCGGTGCAGAACAAAGGGCGCTTCCTGTTTCACAACAATGGTGTGAGGAGCTGTCCACTTTTTTTGTGGACAAGATATTAAAGATTCAGGACAGTGTCGGCTCGCATCCTAGAATTGCGTTATCAGGAGAGACAGTGCTGCATCTTTCAGCCCACTACTGATCCTGAAAAGTAATTCTAATCGTAGTTAAAGTAACTTGAATTTCTTTCTTTAGGCTAACATTGACTGGTTTCACTTGGAAAGTTTTCAAAGTGTGGAGTTTTGGAACTTAAAAAAATTCCTCAAAAATCAGCCGAACTACGAATTCCTATTTATTCACCTGTTATCAGGAGAGGCCTCAGTGCTGCATCTTTCAGCCCACTACTGATCCTGAAAAGTAATTCTAATCGTAGTTACAGTAACTTGAATTTCCTTTCATAGGCTATCTTTGACATGTTTTACTTGGAAATTCTTCTAAGGGTGGAGTTTTGAAACTTTAAAAAATTCATCAAAAATGAGCCGAACTATGAATTCCAATTTACTCACCTGTTATCAGGAGAGAACTCAGTGCTGCATCTTTCAGACCACTACTGATCCTGAAACGTAATTCTAATCGTACTTACAGTAACTTGAATTTCCTTCCATAGGATATCATTGCCTGCTATATAAAATATATATAAATAAAAAAAATATATATATATTTATATTACAATTTCAATATTTCTAAAAATATTTATTTTTCAATTTATATAAAAAATATGTAATGTAATTTAAAAAATACAATATCCAAAAATAAATAATTTAAAATAATGTAGTAAATCAGTATAACAATTAATACATGTAAAAATTATCATTTACAAAACCTTTCAAATTCACAGAAAAAAACATAGGTTTCAGCCACGTTATAGTTAGGAATTAGCATTTAAAAAACCTTAGAAATTCACAGAAAAAACCATAGGTTTCAGCCACGTTATAGTTAGGAATTAGCATTTAAAAAAAACATAGGTTTCAGCCACATTATAGTTAGGAATTAGCATTTAAAAAACCTTGCAAATTCACTGAAAAAAACATAGGTTTCACACATGTTATAGTTAGCTGGAGATTTCACTCATACAAAACCATTGAAATTCCCCCGTTATAGTTAATTCAGCTAACTATAACTCGCGCGCCCGCAATGCACTGCTGATGACATCACATACTACATCACTCATGACATGGTCAGTGACATCACTCATGACATCACTGTCAACTGTCAATTACATCAAGCACAAGCCCAGGATCGAAGGAGACCAATAAACAAAAACGGAATATGCCACACAGTTCTCACCGCTTCCGCGTTGGCGTCCACGGTGCCCAATCACCAGAGGGCACCAGTATCAGGTAAGGCATTTCTAGCTGGGGAAACGCACACCCCGTGCTGGCAGTCGCAGAAACCGCCCCGCTACGGGATCCTAGACTCCCCACTGCTGTCATCCTAAGTCCTCTTCCTAGCATCCACTCTGGGGGCTCCACCTTTAGCATTACCATACTCCTCCAAACAGACGCGGTCAGAAGGAAGAGCCACAACCGACTGGTGTTACGCGAACAGCGCTTGAACCGCCAGCGCTGAATTCAATGAACAAACAATCCTGTTCCCAAAGAAGAAGGCACGTACTCGAGAGCTGCAGGAATATGGCATCTTTATTATTCTGGGTATCCCTCGACCCCGGGCTTAAGGAGATGCGTTTTGTCTTCGCAGAAGCCTTTGTCAATCAAATTGGCAACCAAACAATGTGGAAATTTATAGCCCACTCCCTGCAGGTATGCAATAGACATAAACAAAATCCTGACGTTTAAACACATTGCACCAATATGAAATATCTGAAGGAAGTAACATATATATATATATATATATATATATATATACACAATTACACTCCCTTGTGCCCTTGACACACAAACAAACAGGTAAGGACAACTTCTTGAGCTGGTGCCAAAATTAATTCAAATCTATTTAAGTTAAAGTGCAGTGCTCCTTCATGGCACGTTTCGGGCCTCCTGGCCCTTGGTCCCTTAGTCACATGAGTATATATATATATATATATATATATATATATATATATATATATATATATATATATATATATATATATATATATATATATATTACCTACTGGCAGTCGCCAGTAGGTATATATAGTTAGGATTTTTTTTAATAGGGATTTCTGAAAATTCTATGTTGAATAACTTTGGCGTTGATGGACGGAATTGGCTGAAATTTTCAGGAAAATGGCACATTTTGTTTCTGAGCGTCCCCTGAAAGTTTGGGGGGGGGTTCGTCAAGCAGGGGCCGAGAAAAAAGGGGGTCCCAAAACGTGTTTTTAACATTGAGTTTTCCATAGGGCGGTTGGACTCACTTTTAGCTCGAACGGCTGAATGGATTTCCACAAAACTTGGCAAAATTGTAGGGACTGGTAGCCCGATGTGCCTTTGCTATGTCTCAAGATATATGCTCCAGTGGTTTTTACGAAAATTAACTTTGAAAAATATATATTGGGCTATATATATGTTAGAGCCCAAATGTAGCCCAATGTAGCCCAATGTAGCCCAAAGATGGCCACCAGAGACAAAAAAAACAAATGTAGCCCAAATATCAGCCAGATGTAGCCCAACTATAGCCCAGTGACAGAATGTCCCAGAGTGTTCTAAAGAACAACTAGAGCGCTAACAGTCTTACTTATGGCAAAAGTATGGCACACCTGAAGTCATCTTGATTGGAATAAAGTGTTAACACTTAAAACATTTAATTTGCAAAGGAACAAAATGAGGGGGTTCATTTTGCCATAGAAATTATGATTAGTGCTGAAGAAAGAAAAATTAGGGCACATTTTGAGTGACTTCTCAAATCCTCTTCTATTTCATTAAAAAAATTCTGATATGCAGTCTCCCAAGATGGCCACCAGAGACAAAAGAGCCCAAATGTAGCCCAAATATCAGCCAGATGTAGCCCAACTATAGCCCAATGACAGAATGTCCCAGAGTGTTCTAAAGAACAACTAGAACGCTAACAGTCTTACTTATGACAAAAGTATGGCACACCTGAAGTCATCTTGATTGGAATAAAGTTTTAACACATATTACATTTAATTTGAAAAGGAACAAAATGAGGGGTTTCATTTTGCCATAGAAAAGTTATATATATATATATATATATATTCACTGAAAAAACCATAGGTTATAGATTATATATAGTTAGGAATTAGCATTTACAAAACCTTGAAAATTCACTGAAAAAACCATAGGTTATAGACCATATATAGTTAGGAATTAGCATTTAAAAAACCTTATTTTACTCACACAAAACCATTGAAATTCCATATATAGTTAGTTGCACTAACTATATATCGCGCACCCGCAATCCACTGCTGATGATGTCACATATTACATCATTCATGACATGGTCAGTGACATCACTGATGACATCACTGATGACATCTCAAATGACATCACTGATGATATCTCATTTGACATCAATGGTCACATCAATGATGATATCATTAATGTGACAATACAATGCATCTCCTCACACTTTAATATAACCTCTGTTACAACCCAGTGTTAAATACAGAGTATAATTTTTGAAACCATTGACACACCAATACTAGTTACTACATACGCACTCACTGATTCCTACGTCTACACACACATTCACTCATTCACCCATACAATCATTCATACATACAATCACTCATCTTTACAACACTATCATATGCACTCATACACCTATACAGACACTCACACTCTGCCACTCATCCATGGAGTTACTCACACACCTAGTCAGTCCTGTAAAGAATCAATCACACTTCCATTTTCTAATCTACACAGTTAAACATAGAGTACCTTACATTTTCAGACATATACTAACACATACTTACTCTCTTATAGAATCACTGATACAAGTACACATTGATCTGGACAGAGTCACACACCTCCCAGCCAGCCATACACACACTCAGTCTCCCATACAAATACTTGTGCAACCAATCAATAACCCATATAGCTACTTATATAGCTACTGATCAACACATGCAGCAGCTTGCACAACAACAGACATACTGATGCACACTTTCAGACAGTTTAGTCACTAACCCGTGCATTTAGTAAGACGCATTTAATCACTCACTCATACAGTCAATCACGCACCTACTAAAACCTTCATTCAGACACTTATACATCCACTCATTCTTCAATATGTAAAACATATTTAAACTTTACAGAAACACATAATCACTGGATGTTGTCATCAGTGATGTCATTTGAGATGTCATCAGTGATGTCATCAGTGATGTCACTGACCATGTCATGAATGATGTAATATGTGACATCATCAGCAGTGGATTGCGGGTGCGCGATATATAGTTAGTGCAACTAACTATATATGGAATTTCAATGGTTTTGTGTGAGTAAAATAAGGTTTTTTAAATGCTAATTCCTAACTATATATGGTCTATAACCTATGGTTTTTTCAGTGAATTTTCAAGGTTTTGTAAATGCTAATTCCTAACTATATATAATCTATAACCTATGGTTTTTTCAGTGAATTTCAATGGTTTTTTAATAGCAAATATCTGTAGCTGTAAAATGTATTCTTCTTTAAATCCCAAAATATATTTTATATGTTTATTAATAACTTTTTTTTTTTAATTTTTTTTTCTTCGTTCCCACTTCGCGAATCGGGAAGCTTCCCGTTAGCTGACCTTGATGCCGCGAAATAGACCGCGAGCCAGTAAACGTTTCTTTACCGCAACTGCCGCGTTAGAAAACAACATCGTGACGCCTCCCGTCCGCATGACGTTTCGCGTTGTCGCGTGATACGTCATATGACGTACTAAGTTAGCGAACTGGTACGCTTACCGAGTCGCAAAGCAAAGGTTTCTGGAAGCAAACCGGAAGGCCCTGCAAAGCGTGTAACATAAACACAGCAGGTCATGTGACTTGGTAATAACACTTTTCATTGGTTCATTTCACTTTTGGTTTCCTAATGATGTAAGACTAGGTCATATAATCTAAAATGAACACTTTTCATTGGTTGAGAACCATTGTTTTTCCCAAATGATGAAAATCCCTCTTTCTTTCCTCACTCTGACTTTCATCATTGTGAGAGAAAGACCCTTTGTTACCAGTGAGCAATGGCTTCTTTAGTAGCTTCAGCTGGTGCTTCCCCACCACCTCCACCACATCCAAGGAAGAGTGGACCGATGTGTGAATGTGTTCACTGTATGCAACAACTTTGACACTTACAGAAGCCTCACCTTCTCCATGCCTCCTACACAGTTCTACATGTACATCATAAATGCAAACAGAACAGAATTAATTATACATGTTAAATGGTTTATTTTTGCTGTTCTCAGAATGTATCAAATTTCACTAAAAACAGTGACTTGAAGGTATTCATCATATAACAGCGGGGAAAAAAAACACAATCAAAATGATTGTGTTTAAAAAACCCATACAACATAACAAATCAGAATTCAGAACTCCTTAAAGTTAACTTACTTTCCATGACGGCCAAGGATGTCCTATGAACAGCTTACACTCTGTTGTGCTGTTATTACTTTCAACCCGCCACTTTCTGAAAGAAAACCTCCATCGTTTTCAAAAACATGTTACATACAATAAATGACTTCTTGCTCTCTACCACAAGTTTCCACAAGGCCAAATCTTGTCAAAGCCATTTATAACTCTTGGATTTCTTGTAAGCCGATCCCGTCTTTTCGCATTTCCGCAACTTTCAGAATTAAAATGTTGAAGATCATTTACACAATCCTGGACTAGTAATATCTTCCCCTTCTTGTTCAATCATGTTCTACATTTCCTATCACACTGATACTGCTTACTATGAAGCAGACTTACACTACCTTTATGACTAGTACAATTATTTAATTCTCTACATCACTTTTAATCACAAAGCAATGTAAAACAGTAGACAGCATTGCAGACTTACATTCCCTCTACTACATGTTTTGATTGGCTGCTTCAATTAGCTTATAAAAAGAAATAGTTTTTCTGAACTCATTCAAAGTGCACGTATTTCTCAATGACGTCCAGTGTTATGGTAAAAAGTTATGTCTCTGTACTACACTTATCCTCAAGGCCAAATAGTGTAGGAGCCATGAGAACTTCTTGAAATTCCTCAGAGCACATCCCGAGATTCTTTCCCTAAAATTTTGGTTTTAAAAACACCAGGTAAGAGTTTTTAAGGTCATATGGCAATTTTTTTTTGAAAATTAAAACAGAATCATTGCAGAATGACCAGCCATTTCTACACTTTAAATAAGCTGTATAATGTCCTGATGTTATTGAAGGACCATCATGATATATAATTGCTACAGTTACAAAAGTCCTTCCTGATATTGACAACTGTGAAGCCACAAAATTTTTAATTAAAGTTGTCAATTTTGTTCCATCAGGCCTACATCGTTGGAACATTAAAATGACATACTGGCCATATGTTCGTATAAATAATGTGGACATCATTTCAGATTTACATTGCCTACACTCCATATTGTGATCAGCTGCTTTTACTAGCTTATTAAAAGAGACTGATTTACTGTCTGGCAAAGTTAAATATATAAATCTTTCTGAGTCTACACTAGTAGTACTTGATACCCTACAGTTCTCGCAGTCATGCTGCCATTGATAAGAAAGCCCAAACAGGTGATCTACATCTACACCTTCATCATGCAATACATCAAGCATATACATTAAAAACTCCTGACAATCTTGCTGACTATTTTGAGAGAATTGTGTTTGGCCTGAACATCTGTCTAACAGATTTCGAATTTCAGACACACTTTCTATGTTTGTTCTATCAGTGCTACATTTCTCTAACACAGAATTTAACAAACTGCAAAATCTTTGATCAGAATTGACCACAATCTCTTCTTTTACATTTTCTAGAGAAAACAAAACATTAACCACTACATTAGCATAGCAGTTGACACCAGAACTGTTTTCAAATTGAAAACCAACAACATCTTCAACAGAATCCTTTTTGTTTCTGCTTATAATTTCAGGTTCATCGACTTTTCGTCTTTTTGCTACAACCTCCCCAGTATTGGTCACATTTCTTCGTTTCCGGCCTACCACACGTTTCTCAAACAAAGGATACTGAGGCAAATGTGGTGCATACTTTCTTCTCAACCTATTGTATTCCTTAACACAATCTAGATCCGCACAAATGTTTGTGACATCACACTCAATCAAGTACAATCCCGATAAAGTCCTAACTTGTGACAATGCCACATATGCCATACCCTCCTTGAACACAGAACTGCCAATATTCACCAATGCACAGTCTACACTTAAACCTTGCGATTTATGGATTGTCACCGCATATGCCAAGCAAACAGGAAACTGCTTACGACGAACATATAAGTCTTTTACAAGCAAAAATCTAGCAGAACAACGAGCAATTAGCTGTACTTCCTCAATGCCATCAAATTTAATTTTTAAAAATTCAATTCCATCTCTATTTCTGTATTTCACAAAATCAACAACATTACCCATTGATCCATTTACCAGACCTCTTTCAACATGTAAATTCCTTCTTAAAATTATACGGCAGTTCAAGCACACATTCAGAGTCTTTTCAAAACCCGCAGTTTTAGATATACTCTTCTCTAATGAATCCAATTTTGTTTTCAGATTCTCAGACAAAATAATTGTTGATCCCATATGCTCTACTCTGTCAATAGCTTCCAATTTCACAATCTCTTGCTTTTCTAAATGCAACATTTTGTTGTTGAATTTGGCACATTCTGCAAGAGTTGGCATCAAACATATTCCAGATTTTTTCTCAGTAACTTTCTGAAAAATATTCTCAGGCACAACATCTTCGTCTGGATATAAATTTGTCAGTAATCGTGCATGTAAAGCTTCTTTCCCATGCTCGGTCACTTTTCCAATTCTAACATCTTGTAGAATAGTCTTATAAACTTCATCCTTTGCCTGACGCATATTTTCATGCAGTTCAGCATAATTGAAGTTTAACCATATATTGACGTTGCCAATACTCCCTAAGCACTTCCTGGTATCTTCATGCGTGAGCATTTTGAACACAGGTTGCCCTTTCACTGGTGTCAGCTGCAGAAGATCTCCGAAAACAATCATGTGTTTGCCACCAAATAACACATCATACTCTGTTTTGAGAACTTCTTGCATTCTCAAATGCACAAAGGCAAGCATGACATTGGAAACCATGCTTACTTCGTCAATGATAAGAAGTTTCATTTTCCTCAAGACTCTTGAAACTTCAAAACAAGCATCTCCAGATAGCTTGTGATATTCTAATTTGTTGTCATGCTCCACTGGCAGCATCAGTAAACGATGTAAAGTAATCCCTTTAATGTTATGTGCTGCCAGTCCAGTTGGAGCGGTGACAACACAAGACAGCGATGACTCTGTCCTTTCCTGCAAATAACATGAAATTGCTTTAATAAGGAAACTTTTTCCAGTTCCCGCTTCTCCACTCACGTACAGTCGGACAGGCTTCAACGACGTACATGAGCACTCTTTCTTGTCATGACTTAATCCATGATCAATTTGCATGGTAAGTTCGTCATATATTTTCCTCTGCTCAACGTTGAGTTGTCTTTCCAACTCTTCTAAGTTAACCGCATCCTCCTGAGCATGTGCCATGGCTCTTTCCACTTCATTCATAGCAGTGGCAGCTTCATTTTCGATAAGAGGTCCTCCTAGTGGATCCTGACTCAATGAAGCAGAACTCTGACTGTCCTGAGAACTGTCTCTGGCAATCTCGGCTGCAATCGTTGCTTCCTGCTCAATTTCCACATTCAACATTTCTACATATTTGGGAAAAGCAGGACATTCTATGGTCTCCTTGGCAGCATTGAATGAGTCTTCGTAACAAAGGAAATCTCCAAGCAGTTCCTCTTCTGCACGCCAAGGCTTAAAAAGTTGCAAAAGTGCTAAATAGAAAAACTCCTTTTTTTCAGGAGATTCGCCACTCAATTTTCGATGGTTTATCAAGTGGCATTTTCTTTGCTTGACCAGACATCCCTCACTTCCTATTACAGCATACACTCCTTTCTCAGTATCTTCTTTGATGTTCCTCTTGAATATGTAATTTTGCAGAACCTCATACAGACAAACATTCTCGAGGTGACTGCTTCGATTTGGATAATATGTATCCAACATGTTGCTCTTCAAAATGTCGGTACTGTTTGGCTCCTTTTCCGCCAAATACTCAATTTCCCGCACAGGTTTCAGAACTCGATTACGCGTTGCAGCAAGACCAACACTCGCCCAAACGATACTCCTGGACTTGGCATAGAGACTTGCTGAAGACAACCGGTCAGAACATTCGTAAGCTCCGATTTCTCGATGCGACAACATCTTCAGACTGAAACTGTACAACTTCTTGCTGAGGCTCTTTTCATGGGAAATGTCCTCCCACATATCCTTCAATTCTGTCTTCTCTTTTTTGGTGATGTAAGATGTCACATACCGAGCCACAGCCATACAGTTATCAGCCACAAACTGTATATCCATGTTAGCATTCCACATGGACAAAATCACCGGGTTGTAGTCGTTGATGTACTTAGACTCTTCGTTCCTCTTCAAATTGTATGTGTTTTTAGGTGATTTCTTCATCACATTATGTCGCAGCGAAGACATCAAACTGTTCACTCTTCCTTTAGAAATCACCGATCGTGGAAAGCCGAAACGACATTTGGTGTAGAACTTGTCTTTGTTCCGGAATTTACGACGACAGTACTTTCCACATCGATGGCTTTGGAAACGTAGAACTTTTTCTCTTAGGCTTTTTTTCTCCTTTGCGTTTGGAACAGCACACGTAGAATACTGTTCTATGAAACTCATCACTGAGTCGTCTGCATCCGTTCCAAATTTAGGTGCATCCTTGATCCACAGCAACATATGTATATGAGGAGCACCTCTTGCTTGGTACTCCTTCCTCCAGAAGAAATCCAACACCTCTCCAAGAGGTGGATTCTTCTTATTCATGATGAAAGACATCATACCTTCAAATCTATGATTGAAGTACCTACATACATTGACTGGATCCAAAGAGCACAGTTCTCCGGGTGTCTTGAATTCGATGTTTTCTACGTTAGCATTAGCCTCTCGTAGAAATTCAAGTAAGTCTTCCCAGCCATACTCAGCACAGCTCAAAGTGAGGAACCATGTGGGAGTTCCTAAGTTCCTCAGCATACATTTTAAATCACCATGACGACGGTACCAGTACTCATTAGTACCACGCTGACACGCCATGAGATTAATCAGGTGAGAATCCAAAATACTGTCTTGGACATTGACTTTATCCATAAAGTCACTTGCCGAGATGTTTTGCATGTGTATACCACTTTTCAAGATGTGGTTCACTGCATATGACAGTCCAGACAGATCGCTTTCAAACAGGAGATGAAACAAATAAGGAATGCATTGTCGAAACCTAGGATCTCCTGCATACAATCGCAAAGTCCGGTATTCAGAAGCAGGAATTTGATGAGGTCGCTCATCATATCTTCCTCCCTGACCTGTTGGAAAAAGCTGTGGGAAACACCGAGCTTCCAAACTTTCCTCCCAAACACTAATGGGACTCCCTTTCGCTTGTTTCATTTGAAACAACTCAATAGCATTCCCCATGACTTCCTTGGAATGCAAAGGATGAACACTATAATGTTCATATATTTCTTCACTAGTACAGGGTTCTACTTTCTCAATTTGACCAGCACACAAATCGCTATCCTCTTCCTCACTTACTTCCTCTTCTGCAACATATACATTTTTATAGTATTTATTATTTTTTTTCAAATACAATGTTGCCCTTTTGACTTTCCTAACATCTACTAAATCTTGCCATATTTTCTTATTCTTTGTCGGAACCCCATTATCTAAGATAACAAGAGGTTCCTCTTCCACTTTTTCTACTCCAATTGTGTTAATGTTTTTCTTCAAATCTAGAGGCAAATAAACAACTCTTCCCTTTAATCCTCTCTGTAAATCTGATGGAGGCAATTTCCCTGTCTTTGGCTCCATTCTTACAATAGCCTGAAAGGGATGGATACTTTGAATCAAAATAGATTCATAAGTATTTAAATCCTTCAATTCAGAAGGAATCTCAACCAATTCCAGATTATTATGAACTGCTCTAGCAGGCATCTGGTTTTGATTTAATTTGTTACAACAATAAGTACACACACGTTGATCCAATCCCAAATCAAAACAATTTTCTACCATCAAGTATGTTGTAAAATCCTTCCATTCACTATTATTTTCCCTTTCACTTTTTCCATATAAATCCACTAACTTAGTCTGATTCTTATAATAAGTGCGTCGACAACACACACAAGTGAAATTTGGCCTCTCACTTGATTTCACCTCAAACGTCGCAATTTCCCTCTGGAAATTATCTGTACTGGAAACCTGTACACTATCTTCCACATTACTCTCTTCTTCTTGGTCAATTTCAACATTCTCCTCTTTACTTCCAAAGTAACAAAACTCAATTTCTTCACATATATTTTTCACATCTATTTCAGAACCATGCAAAAGAGCAGCGCATAATTGTTTAAGCATAATTGCTGGACTCTTAGCATAATACAACATTCTAACTAATTTCCTCACTTTATTATGATGCACTGCTAGCATCCTGAAATGATGAAAAACACTCTGGCATACTCTCCTGGAAAGACAAGCCAGTGAATGACCATGCAAACCTATCACTTCTCTCATTCTGCAAGGATCTAATTCTTGCAACAACTTCATTTTCTGCTTCAAACTTTTCTTATTAAATGACCGTATAAAATCACAAAGCAAATTGATGGAATCCTGTCGTACACTGCAAATACTACTACACTTCCAGGTGTACACAGGACCCTTAGGACGTCTCCCTAAAACCTCATTACCTAACACCTCTTCTATCTCTGTTCTCACAACTTTTTCTTTTTCAACTGGACAACCATCTTTCACTTCATAAGCTCGACCACTGGTGTCAACTGCATGCACCAAATCATTATCCTGGAAATAACTCTCCTCATTAAAAAATGCCTCAGAGCTTGAACTATGCATCCATTCTCCAGAAAAAACTTCACAAAAATTACTACGATTAACTATTCTCCTCCATCTACTATTTCTTTTGAAATCATAAATTACCTTGTTTAGCTTCCTAATTCTATTGATTGTCAAAATAAATAACTTACGTTTAATTTCAAATGCCTGATCAATAACTTTCTCAACTATTTTTTTTCTCTTATAAAAAACCACTTTCTGTTGACCTTTCTTAATATTTTTTAACAAATTCCCAATTATCCTGTTGCGGAACATTCGTTTACGAATATCCCTAAACTGTTGTTTCCTTCTACTTTCATGCATAGAGTTATCTCTTACTCTAGCAGTAACATTTCTCATTGGCCTTTCCTTACCATTTGAATTCTTTCTCCTTTTCTGGACTGAAACATTTTCTGTAGTAATATTTTTTTTACTACACATATTTCTTATGACTGTTTTTGGACTCTTACCCGGTGCTTTCTTGGTGACTTGACAAATCTTTTTGTTAGAGGACTGCTGCATTATTCCATGGTCCTGCTGTCTTTGACGTTTTGCAGCCTTTCTCACTCTTTCTTTGCTAGGCATCCTAAAATCTTGAAATAATCTGCAGTTGAATCTGTGGTAAAATATAATAAAAAATGTTATTAACCACTATTACCCAACAGTAAATTAATAACAGTCATCAAAAACTTAACACACTACTTAAGTATATAATATACTGAAGCCTATCTCCAATTTTTCACTGAACAGGACTCATCTCTTCTTAACCTTGGATAAACCTCACCTACTCTGTGTCCCCTGCACATAATTAAATGTAAAGGGGCAGATTTATATTAACTAGCACATCCCCAGGGATGCACCAGTTAACGTGCACCGCTGCTCTGCCACCCACGGTGTGCCGCATTTACAATCAGATAGGACAAAGCTACATCAAAACCCTGCGCCTGCTTGAAGCAGGCATAGATCTTGACGCAGGTAGGCTGAAAGCTAAAGCAACAACTAAGTGTCGTGTGCAGAAGTTACAAAAAAGGAAAAATGGCGTTTAAACCAGTAATGAGACCATGCTAACGTAACACAGAGTAAAAATATCCAGGATCTACATCAGTTTGGGGTTCACGAACCTGGCAGGTACAAGGCACTGAGGCTTTCCACCGTGCATGTCTCATCCCAAATCATATGTTGTTTGTGAATGAAACAATTTCCCAGACCAAATGCTTTGGATTGGCTACTTCTAAAAAATTAAACACCCCTACTATCCCGGAGTTAGAGGAATATGATGGTTGGAGTAATTTTACTCGTTGTCCATTAAAGATTTACAGGCCCTACTCCGTAATTCTTCCTTTAACATTTCCAGTATAAATCCAAAAGGTTGACTGCTTTGGCAACGTGCCTTATCCACGGTTTAATAACGCTGCCTTTTGCTTTATATAAGTTTTCAAATTGTATGAAATATATACCAATAGGTCGTTATTAACCTTTAGGTAGTGGTTTTCTTCATGAGGTCTGGTCGCTTCCATACACATACAGATTTTCAAAGATGATCAAGAACTTTATCTGAATGGAGAGGAATGCACTGAGACGCCAGATCATTCACTAATGTGTAGGCACATACAGTTACACGGTTCATGCAACAAACACCGACCAAATATGGCTTGCGTGTTGCAAGGCACACCAGTTCCTGCTATCATCCCCACGTTCAAGTTCTTGGAAAATGGTAGTTATTTGATGCTCAATAATGAAGATTGTTCTGGGTTAATTAAAAGTATTCATTTTATCGTAACAGTAAATGAACGGGTTATTTGCTGCAGAAATGTTCTATTTCCTCCCACACATGAACATAGGGAGTTTTCAATCTGGCCACAAATACCAACCTTGGGAGCACATTTCAACGGCATGGCAAGAATAAGAGCTCTTTTGTCTCAGAGAGAGGTGGCCTTGAGTTCGGCCCGTGAAACTTTCGTGCTTCACATAGCGAACACCCGTACAGAGGTGCAGACCCTTTTAAATACAGATTCGCCTTTCCATTTCAGCAAGATGGTTCGGACTATCTCTAACGCGTCCTCCACAAAGGGCCTGGCGCACTTTTTTAAAGTTGTTACCAGTGGTCTCGTGACTTCATTTGAGAAAATCTTTGGAGTCATCCCTGCTTTCTTTCATTCTATTTTTTCCACTCTGCTTCGTGGATTCTCATTTTTACTTGCATTACCAACGGACGCTCTTGTGCTTTTTTACATTTTTAAATATGGATGTCCCTCCTGTGCAAGCTCCCGCCCTGCAGCTGCTGACACTGTTCCGCAATCGCATGCTAGAATATTATGGCACAATGCCGTTGGCGATATTAAGCACGGCATATGGATTATCTTTTCGATTCTCCTACTTCACCTGTGTCCAGCCTGTATTTCACTGCCTGACCTGTGATTTCGATTGGGCCATTGATTTGTGTCTCTGCGGACCGGTTTCTCCTGACGTCAACTTTAATCAGCTGATGACTCCTATCATTACTCACGAGTTGGTTTGTCCTGGCGAAAGGATTATGGCTGTGGCATTGATGCATGGACTAATTGGTCCCTGGAATTTACTGGCGGCAACACAGTCTTTCTTGGAACAGAGCTTTCTTGAAAACCCACCGAGCTGTCCTCTGATGTTGATAGAGGATCCGGTGCTGGGAGAGCACTTATGTTCTTTTCCGCTTTTAAATTGGATGTCTGAACTCTTTTCGGATGAAGACGGTGACTTCCTATTGGAGGCTGTTGCAGCTTATTTTGCATACACAGTTATGTCATAGACCTTTTTCATGTTTGATATGCTGAGTACTAGCATTTCATTGACAATTCATTGACTTATTTGTCAAGTTTTTATTATTTAGCTTGCCTATTGGCTTAAGACTCGATAAAGTACTTGGCTGTTTTATTTTTCTTTAGCATTAAATTTTCCTAGTTTTTAATGTTTTACCTTGCGGACCGTCCACATATAAAGTTGCAATCTGCTCTCATGAGATGGCACTTCTATTATCTTATTCAGTTCGTTTCCGGATCATGGGGAGGTGTCATCTAGGTCCTGGATATCTTTACACCGTGTTAAGTTAGCATGGACTCATTACCGGTTTAAACGCCATTTTTTCCTTTTTTGCAACTTCTGCACACGACACTTAGTTGTTGCTTTAGCTTTCAACCTAATAGTTCATCGTGATTTACATGAGAATAATATGTTATTGCTCTACTATCTGCTTTACTTCTTAAACTATATCTGTACAGCGAGTGCTGAAGTTTCAAGAACAACACGATACAGAATTGTTATGAGGTCTGATCTCCATGACTTCATACTCATAACATAAGTGCAGCTTCTCCCAATTCTGGGCATGAGGCGGGTTTTATATTGCTTTGCCGAACACACATACACAACACTTGATGCGGTTCACATGAAGAGAGAGCTGGTGTATGCTGATGTGATTCCTTCAAATCTAAGACACTAAAGTATCGGCACGCCCTAAACCAACACAAAGAGACCTTCTTAGCAAATAATATATTATGTGTATTAGGGAGGGTGAGATATAAGCAGCCGCGGGCCGTGGAGGGAGTTACGGTGGGGCAGGGAGGCGGGGAGGGGGAGGGGCAGGGTGGAGCCCTCTCCACCCTGCCCCTCCCCCTCCCTGCCTCCCTGCCCCACCGTAACTCCCTCCACGGCCCGCGGCTGCTTATAAGTGTTGCTAACTCTTATTCATTTACAGCATGTTAACATACTGTCACCATTCGCTTTTTATGTACTACTGACTATGCTGGTAATTTTGCTACTGATAATATGTGTACTTGTATAATCTAAGATACTACGCCTGAGAAGACGGCATTAGTAAATAAACATTTCAAATACACATGTGTTCTTCTTAACTCCATGTTCTGGTTTCTAAGAAATATATAACGACCGACTGTTCATGAGTTCCACGTATCCTGAGGTACTATAAGTTCATATTCTGGATTGTCTAAACATTGAGAGTTTGTTATATCCAATGTGACACTGTACCTAGCTTGCTAAGGGGTTTTGATTACTAAGGTGAGTTTTGGGACACCCTAATTCGCCGAGGTTCCAATCCTCTGTCCACAGTTCTGTGTGAGAACAGAAACCCTGCGACAGGGGCACCCCTCAGCCTTACTGGAGCTTCATCACACTTGCGATACAACTCCAGCAATGCGCCAACTTTACGGCACAAATACGTCACGCATCTGTGCTGTTTTTGCCCCATGATGCGCCGCATTGTAAATGCAGCACACCATAGGTGACGGAACAGCGGCACAGAATGACTAACACATCCCTGGTGATGCGCCAGTCATCATAAATCTATCCCTATGCTTCTTATCTTGTTAGAGATGAACCGCCATATGTATCATCAAAGTTTTTTGCATTTCCTAAATAGCGAACTTTAAGGAATAAATAGCGATTCTTTACCATTCCTAGTTTGCGATGACCTATTTGCTAATTACAAATTACCCATTCATTTCCATGCAGCAGGAGGCCCATAGGAATGAAGGTGCAATTTGCGATTAGCAATTACCTCATCGCAAATTACGAATTTTTCCGACGGTGCAGGGGTGTCTCAAGAACACCCTGCTGCACCCCTGAAAAAGAAATTTGGGGTCATATGGCGCACATAAATTTTGAAAACATTCCTTTACCTCAAAAACGATTTTCAACTCATAATTTGAAAACACTGCACATGGGGAAATGACTTAAAATGTCCTTAAGACACATAAAAGCATTTTTTGATTGCCTTTGCAGCATGTTTCAGTCACCTTTAACATGCCTATGTAACGGAAACATTCAAAATCTAAATTTGCCATGCACAGGTGGGAGCATATTTACAAGCAATTTGCTCCACAGACAAACTTCTTACATTGAAATGGGAAAAATAACATCAGAGACTCTCAATTACCTTATAAAGAAGCAGACATCATTATGTCCTTCTCATCAATATTAAAACCATTGCTTTTTCTCAAAAACGATTTACAAGTCATAATTTGAAAACACTCCACAGCTCCTATGCACATAAAAGCCCTGTCAGTACTAATACTTCACATTTTCTCCAATTACAATTTCTCAAAGAAACAAAATCTATTTGTGAAACACTTGAGACAAAGCAACATTTGAAAAACACAACTTTCTTCATAATTTTCTCCTTAAAGCACACTATTTTCTATCTAAATTAAAGAAATCTTTTCTCACCTTAGCAAATACTTTGAGTTTCAAAACAGTCTCAGAAACACACCAATTTGTCTTCAGCAGAGCAAAAGGTATGCACTCCAGAGTCTGCAGCTATCAAAAGCACAGAAATGCTGTAATTCCTCACACATATCTCTCATGTCACCCAATCAAAACTCTTCCCTCACTTTTTTTCAAAGCAAAACCCTTCCCCCCTCTGCCCCCTCTCTGCTTTTTCTGCATAGCAACCACCTCTTGCAAGACCTCTCACACAACAATGTTGCAATTGAACTCTGAACTCTCAGTGCACCTGCATATCCAGAGCATTCTTTCATTTAATGATTTTTTCTTCGCCACTCAAAATACATCTTTCAACGAACTCATCCATGCACACTAACTTTCTGTTTTCAGCAATCAAAATCCACCAATCACTCTTACTGCTTCATTAACACAGAAACTCCTCAGTTTTTTTCATTTTACACTCTCATTTTTTCAACTGCCATTTCATTGCCACACTTCATCTGACTGCAGCAGAACCTTCTCTCACCATGTTTTCTGTCTGGATTGTTGGACATAGTTACATCTATTGGGCTCAAAGGTACGCTGAAAACAGGAATTTACCTAACCTCAATTTACAAGATGTGGAAATTAAGTGGTTTGGCCACAGAGGATTAAAATGTCACCAATTGATACCATTGGTGAAAACCTTTATGCATTTGCCAAAACCTGACCTGTTAATTGTGCACTGTGGAGGTAATGATTTGGGCACTTTGACTGGGGTAGGTCTGGAAATGCTTTTAAAGGACACCTTTGAGCAATTGATGTCACTTTTTCCTCAGACTGCCTTGGTATATTCAAATATATGCCAAAGACAGAAATGGAGGTGGTCGAACCAATTTTGTCCACAAATTGAGAAATCAAGGAAGCATGTAAACAAATCTGTTTCAGCTTACATGAGAGACCATGGAATGGGCTCCCTGTACAACAATAACTTGCGTTACTACATGCAAGATATCTACAGAGGAGATGGAGTTCACTTCTCAGATGAGGGCAACAGAGTTTTCACTCTGAATTTAAGACTGTGCATTGGTACCTACTTATAAGTACCTAAATGTACCATAAACCCAAAAGCTCTTCTCAGAGCTACCCTACATCTGATCACTCACAATTATTATTTTACTCTAACTTTTTTCACTAATTTTCAAGAAAGTACGCTCCCCAGAACGCTTCCCGGTTCGCAAACCGGGCGCACTCCACGCAAAAAAACTAAAAAAACGGTATATTTTTTTTTTGCCCTGCGAGACCCTTTCAAAGCCTCCACATCAAACCTAGGGGGTCAGGGACGATCTACTATGCCCCCTTATGGTCATTTGCCCCTTCGCTTTGGCCTCCTCTTGTCTCTCGATCCTACCGAGAGACAAGATGGCGGCCGCTACGGACTGTTTGGAATGTTTACAGACGCCGAAAAACCAATCAGCTTCGCAAACCTCCGTAACGCGAAAAGTACGCGAAGCGGAGCGCTGTTACAGATATATATCTTTTTTTGAACGTTAATTTCTCAAAATCCACTGGAGCACATATATTGAGACCTAGCAAAGGCACATCGGGCTACCAGTCCCTAATATTTTACCAAGTTTCGTGCAAATCCATTCAGCCGTTCGATTATTATTATTTTATTTTTTTTTGCCCCGCGGGGCCCTTTTAAAACCTCCACATCAAACCTAGGGGGTCAGCGACAATGTACTATGCCCCCTTATGGTCATTTGCCCCTTCGCTTTGGCCTCCTCTTGTCTCTCGATCCTACCGCGAGACAAGATGGCGGCCGCTACGGACTGTTTGGAATGTTGACAGACGCCGGAGAACCAATCAGCTTCGCTTCACAAAGCTCCGTTGCGCGAAAAGTACGCGTCCTGGAGCGCTGCCCGGTCCGCTGTTACAGATATATATCTTTTTTTAAACGTTAATTTCTCAAAATCCACTGGAGCACATATATTGAGACCTACAAAAGGCACATCGGGCTACCAGTCCCTACAATTTTGCCAAGTTTCGTGCAAATCCATTCAGCCGTTCGGGATAAAAGTGAGGCCAACCGCCCTATGGAAATTAACATGGGAAAAACGCGTTTTGGGACCCCCCTTTTTTCTCGGCCCCCCCTTGACGAACCCCCCCAAAATTTTCAGGGGCTGCTCAGAAACAAAATGTGCCATTTTCCTGAATATTTCAGCCAATTCCGTCCACAAACGCCAAAGTTATTAGACATAGAATTTTCAAAAATCCCATAGAGAAAAAATCCTAACTATATATACCTACTGGCGACCGCCAGTAGGTAATATATATATATATATATATATATATATATTCACTGAAAAAACCATAGGTTATAGACCATATATAGTTAGGAATTAGCATTTACAAAACCTTATTTTACTCACACAAAACCATTGAAATTCGCATATATAGTTAGTTGCACTAACTATATATCGCGCACCCGCAATCCACTGCTGATCATGTCACATATTACATCATTCATGACATGGTCAGTGACATCACTGATGACATCACTGATGACATCTCAAATGACATCACTGATGACATCACTGATGACATCTCAAATGACATCACTGATGACATCACTGATGACATCTCAAATGACATCACTGATGACGTCTCAAATGACATCACTGATGACATCACTGATGACATCTCCAATGACATCACTGATGACATCACCGATGACATCACTGATGACATTACTGATGACATCACTGATGACATCACTGGTGACATCTCAAATGACATCACTTATGACATCACTGATGACATCACTGATGACATCTCAAATGACATCACTGATGACATCACTGATGACATCTCATTTGACATTACTGATCACATCACTGATGACATCATTCATGTGATAATAAGATGAACCTCTTCAGACTCTAATATAACCTTAGATACACTCAGTGTAAACAGACACTCACAGACTGTCACTCACCATGGAGTTACTCACACACCTAGTCAGTAATGCAAAGAATCAATCACACCTCCATTTCCTCAACTATACAGTTATACACACCTTACTTATTCAAACATATACTAACACATATTTACTCTCTTATACAATCCCTGATACAAGTTCACAATGATCCATACAGCCACTCACACATTCACTGGCTCTTATGCACAGTTATTTATATATGTCAACTCTCACATGTACTGTGTTTTACATATGTACTTACTTTGACATGTAGCACTGAGATATCCATTCACTCACCAATACACTCATGCACACAGTCAACCGCCCATACAGCTGTTTCCACATGCACTTTTGAACCCATACATCTAGTGAATCAACTGCTCACACATCTATGCACAGAGTCATACACCTCCCAGCCACCCACACACACACTCAGTCTCCCATACAAATACTTGGGCAACCAATCAATAACCCATATAGTTACTCATATAGCTACTGATCAACACATGCAGCAGTTTACAGAACAACAGACATAATGATGCACAAATTAAGACAGTTTAGTCACTAACCCATGCACTCAGTGAGACACATTTAATCACTCACTCATACAGTCAGTCATGCACCTACTAAATCCTTCATCCAGACACTTATACATCCACTCATTCTTCAATATGTAAGACATATTTTAACTTTACAGAAACATACAGTCACTGGATGTTGTCATCAGTTATGTCATCAGTGATGTCATTTGAGATGTCATCAGTGATGTCATCAGCGATGTCACTGACCATGTCATGAATGATGTAATATGTGACATGATCAGCAGTGGATTGCGGGTGCGCGATATATAGTTAGTGCAACTAACTATATATGCGAATTTCAATGGTTTTGTGTGAGTAAAATAAGGTTTTGTAAATGCTAATTCCTAACTACATATGGTCTATAACCTATGGTTTTTTCAGTGAATATATATATATATATATATATATATATATATATATATATATATATATATATATATATATATATACACTTGACTGCTACCAACACTTCCTTTTGACACAATTGGTAACCATCCTTAAACCTTTCATGTATAACAATTCGACTCAAAAAAACTATTTCTGTCCAATAATAATTATCTTGGGACAGTATCCCAATATTACATTTCAGACCTTAATATGATATTAACAATTAATGCCTACATCCATATACTTTTATGCATTGAGATTATTTTGCCCTATGTAATATGGATCAACATTAATCACTTTAGAAGAAAAACATTTTGCATGGACAAACTTTATATTCATTTTGGTAAAGTACCATACATATCACCATGACCTCTCCATACTGAAAAATATGTCAGCCTGTTTGCTATCATTCATAATTTCAGCCTTCTGCAGAGATGTTTTAGACTTTAGACATCATGATTTCAGCTTTTAAAGTGCATTTTGTCGGAACCACCTTGGGTCTCAATCCAAAACCCTCCTTACCCTTTGCAAAATATCTATTCAACGTTTTTAGAATACAAAGTGTCAGTGCTTTTAAACCCCTTTCCCGAATGAATACATCAGAATTTCAATATGTAGATTTGTACCTGATTGCAATTGAAAAAAATGCTCCTTAATACATAAAGTACAATTATCCACAGGCCTTCTAGGGATATCTAGGGATATTTAATTATTCCTGAACACCACTGAATAATGTGCTTATTCCGCATAAAGTGCAATAACTCAAAATCTTAGGGTTTTTGTTGGAAATCTTACTCCTCATTTTACTCATTTCTAAAGACAGATGACCAATTGTTATAATATCTTTCAAGTATTTTATCTTACTAAGATAAATAGCTGTTCTAAAGTGTAGTTCAATAAAATCCTTATTTTCACTATCACGTTTTGGGGGACCAAATGTTATGACATCCTTCAATAATTCTATCCTACTGAGGTCAATAGCTGTTCTAAAGTGTAGTTCAGTAAAGTGCTTGTTATCAACATTCCAGTTTTACTCAAACTAATCTCCCAGCATTATAGTCCTGATTATAGTCCAAGTGTCATAAATTAAATTCATATTTCTGGGATAAATTAGTTGTCAGAAAGTGTAGTACCAAGAGTGCATGTTTTCAAAATCTGGTTTTAGGTTACTTTACTGCGAAGAACCCCAACAAATCTGAAGTGCTGTATGCAGTGATCTACTGACACCATCTTTTATTCCAGTACTAAATTGGTGTGCCTATTTATAGAATCTTACTGGGGAGACTAGTTATTCCAAAGTTCAGTACAGAAACATGCGAGTATGTGATTAAAATTGCATCCAATCTGTACCATTAAAATAATGGATAAACCACTGAGATCCAACATGAATTTACATAATTTTTCATAACCAACCTATCTTTGGTTATTTCAAAGATAAGGGAAAGAGGGGAAGAAGAGAGAGAAGTGAGGGGAGAAGATCAGAAAAAAGTTATCATTCTCTAACATCTTCAAGAAACACGTAATTCACTTTCTCTAAAACTCATGGAATGGGAAATTCAGTAAAATCTTATAAATGCACATGACGTTCGGTATCAGAATTAAAGCCCCAGCGAATTTTCAGTTCCGAATGTGATAGTTCACTTGGATTCAGATCTCCTTAATATTAATTCACCATTTCCTCCTCTGGGTTAAGCTCGTACGTGCTGAATTCCATAAAAATATAAAGTGCTTTTATCCCCCTCATCCCAGATATGTTTCGCCATTACATATGGAAAATCTTTGTTGGAAATAACTCGCAGATGCTGGAGTATGCGAGGTTTGAGTTTATTGACCATGCTTCCAACATATTTCTTGCCACTGCCGCATTCCAAAACATTAAATCACGCGAGTCGTTTCACAATGTATCTGTTCTTTAATCCTTTTAACTCAGCCATCTGATAATTCAAATGAAGCATTGTTCCGACCATGTTGACAGACCTTACGTCTTTGACATCTGAAAAAAATGTTTTCTGTAACCAATTCTTTAGCTCAGCTTTTTGATCAGTCATGTAACTTTAAATCAAAATGTCACTTAATGAGGCTATTTTTTCTCTAAGTAATGTTGGGGTGATCAGAAAACCTTTCTCTCAGACCTTCACTTTTTTCAAAATACTCCAGCTATTATTGAGCAATTTTCTGAATTCATTATTTGAGTGATTACAATCCATGATACATACACCTTGATATTGTTGCCCTGTTTGAGTTTTTTACTTACTTTGGAATTAATAATTCCGGCCTATTTCTCATTCTTGCTCTTTTGAGTTTATTTTTCAATACTGTAGTTGGACCGCCTTGTCTCCTGAATCTGTGAAACATCTCTTGCACTTGGATCTGAAATTCTTCTATTTCAGAACAATTTCGTTTCACTCGTAAGAATTCTCCATACAGCACACTCCATTTTAATGTACACTGTTTGAAAACATAATACTTTTTATTTCAGTAATTTTTTATTGAAAAGAAAAGTTTTGTATATACAAGGTGCAGTATACAGGGGGTACAGTCACAAAAAGAGCGCCCCGGGGAGGGGGGGGGGGTAGAGACATAGCGAGAGGTCGCATCGACATTCTGGGCTGGTGGGGTTACAAATTGTTCGTATGGTCGGTGATTGTTCTTGTCTTGAGCCCCTGACCGTCTCCCCCGGCGACGAGAAAGGAAAGAAAGAGAGTAGAGGAGGAGAAATGTATGGCTGTGATGTTGATAGGAGCACAGTGCGCTCGGGAGGTTATGGAGTGACTAAGCAGCTAGTTGTCTACGGTGGCTTGTGCGAGTACAGATAGTTATCCAGGGAGAGCCACATTTCGCACTAAGGGGTCGATTAGGATCGCGGACGGACTTGAGTCCGTCCGCGACCCCTGAGGAGGAGGGAACGTCCGCATGGGCTGCGGCGTTCCCTCCGATCTGATTAGGATGTGACCGCCAGGGTGGCGGTCACATCCTCTATCTCTAACATTGCGGCGGGTGCAGCTTCAAGCTGCACCCGCCCCAATGTAAAAAATGCATGCACAGCATTTGCGCGCACAAAGCGGCAGGCACCGCGCGGTGCCTGCTGCATTGTGCACGCAAATGCAGGGGGGTACCATAGGTACCCCCCATGTGCACCCACCACCACCCCTTCACCCAGGGGGCCCGCAACGGGCCCCCGAAGTGAAGGTCCGTATGCTTTTCCATGGCGGCAATGCCGCCGTGGAAAAGCATATTTACACACACATCATAATATGGCGGACGGTGTCTCATAGACACCGCCTGCCATGTTATAGCTTTTCCGCCGCGGTCGGAAGCCGACCGCGGTGGAAAAGTGGCGGACGGAATTCCAGACCCACCAGCCATCCTAATTTGGCGGTGGGTCTTTGGAGTCTCCGCCGCGGTTTTTCCGCATCCTCCAGGCCGGCGGACACTTCCGCCGGCCCGGAGGATGCGGAAAAACCGCCATCCTAATCGGCCCCTTAGTGTGGGTTTTGGGAGTATGGTTGGAGGTTATGGTGTCTGCTCCTCGTAGGAAGGTGACCCAGTTAAACCAGGTCTTAAAGGACGCCTTCCCTTTGTCTTTCCAGTTGTTCAGGACCGTCTTGACCGCCGCTGTGAGTAGGAGGTCTGTCAGGTCTCTGTCTTCTCTGGATTGGATTTGTGGGGCCATGAAGGCTGTGGCTAAGCTGTGGAATTCTAGTTGTAGGGGGATGCCCAACACGCTGTTCATGAATTAGCTTATTTTGTGCCAGAATCTTTTAACTTTGAGGCAGTAGAAAATTAGGTGGGCCAGCTCGCCTTTCTGCCTGTTGCAGTTCCAGCATGCGTCGTTTTCATGGACGCCGATGGACGCCAGGCGGGCGGGGGTCCAGTATGCCTTGTGTATGGGCCAGAATTTGGTTTGGGCTAGGGTGGTGGCGACTTTCTTGTTTGAGGTTGACGTCCAGAGGTTCGCCTTTTCTCTTTCGCTAAGTTTCCTGTCTAGGAGTGATTCCCAGTATGCTATGGCCTTGTTGTTTAGTTTGGATGTTGCTGGGCTCAGTAGTCTGTAGAGGTGTGACGTTTAGTGTCCTGTTTTGTTTAGATTAGTGGCATATTGTAGGATTGAGGGGGCCTGCTTGTTGAGGTCTGCCTTTGTGATCGCCACTTTTATGTAAAGGAAGTTATGTAGCTCGATATCTTCTAGCTTCTATTTGTTCTTAAGTGAGTCAAAGGTGGTGTGTGTCCCTAGGGTATACAGTTGATTAGCAGTGGAGATGCTGTGCTTGTACCATGAGTGCATGTCTAGCGTTCTCCCCCGGTATTTAATCTTGGGGTTGAACCATATAGACTCCCACTCAGTATTCCTAATGCCTGTGTCCATTCTCTTCTCTAATTTGAGGAGGGCGGACCTGGTGTTCTTGAGTATGGGGTTATTGGCGTTCTCGGGGTGTTTGGTCGCCGTGAGGAGGGCGATGGGTTCAAGCCCTTTCAATAGTCTCTTCTCTAGTGAGAGCCATGCTGGGGTGTATTCTTGTTCGGGGGTTAGCAAGTACAGTCCTTGTTTAGCTATCCAGGCAGTTTGGAAGGTTATAAAGTTTGTTATGTTTAGGCCTCCTAGGCTTTTGCCCAGCCTGAGTTTTTGTAGGCTAATTCTGGGCTTTTTGTCTTTCCATAAGAACTTGTTTATTAGTTTATCTAGTCGCTTGTGGAATTCATCTGTGTTGGTCAGCGGGAGCATATTGAGCATGTAGTTCACCATAGGAGTCAGCATCATTTTGACTGTCTCTACTCTGCCCCACCATGTGATGAATTTGCGTGACCAAGCCTCTATTTTTTCTTTCAGTTTGTTTAGTAGCGTTGATTTGTTCTGATCGAGTGTGGTCTTGAGGTCTCTTCCAAATAGCAGGCCTAGGTACTTTAGGGATTTTTTCTGCCAGGCTAGACCCGAGTTCCCCAGCACCACTCTGGTTGTGTGCACGTTTCCGGGTTTGCACTCTGATTTATCTTTGTTGATTTTGTATCCTGATGCGCGCGCATACAGCTCTATGGTGGCCATAAGTGCGGTTATTGACTGGTCTGGGTTCTCGGTTGTGATTAGGATGTCATCCGCATATGCTGCTAGCTTGACCGTGTCCCCCCCTATCGGGATTCCTGTGATGTCTTTGTTGGCTCTTATCATAGTTAGGAGTGGTTCAAGGGCAAGTAGGAAGAGGGCCGGTGATAGCGGGCAGCCTTGTCTGGTGCCTCGTTCCAAAGTGAAAGGTTCCGATGTGCCGCCATTGACTACTACGCGTGCCTTTGGCTCTCTGTAGAGCGCTAGCACCATCTTCCTATAGCTAGATCCCAGACCGAATTTTTGCATACAGCGGTCCAGGAATGGCCAGGATACTCTGTCGAATGCCTTTTCCGCGTCCAAGGCGATCATGACTGCCGCGTTACTGCTTCTGGATGCATGATTAATTAGGTGGGAGAGGAGTCTGGTGTTGTCGTGGGACATCCTATTTTTGAGGTAGCCTACCTGCGAGCAGTGTATGAGTTTGGGTAGGAATGTGTTGAGTCTGGCCGCTAGTATTTTCGCATAGATTTTGCAGTCTACATTTATCAAGGAAATGGGCCTGTAGTTCTTAGGATATTGTGTGTCCTTCCCTTCTTTTGGGATTACTATGATGTTGGCTTCTGTCATTGTGGGTGTCATGCGTCCTTTTTGGATGCAGTTTGAGAAGACTTCTGTCATTGTGGGTCTGATTAACAGTAGGAATTGCTCATAGAATCTCACTGGGCCTGGGGCTTTGTTGTCTTTGAGGCTCGCTATTGCCTTTTCTATTTCGTCGCCTGTGATATCTGATTCAAGTGTCTCCCTCTGTGTGTCTGTGAGTGTGGGCATTGTGATCTTATCTAGGAGAGCCGCTCCGCCGTCTTTGCTTAGGGTCTGGTCTTCCTTGTAGAGCTGCTCATAGAAGTCTTTGAACACCTTGAGGATTTCTTTGTTGGCGGTCTGTGACTTGCCCTTGGCGTCTGTCACTGCCGCTACTGCGTGTTGTCTTTGCTTGCTTTTAAGGTATGAGGAAAGCGCTTTCCCTGCTTTGTTGGCAGTGCATAGGTTGATGGCTTTATATTTGTTTAGCCATGTTTCCCGCTCTTTCGCTAAGAATTTTGTTCAGCTCATATTTCTTTTTCGTCAGAGTTGTGAGGGTGTTCCTGTCTCTTAGATTAGCTATGTGCCCGTCTCCAGGCCTTTTATCTCCTTTTCTAGGTTTGAGATCTTACTGTTGCTCTCTCTATTTATCCGCCCTTTGATGGAGAGTATTTTACCCCTGATCGTTTCTTTTAGGGCGTCCCAAAGGGGGCTTCTATCTGTTTCTGGGTTGTCATTGAGCTCGAGGTACTCTCTTATGGCTTCTTCTATTTCTGCCGTTATGGATATGTTTTTGAGGAGGTCATCGTCAAACCTCCATCTGCGCGTTAATCTTTCGTTATGTCTGCCTGATAGAGTCAGGCTGATGTGTGAGTGGTCTGAGATGGACCTCGGGGCTATTTCCGTTTGGTCTATGAGGTGGGTGTGTGACTCTGAGATTAGAATGTAGTCAATCCTACTGTAGGAGTTATGAAGGAACGAGTACAAAGTGTAGTCTCTGCCGTCTGGATTCTGGAGTCTCCAGGGGTCTTTGAGTTTGAGCCTGGCGCACATGTTTTTCAGAGTATTACCTCTTTGTGAGCTGTGGCTATGTCTTAGTGGGTGTTTATCTGTGGCTTGGTCAAGGACCTGGTTTAGGTCACCCGCCACTACTAGGAGGTCCTCATGCGGCAGTGTGCTCAGTTGTGCTTCTACCCTCTCCCAGAAGTGTTTGTCTTCCGTGTTAGGCCCATAGATGTTGGCTACGTGTATTGTTTCCTCTCCCCTGGATAGGCTAGTTATCAGGACTCTCCCGTCCTCGTCTGCGTATGGGAATTTTTTTGCTAGCTTTGCCCTCTTGTTAATTAGAGTAATGACCCCACTTTTTTTGTTGCGTGCTGGTGAGCCTATTACCTTCCCTATCCAGTTTGCTTTGACCCGGCCTATGTCATCCGCAGAGAGTTTTGTCTCTTGGAGGACATACACATCGCTTTTTAGTTTGGCATGGTACTCAAGGACCTTCCTTCTTTTTACCGGATGGTTGAGACCCTTAACATTGAAAGAAACTACTTTGATATTGGCTGAGAGATGGCTTTGCTGGTTGTGTGTCATTCTATGTGTTGTGGGGTACGCCTTCTGCTTGGTGCTTTCTTGGTGGTGTTTTGGGTCTGACTCGTGTACCGAGCTCCGTTTGTCATAGTGTCATCTCCTCTGTTGTGTTGTTGGCCGTCTGTGCTTGTTAGTAGCTGCGTGTGTTCTCCCCGTAGTGGAGGGTAGTGTTCAGGAAATGAAGAAAGGAAAGAAAAAGAGTAGAAGATATAGAGCTCCCAATATGTCTGCACCCCCCCCCCCCTCCCGACTCCCCTACCCCCCTACCTCCCCTCCCCCTCCCCCATCTCTTGCTGAGTGGGTGTGCGACAGCAAAGTTTCCTTGCTCCAAAGGAGTCCCCGAGGCTTAGTGTTAAGTTCTTCCCGCTTTGTGTCCCAGAATGCCTCGTTAATGATGGCGGGTATAAACATAATCATAAACATAAAGGATATGGTTGGTTTTATGGCAGCTTTCCATGGTTGGTTTACTTCCACTTGTTGGTCGTTGTTCATTATTCCGGGCTTCTTGTGTATAGATTAGTGTGTCCTAAGGAAGGTGGCTGTAAACGATAAAAAGTTGAGGTAGATAGTCAATGAGGTAGCAATATTGTTTGGAGGCTTGAATCGTTGTAAGCGTTTATACAGTTTTAGTCTGACTTCTCTGCGTTGTCCGGTGATGCGCTTCTTTTTGCTGCTCCTGGGCTCTTGGTTTCCATGTCTTCCGCTGGTGTTCCTTGCAAGTATCTCCTTAGTTCTTCCGGGTCATCGAAAAACAGTGTCTTCCAGTTGTCTGTGATTTTGAAGCGTGCAGGTCCTGCAAAGCTGAAGGTGAAGTTCTTCCTGCGTAGAGCGTCTCTTAGCGATAGAAACCTTTTTCTGGTTTCCACCGTTGGTTTCGATAAGTCCTGTGTGAGGATTATTTTGTTGCCCTCCCACTTCAGATTCTGTTTTTTTCGGGCGAAGGTGAAGATGGCTTCTGTGTGGTTTGATCTGAGCGGGCTGCAGATGCTCGGTCTTGGTCCTTTGCCTTGTAGTGGTTTTGCGGCTGGAACTCGATAGGCCATGTCAATTTCAAACAGGCCAGTCAGCTGTGGCAGCATTTCCTCTAGCATGGCCGTGCAAGTCCCAGCTTTGTCCTCTGCGCCTTCTGGGATCCCCAAGATACAGATGTTCCCCCTTCTTGCCCGATCGTCCTGTTCGGCCAGCTGTTTTTGTAGGGCTCTTGTGGTCTTGGAGTTTTCTGTTAGGGCTTTGTTGTTCTTGATGGTTACATCCTCGATATCGCTTATGCGCCTTTCTGCTGCTTCTATTCTGGTGTTGGTGCTGTGTAGGTCCGCTCTTATTGCGGTTAGCTCCAGCTGCATGTTATCCATTGTTATTTTTGTTTGTTTGGCCCCTGCGTTGCCTTCGTTGACCCTTTTTATGATCGTGTCCAGGGTAGTTGTTTCGTTTTTTTGCTTTAGCGGTGATTCCGGCGACTCTTTCCTGTGCTTTTTTAAATCATTAGTGGATTTTCCTTCGTTGCCCGCCATCTTGCAGATACCTCTTCTGGATTGGAGGCTTCCTAGTCTGCCTTCTTTTTGGATTGATGCTAGGGCCTTGGCTGGTTCAGTCTTTTGTGCGGGGACTGTGTGGTGCGTTCTGTACCTGCTAGGTTCTCTGATGTTCCTTGTCCTCGTTTTTGCTTTTGCTCCTGCCAGCGCTTTTATTGTAGTACCCCCTTTTCCCTTGGTGGTGGTTATTGGGCCTTACTTGTTTCGCTACCAGTGTGTTTTGTTGTACCCTTTGTTTCCCCTTAGCGCGGGTCGTCGGCGCGTCTGCTGGTCCCCTGCCTGGGCGGTCCTTGGTTTAGTACTTTCGCTTGTCTTGTGATTGTGGGGTGGCCTTTCTTTTCCCTCCTTATTGTGTTATCCCTCGCTGGTGGCGCTTGGTGCTTAGAGTCGTTCCGCTCCTCGCTCCGGTCTTCCGGTCTTTCGGGGGGGAGTGGCTTGGACAGCAATGCGGACGGACGTCTAGCTCTGATGCCTCCAGAGCTCCGAGGTTTTTAACCGCAACTACAGACAGCCAAACAAGTTCATCCCAGGACAAAAACACAGAAAAGGAAGTTGGAACATTGCGGGAAGGAAATGAGCCTAGCGATATCCCGGACAAACGGCCAACGGCGCAACATCGGCAACTTTCCCCTCCCGAAACAAAGAAATTAGAAGCCCAAACAAGATGGTGGACGGCAAGCGCGAGTGAAGGAACTACAAGGTGAGCGCTGACCCAGCGGAAAAGAGCCCCACACATCCCCTCCGAACCTCCAGCAAAGCCCACAAGGGCCCACAAGGGCCAGCGACCTATACGCAACCTTAGCCAGAGCGCACGAACTAGCTCCTGCAACCGTCCGACTATACCGGGCTACCGAAGCCAAAACTAAAGTGAAACTTAACGTAAGGCGCGGCCATTTTAGAGCCAAACAACAAGGGGCGGAAGAGGGCTGGAAGCGGAAAGTGGGGAACGCCGAGCGAAGCAGGGCAACCCTGCCGCAGGGCACCAACTCCCAAGCACCGCTCACGGTCCACACGCAACAAGCAGAGTTTGCACGAGCGGCGCGCCGCAGCCGAAGGCAGGGAACCTAGCCACCAAGCTAGGAACGAAAACGAAACTCGGCGCTGGGCGCCGCCATCTTAGGGAGCACCACATAAGGCGGATCAGAAGTGCACACATAACAAGGAAGCGCCGAGCGCGGAGCGCCTGCAACCCCAGCACCTCACCAGCCCCAGGCAAAAGCACCGGAAGCGGCGGCCATACGCAGGCCGGCGGACCCCACACGTACGTGGCCCCAAAGCCGCCTGAAAACATAATACTATTGCAATTGAATGGCTTGCTGTGTATCTCAGTGCAAATGTCAAGATAAGTTATGCTGCTTTTACTGATTTCTTAGGTGAATTGTAACTTCTATGAACATCTTTTGTCTACTAATGCACCTCTGCTCTGAACTGATGTCACAATTTTTAGGTCGGGCATTAGCCAACACCTTTTGACTTTACTAAAATGTTATTTATAACCCAGCCATCCTCATCCACTGATGTGTTTTTGTGCAATTCATATTTTTCTTCTGCCCATTACAGCATTAAGAATGGAGAAAAGGGTCAGCTCACCTCAGATAGTGGCTAATCTCACTGTGAGTGACGGTATTCTGCCCTTACACATTTACACTCAAAGCTTCCATCAGCACGCTGGAATACTATAGCAATGCAGTGTTTGATGCCAAAAAATACTTTTGCTTGTAGAGCTTTTTTTTATTGACGGTAACCTGCAGGCTATTTGCCCAAAATAAAGTATTCCAAAAACCACGGCTAAAAGAAAGAAGCATCTACAGCCAAAAGGCTGGCAGACAACGCCACCCCTATTGGACTTGCCAATGCTTGTTGCTTTTGTTTCCATTTCTCCTTACCTCTTGCCTCAAAAGTTTTCTTCACATTTCTTTTCCGTCACCTCGTTCGCTGAATTTGTTATTGCCACTGTGCGTAGAAGCATTTTTCATGCCATTAAGCGCTATACCGATAATTACTTAAGTAAATAATTACATTAGCGACCAAAGTGACAGTAAATGTACCACATTAACGACTAACACAGAAACGTGCAGTTGCATGCAGGAAAGACACCGTTATATATATCTGTAACGCTGTTAATCTTTTGTCGAAGGAGGACATATCTTGAGAAGTGCCGAGTCATAAACCCTTGCCACACAACACGTGACGTGGCTGCTCTGGTGGAAAGGGTGGCCAGCACCAGAATTGTAAGCAGGGTTCATCAGCAAGGCACCTTCAGGCACTCTGTGACAGAGGCAGCTGTGTACTCTCTGTGGAATGCCACATGTCTCTTTAATGCCAAACGAATGAAAGGAGTGTTTTGTGCTCAAGAATGTATGAGATGTTGCAGTTCTGTTTCAAACTCGTGACGTTATTATTGAATACTACCAAGGGCTTGCCCTTGGCGTGCGAATTATCACTGACCAGTGGCAAAATAAATAATGAAAGATATATGCCCTTACGTTATCTGCCTGGCCACTGGCAGAGTCGGCAGACCTACTTCCTGACGCATAGAAGCACTGTAATACTAGGCTATTGCCTTCTGGTTTTGCTCACAGTTATCAAAACACATTAGGATAACTGATTTTGTAGAGCAATTCAGTCGTATGTGCTATCCAACCACTGACATGATGTACGAAACTGTTTTACAGTTGCAAAGTCTGTGATTTGCAAAGTTGGAAGTAACTTTGCGATTCACATAGCACACTTTGCGACTCATTCCGAATTAAAGGGCCATATGTATCATCAACCTGATTTGCGATTCTCAAATAGCGATTTTTAAGAAATCGCTATTTGAGAATCGCAAATGGGTATGTATGTACAAAATCGCATTTTTTTGCGATTTCTTAGAATTCCTTAATTGCGATTCTCAAATTGCGAATCGCAATTAAGGAATACTTTCCCATTCATTTCTATGGGCCAGGAGGCCCATAGGAATGATTGGGAAGTTATTCTCATTTTGCGATTCGCAATTTGCTAATCGCAAATTAAGAATAATTTCAACAGTGCAGGGGTGTCCAAAGGATACCCTTTTGCACCCCTGAAATATGAATGGGTGCACATGTGGCGCGTATGTGCTTCACAAGGCACTTTGAAAAATGCAAAAATGTGCATTTTTCAAGGAATTCGCAACTTACCACCAACTAGAAGTTGGTGGTAATTTGCGATTCCTTAAGGACATTTTGCTAATTATTTTTGCTACATACATTGCATTTAAGGAATCGCAAAATTTGCGATTCCTTAAATGCAATTGCAAAATAATTCCTTATTTTGCACCAGTTTTGCTTCATACATTCCATTTAGCAAATTCGCATTCTGCGAATTTCGGCCTTTGCGATTGCGAACTTGCATGATACATATGACCCTAGAAGAGGACGTCAACCGTCGCTCCTTGACTGGTTTGAACAGTGGTAACTTTCCCAGTGGAAATCACACCTAGTAGCATCAGTGGGAGGAGCCAGCCTCCCAAGGGGGCACTTTGTGGGCCTGTCTCGGGAGTCTTAGCTATTCACAATGAGTCGAAATAATAATCCTGGCTTTTACATAGTAATGAGCAGGGCTTTTGCGATTGCTTGCGACTAGTGTTTTTGCTTTGGAAAGGATTTGTACATTAGCCACAGTACAAAGGTGAGGTAGGGTCGCAAGGCACTCTCTGTGCACGAAACAGCAAAGGCTTTGAGACTCGACATATGTTCATCGGGCCTTAAAAGTGTTAGGGCCTGATACATGAAGAATCCGGAGGCAAAGTGGATTGATGTACTAATCTGTACAGAAATCCGGTGAATGAGGAAGGATTCCCTCTGTGAATTTTACTGAGTAGCTGTGAATGCAGTGCTGGAGGCCTACGATGGACAACAGACAGCCATTGACAACAATATGTAAAGGGCAGGCGGTCCCTGTCCCTTATAGGGACGGCTTGCAATCAAAATATGAAAAATTGACATGATGCAAAGGGTCAATGGGGAACATGCAGCAATTCCCAGGACCCCTTTTGGCTTTTCGTGGTGCCTGCAGCCCACATTAACAAAGGGAAAGTTGTTCCTCAAAGGCAGCTTTTTTTATGGAAAGCACCCCTTTCCAAATGGTACTATCTAATCAGACCCTGCAGAATTTTGGAATTTCGCAATTTGCAAACAAAACACACAATTGTTACAAAATCCCCTAACAACTCCGAACAAAAGTTTGGTTTGGCCCACATTTTTATTAAACATGCTATGCTGTTGGGTCAATAAAATGAGGACCTGTAGGAAAGTGGTCTCAACTTCCTTTGCCTCCTGCAATGTGTGGCATGAGTTGCCACTATGAGCTTTCTGGACAGCCTGCCTCTAGGAAGACCAAAACAAGTCACAAGTGTTTCCTGCCTACTCCCCGTCACTTCTTTTGTAGCCCCCACTTTAGTGCAGCTTCTACTTATGAATGGGTGTGTGATGGATGTTTGACTGTCTGAGTGGGTACATAGGTTACTATAAGGTACATCTAGTTAGAGTTTACATTCCAAGAATCCATTTGAAAATAACTCAAAATATGGCAGAAAGTTTAATTTTAATGTAAAAATGTCATAAACATCATTAATGTCCCAACTGAGCATGATATTCAATTTCATAAAGATTCACAATTATAACGTTCTAAATATGAGTGAAGTACTCTAGGAAAAATGCAACAGGGCTAGCAGAACTCAGTTATTTGTTGAAACATATCAGATGGGTTAAAACCAATTACTGATCATTTCACAAATTGTTGATCAATGGGAATGGAAATGAACAATTGGAGTGAATTTGGGATGATTATAAGGAAGGCAGTGTAAGCATTGCTATTTGTAAACCATTAAACTGTGCAACACTGTTCATAAGCTGCTAATGGTTGATGTGTTTTCAAGTTGTTAATAAAGTCTGTGCAATACTGTTCATAAAGTGTTAAGGTTTAAGATGTTTGGAGGATGTTAACAAACAATCTAAAGGACATATTTATAATAATTTAGAGATGTTAAAAACAATTTAGTGATGTTAAGGACAATTTGGGAGATATGTTAGGGGCGTAAACATGCATATGGCGTTTACTGTAAACATTCCATTGCATGTGATATGTTCCTTGATATTTACATGCATCCCATTGTGCACTTTTTCGTGGTTTTGTCTAATTCATGCTCTCATGCCTTGCACTTAGTACAGTTCCAGAAATCCATTCGACTAAGCCAATTTGTATTAGTTGGTTTTTATTGTGAAAAATGGCTTTGTGTCAATAGGTCCCCCAGTGATGCGACCTTCTTGTAATTTATACTTGGATATTCTTTAAATACTTCCTTAAGATTTCATCCAGCTTCAATATTTTCCATTTCCTCTGGAATATCTGTTTGAGTTCTCTGTGTTTAACATTGAAGTCCATGGTCATACGGATTTTATCTTCTCCTGGTAGGTCTTTTTGCGCGGTACCAGCAATTAATCTCTGGGTCAGTTTCTTGCTTTCTCCATGGTTAGCCTCTATATGACAATCTCATTTCCATTTATTTCATTTGACTCTCACAATCTTCCAATCAGAGCAGTTCCATTTGGCCCTTAACATTTCTCCAAAGGTGATGCTCCATTTATATTCTTGGGATGGCCACTGTTAGCATTGAGAAAACTGTTGCATGATGTAACTTTTCATAGTGGTTTTGGGCATATTCTCATGTTTTTAATAAATATCTCAATAGCCAATAAGTTAATTTGTACCGCGCTGATAGTGTGGATAAAGCTTAAGTTGTATATATTTTTATTCAAGGACAGGACAAACTGTTCTAGGCTCTTGATGTCTCCCTTCCATATTAAAAAGAGTTCATCTATGAACCTGGTCAGTATTTTCACTTATTCTAATACATTCTGGTTCTCCTCTGTCCAAACTGCTTCTGCTTCCCAAAGTCCCATCAAAAGGTTGACATGAGTTGGACCAAAGGAGGTCCCCATGGTCATATCCTGTGTTTGTATATAGCAGTAGTATTCATTGAGAGTAAACACATGAGTCAGGCCGAAGCTCAACATTTCATTGAACATATTGAACTGATTGATCTTGCTCAAAGAAAGTATTTGAAAGCTGCAGTGGCATCTTTGTGTCTAATAGATAGAGTGAAGTAACATCTATTGTGGCTTTTAAGTAATCTTCCTTCCAAGGGATTCCATGAACTTGATTACAAAAAATCCACAGACTCCCGTAATTAATATGGCAATGATGTCACATATTGAGCGGGAAAAGAATCTATGAAGCTTGATGTGTTTTCTAATAAAGATCCAATGGTGAGGGACTGAGTGTGTGAGTGTGTGTCTCAATGGGTGAGGGACTAAGTGTGTGAGTGTCTGTGTAGGTCTGGGAGTGACTGCATAAGTGTTTGACTTGGTGAGTGAGTGTCTGAGTGGGTCTGTGAGTGGGTGCATGAGTGTCTGACAGGGTGCATGAGTCTCTGAGTGAGTGTCGTAGTGGGTCTGTGAGTGGCTTTGAGCATGCCTGAGTGGGTTTGTGAGTGTCTCCATGAGTGTGTGAGTCAGTCTGCGAGTGAGTGCATGAGTGTTTGAATGGGTCTGTGAGTGGGTGCTTGGCTGTATTACAATGACACCACATTTTGAAGAATAAAAGAAGTGATTGGAAAAAGCATCTGTGATGAATATTATTCCCAGACATATTGTATTGATATATTAAATTCGTACTTACACTGTTTGGGTACTAGGTTCCTGGGAATTAGCGTGAGGCAGATTTCCGATCTCTCTCTCTCTACATATATGTAAGGTGCACGCAGGCTCGGGTGCTACCCGCTTCTTGGACAACCCCATGGAGCGTAATACATTAGCGGCGGTCCTGCCGCTGGGTTGCACCACCCCGAAGAAACGGGGGCCATGAGACTCGCTATCCAAGGAGTCTCGTATGTGGACCTGCGCGATGGATGAGGACAGGAGTGATGTTTGGGGCTCATAGTAGAGCCTTTGGAACGAGCAGTAATTTGAAAGTGCATCCATCCAGGATATATGGACTACATCTCCCACAAGCACAATGTGTGTTTTCATATAGGGAGATGGTAGAAGTCGTGCACTTTACCGCTGGCCCCTGATGAGGAAAAGAAATTTCCGAAACGCGTCGGGCCTATTTCAAACATGCAACTGCCCATACCAACTAACGCTTTGGGGAAGGCGCATGCAGGCTCGGGTGCTACCCGCTGCTTGGACAACCCCATGGAGCGTAATATATATATATATATATTACCTACTGGCGGTCGCCAGTAGGTAGTTATAGTTAGGATCAATTTCCATAGGGAAATCGCAACATTCTATTTGGAATAACTTTGGCGCCGTTTGAGGAATCAGCCTGAATTTTTCAGCAACTTTGCCTCGCGGCGCTCCGCTCCTTCCCTGAAAGTTTGGGGGGGATTCGTCAAGCGGGGGCCGAGATAAAAGGGGGGTCCCAAAACGTGTTTTTCCCATGTTAATTTCCATAGGGCGGTCTGTCGCACTTTTAGCTCGAACGGCTGAATGTATTTTCACCAAACTTGGCAAAATTGTAGGGACTAGTAGCCCGATGTGCCTTTGCTATGTCTTAAGATATGTGGTCCAGAGGATTTTGAGTAATTTAGGTTCAAAAAAATGTATATATCTGTAAGCGCGCCCCGGTGCGCGTACCGGGGAGCGCTCCGGGCGCGCCACGCGACCTGCGCACGGGAAGCTGATTGGCTCTCGGGTGTCTGTAAACATTCGAAACAGTTCGCAGCGGCCGCCATCTTGTGTCTCGGTAGGATCGAGACACAAGAGGTGGTAAAAACAAAAGGGACAATAATGAAAAGGGGGCAGGGTATACCCCCCCTGACCCTCTAGGTTTGATGTGGGGGCCATAAAAGGGTCACTCGGGTAAAAACAAAATTTGCTTTTTTTCGATTTTCGCGGGGGGAGCGCCCGGTACGCGCACCGGGGAGCGTACCGGGGAGCGAATCAAAAAAAAAAGAGATTGTCAGATTGCTAAACATTTTAGCAATTTTTTGTAAATGGGAGGTAGTTCTGAAAATAACTTTTTTTTAAATTGTTTTTGTTGTTTTATATTTTTTTTTATTTTTCTGAACATTTTTTTATTTTTATTTTTTGAACAATTTTATATTTTTTTTGGTTTTTTTTGGTTTTTTTGGGCGGAACAACGAAAAACAGGCATTAGAAAGGGCTCAACAGGAGCAAAAAAAAAAAAATTATTTCTTGGGGTGTTTTGAGCACTTGTGGTTTTCAAATGCTCTATTAATCAAAATGATACTCTTCTCCCCATAAGAAATTAGTGCACCACAATAAATGCACACTAGCTTCAGGTGCCCAAAATTCTTTTGAATACTTGGGACCGTCTCCCTCGCCTCTGGTCCTGATAGAGTTTCCTGTGACGATATACTGGCCACAGGAGTTGGTGGGTTATCCTGGAGGTGACGCACCTCAGCAACGCTATAATTGATTGGATGCCACCTCTGCATGTGGCGGTGCATAGTATAGTTTCCAAAACTATACTTTTTGTCTGTGCCTCGGGACAGAACTGCATTGCAAATGAGGCATGTCACGTACCGGGCATTGACCTTTTTTTGCTCTCGAGGGTAAGAAAAAAATTGTCATATAAAATTGTCTATGTGGTGGGATTGCTGGGGCTCTTCGACCAAGAACTGCCTCGGCTCTACCTCCTCTTCCTCTTCTTCTTCCTCTTCCTGTGGGTTTGGAAGGAACTGTGCAGGTGGTCCTTCCTTCCTAGGTGGTTGTGGTGGTGGTGGGGGTCCACTAGCTGCAGCTACTACAGATGCCATGACTGAACAAGCAGAAACAGGTCTTCATCTCACAAAGATGAAAGTCAGAGTGAGGAAAAAAGGTGGGGTTTTCATCATTTGGGAAAAAAAAGTGTTCTGGACCAATGAAAAGTGTTATTTTCAAGTCACATGATCCAAGCTTTCATCATTTGGAAACCAAAACTGATCTGCACCAATGAAAAGTGTTATTTTCAGATCACATGACCCGATGCGCTTACGCCCCGGGGCGCGTCGCGTAAGCGCGTCATGATGTTGCGCGATCGTATGCGATCGCGTGATTCCGGGTGCGCTTACGCAGTGCGTCATATGACGCATCACGCGACTACGCAAAACGTCATGATGTTGTTTTCGTTCGCGGGAATAGCGCTCTAGGGACGCTCCCCGGTACGCGCCCCGGGAGCGCTCCGGGGCGCGTACCAGGGCAAACAATAAAAAAAAAAATATTTACACAATTTAAAATTTGTTGTAAAAATTATTACTTTCTTACCTATAGATATTTGCTGTTAAAAAACCTATGAAATTCACTGAAAAAACCATAGGTTTCACCCCAGTTATAGTTAGAAATTAGCATTTAAAAAACCTATTAAATTCACTGAAAAAACCATAGGTTTTACACCAGTTATAGTTAGCTGGAAATTTTACTGCCATAAAACCATTGAAATTCCCACGTTATAGTTAGTTGGACTCACTATAACTTGCGCGTGCAATGCACTGCTGATGACGTCACATATTACATCACTCATGACATGGTCAGTGACATCACTCATGACATCACTGATGACACCTTCCAGTGAATGTGTGTCTTTCTGAAAAATAAATAATAGTGAGTAATGTTTAAATATTTAAATATATGTGTTATTGTTTCACTTTGTGTATAAGTGGCTGCATGGGTTGGTGAGTAGCTACATGTGTATGTATATGGGTTATTAGATGTTTTTCTTAGTATTAGTATGAGTGTTTGTATGGTTTGGTGGGGGTATTACTTAGCACATAGATGCATGAATGACTGACTCTCTCTTTGTATGTGTTTTGAAGACATCATATGTGCAGGACTGTATGGGTGGATGAGTGTGTATATGTGTGTGTTAGTGAGTGAATGACTGTCTCACTAGTGTCTTTATCAGTAACTACATATGTTTTAATCTAGTATATGTGAATATTGATGTATATAAGTGAGTATATGTGAGAGTGAGGGATTCTAAGAGTTCCTGTTTAAATTAGTATGTGTTTCTATAAGTGATTGTTTAAGAGAGTAAGTATGTGTAAGTTTCCTTAGAAGTAAAGTGGTAGTGTGTGTATAGCTATATATGCAAATGAATAGATGTTCAATAGTTTATTTGCATGTGTGAGTATGTGTGTGAGTAACTTTTGGATGCCTGTCAGTGTGTAACAGGATGTATAGGTGTATCACTACATATGATGAGTGAGTATATGTATGAGTGACTATATAGAACTGTTGGTGAATGAGTGGATGTATATATAGATGGTGGAATTATTGAATTGGTTGTTGTAACTGGTATGGGTATCTCCATTTTGTTTGAAAATTTTAGTTTCTATTTTTGAATATGTGTTTCAAGGGTTACATTACAGTGAAAGGAGGTCTGTCACTCTGTCACAATGATGGTGTCATCAGTGATGTCATGAGTGATGTCACTGACCATGTCATGAGTGATGTAATATGTGACGTCATCAGCAGTGCATTGCACGCGCAAGTTATAGTGAGTCCAACTAACTATAACGTGGGAATTTCAATGGTTTTATGCCAGTAAAATTTCCAGCTAACTATAACTGGTGTAAAACCTATGGTTTTTTCAGTGAATATATATATATATATATATATATATATATATATATATATCCTGATTTACCGCATCTGGATTCAGGTCGCTGCCAAACAACTCACGGACACGGACCAGTTAAGTGCTAGATTATTTATTAAGCCGAGTAAATTGCATGACGTTTCGGTTCCGTAGAGCCTTGCTCACATGACAATGTCCATAATGCAAAAGCTCATTTTTAAAGTGCAAATGACCAATCAAATTAACACCACGTGATTACACATAGTCATGGAAGAAAGATTCACTATATGCTCCCATTTGACCGTACAATACAGGCTAAAAAATTAACAATGAAAAAATAGCACTGAATTAAAAGCACTCATAATTAGTATTTGTAATATCGGTAAAATACCTAGACCACATGCTGTGGATTTAATATATACACTGGGATGTTAAAATAATTATGGCTACAAATTTTCAACACATGAATCTACATTTGTTGCTGAGACATTCATAATATGCCAAATTGTACTGTATTCCTGTTATTTTGACACCAATAGTTAACAACCACTTAGATAAATATGGCCTATTTAGCAAGGACTATCACACTATAGGATCAAACGCGTAATGTGCAAATTCTGCTATGGAATGTAAATATGCAATGTAAACAAAAAAAACACAATTAGGTATTGTGGTTGTTCAGATAAAGTGCTAGTGCATATATTAATGTGCAAAATTGCATTGGGTGCAAAATCGCCATTAGAACAGTTTACCTGTATGTGCAAAAAATCGCAATTCGTAAACATACAATATATATCTTGCGGATCCATATGAGTCCCCATTTAAATTGCACAACTGAGACCTAGTATAACAGTGCAGGAGTCAATATATGGCATCAGCCATATATCAAATATAAACATAATTGGTGTTCACGGAGTGCTAAATCCCTACTCTTCCAGATCCTCTCACAACCTGGAAAAAGAATGGATGCATATAATATGTATGGCTTTATCATGAATCTTTCCTATATCCATGTAACAATAGTGGAAAAAATAAAATTAATCGTCAAAAAGGGTGTCCTGATATTAAACTGTGATATTAAAACCATGATCTACAATGATTATATCAAATAGTCATTGTTAGTTGCAGTTGCATGATAACCTTGAGAAAGAATATATAGATCTATCAGTTTACTGATTCATCCTTGACCGATTGTATATGTATAAAAAGTCATTATGCTGTATCAATTCATTACTAGTACATTTTGTTCAAGACGGTTAGAAGTCAAAATTGCCATTCTAATTAACCTAAGTCCCCTGTTGTTATGGTAGACACGTGTACATGTCCTCAGTTATATTGAGGCCCCCTGGTACTTTAGTATCTAATAGTAAAATGTACAGGGTCTCCAGTTTCCGCAGTTTGGTCTCCCTATCACCACCCCGTCTACTGGCTTTAATGGAGTCTATGACAAAATATTTTAAGCTGGTGTTATCGCTGTGATGTTGCTCGCGGAAGTGCCGTGCCACCGGGTATGTATTATCCTCATTGGTGATTGCTCTTAAATGTTGGAGTATGCGTTTATGTACCGCTAATTTAGTACTCCCAACATACCTCAAAGAACAGGGGCGTTCTAAAACGTATATGGCAAATTCCGTTTTACATGTCAAGACCTGTGTGATTGGGTGCTCACGCCCACTGAAGCCTTCCCTGAATGATTTTTTGTTGATCCTGTGTGTGCAGGATTTGCAGGTTTTACACCTGAAAAAGCCACTGTTATTGTGCAGCCAGGTCGTTCTCTCCAAAGTTTCAGGGCAGGTATTAACCAGCTGGTCTCTGAGGGAGGGTGCCCTGCTGAATGTCAAGGATGCTGTGCTAGGTAAAGTTGACCCAATTACAGGATCATTAATCACAATAGGCCAATTTTTATTGATTATATTATAAATGGCCTTATGTTGTTTACTGTAACCAGTGATTATTCTAAAGGTCTTACTCTCACTGGTCTTGGATTCCCCTTCCTTGATCATCATATTCTCCATGGGGTTGATGTCCTGGCCATAGTTGGCTAGTGAAGAACCGGGTTATTTAATACCCAGCGGCGCCAGGGGCACGCCCAAAGTCTTCGGGTTCCACCTGTCTTAGAATACAGAGACACGGGACTCTTCTTGGTGGCGTCAAAGATCAAATTTATTGGCTGCAGCCAGTAACAGAAGTCCTAGAAATCATCACGGTATGAGTTCTCAGGAGACTTCTCAATTTTACACAGCAAGTCGTCCCTTTTTATGCCAAACATTATGGTTCAGGCAGACATTCCTTGTTTACAGTTTAACCAATCACATGTTTCCACAACTAAAGTATCGCATGACGACAAACCCACTTTTCAGTTGCCCAGCCCATGATCAATCATCGGTCAAACCCAACATTCTTCTTTAGACAGGTCAAACGAACCCATAATAAAAAAGGCCACAACCCAATCATAAATAGACCATAAAGAAAGGAGCAGAAACAGGTGAGAGTAGGATAAGGCATATTTGTGTGCAATAAAACTTTACGATGTCCTGTGCTCTGATCCTTAATCTTGATCAGCTAAAGGGCAGGAACTGGTTTAACAAGGTCAGCTTCAGGCAACAGGGTCAGTTCACTAAGGTCAAACAGGAGTCAGCACGAACTGGAGCTAAGGTGTACATGTACTTAAAAGATTTGCTCAGCCACAGTCATCGGCCTATGTGAGGGCAACCACAAAATGGCTGCCATACACAAAATGGAACTCAAGGGTTCAGAACGAAATCCCTAAATACGTAGTGAATCCATCAGTCTAACATGACGAAAACACTCATACTTGCCGCACTAACTAGTTACGGTTCGCTAATATCAAATTCATAACGAAACCATGACCTTTATGGAATGGGTTCAGAATTCACGGAACCTCAGACCCTCCTTTTGCCCTTACATAGGCAATAACCTAAACTCACGTCAATCTGAATCCAGGTCTATATTCATCAGATCATCAAGATGTTGCTGGAGCATAATCCTATTACTTAGTACCTCTCTTGGGACAGGTCTCCTTGCACACGTAGTAGCACAGAGGCCACATATAGCAGGAGCGCACTGCACACAAAGACAGAACAGGAAAAGAATCGCTAAAGCCATCCCAATGATCATCAGAATCTTCCATCCCCAGGTCGATAACAGTTCCCAAAACCATCCAATCAACGACCAATCTCCTTTATCCACATTTATAGACTCAGAGATCTTATGTAACTTAGAAATGGCCTGGTATACTGTAGGAGCATTGTCTGGTATGAAAACGCAGCAACTCGATTGGATCACTTTACATACCCCACCTCGATCTGCAAGTATGACGTCTAAAACCATTCGATTCTGTAACATCATAAGGCGATCCGCTTGAAGCTCAGCGGTCAGATTACTAAGGGCACGGCAGTTTCATTTATGGTGGATTCAACCACTCTCGTTAATTGCCGTAAGTTTCTACTGTTTGCCATAGGTCCCCAAAACGGTAGGAAACCCTTGAAAAAGTCTCCCACTTCTTGTCCCGTAGTATCTTCCTGATCGAAGACACCCCTAACAACTCTCGTTCTGTGTTAATCTACAGCAGCAGTATACGTAGGAGGCAACAAATATGCAACATAACATGTTCCTGAAAAATCAGGGGGCAACCGTGTATATGCTCTATCATAGCAGACAAAATACGTGCCCTTAGCTTCTAAAAACGGTGGGGAAGTTTGGGATGCAAAGACATACGTCTGAGTACAAATACTCTTCCCTAACTGAGCTCTCGGATTCTTGCCTTTCCCTTGCAGACAAAAATGACCACGATGGGGTACAATCCAAATCGGAGGTGACCTTTTTCGTCTCTGCTTCTCACCCAGACTAATACTATATCCGGTTGCATTCCAACCAACATATGCTAATAACTCATCCTTGGGAATAGTCTTATACGTTTCGATATCTCTACTCATATCTGTAATTCCCTTCACCAAGGCTTTATTACTTGAATTATCTCTCATGGAACGCCGTTGATAGATTTCGATGGCATAAATAAACATCGTCTGATATGCCCATACGGATCCATTGTAACTGAATGGCAGAACCAGATAAGGAATACCTCTTTCAATAGTATGTGGCATAAGACCACACACCCAACAATTAGTGGTGGTTACTACTAACTGGTGTTGATGGAAAAGTTGCACAAAGGAATTATTCACAAATTCCGACCTTCTAATCTGTTCGTGTTCAGGTAAAGTATGAAAAGAATGCAAAGTAGTAGTAGCAGGTAAAGTCGTAGGTTGGAAAATGGGTGCAGAAATCAGTTGAAGAGAAAATACAAACCAATCCACCAAAGCTAACGTCATGCTAAAAAACATCAAAAGACATGTTATCAGAAAACATTTGCTATGCATAATTTTACACAATTTCTTTTTTAAGTTCATTTTCTCAATGGCTCTTTCAATCTCAAAAAACTACATCCTCTAACCGATGCTGTTCACGGCGGTTGGTTTTCTTCTGCTAAGGAATGCTTCTGTCAGCCCAGGGAACTCTCTTAGACCAACCAGAACCCTCGACCTTGCGTCTTCGGCTTGCACTCTCTAGTCTTTACACCGTGACCCTACAGCTGAACCCGGATGGTGGTTCACAAAAATATACCAATTAAGTTTCTCTGCTGAGAGAGTTCACTTCCTGAGAGAGTTCAGTTCCAAAAATCAAAAAAAGGAATTCATTTATTTTATTAGTCCATTGTTTCTAGGACGTAGATTATAACGCTCTTTTCCAGGCCTTGTTTGAGGCTGAAACAACAGTTCAGGTTCAGTAGTGTCTAATCTTTGAGACACAGGCACAGCTTCTTGAAGGACATCGTCATCTTCTTTCTTGGAGCCTCTCCACACCAACTCAGCGTCGCTAAACGGTGCAAACTTCGGCACCCTTTCTGTCTCTGAATCTGCAATACCTTCACAGACCCACTGGTCGTACGGCAGAGGCAACGGCGCCCTCTTACAATGTACGCCGTGGATCCAGTTTTTCTTCCCGAAAACCTTTACTGAAGTCCTCGTAGATAGCAGGACTTGGTACGGTCCATTCCAGCGGGGCTGATCATTCTTAGTCCGCTGAAAATTTTTCACCAGGACTCAGTCACCGGGATTGAGTATTTGACCTGGGTCCGCAGAAGCTGGCGGCAATTTATCATGAACCTGTTGATGTAAGACACGCAATTTAGTCGTCAAGTCATACAAGTAGTCCACTAGCATAGGGTATTCGATGTCACTAAACTTCGTTGGCCTCGGCACTCCCCAAACGTTTGCCGGGCGGCCAAAGACAATCTCATACGGACTAAGGCCTATCCGGGAATGTACTGTAGTTCTAGTCGACAAAAGTGCCAATGGTAAAGCATCAGGCCATTGAAGACCAGTGCTCGCTTTAATCTTAGCCAGCTTTAACTTTAACGTGCCATTATAGCACTCAACTAAACCAGCTGATTGGGGATGATTCGCAGTGTGGAATTTCTGGTGAATTCCCAACCCTTCACACACTCTCTTCATCACCTTCCCCACGAATTCACTTCCGTTATCACTCCATACCATCCTTGGCAACCCAAACCTAGGGAAATATTCTTTGACCAGGACTTTAGCAGTGGACGAGGCACTTTTATCTTTTAGGGGGTATGCTTCTACCCATCTAGAAAAGGAGCAAACAACTACAAGGACATACTTTAAATTATTGCACCTTTCCATGTGGATGAAATCCAATTGCAAAACCTCGAACGGATACGTCGGAGGAGCAAAGTGACCAGCTGGAGTTGGGGTTCCCTTGCCAGGATTATACATTAAACTCACCATGCAATTCTTGACCACATTCTCCGCACACTTGGGAATTCCAGCATTGTGCCATACTGGAGCCAACAACTTACAAATCCCTTTCACACTGATGTGAGACAAACCATGTGCCAAAGTAACCACTGCAAGCACGTACGCATCTGGCAACATCCATCTTTGGTGTTCTGACAATTCAACCCAACAACCAGTCGAATCCAATCTACCCGTAGTTTCTCTCCAAACATTCTTCTCACTTTCAGTAGCTTCAGCCTGTATCGATTTCACACTCTCAATCGTATCTTCGCACATTCCAACATCACCAATCCATCTCGCAGGGCCTGCCACATACATTCGACTCATCAGATTTCTTGCTGTGTCTTTCGCAACTTCATCCGCAAATGCATTACCACGGCCAACATTATCCGTAACCGTCCGATGAGCACTACACTTCACAATCGCAACTTGCTTCGGCAAAGTAAGTGACTCGAGAAGCTCATTCACCAACTGTCCATGCTGAATCTTAGTCCCATGGGATGTGAGGAATCCCCTTTCTTTCCACAAACGTCCGAAACTATGGGCAACACCAAGCGCATACTGACTATCGGTATACACATTCACTCTCTTTCCTTCAGACAAAACACACGCTCTCGTTATTGCAATCAATTCCGCTGCTTGTGCTGAATTATAGCTCACTCATGCAGTTTCAACAACTGTACTTAATGTCGTCACGGCATATCCTGCAGTCGTGTCACCATTCGGAAGCTTGTAGCATGAACCATCAACCCATAACGTACCATCAGGATCCGGAAGAGGATAATCTTTTAAATCGATCCTACCCTTCGTCTCCTCTTCCGTCTTCAGAAAACAATCGTGCTGTTCCTGACCATCTGTATCCACAGACGTCGGCAACAATGTTGCTGGATTTAATACATTGCATTGCTTAATATGCACATGACTAGTCAAAAGTGTCAACTCATAACCCGACAACCTTGCACTAGTAAGGTGTTGAGTTTTTGTCAGATTTAATAAAGTATCCACTGCATGTGGAACCATCACAATCAACGTATTATCCATCACCAGTCCAGCAGACTGTCGGATAGAAACAGCCGCTGCCGCTGTAGCTCTCAAGCAACTCGGCAACGCTCTAGCTACCGGATCTAAAGTTGACGAGATATACGCACATGGACGCTGCTTATCACCGAATTGTTGAGTCAAAACTGACAATGCACAACCCTCTCTCTCGTGGACATAGAGTGTAAAAGGCTTACTGTAGTAGGGAGTACCCAACACAGGAGCAGAACACAATGCATCACGCAACTCAGAAAAACTTTTCTGACAATCGTCAGACCACGGAAGAGGATTTGGTGTATCTTTACAAGTCAAAGCCAACAGAGGTTTCGCCAATAGAGAGAAATTTGGAATCCACTGTCTACAATACGACGTGATAACCAAGAAAGCACGCACTTCTCTCTGTGTGCTTGGTACAGTCATTTGCGCAATCGCTTGAATTCGTTCAGGGGTCAACCTTCTTCCCTCCTTTGACAAGAGATGACCTAAGTAGGTCACTTCTTGGCGACAATACTGCAACTTAGAAGGTGACACTTTATGATGCAAGTCCGACAAATGTCGCAACAAAGAAAGAGTAGCTTCTTTACAAGTTTTCTCATCATCAGCGGCCACTAACAGATCATCCACATACTAAATAAGAGCAGCACCAGCAGGCAACACAAGAGTATCAAGTTGAGTTTTCAAAGCCTGACTATAGATAGAAGGACTTTCACAATAGCCTTGGGGAGCACTCTTAAACCGGAAGCTTCGGCCTCCTAAAGAGAAGCCAAAAATATCTCTACTCTCCTCAGCAATTGGAATGCTGAAGAAAGCATTTTTCAAGTCTATGACTGAAAACCAGGCACCTGAAGCAGGAATCAAAGTCAGCAAAGCAGTAATATCCGGAACAACTGGAAACTGTGGCACAACAATCTTGTTAACCTCTCTAAGATCGATCACAAACCTGTAAACAGGTGGCTGAGAAGAGTCAGTGCGTTTCAGGACTGGCAAAACAGGACTGTTACACACATTACCTCTCGTTTCTTCAATCACATCTTTCTCAATCAAATCATAGATGATCGCTAAAAGCGCTCTTTCACCATCGCTAGAAATCCGATATTGGGAATACGCGGCATTTCAACATTCGTTTTAAGCGTTACAACATAAGGTGGAATCTCCAAAAGACCCACAACATTAGGACCAGTAGCCCAAAGAGTATCAGGGAGAGAACGCAATTCCAGTGGAAGCCGATCTTTAGACAAATACATCGGAGAGATCACTTTCTTACCCAATGTAAGCTGTACTCCCGAAGGAGAACAACGTAATGTTGCATGCAACCTTTTCAACAAATCCAAACCCAACAAATTCTCACCACAACCTGTCGTTAAAATGAGAGGTGCTTCCAACTCACAAGGCCCTATAGAAAGAGACAAGGGACTAGAAACTGGGTTACGAACTGGGGCGCCAGAGAATCCTACTGAAACATTAGTTAAGCCAGACAAAGGTGCGCCAGGGAGTTTAGAGTGCATGATAGAACTCTTCGCTGCACCAGTATCCAAAAGAAAAGGCTCTACCACACCCGATGTGGCTACTGCAACATAAGGCCCGCTCTGATCTACTGGAACTGACACTACTCCCTCTCTTTGTCCATGGCTGTCCTAGCAATCATTATAATCAGCATTCTCACTCTCAACATAATAGTCATCAGCATAGTACTGAGTCGACTGACCAGATGCAATTTTCTGTTGATCAAAACACTTCATCGAATTTTGTGGGGGAAAGGACCGTTCGTTCTGAGGAAACGCACCACGTCCTCTAACCCTAGACACTTGCTGAAACCCACCACGGCCTCTCGGGGCCGTCATAGCACTCGCGCGCTGTCGCAACACAGGGCACTCATTTTTATAATGGCCTTCCTCCCTACAATACGCACACTGATTTAAACCCAAGGGTGGTCTTGGAGGAAAATACCCAGCGTTCTGTGGCGGTGTCTGAAATGGGGGAGGTTGCTGAAACTGTGGGCGTTGCTGTGACTCTTGTTGATTCAAGCGAGGCGGATACGCCTGCTGCAAAAGAACCTTTGTCTTTAAGTCTTTGGTCTTTTTCTCTACTCTTTCTCATCCTTGTCCCTATTCTCGTAGTACTGTGCAGTCGCTAATATCTGGGCCGATGAGGAAACAGCCCAAGAACTCTCAGAATCTTTCAACTTATTACATAGTTCAGGAAGTAAGTTAAAAACAAACTTATCTACGAACAATCTTTGCCCACCTTCCGTACTCATATCCTGACCACTATGATCTATAAATGTTTCTTCAAATCTAGTGAAGAAATCAGATACACTTTCATCCTTCTTCTGCTTACATGCTGCTAACTTGTCCCAATTTACTCGTAACGCTGGCATCATCGTCTTCATTAATTTAATAATTCTACCTGGCAATTCCGTAACCAAAGGTTCAGGTTTAGCACCTCCCTGTTGTCTACCATCCGCAGCAATAATATTTGCCCAAGTATCTCCTAATTCTACCGCATGATTCTCATGACGAATCTTTGCCCATAGAGGTTGAGGTACTACATTACCCAACAGCATATCTATGTCTGCCAAATTCATGATGCATGCGTCAACTGTCTGGGACAATTCTTTGTAATAGCCAGCAGGATTCTTACGGGGATCAGGTAAGGTCTGCTTAAGAGCCAAGACCTCTGCTCTCTTCCAAGGGACATGTACCCAAACTCGCTGAAAATGAGGCAGAATAGCTGGATTAGCGTTTGGGTCCCCTTCCTTCCAAACTGGGGGAACTTCTCTCATGGGATACTGTCTTGCTTTTCTCCTAACAGAGGAATCAGGTTCGTGCAATGTCTGAGGCGGAAGGCTAGATCTAAAAGCCAGTATTGTCTCTACGTCATCTGTAATATTAGATTCCACTATCATCCCTTTAGCAAAATCCGACTGAACATCAAGTAGTTCCTGCGGGATCAAACCCAAATCATTATCTTCCCATTCCTGACGCAGAAACATACACATCATATTAAAAACATACCTCTGCTTAGGCGGTTCCCACTGAAAGAAAACATCCATAACCACTGGTAAACTATACCTTGAGGCATTCATAATCCATTTACGAGCTAACAAATCCAATACAGCCCGTTCCTCGGAACCAGGAAGCTGACTACGACTCTGCTTACGTTCCGAAACAGGGGTCATATTCAGTGACCCAAACAATGGAGACAATAAACTAGAAACAGTTTCTGTCATTCGTTTTCGAACAGAAGGAAAAGAAGCAGTCATAAGAACAGGAGAATAAGTGTTTTGAGGCAAAGAAGGTGTAGGAATAAGAACAGTAGGAGTCTCAGATGCAGAAGCGGAAGGCAAAGGAGTTTGAGGCAAAGCTGGTAGCAAAGCTGGCGACCCTAGAGCGGGTTGCGCAGGAGGAGGTAAAACCATCTGTGGAGTACCAGGTGGCTGAACAACAGCAGGAGGTTGAACAACAAAGGGTGGAACAACCGGTGGTAATGGAGGCGCAGTAGCACCCTGCACATAAGGAGGTGGTAATCTCAGTAAATGAGACATCAAAGGATCTTTCTCAAGATCTTCAATCGCTTTCGGAGGAGTAGACGGCAAGGCCGGTTAACATTTATCTATGGCCATGCAACGTTGCCTATCTGACACCTCAATTGCTTATTCTTCTTCGTTTTCTTTAAACTGCCTAGCAGCTTGCATTATTGATACATCCTTTTCTCTTTTATCTCTTTTAGCTTGTTTAATTTCTCGTTGTCTGGCTTCTTTACGCCAAAGGCGAAAGGAGTCAAACATTGCCGGCCGGGCTTTCTTCCTAAATAATTTAGTTTCTAAATTGTCTAAAATCTCTGTATTAAAGCTACCATGTTGGGGCCATTGTAAGACACCATCTTTTCTAGTGTGGTGGACCCATACTTCATTGAACGTAATGGGGCCCACACCGTGTTTAGAATAGAGCTCATAAGTCGGAGTTCCAACCGGAGGTATCGGACACGAATCCTCCAATCGGGAATCCTTGTTGCAACCACAACCAAACCAAGTACCAAATTTGCTACGATTAGGCATCTTCGCTCACTAATCGAGATTCAAACTTCAAGGGATTATCTCTACCGATACACTCGTAAATATACAAGACCCTCGGCTTTGGAAATTGCAATTTTCAAGGACCAAACAAACTAAGAACCAAAGGACCAAAAACTAAGGACTGGGAGCGACCCACTTATACTTAACTGAGGTATCAGTCACGCCACCGGAAGACCCGTCTATCATCTCGCCGTACATAGCATCACAAATGGGTCCAAGACAGGGCGACAGTCAGGGCAGCAGTCCTTCGTAGCCGTCAGGAAAGCGGGAAGCCTTGCAGAAAAGACCTTCAGTCCACATTCGACATGCCGGGGTCGATGAAGTGGTGGCCGTCCTCCAGAATTTCCTCACAGAGCTCCTCACGATCTTCAGGCTTGGACCGGTACCGCTGAAGTCGCCCCACGTTGGAAGCACCAACTGAAGAACTGGGTTATTTAATACCCAGCGGCGCCAGGGGCACGCCCAAAGTCTTCGGGTTCCACCTGTCTTAGAATACAGAGACACGGGACTCTTCTTGGTGGTGTCAAAGATCAAATTTATTGGCTGCAGCCAGTAACAGAAGTCCTAGAAATCATCACGGTATGAGTTCTCAGGAGACTGCTCAATTTTACACAGCAAGTCATCCCTTTTTATGCCAAACATTATGCTTCAGACAAACATTCCTTGTTTACAGTTTAACCAATCACATGTTTCCACAACTAAAGTATCGCATGACGACAAACCCACTTTTCAGTTGCCCAGCCCATGATCAATCATCGGTCAAACTCAACATTCTTCTTTAGACAGGTCAAACGAACCTATAATAAAAAAGGCCACAACCCAATCATAAATAGACCATAAAGAAAGGAGTAGAAACAGGTGAGAGTAGGATAAGGCATATTTGTGTGCAATAAAACTTTATGATGTCCTGTGCTCTGATCCTTAATCTTGATCAGCTAAAGGGCAGGAACTGGTTTAACAAGGTTAGCTTCAGGCAACAGGGTCAGTTTACTCAGGTCAAACAGGAGTCAGCACGAACTGGAGCTAAGGTGTACATGTACTTAAAAGACTTGTTCAGCCACAGTCATCGGCCTATGTGAGGGCAACCACAAAATGGCTGCCATACACAAAATGGAACCCAAGGGTTCAGAACAAAATCCCTAAATACGTAGTGAATCCATCAGTCTAACATGACGAAAACACTCATACTTGCCGCACTAACTAGTTACGGTTCGCTAATATCAAATTCGTAACAAAACCATGACCTTTATGGAACGGGTTCAGAATTCACGGAACCTCACTAGAAGATCCTGTCTGTTAAGTCCCATTGATCTAACTCGGGCTGTCTCAATTAATTTTTATTTATTTATTTATTTATTTATTTATTATTGATATTTATTAAGCGCGAACGAATACCCGTAGGCGTCTCGGCGCTAAACCAACTACAATCTTCAGAGACTGTTTCGCTACAAATTTATTGGTTACAATAACAAACAAATCATCAATTAATCGAAACCATCCAATTACATTGACTTCAAAGACCTCCTTATGTGTGGTTTTGAGGGGTGCACAGACATAATATCGACTCCAAAATATCGTCTGGACAGAATATCGAGTTTTAAATATCGTTTGGAGAAAATATCGACTAGACAGAATATCGACAGCCAAAATATCGTTTTTAAGGTAAGTGAAGTAATATCGACTGTAAATAATATAGACAGTGAAAATATCCAAGTATATAATCTAGATAGTAAAAAATATAGTTTTTTAAATAATATTTAATTATTTATAGTGTGTTTATGTTATAATATGTGTGAAAAGTGTCAATTTATTTTATTATTTTTTTTAATTAATTATTTTTTTAATTATTGTGTAATTTAATTCTGTAGCGGGTTGTGGGTTTATAGGGGAATAGGGTGGGAAGTAATTTAATTATAATTAATTAAATATGTAAATTTATTAATTGGTAGTAATAATTAATTAATTGGTAATTAAATAATATATGTTAATTATTTAAAATTTAATTGGTAATTAATTTTATTTAATTGATTAATTGCTAATTATGTCAATTAAAATAATTTATTTTCTCTAGCGGGTTGTGGGTTTATAGGGGAATAGGGTGGGAAGTAATTTAATTATAATTATTTAAATATGTTAATTTAATAATTGGTAGTAATATTTAATTAATTGTTAATTAAAAAATGTTTGTTAATTAATTAAAATGTAATTGGTAATTAATTTTATTTAATTGATTAATTGCTAATTATGTTAAATGAAAGGGGTATTTTTAGGGTTCAGGGTCAGTTTTTAGTTTTTGGGTAAAGGGGTATTTTTAGGGTTCAGGGTCAGTTTTCAGTTTTTGGGTAAAGGGGTATTTTTAGGGTTCAGGGTCAGTTTTCAGTTTTTGGGTAAAGGGGTGTTTTTAGGGTTCAGGGTCAGTTTTTAGTTTTTGGGTAAAGGGGTATTTTTAGGGTTCAGGGTCAGTTTTCAGTTTTTGGGTAAAGGGGTATTTTTAGGGTTCAGGGTCAGTTTTCAGTTTTTGGGTAAAGGGGTATTTTTAGGGTTCAGGGTCAGTTTTTAGTTTTTGGGTAAAGGGGTATTTTTAGGGTTCAGGGTCAGTTTTCAGTTTTTGGGTAAAGGGGTATTTTTAGGGTTCAGGGTCAGTTTTCAGTTTTTGGGTCAAGGGGTATTTTTAGGGTTCAGGGTCAGTTTTCAGTTTTTGGGTAAAGGGGTATTTTTAGGGTTCAGGGTCAGTTTTCAGTTTTTGGGTAAAGGGTTATTTTTAGGGTTCAGGGTCAGTTTTTAGTTTTTGGGTAAAGGGGTATTTTTAGGGTTCAGGGTCAGTTTTGGGTTTTTGGGGTACATATACAATATTGCCTATTATTTAATTAAATGTTGTTACTATATATATATGTTTTAAGAAATATGATTAAAAATATATTTTTTTTTACTTTCATTAAATATTTAATTATTAAAAGTTATTTTAAGTATTGTTAATTATATTTTAGTAATTAATTTTTTATATTAATTTAATTAAACATTGTTTTTAGTAAAGTCGATATTTTTTACAACGATATTTTTGTAAACGATATTTTGTAGTCGATATTTTTGTACTTACCTGTTTGTACATACAAACTCGATATTTTTGTAGTAGATATTTTCACCTCGATATTTTGGGTACTCGATATTGTGGTAGTCGATATTCTTTCAGTGATCCGTTTTGAGGACCAGTTCCTCCCATGCTCCCATGTGCAAACAGGCAAAGCTTGGGGAGAAATTGGCCCCCATTGCCACACCCTGCAATTGCCGGTACAGGAGGTTGTTATACATAAAAACATTGTTGTACAAGCAAAATTCCAACATTTGTAACAGCATGTCATTATGGTCCCTGAACAAATCAGAACGTCGGGACAGGTAATGTTTGACAGCTGACAAACCGTCTATTGTGTTTTATGCTCGTGTAGAGAGCTGTGACTTCAAGTGCCATCAGCCAATCACCCTCTACCCACTTGATATGTTGGATCTTTTGCAAAAAATCCCCAGTGTCCTGTACAAAAGAATCTAGTGAGCGTACATAACCCTGAAGGAAAAAATCAATATACATCGATGTACGTTCCAATAGGCCTCCCCTGCCAGAAATAATTGGCCTTCCAGGGGGGTTCTCAACGTTCTTATGTATTTTAGGGATGAAATAAATAAGGGGTGTCACTGGATTCTCAATTTTCAGATATTTGTATTCAGTGTCCGATATCATTCCGCTACTTTTCCATCTCAGCAATTTGCGATGGAATTCACTCTTGATGCTGTTAAGTGCCAAAATGTTTATTCGTTCGTAACACTGCCGGTCATTGAGTTGGAGGTACGCCTCCTTATCATAGTTGGCTCTGGTCATCAAAACAATGTTTCCCCCCTTGTCACTGCCACGAATGACAATGTTTTTATCCTTGGAAAGTCGAGAAACAAGTGATATGTATTGTTGTGTCTGTTTGTCATATTTATTCTTGAGCGAACAGGTATTTTTATACAGATCCTTAAGTTGTTTAACCGTATTCTCCAGAAAAATGTCTATCGCGTCACGTGACATGATAGGGTTGAATACCGATGGTGGTTTGAACGGGGTCTGGCAGGATTTGCGGTTTCCCTCTTCATCAACCATTCCAATGGTGTTGAGTTTGGTTTGGTGTTGATCATAGCCTGCCCCTTCCGTATCCCATAATTCGACAATGTCCTCTGGGATAAGGGCACTAGAGTTGTCCGTTAAAGTAGCCTCATTGGGTTGATGTATTGGACCTCTTACTTTAGGTTTGAGGGCATAGAATTTGCGCAGTTTAAGTTTTCTAGTCGCCTTGTAAAGATCGCATCTGGCAGCAGGATAGTTAAAATTACAAGGGGGCGCATAGGAGAGTCCCAAATTGGGAATGTTTTGTTCATTTGTTGTGAGGCTGAGGGGAGTCAAGTTAATTATTGTACGATTTTGTGGGCCCCTCTTGGGCTTTTGATAATTCCCGCCTCTTCCTCGCCCTGAATCGCCGACGTCATTTGTAATTTGCCCGTTGTCTCTGTAATTTCGTCGAGTACGGGGCCTTAGTGTCTGCAATCTTTCTTGGCATAAAAAACTGATTTCTTGCCCAGGTGACGGTTTAGCTTGTGTGCCCGGTACTGCATTGTTGCGGCATTCGGTTTCAGATTCAGTATCAACATCAGAGCTTATTGCTGAGGCAGAAGAATCCGTCTGTTCCTTCTGTCTTCTGCTCTGTTTAAATTTGGATTGTGATTTAGGGGCAGATCCACGCATCGCATCGTATTTTTTAGAGAATGTAAAGATCTGGCCAAGTTCATAGTCATTGCGATCCCGCTGAAACTTGTGCGTTTTATATATATATATATATATATATATATATATATATATATATATATATATATATATATATATATTGCCACAGCTTCTTCTTCCTACATTCAGTAGATCAAAGGACACGGCACAGCAACAGATGATTTTCAGCGTTCTTTATTTACACACCAGTGCAAAAAGTAACGTGCATCAAATGGACGGTCTACGCGTTTCGGCTCCTGCCTTCCACTGGACCATAGAGTCCCTAGGTCTAGACCTTACTTATATAGTGTAAACAGTGTGAGTACCCTCTACCATTTCCATGGTCATCTAGACCAACCCACCCAGCAAGGTGAGCACATGGCCAGTACATATGTAAAGGTATATACATTGATATGTACAATTAACGTAAAGTACCATAACCAAAATCTATGACCATACATTCAAAATAAAGTATTTTACCTAGTTTCATGGTCTATTTAACAGATCAATGTAAAAGATATTAATGTGAAGTACCAGTTGTCATACAGAACCGACAATTTCTAAATAAAGTATTTACAGAAGATGATTATTTACATTTAGATCCATCTAATCATTGTCATGGTATTATGCTATACTTTTCCATGTAGAGATATTAAATCAAGGATTATATTAATTCAAGGTAAATGATGATTATACATTTTTAGACAAACAGTCAGTTCATAAAGTTTTACGAAAAAAGAACCAAAATTTATGAAATTCAGTGATTGCTGCAATGATCTAAATAAAGTATCATATAACCACAGGAATAAGTTTCGATAGCATAAAATGTCATTATCCAGGTATTACACAACCTATTGTATATAGTTTTATGCACTATTTCAACAATTCTTCCTATGCAGGCAACCACATAATTTATGTGAAGTACTGTATTCTTATCCTATGCTCTTTCAAACTTCCTACTGTTATTCAACTATAAATCATCTTTCCCTGCATTTTTTATCTTTTAGTGAGAAGATTCTATGGGATCTAGGTAATTAGTCGGTTCTGGTTCAGAGCAATTATTCAAAACATGTACAGATTCCAGTATCAAAGGGACGGCACTCCCACAATTCATAGAGTCCCACATTTAGAAATCAAGGTCTCATTGAAATGTCTTTGTATCAATTTCACAAATGTACATACAGTTCGGCATCCAAATTATGACCAAACGGTGCCTCAGTTCCCATGCTTAGTATCATTCTCGATTCTAAACGTCTCAATTGTTGTAATTGATCACCACCTCGTTCTGGGAGTTTACACAGTTTTATTCCCGAGTATTTCAAAAGACTGGTGTCGCTCTGGTGGTATTGGGCAAAATGTGTGGCCATTGGGTAACACGGGTCCTTGTTTTTTATCGCCCGTAGGTGTTGTAGTATTCTCAACTTTAACTTGTTTATAGTGCTCCCAATGTAGTACTTGCCACAAGGGCATTGAAGCCTATAAACTACACATTTGGATTCGCATGTGATATGGTCATATATGGTTTCTTTTCTGCCATTCTGTAGTAGGTAGTATTTGATATTCACCCCATGTTCACAGGCCTTACACTTATGGCATTTCCAGAAGCCAGGTGTTGTTAGCCATCTCTGTTTTTTCTCCTCCTGCAATACCAGATGACTTTGTGTTAGTATGTCTCTCAAGGAGGAGGTTTTTCTGTATGTTATACTGGGATTTTTTGTCAAGCTCTCACTCAAAGTTTTATCCAGACGGAGAATTTGCCAATGTTTTTTGTAGGCTTTTCTCATTTGTGAGTTTTGATTATCATAATCAACTATTAGTCTGGTTGTCTCGCTGCTCTGATCTATTTTTTGTTCTTGATCTCTCTTAAGTTTCTTATTTTTTGGGGATAATAGTTCTTCTCTTTTCTTCAGATGCATCCGGCTTTTTGCAGTGGCAATCACTTCCATCGGGTATCCTCTTTCAAGGAATCTGGAACCCATATTCTCTATTTCTTCATTCAAATCATTTTTCTCGGAGCAGTTTCTTTTTGCCCTTAACATTTGGCCATAAGGGATGCTCCACTTCAATCTTGTTGGGTGTCCACTGTTAGCATGTAAGATGCTATTGCATGATGTTGGTTTTCTGTGGATTTTTGAACAAAGTCTATTATTCTTGACAAAGATTTCCACATCGAGGAATATTAAAGAATGGGAGCTGATTGTAGATGTGAAGTTTAGACTGAATCGATTGTGGTTTAGGGATTCAGTAAGAGCTTTCAATGAGTTTTCATCCCCGTCCCAAATGACGAACAAGTCGTCTATAAAACGACACCAAAGTTTGATTTTTGGCCCATCCGGATTTTCATGGTCTCTCTTAAGCACCTCACTTTCCCATGCGCCCATCAAAATGTTTGCATAAGTGGGTGCAAATGATGTCCCCATTGCTGTCCCCTGCTTCTGGAGATACGTCTCCCCCAGAAACAGAAATGCATTGTGGGTCAGGCAGTATTTGAGCATATCCAATAACATTTGTGAGTGTTCTAGAAAATTTACAGATCGTGCCCTGAGGGCTTCTTTTACAGCCTCAATACCATCCTCATGGCGTATTGAGGTGTAAAGAGAAGTGACATCGATTGTTGCCATTTGATAGGTTGACTTCCATTCACATGTGGATATTCTCTGAAGAAAATCCATAGTATCCCTTAAGAAAGAAGGTAAATTGGTCACATAGTTCATCAGAAATATATCTATGAATCTAGAGGTGGATTCCAAAAGGGACCCTATTGAGCTCACAATTGGTCTCCCTGGTGGATGGTCTAGTGACTTATGGATTTTTGGTAGGAAATATATGGTTGCCATGATCGGGTTGTTGGTTTTTAGGTAGTTATACTCATCAAAATCCAATAGACCCCTATCCTTCCAGGTTAACAACATTGAATGATATTCATTTGTCCACACTTCCATCGGATTTATGGTCAAGTTTTCGTAATGTTCCTGGATAAGAAGTTGTCGATTTGCCTCCTCAATATAGTCTTTGACATTTTGGATAACGAGGTTGCCCCCCTTATCAGAGGATTTTATAATTATGGACGCATCGTTCTTTAAGTCCATCATTGCCTTTTGTTCTTCCAAAGAAAGATTTTGTCTTTTAGTTTGTCCATTTTTTATGGTTTTATCTGAGATTTTCATTATTTCCTCAACCATAAGCTCTTGAAATAGGTCGACTTTATTGCCAGGTGGTAATTGTGGACAAAATTTAGAATTCCTTTTTAGACCACTGTTTCCACTCATGTTAGTAGGTACACCAATGCTTTCACAATAATTAATTTCCATTTCCGATGTAATTGTATTGTCCTCTTGGCTATAGGAGGGGGTTTCTTTAATTGATGTCAAGGTTATCATAGCTGTTAAATCCTTCCGTGTAATTGTTGATAACATTTTTATTTTCGGTGCACAAGCTTTTTTGATAATCCGATTTCTTTCAGCAAAGTGTTTCTTTAGTTTCACCTTCCTGCAGAATTTATAGAGGTCAATGCGTGCGTTAGGTACATTCATAGTCTTTGTCGGGCAAAAGGAGAGACCTTTATTTAAAAGTTTTAAATGAGTGTCCGAGAGTTGCTTATTCGATAGATTTACCACTATGTTGGGTGTGGACATTTGTTTCTTAGTTTTTATTTTTGCCTTCCTTTGCCTCGCTTTACTTTTACTTCTTTTGCCACCCCTTCTGGTTTTTGGTTTGTCGGGGGTTTCTTTGGTGGATGTTGTTCCCTTCCCCAAGCATTGGATCTTCCTCTTCCTCTTTGTCGCGTTATCATGTGTGCTAACTTGATCTCCCCCTGAAAATCCAATGGGGTTGTATTTTGTTCTCCTTCAACTGAACTTACTTCGGAGCTGTCTACTTCTTCAGTGGGATCAGTGGTTCTATCCATGCTTTTATCCATGGCCACATGGCTCCTTAAGGTGTCATATTTTCTTGCAAAGGTGTAAATTCGGCCATTCATATAATCCAACCTGTCTCTCATGAACTTATTGGCCTTCCTTGTCTCTACCTCCAACTCATGCTTTGCTACCTTCTTTTCCATATTTTCTAATGCTTCTTTGCTCTCTTCAGATGTGGGGATGTCTGCGAGTTCTGCTTCTAGAGCCACTATCATGCTCAGAATTTTCTCAAGTTTTCTCTCCGCATGGATGATAAGGGTTCTCATTAGTTTATATGAACATTCGTTTGTGTCAGTCTGCCATAATTTTATCAGATCGGTATCCAGGTCATTCAAGGTCGGCATGATCAAGATCCTCAAACCTCGAGGAACTCTTTTAAATTCAATATATTTTTCTAGTGATGTCTTCTCCCACCACTTATTTATTTCCTGGATTCGTAGGTTCTGTAGTTCTCTTACAATATTGGCAAATGTTCTCTCCTTGTTTTTCTCTCCCCCATCCCTCTTAGCGTCTGAGGCTACTGTTGGTGAGTTGTCATCATTCAGAAGCTCGCTTGCCCTCTGCTGGCGATTTCTTGTTTTGTCTGCCATGTGTTCACTTCTGCTGGGTTGGGTTATTAATTGTTTCTTCTTGACACACTGTTGCTGTTTGCTTGGTGTTTTGTATGTTCGTTTTTAAATTGGAGTAACCAACTCCTTTGATCCCAAAGGTTGGTTGGATCCAATTGCACGCTTCTGTTGCTTCCTGTGAGATGCCTTGTGCTCCCACGGTGATTCCAAAAATGCTGCGCTACCCCTTTAAGGATATTCTAAACTCGTCGATCTCTCCGATGACGTAGTGCCTCAGTTTCCTCGCAGGGTGAATCGTTAACGCTCTCCCTTTCACTTGGGATTATTGCCAGGCTGTACGCTTACAAAACTGGTGAGTGCTGTTGCGTGTATTCACAGATCCATTCTGGTGATTTTGTTCTCACACGTCAGACTGCCACACTACACCAGGGCTTCCTTCGCCAGAGCTCGTTGAGCCGAAGGGCGAATGCCTCTCACCCCACCCGAACGCAGCCTCCGCCGCGCTACAAAGTCAGGCAATATCGTCAAACACCACGACGAATCACTCACCCCAGCGTCGGTCGCCTTTTTCCGTACCATCCCGTCAATTTTTCTTCCGCTGTAAATCTCTCCGCAGCGGTTCTTCACGAGCCACCTGGCTCCGTAGCAGAGGCGTCGGCCGTTTACTACCAATTGCAATCAGCTGGATTCCGATCTGCCGGATCGGTCACGGCCGCTTCACCTCGTCTTGGAGTGCCTGTGTTGCGCGTTCCAGCTCACGCGCTCAATCTTGCCACAGCTTCTTCTTCCTACATTCAGTAGATCAAAGGACACGGCACAGCAACAGATGATTTTCAGCGTTCTTTATTTACACACCAGTGCAAAAAGTAACGTGCATCAAATGGACGGTCTACGCGTTTCGGCTCCTGCCTTCCACTGGACCATAGAGTCCCTAGGTCTAGACCTTACTTATATAGTGTAAACAGTGTGAGTACCCTCTACCATTTCCATGGTCATCTAGACCAACCCACCCAGCAAGGTGAGCACATGGCCAGTACATATTTAAAGGTATATACATTGATATGTACAATTAACGTAAAGTACCATAACCAAAATCTATGACCATACATTCAAAATAAAGTATTTTACCTAGTTTCATGGTCTATTTAACAGATCAATGTAAAAGATATTAATGTGAAGTACCAGTTGTCATATATATATTTTTTCACAACGTACGTGCTCTCTCAGGATACAACAAAACACAGGCCAGATGGAAGGTGCAAAGTGTTTATTACAATACGCGTTTCCGCATCCGCAGTCTTGATCACATGTATAGTGCACACCAATAGAGTGTCCTTATTTAAACATGGTAAAAATAAATTAAGGGCAAATGTGTAATACAAACATGGCGGCCATACTGGAGTGGTACACATGAACTCCAAATGTTACCAAAGGCCTACTAATGGATCCTACAATGGTTAATAAGACTATCATTAATCTGTCTAAAAGACCTCTCAGTGACATCGAAAAACAGACACTCTGTCTTGGTCTTTCTTTTTGCCCTTCTTCATCCTTCAGTTATGCCAATACCAGAATAGACCTTTTTACGTACATCAGGAAATTGAAACTTAAGAAATGGCACAAACTAAAAAGACTAGGACAACATATGAATAGGGGTAGCAGAACGATCACTCAGGAGAGCAACCTAGTCATAGGTGACATCGACACCTTGATCACCATGTTTGAATTACAAGATCTTGATACCACAGGCACAGGGATCAACGAACTACAGGTCTTTGAAGAGTTAGATATTACATATGATGCAGCTGCCATCACAGATTTTAACCCTGTTCCACCTTTTTACCTACTCTTCCCCATGACAGTATCGACACCTTCCATGAGAGTGTTATCAAATCACTCATGGATTTCAGACACAAGTCGCTAAACACTATCAAGCGCACCAAGAACCTCACCTTGAACAAAGAAAGGCATTGAACGCACTTGCTGATGATAAGGATATTATTATTTGTCCTGAGGATAAGGGTGGGAATGTGGTTATCCTTGACAGGGAACATCACTGAAGCTTTACGCCAACTCAGTGATACCAATTCCTACATGCCCATTTCCAGAGAGATATATAACATAAGTATCACCACCATCTGGGCCAAATTAATCAAATAGAGAGACCAGGGGATCTTCGAATAGGAAGAGTTTTGTTTCCTAAAAAAAAAACACCCCAAACTTCCGGTTCTTTACCTACTGCCCAAGATACATAAGGACCACATGAGACCATCTGGGCGTCCCATAGTAGCCTCCAAAGGCAGTGTAGCGGAACATGTGTTGAAGTATGTCGATCATTTTCTCAGGGACCATGCAATCAAACTCCCTGGTTAAATTTGGAACACCAAAGATTTCCTAGGCGAAATACAAGATATCGCCTGGGATGATGACATTCTGTTAATCACACTCGATATGCATTCTCTATATACGATCATTGATCATCAACAAGGCTTAGATGCTTGTTTACAGTTCCTTAAGAAAAGGCATGTCAGATACTGGGAACATAGTTTAATGATCTTAGATATGACAGAATATTGTCTTAAAAATAACATATTTTTATTTGATGGGGGTCTGTATAAACAAACCACCAGAACAGCTATGGGATCATGCTTAGCTCCCAGTTTCGCCAACCTCTTCATGGGACTCTGGGAGGAAGAGATCTTTACCAGTCCCAATTTGACACAGGATTTTGGACGGGTCACGATGTGGCTTAGGTACAGTGATGACTTATTCATTGTCTGGAGAGGTTCTAAGCATGATGCCAGTGAGTTCATAAAAAAACTTTACAACAATGAACGCAACATACTTCTCACAGGCAGCATAAGCAAAACCACTGCTGAATATCTAGATGTTAGCCTTGAAATCAAGCAGAACAAAATTCACACTGCTCTGTTCTGCAAGACCACCTTGGGCAATAGCCTTTTGCATGCCCTCAGCAGCCGCCCAGAGGCTCTCAAGTGGAGCATCCTCTATGGCGAGCCGTTGAGGGCCAAAAGGAATTGCAACAATAATGAATCATACCAACAAGAGAGTAAAGCCATGACTGCGAGATTCAAGGCCAGAGGGTATCCCAATTGGGTACTGAAGAAGGATAGAGCGGATGGAGTCAGTAGGCCCCAGTCACTCTCTGATAAGGACGTATATGAGGGTGATTTCGAGGCTGAGAGTATGAGAATCAGCCTGACATACAATTCTGACTCAGACAGCATCAAAGGTATCAAAGCCATAAACTGGGACATCCTTAAATGCGACAACATCATAGGAGACACCATCCTGGATAGACTTAACATAACTTACAGACGAGGTAGAAATGTGAGGAACATGTAAGTTCACAGCGACATCACTGTACTTCTGGACCGAGCATGGCCTTCAGGGTGTTTTTCCCCTGTGGGCTCTGCAAGGCCTGCAGGAACAGTATGTCTCGTAAGGAGTTTGCACACAGATCCAACAGAAAAGTCATCACACAGTGCCTGTGCATGCTAAGGTATATTGGCAGTACCACTTTTATGGCCAAAAAAGAATATTGCAGCATATGAGAAAAGATAAAGATCCCAAATATCTGGTAGCACGCCACTACCAGGAGAGTCCTCAAATAAAGACAGAGAATATTGATCGCCGGTACGCTCTGCCGGCGTGTGTGCCACCTTCCACTGGGCCCAGAGATCCAAAAGGAGCAGTATTGTTGGAGATATATGTATATATATATATAAAACATATATTATATACATATATTAACCCGGGGCATAGTTTGCGTAGTAGCACTACGCGTAGCTACGCAAAGTGCACTTCGCACTATGCGAGCTACGCGTAGCACTATGCGAACTGAGTAGTGCTGTAGGAAATGCTGTTCGCAATGATTGCACAGTGCCGGATGCTTGTCCACACTGTGCATTCATTGCAAACGGCATCTTGCACACTGCAAGCGGTCGTTTTCTGCCGCTCGAGTAGATTTGTACTCGAGCTGCAGTTTTCTCAACGCGGACTAGTAGTTTCTCATCACGAGCGGTCGCGAGCATATGAGACCACTCGAAATGAGAAAACTGACCTTCCCGCATTGAGAATCTCGCTGGGAGGTTTATTTTCCATGCTTGCGATCGACAACTTGATGTTGCTGATCGCGAACAATGAAAAAGTCTTGCTGGGATGTCATTTTGCTCGCTCGCGGTTGCCAACTTGACGTTGAGGACCACGCGCAAGTAAAAAATGCCTGCTATGCTGCGCATTTTTGCACTGTGCTACGTGCAATTTGCGTAGCGCGTAGTTGCGCAAACTACGCAAAATACACAAGCGTAGTGTGGTTTTCCGCCGAGGCCTAATATATATATATATTTATTCACACCATGTCTCCACCAAAACAGAAACACCAGGACAATGCCAGGATGCTTAAATTTACTTTATTCTCAGCGTGCTGCCTCACCAACGTGCTTCAGCCGTAGTCTTGTTCACCGTGAACAAGGCAATGGCCAAAATGAAGTGATAAGGCAGCACGCTGAGAATAAAGTAAATTTAAGCATTCTGGTGTTGTCCTGGTGTTTCTGTATTGGTGGAGACGACGTGTGAATATAGTGGGCCTTCGGAGCCCGACTAGGACCGCTGCCACATACAGCCCCGGTTCTCTGGATCTTTTGGAAATTTACCAAAGTACTGGATGTTGGTACCGCAGTACCCTCACCATAACATATTTTTGTTTTATTTGACTCAAGGGAGTGGGTCCTAGGGAACTGCCCATATCACCACTACTATCTATCTATCTATCTTGCTATCTGAAATAAACTCTCAGTTTTAAAAAGAAACTTCGTAAGGAAATCGTTCACATAAACATATTGTTCAGAAAAGGAATAGAAATTCTTACAGATCAGGAATAACATGTGCCTGGACTGCAGAGACAGATGCCTGGATTGCAGAAACAAAACTCAATCAGACTGTAAACATAGAGCAGAGCAAAGGTCTGGCACGCTCAGCTGCTTCCAATTTTTCAACATTACTTGTCCCAATTCTTCTAAGAAATGATAATGTTAATGTGAACAATCACATACATGATATTTTCAAAGCTTATTGTTCAACACTAGGAAGTACGCCCTGCGTTTCTTAACATGCTTTTGGCCGAAGGCAGTATTCCAAGGTCTAATGGTGTGACAAGACACATGTGGATTATATTTCTAATTATTATCCCCAATTGGGAGATTGTTTAGTAAACAATATTTCGGTCACAATCATTTTATCTGATGATATTGTGAAATTATATTCTGGAACCACACTAAATGGACTTTTGCCACTAGTCTGGAAGGTCATTGCTTCCTTCCACATATCAAGTATTTGATATCTGCATGTCACTGTACATGTCCTACTTTCACTACAGACCCCGAGTGAAACCTTTTGCCTTTCCATGAAAATGGTGGCTTTAGCAGATATTGCGATATTTTGGCAGGTTGCGGGGCCTGGATTGAATCACCTTCTGGTGAAAGAGGAATGCCCAATGCCCGCATCATTTTCATAGTCTATTTGTGCATTCTGATATTTAAATAGTGCCGACATCGCCACATTGGTAGTGGACAGTTTCTCGTAAAACACCATGTTACAAAGAATTAGCTAACAACATATGGCGATACCGTTGATAAGCGTAAAAACAACTCAATCACAACTTCAAGAAGAATAAAGCAATAAACAGATGTAACAGTAGCTTTGAGGGGTCCAATAGTTATAGGTGAGTTTTTAGAGCCTTTCCAATCGCTCAGAAGTTTGAACTACTTATGAGTTCTCAAGGGGGCTTTTTAGGTCTCGCGTGGCGTACTGCGCACATGCGAAGTCGAGCTCGCAAGATTTTATGTTTTAGAGTGTACTTCACTAGCGAGGGTTAAGCCCCGCCCCTCTTCTCCATTGGCTGGCCTCCTAAACGGTGGCCAGCCATTGGAGAAGAGGTCCTAGTGAGGTTCTCCTTTCTTGCTAAGCCTCTACCTTTTCAGACCGGGCTCCTTGACTTACTGCTGGCGTAAAAGGTTTCTTATCTTTTTTATGGGTCCAGATGGCCCCATAAAGAAGATAAGGAACCTTTTATGCCAGCAGCTAGTCGGGCCTCAACGCTCCCTCCTCGCGAGAACTCTGTTTCCCCCTCCCCGCGCTTGCTGACGTTCAGGTTATACTCCCCGCCTACATACTTTTAGCGAGAATCCCACAGACTGCAAAGGCACCCCCCGTTTGCCTTGTTATAACTTCACAACATGGTCCTGAATTTGTTAGCATTTTAGAGCATTTGTACTCGTGTATTGTAAGCGGATGTTCTTGTAATTGTTTTGACATGTACCCCAAGGAGTAATTTTTAATACAGTTTTGTTTTCTATGTATTTCTGTGGGGTGCAGCTACTGCATTAGAACGCTGAACCATGTTTGGTTCGAGGTTTTTAACCCGACTAATGGATCTAATTAAGCGCCTTTTTAAACACCTATTCTCCTCTAATGTACTATACTCTCCACCCCCCTCCCCAAGTTTGAGTGTCTTTGCTATTCCCGATTTTGTGGATGTTTAAAGAAGACACCGTTCTTGTTCTGAAATCGCTTGTATCCAAAAAGAGCAGTATTCCGGGTATTTAAAGTTGTAGCCTCGACCTGCCCCAGTTTCCCTCCTTCGGTTCTAACTTAATAATTGTTTGCACCATGTCCACCCCCTGCTTGCTTCATGTGTTGTTCCTTCTCCACCACAAAAATCTTACAGTGCGTCTGCGCTTACTTCGGTTTTCTTTCCGTCTTCAGTTTTCCCCCTTTCGCAGGTGTTTTAGGACTGAGTGTTACAGCCTTGTTTAACCGTTTTCGCTTCTCAAGATATTTCCACCCCTTTGCGTTAGAGTGGGTTTTTAAAAATGAAGAGACAATTTCCGTCTTTTAATCCCTATTGTAACGCACGGCGAAGAGCTGGGTCTTGCCTTATGTAAGCCCTCTCCATAGAGGTGACAAGTCTCTAGTCCAAGTTGTAATATTTAACCCGTAAAGCAATGAGATCCGTGCCTCGCACAACTCCCGTGCTGTGTTGCGCTTTGAGGTGTATGTGTGATTGGGGGAGGAGGAAGACTTCAGAGGGTCGCACCGCTGGCCACGTGATGCGGTTCCACCACAGAAAAGAGCTGACTTCGCCCACCCCATCCCCTCGTCTGAACCTCACAGAGCTCCTGTCCCACAACTCTGTGTGGAGAGAGTTCTCCAAGGAAGCGAGCCGATCCCGCCCGAACCCAACCCTACATCACATAGATTCTTGTCTATCCCTCCATGTGGGTGTGTCGCCCCGGTGAATTTGTCGTCCCCTTATGCATTAACATGCTTCAGCATCTAGTCCTTTATGCTCAGTGGTTCTTCCTGGGTCCTCTAAGCGACGCAAACTCGGGCGCCCCAGAATCTGCACCAAGACCGGCGGTGAAACACGTACACATTGCCCTGGGCGTGGCTTTCAGCGGATGGACCCTCGCAGATTAGCAACCTCAGAAATGCAACCCCTGAAAGGGATCCTAGCTCAGGCACGGCCCGTGCAGGGCGTTATACTGGGGCGGTGACATCAGGCGGGGGAGGGTCAAGGTGGGGGGTTGTAAAATGTGGGATATGGACCATTACAGGTAAGTACCGAAAAAAAAAAACGAATTTCGTTACCTGTGCTGCATTGCCAAATGTGATGCAGCGCGGGCAACAATTTTCTTTTTTCCGGTACTTACCTGTAATGGTCAATATCCTGCATTTTACAGCACCCCACCCTGACCCTCCCCTGCCTGACGTCACCTCCCCGGTATAACGCCCTGCACGAGCCGTGCCTGTCCTAGCTACCAATCATGTCTTGCTGTGTGATCCTCTGCATATACGGCTGTTCATGTGTTGGCCATTGTCCTGTAAATGGATACCTTTATCGTTTGGCTTGCATTAATTCGAGTAGCCTGCGATGGCTGCCCACTTCCGTGCTTCCTCGGGGGTTGTAGCGTTTATGCGCAGAACGCTGACCCCAGACTGACAAGCGGTGGGGGCGGGCCAAATTCTCTCCCATGTAGACGATTTATAATCCCAAACATTGCTGCTTGTGTAGCCCACACATCACGTGCATGAACTGGCTTTTCTTTTGCCACCATAGCTCTCCGTCCTTCCAGAACAGACCGCCAGGTTGATTTAACCCCCATATCTTCACCCCCAACCCCCTTGCTATCTTTTCAGATTGCTTCTAGATCATCACCCCCCCCGCCCAGGGCCTTTAATCCCAACAAGTTGAGCATTCCTAATTCCTATCTCTCCCCCAACAAAAGAATTCCATGGAGGCGGAGCCCCTGGCTGGGAGAGTCCAGCAGTGGGGCCGGAAGATGGGGGTTGGGAGGAGGACGTGTGTGCCAGCAGCAAGCACCAGGCAGTGTCACGTTTTTTTGTTTTTTTTAGAAAGGTATCTTAAAAAAATATTTTTTTCTCCTACCTTGTTAAGGTTCGGAAATGCTAATTAAATAATAGCGGAAGTACTTTCACCGTGTTAGCCAGGCTTACCTTTGAGTGGGACTTTGGACAGATGTTGAACGGATTTTGGCACGTTCCAGACCGCTCAAATTTTAACAGAGGGGGACTTTAAATTGCGCCCAAAGAACAGCTCTACAGCAGCCTGCCCCCCCCCTTTCCCCACGGCTTCTAGTGTAGTAACCCATCTAACGAAAGGTCTATGGTCCATCAGTTGACAACTCTAGATTTAAAGCATCGCTGTTAAATACCAGCTAGGTTTCATTTGCCCTTCAGTATCTGTTACTCCTCTGCATGCTTCAACCGATTTGTGTGTGCGTGGCTCTGTGTGTGTGGGTGGCTCTGTGTGTGTGACTGTGTGTATGTGGCTCTGTGTGTGTGGCTCTGTATGTGTGTCTATGTGTGTGTGTCTCTGTGTGTGTGTGTGTCTCTGTGTGTGGAGGCTTTGTGTGTGGCTCTGTGTGGGTGGCGCTCTGTGTGTGTGTGGCTGTGTATGTGGGGCACTGTGTGTGTGTGTGGGGCTCTGTGTGTGTGTGTGTGGGGCTCTGTGTATGTGTAGGGGGCTCTCTGTGTTTGGGGGGCTCTGTGTGTGTGGGACTCTGTGTGTGTGGGGCTCTGTGTGTCTGTGTGGCTCTGTGTGTGTGGCTCTGTTTGTGTGTGGGAGGCTCTCTGTATGTGTAGGGGGCTTTGTGTGTGTGGGGGGCTCTGTGTGTGTGGCTCTGTGTGTATGGGGCTCTGTGTGGGGGGGCTCTGTGTGTGTGTGGGGCTCTGTGTGTGTGCGTCTGTGAGTTTGTGTGTGGCATTTGTGAGAGATTAAGCTATTGGCATTGTAAATGACAATGCCATTTATTTATCTGTTTTCAAAACCAACACATAAATAAAAATGTTGTCATTTACAATGCCAATAGCTCTAACTTTTGCAAAGGCGAGACCGTTGCATTGTAAATGCTTGTTTAGGTACTTGGGCTTGGTAGCAGAAAACTTGATTGAGAGTTTTAGATAATTTTTTTTGTCAGTGGGATTGCAGAAAGCTGAGCAGATTTACCTCTGGTGCTCCACTGTTTGCGATGTTGAGTTTGCTTGTTACATAGGATGGCAAGTCAATGTGAGTTACCTTGGGTGTGAGGAAGGATGTTTTTAAGTCAGTTCTGACCACGAGTGGAAAGCCAGTGGAAGACTTTTAAATCGTATGTTTGAAGGTATGACTGTTTGGCCCCTCCCTATAATGCATGCAGTGGACTGTAAGATGGCTCTGAGAGGTGCAATAAAAGGTTTGGGTAGATCAGTTAGTAGGCTTTGCCATTAGCTATCTGAGGTAGAACCAGCGATTGGACTGCTTTTCTGAAGCCTGATGTCGGGATAGTAAACCTAAGCTTCTGGAGGAGGTGGAGTTGGAAATAGGCAGTTTTGACCAGCTTTTATTTCTTGGATTGCATAGATAATTTCTGTGATATTAAAATCTAGTCAATTTGATGATGGGACAAAATGTGGGGAGAGGCCTAGAGAGGAGAGTTGTGTAAACCAAGCTTCTACTGCAGGAGGAGGTTGTCTGGACTATAGAAGAAGGAAGCATAATCCATGTTGCAAACACAGCCATTAAAAAGAGGTAGAGAAGTGCCAATCTTGGTCTTTCAGAATGGGCCGCTTAGTTGGACTTACAAGAGGCTGATAAAGGACAGGGGCTTGTTTGCTCTTTGGTGGAACAGCAGCCTTGGAATCTGATGTGGGATGTCTGGAGTGAATATTTGCTCATTTTACTAAGATCCTCTCTGTTTCTGTCTCTCGCTCTCTTTTTCTGTCTGTCTAACTCTCTATCTGACTCTTTCTCTCTCCTGTGCTATTTCTTTCTTGCTTTCTTTGAGTCCCAAATCTTGGTAAACAAAGGAGTAGGTAATAAGCTTAGGAGAAACCTAGGAAAACATTATTTCCTTTATCACCCGAGTCAAACAATAAGAATCAGGGCGGGCAAGCCTACCAGAAGAAAGGTTTCTTATAATGCACTACTCTCCTGTTACACATGCATATGTTCTTTACTCAAGTAATTGCATTAGGCAAACATGAATTCCAGATATGTACAGTTGACTCTCAGATCTTAAGCCCATGTCAAGATAACAAAACCACTAACACAGTCATACATAATAAAGAAGAACTACTTCTGATCTAACAAGACCAAAATGGAGATCTTGGGTGACACCAAAAATAGTTTTCCCCCTGGTGTATGTGAATTTAAAGACAAAATGGTTTGAAAGACAAATAAATCTGAGAAACGTTGTCACCTAAGCTATTATATATTTAAGATGAAGTGTTTCGTCATGGGGGGGTTCCGTGATCTCAATGAATGGTACGAGATGGTGAACCAAACTGTCCCAGAGTGGGCAGTCCTCATCATCCCCTCCCATCCCATCTTCCCATCAGGTATTTATCTCATGCTCCTTTAATCTATTACCAGGCACTACTTGTCCTGTTATCTCCCTACTTTCTCCCTTTGTGGTGGTTTCATCATTTTCCCCTTCCTCCTTCTTTCCCATTAGTGCATTTTTGCCATTGGGAAATGTCAGATGGTTAAAATAAGTGTGGATCCCCACAATAGAGTGCCTGTGGGCCCCACTGAAAACCATTGGCTCAAATTAAGCACTATCAGTGCTTAATTTGTAAAAAAAAAAATAGGTTCCAGGACTCTCTTCAGGAGGCCACTGATGTGCTGCCAATGATAGTAACAACACAACTACTACAATCACACTTCAACAAGTGTGACAATTCAGACTATTTCAGGCCCCCAAAGCTATAAATATTGCTTGGGCGGCATATAATCATTTAAAATGTTTATTGAATTAAAAATTAACAGTTGTTGAGGTCCTCTCAAAATTAGCCAGATAGTGCCACCCTGTGGCAGACTGTCACAATCGCTGGTATTGACAAGGGAGTGCCTGTGCAAAGCACTGAAAACCAGCAGCTCAAATTAAGCACTGCTTGCTACAAGAGCGATACGGGGGTGAACAAGCATTAATGCAATCTATTGTGCTTGAGCTGCCTCCACAGACTCAGACACAGACTCAGACCTTTAAAATGTGTGCATTGGAAGTCCTAACCAGTACCTCCATTAATGATTTGTACTGTGTACAGTCCGTATTGCCAACTTGAGAGCATAAGCAGCAGTATACAAAAGCTTATTTGATTTATAGTGGCAACTTTATTGGAATCTTTGTTTCAAGCGCTCTACCACAAGATTCAGTAAATATGGAACTCACACTTTTTTGTGTGCTCAGAGTTTTGTCATCATTCAGTAGAACATCGTTAGCAGGGAATTTAATCCCGGAACCTCAGGCAATTGGTGCTCAGCTTTATCTCCAGGAGCACGCTCGCTTAAAGATCACTTATAGGACTAGAACCTATTTTTGTTCTGCCACTCAGGAGGTTGAAGCACCTCTTGCAAAGTGGGCCAATTATGAACTTTCTGATAATAGCTGCCATTAGATGATATTGAAATGCCTAAATCAAGTCAATACAACAAGGATATAATTATAAAGTTTCAGGATGTTGGCCATGTGGTTATTCCGCCTCCTTACTAATCACATTTGATATACATGAAATGAAATGAAAAGGAAATTTATAAAGCACAAGACAATCACCCGAAGGTATCAAGGTGTGTGGATAGGCTGGGGGATGCTGGTATCACGATTTTTCTCTGGCACTTATCTATCTTTTCCCCTTCAATAAAGGGTAGGCACCAATAATAAAGTGGTGCATGTAGGCCTTGCCTCATTTCTTTTTCTTTTCTTCTCTTTCATGGTGGATCTTCTCGGGCTACATGGTTGGTTCATGGATACTGTATTTTTCTTGTTATCTTTTTTTACATGTGGGTTCTGGGAGAGATGTTCTCACAGGAACCTGGAAAAGGGAGGCTTGCAGGCATGCTGAAGCCCAGGTTTGGCGGTAGTGTAGTGCTGGGGAGGGGGGGGATGAGGAGATGGTTTTGCACGGGGGCATGAAAAGGTAAAAACTGTTTATATTTTGATATTGTCAAAGTGCAGTTATTCGACACAGGTGAAAGACATTCCTGGGTTTCTCATTATCACGATGCAACCTAGAACAGCTATACAAGATATTAAGCAAGGTATATTGGTTTTAACTTGGAACGTAATGGGATCCATGTAAATAATAAGATGCGCTTAGTAAGGTAAGAACTGAGGCAACTCATACCAGAAATTATCTGTCAACAGGAAATGCATCTGACAAGTTCTCTACATTGGAACGGGTGGGATTTAAGTCTTGCTGAGTTCCACTCATACCGTGCCTATTAGAGGGTTTGTGTTTCTAGCTAAAAAGTATACATGGCCAGTGGTTAAATCAAAGCTAAATACCTCAGGAAGAGCCCTAATTGTCCAACTTAATAGAGATAGCCTCCTTATTAATATGTGTGTTCTTTATGGCCCCATAACAGATGAGGTACCATGGTTTAATTAGCTTTTGCGGGAACTGTTGGTTTGGAATTCCCTCTTTATAATCTGGGGATGTCAAACTGTCCTAGTTCACACACCCACTTTTGCAAACATAATTCAAGATCTGCTTTGATTGAAGTGCTGAACTGGTGGATGCTTGGCACACGATATGTAAGCAAAAACAGCAGTATACTTTTTATTCAGCCCCTCATAATTCACGTTCAAGGGCAGATTTGTTTCTAGTCAGCTATATATAGCCTGATTAGTGATTCTACAATAGGTATCTACCCACAAATCATCTCAGACCATAATGCGCTGGGTCTCATAATTAGAAAGAGTTCATTATGTTCACTATTTTATTCCAACTGGATGGACCATTAACAGAATTCTTTCTAGTGTTGAAGCTAATTCAAATCATATCACCAAGATAATGAAAGTATATATTGATGTTAATATACATAACACCTCTCCCATCATGGTATGGGAGTGCTTACTGGCTATAATTAGGGGGGCTACACAATCTAACACAATCAAAAAAGATAAGGAGGAGTGTCAAAGGTCAGCGAACTGGGGGATAGTCGCCAAAGGTTGGAAACGGAGCTAGGGCAGAATCCTCGATAACGGGTGGGTTGTACATTAAGCTTAGATACTGTGTTGAGCCAGCCTAATGTGACTAGAATACTCATTAAAAGAGAACTGTGGGATAAATCTGCTAGACATTTACACTTGTCTCATTTAAGATTCTTTGAAAATAATGAGATCATGGGGAAAAGTTTGACCATGCTGTGTAAGGAGAAAGAAAGTAGAAACGATATTAAGGCACTCTGCAAACCTCAGGGTCAAATAATAACTGAGAAAGAAGGGAATATGTCAAACTTTTATAATATTTTATGAGACACTTTATAGTGAGTCTAAGGTTTTTTCACTGAATGAAGTTAGGGCCTTCATAGAGGAGGCAAAGACTCAACGAATCACCATCATGCAGCACACCTTATTAGAAACCCCTGCTACAGCGGTGAAACTCCAAAAAGCGATTGGTGATGTCCCCACTGGCAAGGGAGTTGGATCAGACTGTATTCCTTTGGAGTTCTCTAAAACATTCATTGGTATTCATATGCCCAGTGGTTTTGTTCCTAGGAGAGATACCACTCTTCAAACAAACCTAGATGTTGCTGCCTCAATGTGGCACCAAAACTCTGGATACTGGCTGGGATGGTCCTGCTGGATGCTGAAAAGGCATTCAACAGGGTCTCCTGGCCTTTTCTATTGTGTATTTGGAGGGGTTTGGATTTGGCCCAAAACTGACTCAAAGAATCCAGGTAATATATCACAACCTTTCTGTAAGAATGGTGTCCATGGGCATGCAACGTGATACGTTTACAATTATGCAGAGCACGCACCAAGGCTGAGTCCTCTTACCCCAATTGTTTATCTTATATCTGGAGCCCTATATTTAATCCAAGCATATCCTACCTTTAATTTTAAATGGATCTACCAAGAAGGTAGTAGCTTACACTGACGATGTGGCCATTTTTTACATCTAACCCAGTGACAGCAGCACTCGAACAAGAAGCCAGAAAATATGGTGATCTGTCTGGCTATGATTTAAGTAAACATCCCGCCCAGGACTCCTGATTTATAAAAACAGCATCACATCTCGGGTTCAGATTATACCCAATATTGCTGAAATGTTCACTATGAAGTATACATCACTGATAAAGGATGTTTCTCAACTTCTTACAAAATGAAAAAATCTACCCGTCGGAATAAAAGGCCGATGTAATGTTATTAAGTTGTTAGCCTTACCAAAAATTCATTTTTTTCTAGGCTTTATCTGTCTAGATTCCCAATTCCTTCTTTGACAAGCTGGATAAAATATGATCCCAATTTAAATGGCAAAACAAGCTGCAACGGCCATTAAGTGAAAAGGGGGAGGGGGGGTTGGCACTTCCATGCTTAAAGTTTTATTTTTGGGCTGATTTTTCAACCAGACTCTCACAAGTTCTTACCGCTCCCTAAATGTCTGGCCCTAAGGAACCTCTGTTGCAAACTAGCACAAATGCCAGGGTTCTTTGAATCTTTCTACTTCAATAAAACAAGACTCAAGTCCCTGCAGATATGTGTGACGGTCTGTAATGCTATATCTCATAAACTACAGATTCCTAGAGGGAATAAGTATATTTCATCATGGCATAGTGCATGTTTTACCAGTTTTTCATTGAACGATTTAGTCCATATCTGGCCCTGCCCAAAATTGCAGACAGTTGGTCAAGTATATGGACATAACTCTCTACATCAATTGAATACATTGGCATCTCCTATTTAATCTGGGGCAATATATTAATTTGAATCTAATTACTTTCATAGAATATCTGTTGTCTTCTAGACATTAGGGCATTATTGGTAAAGTCTACTATATTTGTTTGGAGAAGAAACCTCATAACATCCCAAACTTGCGGATAGATGGTCTCGGAAACTCTCCACACCAATTTTACCCAAGGAACCGTAGCATATCATTATTTCAAGCCATAAACTCCCAAATGTTACTCGGCTTAAAAGTCATCATTTTAAACCTATTCAGGATATCTATTATACACTGTACAGGCATAAATGGTGATATCGGGCTGACTCAAAATGCCATGATGCCATTTAGCCAATGCTGACACAGCCCATATGTTCATTACCAGTCAAGCTATACAGGTATATAGGCAACAGATGGAACAGGAACTAGGCTGTTTGTTAAAAATTTTAATTCCCATGTCACCCAAATTAATTTTGTTGGAGTATTCTGAAACAATTCTGGGAAACTTTACGGGAATTAGTCTTGCTTCTGTCTCTCTAGATTACAAATCACCAGATTATGGCTGGATTGCAACCCGGCCAATGTGACAGGATGGTAGGACCAATTTATTGATTTGTATGAAATGGCAGTCATTAATCATGGTAAAAATCAACAAAATATTGAAAAGATCTGGGACCCTGTGTTTGATTTTTCAAACACTCTGTAAAAAACCTTTACCTTTATACCATGAAATCGTGAATATGTTCTTATCTATTTTAATATCTCTGTAATCATCTTATTGGTGATATGAATTTCCTGTGTTGAAATCACTGCATTCTCTTTTCTAGTCTTGATGAATTTGCCAAATAAAAAAGAGATGGATTCCTTACTGCTCAGCCTTAGTATTCAGTGCGCTGGTGCCAGCTGTGAACTTCGGAGCAGAGCTTTGGGCACAGGCACATTTTTTTCTGTAAATTAAGCGCTGATTTTGCCAATTGTAAAAAGCAATTCCTAAAAAGATTTTTTCAAAATTGCATTTTAAAATGTTTTTCTAAGTGTAAATGCCATTTATCTTCAACATTGATTCACTCTATTGATTTTTCTATAAGGATTGCAAATATCCCTTTTCCTTCATTGCCCTACATTTTCCACTTCCTGCAACACTTCATTATTTTATTTGCTGTGCCAGAGGTTTAGCCCCCAAACTCCGCTTTTCTGTTTCCACTGTTTTCTTCCCCTCCTATGCTACTGCTCTTTCTCTCATTCTCCTTATCCTTCTACTTTCTTCTCCCCCCTATTTTTCATCTTTACAATTTTCAAGTGGGACACCCACAAACCCCCTCCTTCACCAATGTTTATAACTAGCTTATTTACCCCTCTACAGGCTGATCCTTTCCCCATTTTTATTTGTGGGTCACTCTCTTCCATACCCTCAATTCTACTCTTAAAATTTTTCCTGTCCTCTTTCCCTGTACCTGTACCTTTACCTCTTTACCTATTTTTACTTTATTGTTAAAAATAAGTGTCTCCTTTAGCCCCTGGAAGGTGCTCTGCTGGTTTGCTGAGGGTGTGGGGAAACAGAGGCGATGATCTAGTTGGGGGAGTACTCTGTTGCCCTATACAGAGATTCACACTTGCCTGTTGCTGATTGGTGTGTTGCGAGGGGAGTTACCACCATTGTGTCTCCCTTCACAGCACAATAGGTTTGCCCAGACGGCCATATTTAAAGCACCCGCTCATCAAACTTTTGAGTTTAGAGAAAACAAATTTCCAAAGCGGACAAGCAGGGTTCTTTATCCCTGTATATGGGGACCATTCTGCAGTTTCCTTGCCCAAATCCACCTTACACCACATGGTGCACATGGGCAGGAAAATGAGAGATGGTTACCCAATTCTCAATAGGGCATAGGGCATTACTGTGACCTGATAGTCCCTTTGTGGACTGCCAGCCATCCAGCCAGAGATTTACACTGGTTGGGCCAGCAGAGTCTCCACTGGGGTAAGTTTGGTACTTTTCCATGACTGTAAATAGAGTAGCAGAGCCATGAGGTGGGGAGGGAGCACACCCAATCTACTGTGGCACTCCTGCTCCACAAATTCTAATTCAATTCCACGTTGATTTCTTTAATAGTTCCCTGGGAAGTTCCATTACTTATTACCTAACTGTGTTTCTATTAATTTGTTTTTTTTGCTAAATGGATTTTCAGTTAATTGCTTCAGTTTCTCAGTTCTGTGTATCTTTTTTGTTTTTCTATGAATTAACATACTAAATTCGTTCCAATTCTCCTGCTCTTCTAGACAGGCATTTACACAGAAGGTGATACACATCAGCTTCATCTTTGTCCCAAAGCACTTACTCATGAATCAAATAAACAGAGTGGTTGATAACACTAAAACTAAACTTACCATGCTTCAAAGAATTTGATTTCCCTTCAAGCAGAGCATGGGGTTGAACAAACAAGGGCTTTGGTGATGAAGTGACTTGATTATTGGAACATACACTGAAAAGACCATATAAAAAATGTATATTAAAATGCAAGCGTGACACTGAAACTCACCGTAAATAATTAAGTCCCACATGACACCAGCCTTTAATTCCCTCCTTTGGCGTTATAGAAATTAGCTTCTCCCCATTACACAAGTTTAAAAACAGACATCAGGTAATCATCATGGAATAATTTCACCTAAGTGGGCATGTTCTTCAACTCTTCATGAAGGTCTCTGCTGCTGTGAGAGTGCTAATGGTGGTGGTAATGTCAGTAATTATGGTGGCTGATGTTCCCTCTGCAGAAGAAAGATAAAAACAGTGTTGGCTTGTCTGAATGCACCATCTTTCTTCCTTCCATGGTGTTAGTTGACCTGCACTTTGGAAATAAAGGAAGAGAGGAATGAAGAAAGAAAATAAAGTGATAGAAATTAGCCTAAAAGAAAAAAATACAAGAAGACTATGGTACTAATAATGAAGCTATCACAGAGGAACATAGAGGAAAATGAGAAGAAAAAATTAAAAGAAAGGAGAACAGAGTGAGAAACAAGCCAGAAAAGGAAACAAAGAGAAGAAAACAGTGTAGGGGGAACAGTAAGTGTCTTTACTGCTGTGCTTGGGAAATCATCTGAAATCTTGTCTACCGCTAGGTCATTTACTGGTGGTGGCTTGCATCCTGTGGCAACGTTGCATAAGCAGATGGTGCAAATAGACAGTCCAGGCAAACTTTTTCTGCTTTTCTTATTTCCATCAAACATTCAGCAGTAATGGTATGTGATTAATAATGAACCAAAATGCCATCATGATAGTTTAAACCAATCCATATGAGCCAAGGATGCAAAACAAACAGACATGTGCCATATTTACGATAAGCAATGGTTCAGCAAATGACTTTGCTGGTGTCTGGCACATTAGCCACATCCCCAGTGGAAGGGAAACATCCATTTGTGTGGACAGAGCTGCTGCTGCACGCATCCGAACCGAGGAGTCAATATTTGCAATATAGATTTAGGAAAAGACGGGGCACAGGGTAACACAGTTGTTAAACACTCTGTACCCAAACATGGCTTCGTGTATCTGGCCTTTATAGATTTGACCATCGCTTTTGATTACGTTTCTCACTCTAAACTTTAACAAAAATGTTAAGCCTAGGAGACTATAATAAATTTCCTGCGACAACTGTACTCTAAAGCAGCAACGAAGTTAAAGTTTGGCCAGAATGCTGAATGTTGCAGTTCATTCAAGATAGGAAGATGTGTGAGACAGGGGTATGTGTTAGCACCCTTCCTAATCAAACGATGCATTAATGTTATTGAATTCTAGCTGGTCAACAAAGGTCTAGATATGCCTAAAGTAGGTTTTGTAAACGAAGTAAGGCCCTTGTAGGTAATCAGTCCTGTAGCCAGTAGTGTAGATTATATAAGTAGGTTTATTCAGTTACAGCCCAACTCCTTCCAACTGACCACTTATACAATACATGCACTCATAAGCATTCTATTACATCACATTCAGACAGGTTGAGCAGCAAGAAACTAGGAGAAAACAGGATACAACAGTAGGTGCTTATGCCATTCCCATCCTACTTTATGCAGATGATGCGGTATTGATGTCCAGAACCGCATATGGTTTCTAAAAGCTACTAGATTACTTTGATAGTTTTACGGGCAAGCTTGACTTAAAAAAAAATCTATGTAAAACTTTTGCTATGTGCTTTTGCTTTTGCTTTGTGGGCCGAGGCATGCCAAGTCATATGCTCATTCAGTACTAGGTACCAAGATTTAAAGGTTTTATACCTTTTCTTACCTTGAGTTACAGTTTATTTGGAAGGTATCTGATCTCATTTGAAAGACATATGGAAGGAATAATTTGTAGTGCCACAGAGTAAATGTTCAGATTTGATCATAGACTCGACCAAAAGCCCATAAAGGAATTGTGCTTGCTCTACAATTCTAAATGTGTCTCTGTGGCTAGCTGTGGAGCAGGCTTTTGAGGCTATTCTGACTCTGGGATCCTTCAAATACTGAAAAACTGTTTTTTGAAGAGACTTTTGGTGTTGCCAACAAGTTGCTTTAATTTTATAGGTAATCTAGATTTGGATCTAAACTGCTTAGAATATATTATTAGGTTACATCCTCTCTAGATGTGTCATGCTGTTTTGTCTAAAATGGAAACCGCACTCAATTGATAGGTTTTACAGAATTGTTTACTTCTTGATCATGCACTTTATATTCTCCTGACTAGCCTGTATTGAAAATGTATGTTTGCGACTGGTCAAATCCAAATCTTTTGGGGATCCTGATTCTTTGTGTAATATCTCTAAAAATTAAATGAAAAGCCTTTTTTGGATATGTGTTATGAGAAGCTGTGGCAGTTGAAACTACTAAAGCTACTACTGCTGCTCACTCTTTACTTCTAACTTCAGAGAGTATGCAATTTGTCGGCAGTCACTAAGGGGGTGCTTATGATGGCGGACAGACTTAAGTTCGTCCGCCATCATCCCGGGAATCGGGACTGCCTGCCCATGTGACCCGATCGCGCACATGCAGTTACAATGTGACTACCACTGTAGCGGTCGCATCGTGCATGTTTACCATTGCAGCGGGTGCAGCTGGCTGCAGCACTCACCGCAATGGCAAAAATGCATGTTTTGCATTTTTCTGCCCTACGTAGCTGGCACCATGCAGTGCCTGCCATATGGTGCAGGGAACTGTAGGGGGCAGCATAGATGCCCCCCAAGTGCACAATTCCCATTCCCCTCCACAATGGGAGCCCGCAACGGGCCCCCAAAGTATATCCTGCCAGCCTTTGAATGGCAGTTGAACCCCCATTGAAAGGCTGGCTTGATGCAGCATCCTAATGTGGCGGACGGTGCTTTCTAGGCACCGCCACCATTCTAGGTATGCTGGCCGGGTCTGACAGGCAATCATAACGATTGCCTGTGTGGGACCCATTGAGGTCAGGCACACGATGGCGGTTCACCGCTAACATAATGACCTCCTAATTCTGTATACAGGTACTCGCGATACGTTTTATGGCTTAATACAATACATTTTAATATACCGTCCCCAAAAATGGGTGAATGTTCACGTGATGTTCCTCTTTGTCCTCGTGACTAGATTTCCACTCAAACTACTTTACCTTACGTGTTCTTTTGTAAATTATATGAAGAGACACACACACATTACACACAGTCATTATTGAGGAAATATGGGTTTAGACAATAAAGACCCGCTCTGATATTCCTGCAGCAACTGCAAGATATGTTCCTCTGCTTTTCCAGGATATCCTTTTTTATAAATTATACTTTGAGTGTATATAATTGTATATACCACCTGATCTTATGCTTTAATATTGTAGTATCATTTATGAACTTTTGTAAATATGCAATGTTTGTTTTTTCATAATCATTTAAGGTTGTTTTACCAAATAAATACTGATTTGACTTTGACTAACAACTCAGGTTTTCATGGCTGAAGGACATAACACATAGATATGTTATCATGTCTTCTCTCATGTTTGTTTATGGATCCCTAAGTTATGCATCACACGAGCACAGTGTTTTGTATCAAACATTAAATGATAAACCATCCCAGTAGTGTGCAAACAGGCAGTTGGATCAGGTTTTTCTTGACAAAACACATTAAAGCATCTTGAAGATGAGAACCCTAGCTTAGTGAGCTCAACATCACAACTCCCACACTGGTGGCCCAACCATATAGGCATTATGTCAGCAAATACCTTATAGTGAGTCCGTGCAAATATTCTGTGGTCTTCTATAAGTGAATACACAGGCAAACTCACTCCAGTTGCAGTATCCTATATTTTATGATTCAACCTCATTAACCTTTCAGATCTGGAAGTACAAAATCTCATCACAGTCCCTCAACCCCTTCTGCAGAGAATATGGCATTTATGTAATTATATTGTTTATGCAGCACCCACACAAAAATGGGCCAGGAACTGTGTTTAAAGTTGCTAAAAGCTTTACTTGGGAGGTAAAGTTCTGGAACAATTAAAACTTTTCCAAGACACCACTGTGAACTATGCCAAGCAATGGAAACACATCTGGAGCATGGACAAAACTGTGAATATATCATATAATGTAGTAGTAAACACCGGCCACCAGCACGGTGCTTTCCCCTTCCTGTGGGGGGCTGGAAAGGCTGCTTTAATACTTAAATTCAAAGGTGGAGAGAGAAAGTTACAGGCTTGGCAGCATTACAGGGAAACCATTCCACCCAAAATTGATTCTTAATACAAATATGATCTAAATCTTGCGATTCATGCTTTCCAGAGTCAGGAAGTGATGTAGTCAAGCTGGGAGCCTGCACTGTCGTGCAAGACAAGGTACAACACCCCATAAATAAAGGCTAATGGCAAATTATATCAAGTTCCTCTCTGCGACAGTTTCTGGGTGGCGGATTCTTATTTAGGCAATCAATTTGAGAAGGGGGAATTTAGCGCACTAATACCGTCCAGATGTCCCCCAGCTCCCAGCTGAGTGCTCTGTCATCATTTGCTGCTAACATGTTTCTTTCAGCCGTAACCCTTACAGCGTGACCCATTTTACATGCCTTATCCATTGAACATCACTAACATTTCACAACAGTAAGTCAGCGTGGGGTCAAACTGTTCGTGTGTCGTCATATTCTGCATAATAAACACTATTTTAGTGACTGGAGCTGTCTATTTTGCTAGCACAACAGAGGAGACGAAACATATACACTCCAAGCAATTCCAAAAGCAATGACGCAGCAGAACCGACCTTTATATGGGAACGTTTCTGCTGAAATGAAAACAACGAGCTTTGCTTGGAAAACAAACTGAAATCTGATCACAGAGGATGGCCGCGACCTTTGGAAAACACATTTATAATTTGAGAACTGGAATATTAAAATGCAGCAGAGCATAAATGCTTGCATAGCCAGCTAAACACGCTGTGTATGACCAGTCCTGTTGTTGCATTTCAAATAAAGAACAGAATGTCTTTTAAGAACGTGATTTTAGAGGGAAATATTACAGTGATGCAAACTTTAGGCAAAGTTACTGGTTCATGTTGAATGAGTGGCTCACAGTCTGGGCAAGGAAAGTTTGTCCGTTTATGAAAACTTCAAACAAATCTAGTGGTAGTTGAAGGATCAAACAATCAATGCCACTCGAGTGACGTTTGGACTTCCTTCCGTGATGTACGCACTTCCTTCCTTAAACGCCACAAACTAAACAAAGAAACTAAACTAGAGCTTCCTTCTACAGCGCCACGGACAATGTATCTTGGATGGCGTTTGCTAATGAAAGGTTTGTGCACTGATGTCAGTGTACTTTTTTTTTGCTATTCACACACTGCAAGTTAATAGCAATTTCTCCGCATTCGCGGAGAACTCCACATATAAGAAGGTAGGACAAGTCAATATTTTTATGTTCTCAACCTATACTTTCTCTTTTCCATGCTCTCGTGGGTTCTTTTTGACTCCTGCTTCAGCCATTTGTCACTGTTTTCCTATCTTATTTTCCCTGCTTTTCCCACTTAAGCTCCAAGTCAAAGTCCGAAATAAACAATAAGTCCGCCGTTTCTCCAAAAATGAAACCTGCACACAACATAACACAGGTAGGTTCCTTTTGTGCTCTTGCGGTTGAGATATGACCCCAAAAACAATTACAGTCCTAGTAGAGCAAGGCACTTTATAACAAATAACATTGGGCCCTGTGGCCAATGTCGTCCTATGAGGAAAGGTTTAGGTGATACTGAAAAGGGGGGGCCCTCGGCCCCCCCGCACGCATGGCGGCGCGGCGACCGCCTCACCTCCTCTCCCCCTCGGGTCCTTCGACGGTGGGGGCGTGCCCTGGGGCGCGGCCCACCGCCGATTGGCCGGCGCCCCTCCTGACCCGGATTCAATGGACTGGTTCCGGGTCGGGGGGGGCGGGCGATAGGAGGGGCCACCCGGCCCCTCGGGAATAAGAGGTGGGGAGCGCCCAGGAGACCCCCTTGTCCCTGGACGCTCCCTCGCTGAACGCTGTGCCCCGCGTTCGGGGCTTCTTTGTTTTTTTTAATCATCTTGTTTGTATTTCAGGCGGAAAGAATACAGGCGGGAGAGAGCGTTCGACGTGGATCCTGGTTGGAGGATCGATGCGGAGGAACTGGTAACCTTGTTCGTTTCTTCGCAGGCTTCGGACGCAAGCTGATCGCAGCCCCAGGCGCGTTGGGCTTCCCGCATTGTGAGAGCGGAGGGACGAGGGAATCAGCCCTTCACGAGTCACCGATCGGCGAGTGTGCAGAAGCGGAGGGCGTTGTAAGGGCCGGCGTGAGGCTCCGTGAGGTATTGTGCGGGGCGGGAGGGGGTCCAGAAACGAGTGGACCGGTGTAAGTTAAAGTAGACCAGCCGGGTGCATATACGCCGCGGTGATATACCTGAGCGGCTGGGCAATAGCTTAATTGAACTTCTTGACGGACTTACGGGTGATTGTGCGCTGGATTGGCATTGTAAGCACAGGAAATAGACGCTTAGTTGAAAAGCGTTTTTTGGCGCGCACTCGTTTGAAACGGCAAATCAGGCCGGGGAGGGCTAATTGAAATAAGCGGAATAAGATTTGGAGCCCATTTTGCACATTCTGCGGAAGGAAGCGAAGCAGGGTCGACCAGGGCAGCACCTGGATGGGAGACCCCGTGTGAAAGGGTAAAATTATAAAAACAAACCTAAAAGTGCAATATCATACAAGTGAACCATTTAAATTGTCTTGTGAAGTTTACCAAGTGATACTGGACAACTGTTCTCCTTTCATGATTGTTTATAAACGATAAAGTTAAGTGCCCTGTGATAATTAGTATTCAGGGACTGTTTCAAAATTCAGTAAGTGGCACCTTGATTGGGGGAATTGGTATAAGATTGTGTTGCTGAAAGAAAATATTGGAGGCTTCATACTGCTCTGTTTATTAATAAGGAGGGATAGGGAACTGAGAATTTAAGACGGTTCCATTGTTTTGGAAAAACGAGGGTTCTGTTTTCCCTACAATCAACCCACCTCTTTATTACATGCTGATGATACGTAGCTATATTTCAGACATTTAAAGGGATATTGTGGTGATTTGGGCTGATTGTGCTGATATTATTCGAACGAGTGTGATTCTCAATATCGCATGTACACGGTGATAACATACTTTTTAATTCCAGGCAATTTAACGACAATTTTGGGCCACTCACTAGCGGACAGGACGTAAGAGCATCCAGCACGCAAAGGGGGTGTGGACCAGAGCCGTGGACTGCTATCGCAGGCGAGGACAAGGGACTGGTCGGTAAGAGGGGTACGGGGGGCTAGCATTCATCGCTCCTGGTGGCCGCCGGGTGGGTCTACATTAGGTTTACTCACCCCTTACATAAGCGGACAAGCCGCTAGTGTTGCGGTCGCCGTTGCATGGTGCTGAAAGCCCCCTGGTGACTCTCCATCTGAAAGGTACACACGGTTGACCTGTTGGGAACTAAGTAGGCAGCGGGTGTTTTTTGGGGTAAGCGTCATGCCAGGTCCAAGGGGTGGAAAAAGGGGGTCCAACATGGAGGCTATGATGCGGGCTATGATGCGGGAGATGAGCGACATTAAGCAACAGCTAGGACAAATTAAGGAGCGGGAAGCTCGGTTGGAGGATAGAGAGGGCGAGGCACCGGGCCCGTCCGGGAGACCGATCCGCAAGAGGGTGGCACCAGTGCCAAGAGGGGAATTTGTCACCCCGCAAGGGAAACCTAGGTCCAAACGACCCAAGGAGGCGGTCCCCACCCCAGGCCCAGTGGACCCGTTACCGCCCGCGGTGGTCCCACCCCCGCAGGTGCCTACACCCATTGCCCCTGTGGTGCCGGTGCCGGCAGGTCAACCAGTAGACGCTGGGTCTGCTCCCGCACCGGTGCCCACAATCCCGGGTACAGGCGGGCCACACCCGGCGCCCGCCCTGCCAGCTGGACCAGGACCACTGGGCATAACCCCAGTGGTACCTGTTGTCCCGGGGGGTAATGTAGATTCAATGCCACCCGAATTGTTGACTCAGTTAACGGCCATGATGCCATGGCTCCAAAAAGGGGGAGCCTTCCCGAATTCTGCAGACCATGCGGCAGAGGCGGCAAGGTTTGTAGAAAAAATCAGATCGGCACCGGTCGCCGACAGTGTTGCATTGCCAATTTCTTCTCCCCTTGCAGGTCCAAGTGTTCCCCAGCTGGACGGAGTAAAAGGGCAGCCGCCCCCGGTGCCCGCACTTGGTAAGGAAGTGGCATTGCCGCTCTTGGGGGACGGTGTGATACCTTCCAGGAGCGAAAATCTAGCTCAGCATGTGTCTTTAGCTGTGAAAGAAATGATTTGGGCTGATAAATACGTGTACATTTACTCTTTATTGTTGGATAATAGGGAAATGGAGCAGGCAAAAGCACTGAAAGAGTGGATGCTCCCAAGTGAATGGAGGGCGCAGTGTACTAGATTCAGGGTTGAGGAAAATCTCAATAATTGGATGCAAGCATGGGCTGTTTTCACTGCAGTTAAGGCTGAGCGTCCTCCAGATCTGCAGGCTGCATTGGCTTGCTACTCGAGCAGGATTGTGGGGTGGAGTCAACAGTATTCTGGGGAAGCATGGAAGGGTTATGATGTCAACTTTAGGAAGGCATTGGAATTCAATAGATCATTGCCATGGGACTCGGTAGATTCCATGGCTTGGCACAAACAGTTCTCTGACACTGCACCGCCCCCTCAGTTCGGTGCAGTCAAGGCGTTCACTAGACCGCAGCAGCCCTTTCGGCCCCCCCAAACGAGTGAAATACCTGGGAGATTTAGGGCAGGTGGGCCAGAGAAGAAAGGGGTGTGCTGGGATTTTAATAGGCGTACCTGCGCAAGGGCCGCGTGTAAGTTTAGGCATGCATGTTCCTCCTGTGGGCACCCCTCTCATCCAGAAACTACCTGTAGGTCCAAGCAAGGTAACACAGGACAGAGGGGTAGGGGAAAGCCACTATAAGTCAGACAGGTTACGCCCCCCCACTCCAGTGGATGTGGTGGCAATGATTCCATTGTTGAACAGATACCCTGACCACAAAGCGGCCACCCTACTCCAGGAAGGTTTTTCTAAAGGTTTTAGGATCCCGGCCGGGGGATACACAGGCAGTGCGCACTGTAGAAATCAATTATCAGTCAAACACAATCCGGCTGTTGTGGCCGCCAAAATTGACAAAGAGCTTTCCTTAGGCAGGATAACTGGCCCTTTTCCCGCAGTGCCAGTACCCAATTTTGTGTGTTCCCCACTGGGAGTTGTCCCCAAGAAAGAGAAGGGGCAATTCAGATTGATTCATAACCTGTCAGCGCCAAAGGGGGCGTCACTGAATGATGCCATTGACGAAGGTATCTGTAGTGTTAAGTACGCCTCTTTTGATCAGGCTGTTACCTTATTGCAGGCCACTGGACCCGGGGCGCTGATGGCGAAATCAGACATAGAATCCGCCTTCCGCCTCCTCCCAGTCCACCCGGCGGACCAGCATCTTTTAGGTTTCACCTTTAGGGATAGGTTCTACATGGACAAATGCATGCCTATGGGTTGTTCTATTTCTTGCGCCTACTTTGAGATGTTTAGTTCATTTCTTGAATGGGCCATGAGACAAGTGACGGGCCATCAAAGGGTCATGCATTACTTAGATGATTTCCTCTTCCTCGGTACAGCGGGTTCTCAGGAGTGCGCACTGGCATTGCAGGAATTTTGCGTGCTCATGCGGGCTTTTGGGGTCCCGCTTGCGCCTGGGAAGACGGTGGGCCCGACCACCTGCTTGGAATTTCTGGGCATCGAGATTGACTCAATGGAGAGATGTTGTAGACTACCCAGGGACAAGGTGTGCAAATTCAAGGCATCGCTACAGTTATGCCTCCGGAAGGAGAAGGTCACTTTGCAGCAATTACAGGAGGTGGTAGGGCAATTGAATTTCGCACTAAGAATCATCCCAATGGCTCGCCCCTTCTCTCGCTCCATCGCGCATGCGATGGGGGGGCTGAAGGAAAAGCACCACCGCACGCGCCTATCGTCTGAAATTCGCCAGGATATGCTCATTTGGATGGCATTCCTGGAAGATTTTAACGGTAGGGTGGTCTGGCCCGGCCCGCTCACGACATCGGCGGAGTTGGGATTATGGACTGATGCGGCCGGTAGTGTGGGCTTTGGTGCCATCCTAGGGAATAGGTGGGTCGCTCAACAATGGCCAGAAGAATGGAACACATGGGGCTTGCTCAGCAATATTGGCTTCCTGGAACTTTTTCCAATATGGGTGGCACTGATGGTTTGGCCCGAACACCTATGTAACCAATCAGTGGTGTTTTGGTCAGATAACATGACAGTGGTGGAATGTATCAATCAGCAGGGGGCGCGGTGTCCTTTCATACTTCGTCTGATCAAAGAAATTGTTCTGCGGTGCCTTAAACTGAATGCTAATTTTAGAGCCAAACATGTCCCTGGTGTTTTAAACAATGCTGCTGACTCCCTTTCTCGCTTCAAAATGCAGGTTTTCAGGGAGCATCTCCCCACAGCAGACCCCTCGCCAGCACACTTCCCAGCAGTACTTTGGCAGATTGGTGCCCCAGATTACAGGACCTCGTGGTCGCTAGCCTAGCCCCCAGGACCAAGACGGCTTACGAAGGGGCGTTTCTGTCTTATTGTTCTTTCTTGGGGCCACAGTGGGAAGTGCTTTGGGCGAAGGAGGATGGGTTTGCAGCCTATTTAGAATGGATGCACAAAGAGGGGCGCTCAGTGGCAGCGGCGACCAGACATAGGGCAGCAGTGTCATTCTTCGCTCAAGCTAGGGGCTTCAGGGATCCCACTAATACCTTTATGATACGCAAGGCTTTAAGGGGATGGCGCCGTATTCGGGGACACCGTAAGGATAAGAGGAAGCCCATGGGGTTGGCCCGGCTAACAGCCTTACTGGGCACGCTGGAGGTTGTTTGTAACTCGGAGTGGGAAGTGCTTCTTTTTAAGGCGGCATTCTCCCTGGCATTTTATGGGGCGCTGAGAATTAGTGAACTTGTGGCAGGATCCAAGTCTGACATATTAGGTGGCTTGCAGAAGGCTGGGGTGACGATAAGGGGTGACACCATGTGGGTGATTATCCAGAAATCAAAGACCGATCAAGAAGCTAGGGGTCACACCATAGTTCTGCAACGGGCACCCGCCAACCCGTGCTGCCCGGTGAGGCACGTAGAAGCACTCATGGGACGGATGGTCGGTTCAGCAGGCAGGGCGTTGCTCTGTCACGCCGACGGGAGCCCCTTGACCAGGTATCAATTCAGGAGAGTGTTCGAAATAGGGGTTACAAAAGCAGGTCTTGATCCTAGAGATTTTGGATCTCATTCCTTCAGGATTGGGGCAGCAACTGAGGCGGTGGCGGGGGGCCTCCCGGTGGAAAGAGTGAAGACAATTGGAAGGTGGTCATCAGACTGCTATAAACGTTATGTTCGGATTGACATGCTATGATTACTTGTCACTCACGCTTGGTCTCTTTCCGCTCTCTTACAGTTTCTCAGACCTGTTACGCAGGGGAGGAATTTGTCGTCGGGCACCGCCAAGATTCATCGGCACGGAGCGGCGAACAGGAAACAACAAAGAACAATGTCTGGATTGTCGGTCATTCATATGTGAAGCGAGCGGAATGTGTATTCCTGTCAGGTGATAAGAAAGAAAGGGCGGCACAATTAGGGTTGAATATCACGTTCTTTGGCAGAGGTGGGTTGTGTCTTCACGAGTTTAGGGGTTTCTTCCAAGGGCTGTTAGCACGCCAGCAGTCTCCACCGTCAGTGGTGATACTTCACCTTGGGGAGAACGACTTGGCAACACTGGGCAGGCGCATCTTGATTGAAGAGATTATCTCAACAGCGGGTTGGATAGCTAGGACCTGCCCCGGGTGCACGCTAGTATGGTCACAACTCATACCTCGACTTCAGTGGCGGGGGGGTCATTCGGTCAGGGCGTTGAATCACTCGGTAAAGAGGATCAACACACGGTTGGATAGGTTGTTTCGAACCCCCGTGTTACAGTCAATACCTCATGGGTGCATCTGGGGTCACAAGTATTACTTGAAGGACGGGGTTCATTTGACAGAAGAGGGTAATGTCCTATGGTCTGACAATATCTGGGCTTGGCTAGAGGGCTGGGATAGGAGGAGTGTGTCCTTAGGCAGGGGATAGAGGGGGAGGCCAGATCGTCGGTTAACAATACTGGCCTGTGGCGGTAAGGTCATTATCGGTGAGCACATATTTGAGGTCTGAGGGGGCGGGCATCATCCTATGGAGGTTCCCGCCCGGGGGGAGGGGCCTGCGGGCCACTCCCAGTACTCCAGGGGCAAGGTAATATGCAAAGGAGCGCGGGTAGGAGTAGTTCACGCTTTCCTTAGGCTGGTAGCCACCCCGCGCGCGTGGACTCATGACGCCACCGGCGCAGAGTAAGGGCCCTCCTTTAGTGGGTAAATGGAGTTTGGGGCGTAGACCGGGCAATTCCCGGGGTAACACTGCGCATGCGCACTTCTAGGGGGAAGGCGCAGCTTGTAGGACCTGACACCGGTAGTGACCCTGCCATATGGCCAGAAATGTACAAAAATCAAGGTAGGATGTTTAGTTTAAGCTAGGAACAACTTGTATTAGAGTTTTGTTAAGGTCAGGCTCTCAAACTTGTTGATAACAATTGTATAACTGAATGTCCTGCTGATTTTTGTATTCATTGTTGATTATGCAATTAAAACCTTTTTTAATTTCATACTTTAATAAATACGGCCGGGCGACTAGCGCCCGCCTTCCAAAAAGTAAAACACGTCTCGTGTCCACGTTCCTGGGTGTTGGGTGCCGGATTGGGGGGGAGGCGGCAGCTAGTCGCTGACCATGTGAAAAGGGGGGGCCCTCGGCCCCCCCGCACGCATGGCGGCGCGGCGACCGCCTCACCTCCTCTCCCCCTCGGGTCCTTCGACGGTGGGGGCGTGCCCTGGGGCGCGGCCCACCGCCGATTGGCCGGCGCCCCTCCTGACCCGGATTCAATGGACTGGTTCCGGGTCGGGGGGGGCGGGCGATAGGAGGGGCCACCCGGCCCCTCGGGAATAAGAGGTGGGGAGCGCCCAGGAGACCCCCTTGTCCCTGGACGCTCCCTCGCTGAACGCTGTGCCCCGCGTTCGGGGCTTCTTTGTTTCCCACCCACCATCCCTTGGTACAAAGTTTAAGCAGCATTAGGTCCGGTTTAATGGTAAGTTTCAAAGGTATGGACCGCGGTAGAGAGTAGGCTGTTGTTGTATTTTGTGATCTGTTGTTAGGACTTTTTCCCCTTTGTAGAAAAGTGATGTGTGAAGTGAACTGTATTTGAAGATATGTGTCTTTAGGCCTTTTTTCCCTTTGTAGCTATACGTTGATATTGTAATTTTGAGTAACATGAGTGAACCAAACTGTAATGTTATGCCATGTGTCGTTAGGCCTTTTTTCCCCTTTTAGCTATGCGTCGATACTGTTATTTATTAGCCAGTGTAGTTGTCCTTTAGAATTTCTCCATAGGTCGTCGTATTTATTAGGTATGGGACATGCGGTAAGGTCATTATCGGTGAGCACATATTTGAGGTCTGAGGGGGCGGGCATCATCCTATGGAGGTTCCCGCCCGGGGGGAGGGGCCTGCGGGCCACTCCCAGTACTCCAGGGGCAAGGTAATATGCAAAGGAGCGCGGGTAGGAGTAGTTCACGCTTTCCTTAGGCTGGTAGCCACCCCGCGCGCGTAGACTCATGACGCCACCGGCGCAGAGTAAGGGCCCTCCTTTAGTGGGTAAATGGAGTTTGGGGCGTAGACCGGGCAATTCCCGGGGTAACACTGCGCATGCGCACTTCTAGGGGGAAGGCGCAGCTTGTAGGACCTGACACCGGTAGTGACCCTGCCATATGGCCAGAAATGTACAAAAATCAAGGTAGGATGTTTAGTTTAAGCTAGGAACAACTTGTATTAGAGTTTTGTTAAGGTCAGGCTCTCAAACTTGTTGATAACAATTGTATAACTGAATGTCCTGCTGATTTTTGTATTCATTGTTGATTATGCAATTAAAACCTTTTTTAATTTCATACTTTAATAAATACGGCCGGGCGACTAGCGCCCGCCTTCCAAAAAGTAAAACACGTCTCGTGTCCACGTTCCTGGGTGTTGGGTGCCGGATTGGGGGGGAGGCGGCAGCTAGTCGCTGACCATGTGCAGTTTTTGGGTTCTTCATGGATTATGCGTGCTACAGCCAGTCAGTGAAGCACAACTGCTAGGGAGGATTGTTAAAATAAAGACAATTGCAACAATATGTCTCTATTGTGCCCCAGTTTCTCAGCAGCATTGGATACAAGGCTGGACAACTCAGTGGATTTGAGCTCATGGAGGCTGAGATTGAGAATACAGCGAAAATAGTCTAAAATCCAGAATAACCGATACCCATTGTCCAAACAGGTCCCTTAAAAGGCAATTATAATGCTTGAGGATGCAGAACACCTATTTGTAAAGTCTCTGAATCCAGTTAGAGGCGCTAACAGTTCAGATTAGAAATGTCAAAATAGTTCGGAAATTTATGTTAGCTACTGGGTGAGTACTGATACTGGCACTAGCACCTGACATGTGACCCGTGGGATACCAGAACAATAAGGACCACTATTCCATAATCGGTCAGTTGTAATCATTATTTTTTGTTGTCTGGGGCTCTGACATGACTGAGATACATTCACTGGACCAAGCAGAATACCATCGGGAACAGGAGAAATGTGCTTAAAGTCCAATCACATATTTAGAAATAACATTTCTGGAACACATGAGGTAGAGAATCAATTTAATGATTCTAGAATTTGTGAGACTGGTTGTCGCAAATGTAGCCACAGTGAGGATTCCAAAGCTCTCGGAGCCTCTTGTAAAGGTAGATATGGACTACTGTACAATAAAAGATGGAACATGGAAATCAGCGATGATTAGGCCCACCACGCATGTGACCCTAGAAACAGTCTCCACACCTCTGGTACCTGAAGATGTTATAGAGCTGGTTCTCACCAACCAAGCTGAAAGGTCCTGAAAAATATGGGATGGCTCACTTCCTTGAGACAACCGCTGCACCGGCTTCATTCAGACTTGTCTCGCTTCTTGCCCTCTTTTTGTGAGGATAGCTCCCTCTTGAAACATCACCAGTGTCCTCTTTTTTCCGGTCTGCCTGCTGGAGTAGTGGGGAACACCCACGCAACGCCCATGGAACACCTTCCCAGGGCAGAGTAAGGCAATACAGAGATTTGTGCTGCGTTGCGTTACTCTCAATTTATGGAGCCACTTAGGGCCACGCAAAGTGGCCTTGCATGGCTTGAGATATGAGGGCATTTGTAAAGCGCACAGCTACCTCACCCGAGGTGTCCCGGCGCTGTCGTATACCGCTTAGGAACCCTTCCTGGCTTTATCCCTGTGAAATGTCGACTCCTGGGCATCCCCAAGGTGAAGCCAGGCATCCCAGCGCTGTTGGGGCCGTTGTGGAGATTAAGCAAGCTACTGCCCAGAGTTGCAGAGTGGGACCCATGATTAGAAGAGGCACCAAGGCGAGAATAATCAGGTCCGAGGAAATTGAGCCCAGAACCCGCCGAGGCGGGTATTGAACCCTGGTCCCGGACCAGACCTCTGCATCAGGGCCTGCCGCTCTAACCATTGAGCCACACTTCTCCAGATTCATAAAACTGACTTACGGTTTGTGTCGCTCTTGCACCATGGTGCAAGAGAAATGCAGACCTGGTAGTAAATAGCCCCTTATTTTATAGTGTATGGCTAAATTGAGGATTTAACGTAGCATCCATCCAGCCTTCTCGGTCAGAAGCCTGGACCACAGAACTCTGATTCATACAAGAACCAGGCTAGCACTCTCCAATGAGAAACCACTATCCTAATTAGACACATGACTGAAATGCAGAGATATGTTTGTGGGACTGCTGGGACCTAGGCCTGATTTAGAGTTTCGCAGATGGGTACTCAATCAAACCCACAATGGATATTCTGTCAGCTTATCACCAAATCATCAAGATAAAATACACATGTAATAAGGTGAACGGATATCAGTGAGGTTTGTGATGTGGTGCCCCACCACCAAATTCTAATTCAGGCCCTTAGACTTCGAAATGCTTTGGATCCTAACCTGAATGCTGAAATCAACTCTCGTTGATTCATGAAACTCTTGAGAATTGACCTTTTTGAGCTAGCCTTCAACTAGAGCCTGTGTGTATATATGTGCATAAAAGGCAGCAGCGGCTGCTGCAGGTAAGAGCAGTGGGGGGTTGGGGCAGGCTGGGGGGATTTTGAGAAACGACCACGAGGGAAAATTAATTATTTATTTAATTTTCCCTTGTGTTCGTCTCTCGAAATCCCCCCCAGCCGGCCACACCCCTCTTACCTGCAGCTTCCGTGATTGTTAAAAGGGCCATCCATGTAAGATAAAAACAGATATTTTTACCTAGTTCTTCATTGCGAACAATTACCAGTGATGCACCCTACAGTATTCCTTTGGTTTGTGATGTTTGGGTGTGGTTTCTCACCGTATGTACCTGCGGTGCTGTGTGGACGCTCTGGGGACACTGTCTGGGCTCGAGCTGCCCTTCTGTCTCCCCCTGCCGCCGCAGCTCCTCCTCACCAGAGCGCGGTCATAGACGGGGGAGACGGAAAGGGCAAGGGACTACCGTGACCAGGAGCCCCAGCGGCCGGAAGCCGCCTACGCTAATCCCGCGCTAGGAGGCGCTTAAAACGGCGCTCACTACCCCGCGTCGCGGGAGCGCGCGGGCAGCACCGGGAGAAGCCCGGGACAAGGGCGGGACAGTCCTAGACAGTCAGAGACAGAAGTAGACAGGGCAGGGCCACGGACCCTGCATCCGGGACGATACAGGAAATAATTAAAAGGTACTGAACTTCTACAACTGACTAAAGAACTATTGTGACTGATCCCCCCGGGCTGGGCTGTCTATCTTAAATTGTGTGGATATCCCACTATTATTCATTAAGGCTCATATTCATTTTTAATATATTTGTGTGATTTAGTGTGTAATTATGTCGAAAGAGAGCAGTGTAAATACCCTTGATAATTATCTTATCAAGGTAGTGGATAACATAAATAAAGAGCGGCGACTCTCCCTGGGACGCGGCTCTTTACCAGTGCCTTTATTAAAATCCCCCTTACCAACGCCGGTATCAACTACTCTAGTTGATGTTACTTGTGATCCAGACCCCCCTGTAGCATTCTTAATTAATGCAATAACTGGGGATGAGTCAAACTTGGCTAGCGTAACTAATATAATAACGGGGGATGAGTCTAACCTGGTTAGTTCTGAGTGCCCTCCCAACGATATAGTACCTGCTTCCCCGGCTGTTTCTGATTTAAGTGTACTTGATTCTCCTGCCCCCAGAATACAGAGAACATTATGATCAGGCAGAAGTTTTGGGAGGCCCATTTTACAAAAACGAGGAGGTAAACCGGCTAAGAAGAGATTAGCCCCTGTAGCTGATACCACTAGTTGTGACCCTACCATTATGGCCAACAGTCACCAGATAACATTAGACTCTGACCAGCTTCATTTGCTTATTAATATCATTGATGCCAAGGTTGAGACATTAATCAAACCATTAATGGATAAACTGGATTTTATTACAGGTGAGGTGGTGAGATTAGGGGGTTTATTGAAGGAATCTAACTCAGACCAAGTTACCCCTGAAGCTAGCAAGAAGTTTAGTGATTCACCTCCAGCGGTGATTCAGATGATCACCCCTACCGAAAAAGCCATAGTAACAGAGGCTGCCCCTAATATCAGGCCTGTGTTAGTCCCAAATATAGTGAGTGCCAACACCTCAGGGGCTAAACCAAAGTCAGGGACAGGGAAACCTAGGCGATATGGGTATTCCCAACCGGATTTACCGCCAGATTGCGCCCCGTATGTGGCAGTTCTGACCAATGTACCACCTGTGAATGAGTCAGGGCCTCACAGTAACATGGAATCCCATGAGTCATTAAAGAATAAAACTGTGAGTTGGCTTAACCAGGAATGTGGTTTTCCATTAGATTTAACCGATCAGATCTTGGCTACAACCAGGACTAATTGGATTGGTAAATCAGAGAAAAATATTAGTGGTGACTGTGTGATAGTGAATTTTAAGGACCCGCATCTAGCCACTACCTCTCTGATCAGAGCTACCTCATGCCCACCTAGCGACCAAGGAATAACACTTAGACCCCTGGGATATTTTTATAGGCATTTATTTGCTCAGCCTAAACTAAGTCCTGGGGGGAGAGGAGGCTGGGGAGACTCTAGGCATAGGGGCTTGGAGGTACCAACGTTCAATCGATATCAAGCCCTGAGCGGTTTAGACTCAAATGACTGACTAAAGATTACTCAGCCATCTCAAAATCGTAATGGAGAGTCAACCATGTCCGAAAATGAATTGGTAAATAGTGTGACTATAGAATGTGTGTCCACTGGAGGAAATGACGAGACTTCTAGGCATAACACTCAAGTTTTTAATTTAAATGAGAACATGTCCATATCTAGCGATGGACTACCAAATGCTAGCCATTGTAGGAAAAGTGGAACTTGCTATATCGCCAGTTGGAATGTTGCAGGCTTGATGGCCAAAGAGGATATTTTAGGATGGAAAGAATGTATTGGTCTTTTTGACATTATTTGCCTACAGGAAACCTGGTGTAAAAATTTCAAGGGTAATGATGGCTTTGTATCCTACGAACTTCCCGCCTTGGCATCACCCACTGGTAGGGCAAAAAGGGGGTTGTTGGTTTTGATTTCAGTCAAGTTACCAATTTTGGTGAAAAAGCATGTATTAGTGGGGGCTCACTCCCAAATTTTATGGCTAGCACAAGAAGCAGGTAGAAATATCCTCTTGATTAATTTCTATAATAATATATTTGATGGTTCCAGGCACACAGTAATTAATGACTGAGAAAATGCGCTAAGTAATATTGTGAATAATTTTAATGTTGTTTATGAATTTATCTTTGTGGGGGATTTTAACAGTTGAGTTTGCCCCTTATCCTATCAGAATCTATGTGGTGTCTTCGATCGTCTAGGGGATGCCGATGTCCATTTTCCCCATAATCTGTATGGAGAATCTCTGAACAGTTTATTGGTAGCCCATGATATGGAAATTTTGGAAAATGGGAAGAATGACTTGGGAGAAAGTTTACCGACTTTCATAGGGAGGGGGGCTAATACTGTCATTGATTTTATGTGCATGTCTTCTAACCTAATCCCCTTGTGCTCAGAACCAAAGGTGGTTGATGTTATACTAAGTGACCATAATTGCTTAACTATTGAAGCCATGATATGGAAATCTGCCCCTGTTTCCTATTCGGGTACTGCTGTTAATATTGAACCCCATAGACCCAATGGTTTCAGGCTGAGGTGGAAAGGGGATAAGGCCGAAATAACATCTGATTCTATCATTAATAATTGTTTGACAGAAATTACGGCGATCCTCGAGCAGGAAGCAATCACGGCTGAAAGTATTGATCACTTTGATAGAATTAATGCAATCATCAACAAAAAGTTCACCAGAATAGGTGGGCACAAGAGCAGACTACAAAGGGGCTGGTTTGACCATGTTTGCACTATCGCCCGGAAAGGTTTAAAAGAGGTCCTAGCAGTTAAACCCAGAGATAAGAGTGTGGTGATCCAACTTAGGCTGGATTACAATTTGACCCTTAAGCGCAGAAAGGCCGAACTCCAGCAGGAAGCTTGGGACAATCTTAGCCAAGCTGCTAAATTGAAAAATTGTACACTGTTTTGGGCCACTGTGAACTGCCCATTTCTTAAGGATGAGAAGGTACCGGAGCTCTCATCAAATGTGAGCATGGAATCGTGGATCCAACATTTCTCCATTATTTTTGACTCTGGTAATGGACCGGTCTCCTTTGGAGATGGTTGGCCCATTGTTGCCCTAAATATTACCACACCTGAGGTCATGAATAGCATCAAGGCTAGTAAGGGAGGGAAGGCCCAGGGACCAGATGGGGTGCCCATAGATGTGTACAAGACGGCCCCGGAGATATGGGGCCCATTGTTGGTTAAGACTTTTAACGCAGCAGTTTGTTGTAAGATACCGTTAACATGGGCAGAATCAATAATTGTCCCTATCTTTAAGAAAGGTGATCGGGGTGACGCAAACAATTACCGGCCAATATCCTTACTGGATTCGTCTGTAAAAGTTATGAGCCGGGTCCTTTTAGTCAGATTAGAGGAATGGGCAGAGACCAACGGGATTTTAACCAATAGTCAGTTTGGGTTTAGGAAAGGGCGTGGCACCATTGAGCAATGCTTAAACTTAGAACTTTTGGTAGGGAAATATACCCAGGCCAAAAAAGGGTCTATATATTTATGTTTCGCTGACCTAAGCAGCGCTTTTGATATGGTAGACCACGCTATACTCTGGGCCAAACTGATCGAAATGGGAGCACCTGAAGGTATAGTCTATTTCCTGGCTCGCCTGTACGAAAAATTATGCACCAGTGTCCGGTATGGACCTAATGGGGAGTGTACTAGCAAGTTCAGGATAGGGAGGGGAATAAGGCAGGGGTGTGTTTTAGCACCCCTGCTTTTCACACTCTTCATTAACGAGGTGGATTCTGTTCTACAGACAGTTACGGCAGATGCCCCGAGAGCTAACAACTTTAACATCCCTGTGTTACTCTATGCGGATGATGCCGTTTTGCTGTCTAGGACCCCATTAGGCCTTCAACGTTTGATGGACAGGTTTGTACAGTTCATCAAAAGCAGGAAACTGGTGATTAATAGAACTAAAACGTACATTATGGAGTGTGGGACAGGGCGATCTAAAACAAAATCTAATTCCCATTATTTCATAGAAGGTGAACCGGTCCATAAAGTTGATAATTTTTGCTACCTGGGGATTACATTTTCCAAAAACGGCTGCTGGGATATAGAGCATAAGGCAGTTAAAACAAAGATGACGAGGAGTGCTAATGGGGTATTTGTTTTCGCTAAGAAGTTGGGGAACAGGCGGATTAAAGACATGTTAAATATTTTCCAATCCAGATGTCTTTCCACGGCCCTCTATGGGGCTGGAGTATGGGGTGTGTCACCAGCCGGGAGTCTGCAGGTAGAGGAGAATAATTTTTTGAAAAGGCTTCTGTGTTTACCCAAATCTACCTCTAATAACTTGGTCCACAAGGAATTGGGGATTCAATTTCTAAATGATATGATCATGTTAAGACCCCTATTACTGTGGCGCTCGATTTGGCAGAATGATGGTACCTCCCTGAATAGAGCCATTATCGATGATTGCCTCCCTTTGGATCATCATTTAAAGATCCCATGGATCAAATATACGATTGACAGTTTTCAAAAGGTTTTTGGGCTTAATGTATCCCATGATCGACACTGTGCCTCTGACATTTCCAAGCCTAATTTGAAAGTCACCTTCTTGAATTATTGTGCAGAGAGGCGTGCATTGGAGGAACCGAATCTTCATACCTGTATGTTGTATAACAGTATGAATTACTTTATTGGACTCCAACCGTACTTGACTCAGGTGACTAGAGTTTCGCATCAGTTTGTGCTGACCAGGATGAGGATGGGGACAGTGCATTACTTGGTTGCGTGCCCCATCGTAAAAATGCGTCCATCTGGACCCTGTGCTTGTGATAATAATGCTGAGCAGAGCACTATGCACTTTCTTTTATTGTGCCAATTGTATGGTGAACTGCAGAAAATTTTCCTAAAGCCTATGCTGAAAAGATTTGGAGTAAGAACAATAAATGACTCTATGAAACTGCTTTTTAATTTGCATCACCCGGACATTTGCTTCTTTACTGCTACTTTCTTGCTTAAAGCAATTGGTGCCAGGAAAAGTATGTGCTTTTAAATATTTATTTCATCCCCTTCTGTATAATAATGTACTAGCTGTCTTTTTTAAATTGATCAAATGTACTGTATTTATAACTGTGTGTGCTTTTATGGACATGTTTTCTATGCTCCGAATAAAGCTTTATGAAATGAAATGAAATGGGTGTGGTTTGAAACATATTGTGGCAACAGTCTATGGATAGGCATTTAAGAGTAGTAATAGAGATCACAAGCGTAGCTGCAATACCACAGAACACATTACATGAAAGAGGATGTAAGCAGAAAGGATTTAGTCGGGGGGCCATCAGTGGTAGGCAGCCCACCTATGTGGGAGCCATTTAAAGGACAAGAGGTTGCTCGACCAGCTATACCTTCAGCCTGTTCCAGTAGTATAGAAAGGAAGGAGTTTATCAGAGCTGGCTGGGTATTTATGGGGTTCTGTAGCCTCGGTGCCTAAAATCAGAAGACAGAATATCTTGTTTTCCCCTTTCTACACTTCCTTGTTTCAATACCTTAGGCAATAGTGATTGAAGAATACTTTATAGGCTATGTTCGTGGTATCAACTTTCTATTATATAGACTGCCTAATCCCTTATAAATCTGTGCTCCAAATCGGTTGAATACAATTTTGTTAGTGCAAAATAAAGATTGTTCCAGATAAATAAAAACAAACTTTTATAATGACAAACCCATGTATTGCATTTATTTAAGGAAAGAGAACGATAAAGTGGTGGTACTATCATTTAAAAATCGATTTTTTTGGGATGTGTAACATTTTGATCAAAATAATAGATGCATTTATCTTCTTCCCTTTTCCCCATTCACTGGATCCTTCCTTATTCATCATACTTGAATGATCTGGTTAGAATATTGCAGGGCGGTGCACTGAATCCTAGAACATAGTACCATCGGGACATTAGTAAAAGAAAAGTAAATACAAGGCTTCTAAGTTGTTAACTGTGGAAATGATGCATGTGTAAGATGCAGTCACCTGGTGATTGTTACAGAACCCAAGCAGGGGCAAAAAAATTCAGCACAAAGGCTAAGAAACTAGAGAAGAAAGAACATTATTTATAGTCATTGCAAAAGTGGAGTGTTTATATTTATTTCTCTTTCAAGATGTCTCCTTGTTGCTCCTAATGAAAATGTATTATTTTCATAACCCCACTGAACGATACTAAGTTCAAAAAGTCTCACAGAGGATTTGTTCACGGGTTTGTAATATGAGCATGTTTGTGGATAATGACATTTATGATATTAAAAACACAATTTCACAGGAATAGAGGAAGGTAAAGAAGAAGATTAGAAATGGTGCTATAAACAAACACAGTAACTGCCATTTTTATACTAAACATTACCCCTTTTCCACCAATGTATGTTTGAGAAGCTTTTTGCACTGTTTGTTAGTGAGACGCTCCTACAGAATGCCTTCATGACATAGATGAGCACAGAGATGCTCAGCTTTGACTAATAACTGTGTCATACATGCACAGGGAGACAGAGATTGTATTGTCAGGATTCACTCACCCTAAGCTTGGTATCCAACAGGAGTGATAACTATCCTGTGTCTCCAATCACCACACACACAAGAATATGAAGTACATTTGTAGGAACAGGGAATGAGGATTGAGATAAGAGAGATAACAAAGACACGAGACTCCACTACTATATCTTTTCCGTTCTGTTGGTAAGTGATGTCTGCTATATGTTAACAATATCAATCAACTTTCTGCACTTTGATATAGCACTTGTAATTCCTGAAAACTAAGGATACAACGAACGAATACCTACCTCAAGCTTTGTCACTGTGCACTCGCTGCCAAAGGCTTGACTCTTACACAGATGCAAGAGAAGTAACAAGTAACAATGTTAATAGTTTGCTGTTCCCTAGTCTTAGCAATTCATATGTATATACTAGAATTCTAATCCCTTACACTTTAATATTCATGCATATAATGACCAGCAGAGTCCAGGCTTAGAATCCATCCTGTTCCGTCACAGAATATCCCTTAGTAAACCTAACAACTGTCTTAAATAATTTATCTGTATGTTCAAATAAACGTTTAAAGTTCGTTTCAAAAGTAGAATGACCATTTCAAAATACTTCTGTGTATTTTCGGTGTCGTTCGGTATAAATCTATAGAAAAACAAATGGCTCATAGCAAAGGAAATGCAATATCTGTGTAGTAAGTTCGAGCTGCAGCAGGATTCCATGACGTTTGCTCAACAAAGACATAGGTGTGGACACCTCACCTTGATGAGGTGAGGTAGTACATCAGCAACCCTACTACAAGGGAGAAAGATTGTGGTCATAAAAAACCAAAAGTGATGGCTGTCAGGGATGATGGGATCTGCTCTTGCACCATTTTATCGAAACAAATTATTACTAAAGCTCCAGAGTGCCCACATTCTCCTACCTAGGGATTACTTTCGACGAGAAGGGGAATTAGGGCCCGCAACTTAAAAATAGAAATATCTCTCTTGCTAGAACAACTTCTGCACTCCAGAGATTCTCAAAAAAATTGGGGGCAAAACCTATAGCTGCACTGATGAAGATATATAAAGCAAAATGTATCGCAGCAGCGACCTATGGTAGCTCAATATGGGGCTATAGTACCCTGGACTCCCTACAGGTGACAGAAAATTAATTTTTGAGGTCAGTCTATCAGTCACACAGTCCGTTCCCTCATATACCATTCATTCTGAATTGGGGGTAGGGTTCATCTCTGACATGATAAGAATGGCTCCCGTAATAAGCTGGATGAAAACCTGGTTGAACCAGGAAATCTCCCTGAACCATATTATCATGAAAGACTGTCTCCTACTAGAAAATCACAGTAAGATTCAGTGGTTGACTTATATTAAAAATAGCTTTTTTAAATTAGGAAGACCAGAGCTTTTCTCCTCCCCGGAGATAATAACACCCAGGGACATTACACAAGGTCCCTCCTTCCTGAGGGACCGCACCCAGGCAGTTCGCCTGGGCGATTTTACTGCGGACTTCCGCGATGTTCAGTGCGGGGTCCCCCAAGGTTCCTCCCTTTCCCCCCTCTTATTTAACCTTTACATCTCCCCTCTTATCTTTTCACTGCAACAAATGGAGGTCGCCGTATTCAATTATGCGGACGACCTCCAGCTTGTCTTCAATCTTTCCTCCTCCCCTGATTCTGCCCTTAATTTTCAAACCATCATGATCCACATCCGAGACTGGATGAGCCACAACCATCTTAAACTCAACCCAGACAAGACCGAGCTGGTGTTGACGGGTGGTTCATCCAGCCCCTGGGCCTCCATCTTCTGGCCCCCTTCCCTTGGTTCCCCACCTGTTCCCTCTACCTCAGTTAAAACTCTAGGCATCAAGCTTAACTCCCAACTCACCCTTCACTCCCAGGTCAGCTCTGTGGTTTCTTCTTCTTTTTTGGCACTGCGTACCATACGCAAGGTGTCCCGTTTTTTTTCATTTGATGCCTTAAAACTAATCACCCTTGCCATGGTCGTATCCCGCCTGGATTATGGCAACGCCCTATATGCAGGTATTCCTGCATATAGTCTTCGGCGTTTGCAGCAGATTCAAAACCAGGCGGCGCGCCTGGTGTTCAAACTCCCAAAGTCCCACCATACCACTCCCCTCCTAAAGTCCTTACATTGGCTTCCTGTCTGTGCCCGTGTCCAGTTTAAGCTTGCTTCTATCACCTTTCAAGCACGACTGGGCACGGCACCGGCGTTCATCTCATCTGAGATTATCCCCTATGTTCCCTCTAGGGAACTGCGGTCATCTACCCAATCCCTTCTTACTGTTCCGCGGTTCCGTAGAAAGAAATGGGGAGGCTCGAAATTTGCGACCCTCGCTCCGATTTTCTGGAATTCGTTGCCTTTAGAGCTCAGAGCTTCAACCTCTTACCTGTTGTTCCGGAAACAGCTCAAGGCACACCTTTTTGCCAAATTCTTTAATTAATACATCATTTTCTCATTTACTGGTTACAATTAGCCCCTGTTTTTCTGCCCAGTTCTCTGTCAGTTTAGCGCCATGAAACCGCTGGTGTACGTGCGCTGTACAAATAATTTTAAATAGAAATAGAAATAGAAATAGAAGTTAAAGGAGCCATGGCACAGCTGATGTCCCTGGAAAGATAGGAAATAGAGCTCGGAAAACCTACTGTAAGGGCTAATCTTATGGTTGCCAGTTTACCAGGTCCTGAAATGTATCTTAATATGGTGAACCGTCCTTACCATAGGTTTCTTTTAACTCGCTTCCGTTTTAACTTGATCCATCTGAATCTAGGTCATTTTCTTAAATGGAGCACCCCAGAAAACGCAATGCCGTGTTCATGTGATAATTTTTCCATTCAGAACACATTGCATTTTGTGATGTTCTGTGGGCACTTCACGGAACCTAGAATGAAATTTTTGGTCCCAATACTTAGGGAGGCGGGGTTTTTGCAGGTAAAGCCTGCTCTTCTCTACTTGCAATTACTAACGACCCCCGGATCACTTTTCATGTTGCTAGCTTCTTAGTGAGCGCCGTCAGATCCAAGAATAAGAGAATGATTAATGGTACATAAATGTTCGGGGACGTATCCTATAAGGATGCTTTTACTGTAAAACTGACTGCTAAGGCATCCGAACTGGGTGATGTTTTTATCGTTTTTATTTTATTTATTTATTGTGATTTCTAATCTATGAAAGTGCTGAGAACACCTTTTTAATTGGCTTAATAGTTCCTATTTTATTAGGTGTAAATAATGTATCCAATGTAAGTGTCGTTTTGTACCATTGTCTTTTTATGATATTCATTTATCGAAATAAAGTATTCTGACTGACTGACTGAAATTATTACTAAAGCTCCAGGGAGATACAGTGTCTCAATCGGCGAGCACAGTCTCCCAGCTGAAGTTATGCCAACACGCCGACTGCAACCAACGAGAGCTTTGCTTTGATAATTTTGAAACTGTTGCATATCCCCGCAGAGACATCGGATAGTGGGCCTTAAGGGTGATACATCTGGATGCTGGAGGCTAATTTGGATGGCTCTAAGCAGAAGAGGAGAAGCAGGGATCGGGTGCTTCCCGGCCCGTCGCCTCCATATAAATACCCATCCTGTTATGGTGCTGTGAGCACTGGGGCCAGACACACTGGGGCTTGCTGAGGTGTGTGAAAGAAGCTTGAAGGTGTTCCCTGCTGCCTCCCTCTAGTTGACATAAAGTATGCTGTGTGGGATTGCTAGATATGCTTCCTTTTAGCCTGCATAAAATTGATTTGGGTGATGATACCTGATACCATATGTAATCACAACATTTCAGAGACACAAAGTCAGCCCTTGGATAGAGCCTCATACAGGTTCCTTTTTATGCTTACTCCAAGTTATAAAATAGTGAGTAAACATTTAGGGCCTCATTTATGAAAAGTGATGCATTGCTGCAAGAAAACAGCGATGCGTCACTTTTCATTGCACCCTCCTTGCGACACCAGTGATGCGTCATATTTACAGTATGATGCATCATGTCGTAAGGAGTTACAGATACGTCAGTATTTCTGACATATCTATAGGCGCAAAAATAACGCATTGCTGGAGTGTGTCACAAAAGTGACGCAGCTCCAGCAATGGGTCATTACACATGGGCAAGTCCCATGTGAAATGTGCCTGCGTCAGTTTTACGCCAGCCATGAGGCATTTGGGAACTACACTTAAAAAATGTAAAAAGCTAATCCAAATGTTATCCAATGGGAGAGATAGGACTTGCAGTAGTGAAAAATGAATTTGAGAGTTTTTCTATACCAGGACATGTAAAACTTAAAAGTACATGCCCTGGCTTTTAAATACACTGCACCCTGCCCTGCGGATTATCCAGGGCCTACATTAGGGGTGATGTATATGTATAAAAATTGAAGGTTTGGGCCTGGCGAGAGGCTTATCTTGCTAGTTTCAAATGGCAGTGTAAATGGCACACATAGGCTCTGCAATGGTAGGCCTAAGCCATGCTTAGAGGGCTACTTAAGTGGGTTGCACAATAAGTGTTGTAGGCCGAGCTGATATTATCATGTTTAGTGGAGAAACCACAAGCATGTTAGTGCTGGTTAGCAGTGATAAAGTGCACAGAGTAGTAAAACCAGCAAAAACAAGGTCAGAAAAGTGAAAGAGGTAGGCAAAAGGTTGGAGGGAAGACCACCCTAAGGCTGTTAGGTCTAACAATAAGTATAGGCTTACTATACCTAGCTCCCCATATATGTGCCTTGACGATATATATCTCTTGAAAATATGTGATCTGAAGTTAAGAGTACTACTTCTGTACTTACTAAAATATTGAAACCCTGACAATAATATTGTAATCTACATTTAGGCTACAGGTCTTGTCCTAAAGGACAACATCCCCAGGATAGAGTGTTTGTCCAAACTTTGAAAATGTATGAGCTCAAAAGATCACCTAGCACTTGTAAGGCTAGACCTACTTTGGACCCGTGCCCGGCCAACCATCATAATAACTCTTTTTTATTGTATTGGTTTTGAACTTTGATGCCACAAACAATCACAGTGACCATGGAACTGCAGTATATAATAATACATAAAACAAATTAGGTTAAATGTAAAATAATTTGGTATTTTTTTTTCTTCTAAAATATTGGAGAGCCATTATTTATCCTTAAATACACTACACCCACTACACCAAAGTTGCTCGTAAAATGTTATGTGTTGAATGGCTAAACACTTATAAGCAGTGGTTAATTTGTCAAAATGAGTGCCGGGACTCTGTCGGGAAGCAGCTTCGACCAGCCCATTTCTCCACAGAACCAACAAACCCTACAAGTAGTGCATAATGGCAAGAGCTGTTGATCTTGGCTCTAGCGAACCAAGTTCGAGTCTCTGCATCAACTCAACATACGGTGATTCTGGGCAAATCAATTAATTGATCTCTGCCTTCCCAAATTGAATGTCACCTTAACTAGTACTCAAGGGCCGGTGTTAATGATTAAGTGTCGGTGCTCAGCATCGGAAACCACGGGCTCAAACTAAGCACTGCTTATAAGGTCAAAAAGGCGAGACCAATTGCATTGCAAATGCTTGTTTAATAATGCTTCTTGCAGCATTTATATGTCGATCAGACTCTTAAGTAGGAGTGTCTTGCTAAATTGGCATACTGGACCGGTAAACATGGTCAGAGTATCATCTTTACCAAAAGGTGCTGTTCACAATTCCTTAATCGCTGACAAGTCCGCCTGCGATATTGCCTGGCTGCAATCTTGCAATGTGGGAACGTCAAGATGGGGATAGTGCAGCTGGCACTGAGAAGCCACCAAAGCGGCGGAACCAACTGCATCCATCACCTGACTGTTAATTTTGAAGGGATGTGGGCATTAGAGCATGGCATTAATACAATGGTTGGAGGTAGTTCAGAATCCGAATATTTTTTTTGTTTAGTTAATTAAAACCATATAATATACTAATAGAACTAAGTATGCAACACTATTAAAATTTGTATGTTAAAAGTTTTGGTTTGCAGCAATGCCATAAATACAGTTACGGTATACTTAATAAAAAATTGTATTTTGCAATAGTGCAAACATGACGGAAGGAAGAGGTAAACAGTCAATCTTATGAGACACGGGCCAGATGTACGACGCCCAAAATAGCGCCTCACAAATTGGGAGTCTTTTGCGACTCACAATTTGCAAGGCGCTATTTTGGTTGTACAACAGTGTGTAACACACTATTAGCGATTCCCAATGGGGTCGCAAATTGAGAGGCTCATGAATATTAATGAGCCTCTCACAATTTGCGACCCCATTGGGATGGCAGGCCCTCCCAGGTAAGGTGGCCTGCTGAGCCCAGCAGGCCACCATTTCTGGGATTGCTTTTAAATAAAGCAGTTTGTTTTTTAATGCACCCCGTTTTCCTTAAAGGGAAATGGGATGCATTTAAAAAACACTAATGAAACGTTTTCGTTTCATTTTTTAAGGGCAGGCAGTGGTCCCTGGGACCACTGCCTGCCCTTAAAAAATATTTTACCATGCATTTGCATAGGGGAAGGGTAACCCTGGGGACCCCTTCCCTTTTGCGAGTGCATTACCACCCTCTTGAAGAGGGTGGTAATTTGCTAGTGTTTTGCGCCCGCAATTGCGGACACAAAACATTCTTACATAGGGTTGCGCTGGCTATTAGGAAGGGAACGCCCCTTACTAATAGCGAGCCGCAAAAACCTATTTTGCGAGTCGCAAAAAATTGCAACTCGCAAAATAGGGTTTGTACATTCCCCATGCTATTTTTGCATGCGCAAATAGGCTCGCAAAACTGTTTGCATGCGCAAAAATGGTCGTACATCTGGCCCATAGTCTATAAAGTGCTATTGTGCTTCCCTTGAGATCGTGTTTTAATACATTCTTTGGAGGAAGTTGTGGCAGAGGGATAGGGAAATTAAGAGTTGCAGTGCCTGGGTAGAGGGAAGCTTTGTGTTTGGCATAGTTGCTTAATCTTGGCAAAATGGGATGACAAGTACAAAACGCTGCAAGATGGCAGAAAAAAAGTGCATGATCTTGTCCGGTGGAATTGAAAAAGTTTGGAGCTATGCCCTGAAACTGAAAGATGCATAACCCCACAGATCATGGTATATTTCTAAAATCCTAGCCGAGATTTAGTAGGATGGAAACAAGTTGTTGAGCCCCGCATCGTCATCATCCAACTTCCTGAAGGAATCATGAAAGAACAGTGGCTATCTATCGCTGACCTACTTTCCACGTCCTCACTGTGTACTCCCTGGTCATAGACTGGCAAAGTGAAAGGTGGTGTTGGAATTGCTATGAAATACTTATTTTGCTTGTGGCTTGTTAACTGTTAACTGTTTGAACAAAATGACATGACCTTGGCCAGTGAGGTTGCCAATGCTTTTGTCTGAAAAGGGCAATGGACAAAGACTCGCCAGAAGAGGGGGGTTGCTGGACTGGACTGGACTGGAGTGAGCTCTTGGATGAGATGAGAGCTCAAATCCACATTTTTGTTTCTTGCCTAAAGAAAAGGAAATCATTGTGAAGACGATTGAGACACTAGATCAAACGCTGTGTTTACAATCGACAGATCCAAATGAAGGCAGCACAAAAAAGCAAGACATTTAAGAAATCATTAAATCCATTTTCTGTGTTTTGGTAAACATGCCTTAAAAGCAAGATGTTTAGCAAATGTAGGAGCAATTGGATTCCAAAAAAGTATGGAACATTGAGACTACATTCCATGTCAATGAGAACCTTACTGGATGTGGAGCCATCAGGAATACTTAAACTGTTTCCGAGGTCACCATCTGTCCAGGTTCTAAATCAATCCTCAGATCCCAACAAAAGTGTTTTGAAAGTTTAACGAGATCACAAAGTCCGTGGAGGAAAGTAAAGATGCTTTATTACTACATACATTAAATGTTTACATGAGCATATATTGAAAATTAGAAACACATTGCTTGAGCCCTAAACTAACACTTTCTAAACTGACTTCAGAAAGCTTCATGTCCCGTTTAGACACTCCTTCACTTCCTGTTTCACACAAACATCCTGGGGCAGATTTACAAGAACTGACGTATCTCTGCATATTAGCAGAGATGCGTCAGTTATTTTGCGTCACCCAAAAAAACCCTTGCGCAACCATGGATGTGTTAAATTTACAACGCTGCGCACCTTGGTGCAAGGATTGACAGATGCTTGACGCATTTGTTGGCGTAAGGGCAACACATTGCTGGAGTAGTGTCACAAGCACGACACAACTCCAGCAATGCTTTGGAATGCCTATTTCTATTATGCTGCATCACTCCTTACGCCTGCTTCAAGCAGGCGGAAGTTTTTGACGCATTGGCATCATAGAAGTGGCACAGTGATATCTTCTAGATTTCACTGCGTCACTTTTACGAGGCTTTCTTCTGTTGGCACGCTCACCCTGCATACATTATACCTGACTCAGGTATAATGTAGCGCAGGGCTTTACAATGTGGTGCATCCCCCCAGATGTGTCACGTTGTAAATGTGTTGCAATGTGGCACATTGTTTATGATGCTGCTGCATCACAAACGTGTTGCAACAACAGCTTAAAAGTGTCACAAGGGGCCTGTAAATCTGCCCCCCTGTTTCCGCTGCTCGTTGTTTCCTCTACCTCTGGCAATCCTACACTACCCTCGTTGGTGCAGTGTCTGCCCCTTGCTTTGTATGATGTTTGCTATAACTATTTATTGCATAGGATTCTATGAGCCCTGGGCATGCAGAGTTATTACAAACCTAGGCCACATCCCCAAATCCCCAAACCTAAATCTACACCATTCTCTAGGAAGTAATTTGGGGCAGGGAAACCTAACCATTGCACAATATCAAGATTTTGCAATATTCTGCAAGTGATGTTCGCTCTAAGGGGCCCCATTAGGATGTCAGGCAGATCGCCACCGCCATGCGGGCGGCGCTCGATCCGCCCAACATCCTTCCCCGCCCACCACCCATTTCCCCCGCCATATTACTATGGAGGGGGGGGACCGCGGCGGACGGAAAGACCGTCCGCCGCTTTCCCGCCCGGACAACGAGTTGACCGGGCGGAAAAGGGTTTCATATGGTGGCGGTGTCTGTTAGACACCGCCATCCATATCAGGATGTGGGCGGGAACATGCTTTTCCGTGGCCACGGCCACGGAAAGGCATGCAGGAATGTCTTGTGGGGGCCCGCAAGGGACTCCGGGGGGGGAGGGGGTGGGGGGTGTACATGGGGGTACCTATGGTACCCCCTGCACTTCACTGTACAACGTGGCAGGCACCGCACGGTGCCTGCCACGTTGTGCATTGAAGTGCGCAATGTGCATTTTGAGCAATGCGGCGGGCTGTGCTTTTAGCACTGCCCACCGCAATGTTAAAAATGTGGGATGCGCCCGCCAGTGGCGGGTGCATCTTAATGGCCCCCACGGGACCGCCACCCTTATGGTGGGCGGTCCCGTTTTAGATCGGGCATAAATAAATGATGCTGAATTGGACCTTAATAAAGGCCCATGGCTTTGAGAAAGCAATTTAACATACTTATACCCCATGCTAATAAAGCATAAGCCAAATCTATAACATGGTATGATGAAAACAGGTCCGCAAAACCACTTGAGTAAGAAGATATGTACAGCAATAGGAAAACTGGCAGCAACAAGAATGAGTGCTTGAAATTGCCTGATTAGTGATATCAATTATTCACCAAGCAGCAGACCAATCCCGGTGAGGCGCAGGCACCACCAAAGCATTCGAAAGAGAGAGCAGTCCAACATAGGGCCTTTGCATCTCAAGATGAAACATCTTTGACTGGACACCCTAAGATGGGAGGAGATTGAGTAAAGATACCTATAATCTATTTATTTCAGTAGATGATCACACTATTGCATCATATGTGGTGACACAATCCTAAACTTTGTTGGCAGACTTAGTGTACACTGCATGAGGACGTATTGTTTTATTAAGTACTTTGATTACATGTGACATTCAGCTCAATCACCTAGGCATTACTTTTGGGGACCAAATGTTTCCTCTTTGAGTTACAGTATTTGAGCATGTAGAGTCAGTGCATGCTGGGGGAGCAGTTCAAGGTAGGGAATAGGAAACATAAATGAGCATCATCCTGGGAGAGTGTTAATGTAATAAATGGAAGGGTTGAAGAGTGACGTGATGAATGCCAGCAGTAAGCAAAATCTTGAGCTGTTGCTTTCACTGTATTTTAGACTAGCCAACAATTCAAAGGGGAATGTGAGGCAGGAGGTGCAAGTCAGCTTCATCCTTGGCCAGGGTCAGCTTTATATAAGGGGGCAGACTGACACTACAGCAGATGTCGGCACTGCCCCAACCAAAGTCTGTAAGGTTTTTATGACTAGGAAGATTTCCACATTACAAACCAATTCCTCATTTCACAGCTTCTTCTGTTCCATGATTTCATGCTGATGTTGCTATAATGTAATACTGTACATTATGCCCAATATACTTCTTCTCGTCATCTCAAAAAAACAGTAGATTTGCTGTATTTTTCCTCATTTTTATAAAATTTAGTTGACATTTTTCTCAATTTTTATGACTCCTAGAGCCAGTTCTAGCAGTCTTGCCAGCCTCACGTTTTACATTAAACATAATAAAAACAAATTCATGGATATACATAGAAGAGCTTTTGAGTCAACTCTCGTCATCTTTTAGTTTGTTCAAGTGCCATTCATATTTTGCTTCCTCCTAAAACAGCTTTACATCATGAGACTGTGGGGGGGGGTGGGGGGGCAGACCACATAAGTCAGTGGCTCTCTTCACACTGGGTCACAGCATTTCACTCTTGCCCATGTGCTTATCCACCTAAAATGTATTCCACTTTAAAGCTAGGTCTGATAGGCAATTCTCTGCTTTCACATCATGCTTTTAAAACATGTTTTGCATCGATTGCTTTTTCATTTTGTTTTAGCATGCCATCTTAAACGGTATTTGTTTACACTTTTCATTTCTATTGTGTGTTTGAAAAAACAGAAATAGATTAAAATAGTGGTAGATTCGCCAAGGCCTGAGCTATGGGTTTTGCCAATACTTGTTTACTTATTTCTGTGGGAATTAATATTTTGTATTTTGACTGCGTGCCACTAAATACATACACCTAATCCACATTTTGAATGTGTGAACGAATTAAAGTAATATTTATGAAGCATCAACTTTATAATGCTGAAATTGAAAAGTTAATTAAGTTAGAATGCAAAAAAATACCAATAAAATGTATATGTTTTCAACGCCTTTCTTAAGTTTAAAAGGTTCTCCTTCAACTGAACAGATAGAGGAAAGGAGTTCCACAAGGAGGGAGCTAGAAAGGTAAAAGCTCTACCACCCATTCCTAACACGAAAACTGCAAATTGGCTGTCGGCATACTGTTTGCTCAAGATGGCAGAGGATTTATCTCTCAGGCCATATAGAGAGTCTAGTACATGCAAAGCTCACCAGCCATTCAACCTAGATCTAAGGGGCAGATGTACTAACAATAGATCTGCAAAACTTGGTCACACTTTCTGCACCAACTTTTTGCAAAATCAGTTCTGATTTTGCTAATCGACCTATGTACTACTAGGTCAGTTTTTAAAATCACCATACCGAGTGGGTCGCAATTCTACTTACCTCAACAATATTCATGAAGTAGGTTACAAATTACAACTGACTCACAGGGGTTATGGTCATCAGGGGTAATGTCTGTGATCACATTTTAATACAGTGCATTTGTTTAACTGCAGCTCATTTCCCTTAAAGACAACGGACCTGCATGTAAGAACAACAAAAAGTTTGTTTAACCCCTTCGACGCTCATGACGAGCTCAGCTCGTCATGAGGTACGCCTCTCGTACGCTCATGACGAGCTGAGCTCGTCATGAACCGCGGGTTTTAAAAAAAGTCAGCGCACAGCGGGAAAACCCGCAGCGCACATGGTGTTAAGAGTTGAGAATGGTTCAGGAACACTGCTCACGGACCCCCCCCAAAAATGTTCATTCACATACTGGAACCATCCCTACGTGGATGGCTTTCCCTTGGTGAGTGGGTTACCACCCCCTTTGAGGAGTCAGAAATGATTCAATGGTTTGTGACCAAAACTGTGATTGCAAACCATTGATCCCTAGCAATCCAAGATAGAATTTGGAGTATGTCCCTTCCAAGTTGCCATTAGGAAATCATTTCTACCCCCATTTTGGGATCAGGTAACCCATTACGAATCACAAAACAGATTTAGTGCATTGTAAAAGCCATTTAGCTGCGGCATAGCCTGTGATTTGGTGATTTACAGACACTAAATGGCTTTGTGCATCTGACACTTAGTTCTGCTTCACATTCTGCAGATTTACTTCAACTACAGGAGGGTTAAAGGATGGACGGATGGGGGCTGTGCTGTAGTTGTTGTTTTTGAAAAGCATAGTGTGAAGATGATGTCCTAGGATAGGGAAATAAATAGGAGCAAGATACAAGATAAAACAGGAGAAAGCATGACTGTGGCGTCATAATGGAGTGGTGTGAATGAGTCAGACTTAGAAAGAGGACATTTAGGAGAAGAATGCAAGTGAGTATATCAATGGGGACATTGGATGGGGAGATTAGGAAGATTTATTTTGAAATAGAAAAGGAAACTATAGCCATAAAGATAAAAAAGTGGAGAAAGAGGAGATTAGGGAAGAAGGTATGAATTAAACAATTAATTGTGTATAACAGTGAGGGATGAAGGAAAAAAGCAGACAAAGGGACACAAATAAAGAAGAACAAGAGACAGATGAGGAAAGTAGGGGAACAGCATAAGGAAAGCAAGAAAGGACAAAGTAACTGAATTGAACAACAATGGAGAGGTATCAAGAATAAAGAAAATGGAAATTGTAAAGGAACAGGAGAGACTGAGGGATAGAGAAAAGAATCAGTTGAGTGGGTGGCAGATAATGCTGTCTATGCTACCACCTGCGGAAAATCAGTTCAGTCTTTGTTAGAACTCCAAAAGGGCGTCTGCAAGAACTCGGTCAGGTGGCTACTTGTAGTGAGGAGTGCTGACAGGTTCAGACAGAGGGCCTGCTTCTCAAACTACACTTCATAGTACGTTTTCTAGTACTACAAAACTTACTACAAAGTGCTATTCATAAACTGCACTTTTGCAATAGCGAATACTTTCTAGTAACTTCCACTTTTGTATTAAGTTCCAACCTAAATTATTTTCTATGGGAGGGGACTGCAGTACCAGTGGTTGTCCATGTGGAGTGCTGGACTTACTTCAAAGGTGTAAGGGCCATATGTATCAAAATTCTCATTTGCGATTCTCAAATAGTGATTTTTTGCGAATCGCTATTTGAGAATCGCAAAATGCTATGTATGTAGGATTTGCAATAAATTTTGCGAATCCTACATATTCCTTATTTGTGATTCTCAAATTACGATTCATAATTAAGGAATATCTCCCCATTCATTCCTATGGGTGTAGAGGCCTATAGGAATGAATGGGAAGACATTCTCAATTTGCCATTAGCAATTAGAGAATCGCAAATTGAGAATGCAATTTCAAGGGTGCAAGGGTGTCAAAAGGACACCCTGTTGCACCCCTGAAATAAGCATGGGTGAACATGTGGCGCACATACATGCCCTAAGGGCATGTATGTGCTTCACATTGCACTGTGAGAAATGCAAAAAAAGTGCATTTTTCGAAGAAATCCCAAATTACCACCAACTTGAAGTTGGTGGTAATTTGCCATTCCTTAAGGCCAAATTGCACTTTGCAAAATTTGCGATTCCTTAAATGCAATTGCAAAATAATGAATTACAAATTTTGCGATTCTTTATTTTGCGCGCAGATTTGCCTCATACATATCACTAAGCAAAATTGCAACGCAAACCTGCTTGATACATATGGCCCTAAGTTACTACAAAAGTGCAGTTGGTAAATATCACTCAATATACTCAAATGCGTAAGTTAACTTTGAGAATCAGGCCCAAAGTGTCTAACATTTAAACTGATAAACAAGCACATTAAAGGCTGAAATGAGAATTAAAAGAGCCAGCAGGAACCATAGCTTGCAAGGAGGGGCTAGCAGTTCTGGACCAGATATTTCCAGATGAGAAGCAGCTGGATTTGTGTCCCTTGCTCATTCAGACAGCACTTATAATTTCCTAGCGCTTGCCAAAGTTAAAAAATAGGAACATTTGGACAAAAAAAATCTTTATAGATATTTAAACTCTTTGTACCATGGAACTAGGAATCACATGCATGCGAGCACAATGAAAGTGCATTGTTTTGCTTTTACATGTGGAAGAAAGATTATTATCAGACAACGTTCCACTATAGGACACCTTAGTTTGTAAATAAGTCAGAAGTTTCCACCAGTAAATAAAAACAGATTCCTTCATTAGTAAAATGAAGCACATGCCAAAAGCTTTGTTAGGTGTCAACAGATGCTCTCCGGGCTACCTGTAGCAGCTCAGCCAAAGGCCTAGAGAAGCCTACATCCCTGAGTCTTTGGATTACAAATTCCTGTAATTATCTGAGCTGCCTTTTCAATGGAACGAGTAAACAAATCCATGACACTATTGCCACTTTTTTGTCACTAATATTTGTTGAAAAGTGTAGGAAGTGAGGGGTCATTTCAGCATTTTAGTCACATCACCAAATTGTCTTGAAACTGGCCTGTAGAAAACCTTAAAATAATACATTTCAACTCCCATGGGAATCCTGATTCAGACAATAACGTTTCCTCCATGTTATACCGCAGTTTTTCCAAACAGAAATTGCTCCAGGTCACCCAGAATGAATGTGCACATCTTCTGAGTTGTACACTTCGAAAGGGGAGATAACATGCAGTCACCCGCGTCCTGGGCAAGTAAGAGTGACGGGCTGGGTGTGGGGGGATTTTGACGATGATGGCGAGGATAAAGTAAATAAATAATTAATTTTCCCTCATCATTGTCCGTTGAATACCCCACTCCCCAACAGGGCCCATCCGCCCTACCTATCTTACTTGTACAGGCCGCGGCTGCATGCAGTATTAATGCATTATCGCCCGTCTTGATATGCAGAACTTGATATGCTGAGGTAGTCTCCCACCCTGTGAATACCGCCTCCAAGGTGTCAGAATTTACTGGATGTGGTATTACCACCCAAAAAATGGGGCAAAACAAAGTTCTGTCTTTCATTTCAATCTGATTTGGATAATATATTATTTTTTATGAAATAAAAATATTAACTATAAAAAAGTTTTTTTTCTGAAAACATTAGTAGTAACCGTTACTATTTTTGATAAGTGAGTCACATTCCAATATTTTTTAATCTGCTTCTAAGTGGTAGAAACTGCTGACTTATTTGCAAGCTACAGTGTCCTGTAGCTGAAAGCACTCGGATAATTATATTTCTTTCAAAGGAGACAGCAAAACAATTCACTCTTATTGTGCCCGCATGCAGATGTTTCCTAGTTTCTCAGAACAAAGGGTTTAAGTATCTATAAAGCTATTTTTTATCCACATACTTGTATTTTTTACCTTTGGCAAGTGGCGAGGAAATACATATAAGCTCTTTCTGAAGGAGGAAGTGATACTAATCCATCAGCTTAGCATTTAGAAATATTTGGTTCAAAACTGATAGCCCCTTCTTGGAAGTTTATTTTCCATGCTGGGACTTTTCATTCTCTTTTCGATCTTTAACGTGCTTGTTTATCAGTATAAATCTTAGACATTTTGTTTGAACCAAAAAGCCAGATACTTCCTGCCTGAAATCAAAACAATGAAAGATTTTCTGCAGGCTTAGCATCGCCTCTGAATTTAAAAGTTATAATAATACTAAATATATGTTTGCCCCGCAGACGACATCATCATCCGAGAAATGGGACTGAGAGATTGATGCGATGGGGTCAACGGAGGGCTAAAGGGGAAATCCTCTGTCAATGGTCATTCAAAAGCAGTGACCCCTTGGAGCCGAATCTTGGCAATGGAATGATGAGGCGGCTGAATCATTTCCTCTCTCTTGTTTGCCTGTAAGAGGAACGAAATCCCTCAGCATCATACAATTAATGACAATTACTGCATCTGTTGTAGTGAAGGTCAGTGTCAAAACTGGAACTGAATATTAGAGGAAAGTTATCAACTCGTGATTTCATCAGTTTTTTAAAACAAAAACAAAGCTTCTCGGGTCATTTAAATAAATCGAAGGCCGTGGTTGTGAGTCAGGGCAGCTGAAGTGCACATTTGTTCACGACCTGGACACTCACGGTAGTAAACAAGGCCACCGACCACCTCTACAACACTTTACAATCACACATTACATGACAAAAAGCTTAGATATCCCTGCTCACAAGCTATGCACCGAGCATACACATAAAGGGAAACCAAGCAGTAAGGCCGGGTTCTAAACAGGGTTTTGTGACATATGAAAAACGTTTTCCAGCTAAATGCACTTAATTGTTTGCCATAATGGCATGTATTATGCGAGATATATTTTGTTTGTATACTGGAACAGAAAAACCTAGCAAGATACCTACCGGAGAAAATGAACCCATTTCTTACCAGTAAACTTCATTACTGTGGGCTGAGGACTTCACTCGCATTAAATAAGAGTGTTTTACACCGTGATCTGAAGCAATTAGTCATTTATTGAACAACAATTATTTAATTGTCCTTTTACAACACCAAAAGCAAAGTTATCAGAAGATGAATGCAAAACATCAAGAATATAATGATTTCCAAAAGTGTGATGGGACTTCCATGTGACTGCCCTGCAAATTTCCTGGATCGACATTCTTGCTGCTTCAGCCCCAGAGGTAGAAACTGACCTGGTTGAGCCCCCTTGAATCTGAGAAGGAGAGATTTCATTCGGACATGTAAGCTTGACAAATTAACTGCTGAACCCATCTGCTTAGAGTTGTATTGGCCACTATTTTACCCTTATTGGCACTGCCAAAGGAAACAAAAAGTGAATTGACATGTTGAAACTCTTTTGCACGCTGTAAATAAACTGTTTAGGTCCTCTTAACATCCAAGAGGAAGGAACATGTAGGCCGTTCCCTTTGTGAAACGCCGAAAGAACCACCTCCTGCTGTAAAGGGAATTTGATAAACGTTTTTGGAACAAATTTGGGATACATTGGTAACACTACTCTATCCGCAAGGATCAGTAAATATGGCTATGACCCCACCAGAGCCTCCAACTCACAAAATTGTCTAGCTGATGTAATGGCTAAAAGTAAAGCCGTGTTAGCCTACACCCACACCATACCTGCCTCCTTGAGAGGTTCAAATGGAGACAATTGTAAATCCCGAAAAACTGTTGGTAAGTCCCAGGACAGAATATTAATGGGTGTGACTGTTTTTCTCAGATGAAAACGTTTGAGCAATCAGACAACCAATGGGACAATGTCATTCAGTTCCCTTCTAGAAATGCCAATGGCCTTCATTGCCGCCCATTGAGCAGCCATGCTGGCAGGAGCAAGATTTTTCAAAAACACTTTCCCTCAAAAATTCCAGAATCTGAAAGGGATCTCCCATAACCTGGTCTATACCCTTAGCAGCACACCATTTAACAATAGAGAACCAGTTCTTTTTATAGGAGGAATGAGTAAACTGTTTAGAGGATAGCTGAATCTCAGCCACTAACTGGCTGGAACAGCCGATTTACTCCAGAGCTAATCTTTCAAGAACCATGCAGTCAAATGTATTTGTTGGAGCTGACCCAATGGCAACATTGGAAACTGGAGTAGAAATGGAATGACTGGGAGTTTGAAAATTCTTCCTTTGGACAACCTGAGTAACAGAAGCAACCAAAGGCATCAAAGACAAAAGACGCGATCACAATCACCAACACCCTCTCTTCCCAAACCTTCTGATGCACCCTGGGTAGAAGGGAAATCATTGAACAGGCATGCAGTTGACCTGGGGCCAGGGAATTGAGAGGGCATCCACCACCCATGCCTGGTGGCAATGCACGACAGAACAAAAGATTGGAAGGAGTGCATTGTGGGGGAGGCAAACAGATCTATCCACGGATCCTGAATAGATGCCACATCTGAGGAAAAACAGGACAGGACAAATGAGAGGGAACTAAAAAAGGCAGGCTGCAGCTCACACTGTCTGCATGAAAATGAAGCTCTCCTTGAATGTAAACCGCCCACATGGCATACAGATTGTCACCCTCCCAGGAACAAATATGATTGGCCAACATGTTCAGAAGAGGATCTTTTATCCCCTACTGGTGATCCAGGTAACATCTTGCAACTTGATTGTCTGTACGTATCACAAGATTTCCACCCTGTAACAGTGGTTGAAAGATTTTACTGCTTCCCATACAGCATCTAACTCTTTCCGGCTGGACACGTGACGTCAGCCACCATTGACCACTGCCCCTTTCTTTCCAAATCTTCCAGAGTTCCCCCCCCAACCGCATAAACTGGTATCTCTTATCAATAATACTGGGACAGGCATCAGAACAGGACATCCTTCTCTAGATTGGTAGTATGAAGCAATCAATTCAGGTCTTGCACAATTGTCGATGACAACGGAACTTGTGTATCCTAGTCAGCCAGAGATGGATTCCAGTGAGTTACCAGGTGATTGACAAGTGGCTTTAAGCATAGACGAGCCCAGGGAATCACAGATGTTGTAGCTGCGATTAATCCATGAACCCTCAACCAACACGTGGCCGATGCTAACAACAGGGACAACAGTGTCCACAAATTAGATTGTAATGTCTCAAAGCTGTACTGGAGCAGGAAGACACGTTCCCTTCAGAGGGGAATATTATGCCTATGAACTGCAAACATTGAACTGGGGTGAGTTGGGAATTCAGCCAATTCAGCTTGCTCCATAACTGTTGAAGTAGAGTGATTGTTGCCTTCACTGCTTCTTCTGCCTTAGGGAGAGAAGAATCAAAAATTTGCCAATCATCAAGGTATGAAAAGAGCAAAATCCACTTAGACTGTAAAACACTCACCACAGGTGTCAACACCTTAGTGAAGGTCCGAGGAGATGTTGACAGGCCCAAAAACAGCACCTGAAACTGAAATGGTTCTCCTCTACTGCAAACCACAGGAACCTTTGATTCTCTGAATTTATTGGAATGTGAAAACAAGCATCTTTCAAATCCAAAGTGGCAACAAAAAAACATCCTTCTGAAAAAGGGGAATGGTGAACTGCAGAGTTATCACTCAAAAAGGATCCAGTTTCGGATACTTTCCCAGTGCTTTCAGGTCTAGGACAGAACAGAATGACCCGTTCAGTTTGTGAACCAATAAGATAATTGAATGAACCCTCTTTACTTGCTGGGCTGCTGGGACTGGCACTATTTAGAAGCAACTTGGCCACATCCGTCAACATTGCTTCTTTCTTGTCCCTTTCTCTTGAAAACTGTACAGACCAAAACACCCCCACTGGAAGTTGTTGAACAAATGGAATCTGACACCTTTGGTGAATGATGGAGAGGACCTACTGATCGGTAACATGCATTAATCATTGAGAAAGAAAGGACCGTAGCCTTGCTCCTACATCAGCATTGTCATTTTTGACCAGTTCCTCAGTCCCTGTGGTCGGGCTTTATTGGCAAACGCGGCTCCTTATACTCGATCCTGGTGTTAAAAGGGGCGTGACTGCTCCAGATGACCCTGAAAGTTTTGTTTGTAAAAAAACATTTCTTCCTCTGAAACCACTGGAAGGGCTTTAAAATAATTTGTTCACCAGACGATCTTTGCACCATGTTATAAAACTCATACCTACAAAATGTATGCACCAGAGAATTTATGGGTAGCCTTTAGTCTCCAACGTTTCTTCCACAGAGTTCTTTGTCCTGCAATTGCTGCGCTTGATGAAAAAGGCTGTAATTTATCAAAGGTGATGTCTGTTAGAAATGGTGCCAATATTTCCACATGGACCACAAAAGGAGCTGGGTCACCCTGCTCCTGAAGGCAATCAAACAGTTTCTAAAAGTCCTTTAGTAAGACTTGGGATGCCAATGCAGAGTTTGCACTAGCACGTATCCCAAAATTACAAGTGGTATATGTCCTTTTTATGACAGCTTCTACCTTCTAGTCAACAGGGTCAGGCAACGTGGCTTCCTCCAAAAACACAGTAGAAGAATAAGTCATGGGTGCCCAATGTCAAGAGTTAATTTCTGGAGCTCCTAGTCTTCACAGGAGGAGAATGAAACTCAAATCCAATGCCCCTCCAGAATTCCCCCCAATCTCCAAATATAGATAAAGGAGGTTAAAGAGTCGTCAGGGGGAAAGGGGATTGGGAAATAAGAAGAGACTGCCAAGTCTTTTTCTTAAGGACGCTACGAGCTACCTATTCCGTCTTACATGGAAGTTCTCGAGCACTGCATAACAACAGAACATATTACTCGTCTCTTGACAAGATAACTACACATGTCATGTAATTATAAAATTCTCCTTATTTACTAAGCATACCCCTTTTAGACTGGCTTTTGCTTCTCTTCTATGTATAGGATGCTTCTCTCCATTTATTTCTTCCTTGCTTAATGAGATATACTAAGAGTTTTTTTTTTATAATTCTTTTTATTAAATCAAGGCATCAAACAGAAAAATACACATTACAGATGAATCACCTTATACTCAATAGCACAATGATGAGAAGTGAGGGGAGCAAAAACTAAAATATATACTTATTAAAGATATCACGGGGATGGGGGAACATCAAATACTGAATTTCCAGGTGGTACACAAATCTCTCCTCTAAACTTATTCCATTGATTCCAAATTGAAGCCCATTTCCGGGGACGCCCTCTCGCAATATACACAGTTTTTTCTCGGAACATACTCCAGTCCAAATCCTTCTTCCAGTTCTCGAGGGTAGGAGGAAGACCCGCCCCCCATAGCTGGGCGATATTCCTTTTTGCAATCATGTAACTCAGTGTGGTCCATTGTGTCTGTGCATTATTAAGATCAGTAGGTTCCCATATATTGAGAAGGCACCTTCGTACCTCCGGTAACAGGGAGACACCAGTGACCCCCTGAATAATATTATGAATCCTACCCCAATATTCGGTCATATAGCGGCACTCCCAAAAAATATGTAAAACGGTACCCACCGAGCCACATCCATGTCTACACAACCCATCTTCCGACAACCCCATCTGTACAAGTCGGGGGCCCGTAACATAGACCCTATGCAGTATTTTAAGCTGTACCAGTTGCAATCTTGCAGGAATAGCGACTACTTTTGGAGAGGACACCGCTAATTGCCAATCTTCATCATCCAATTCTAAGCCATTCTGCGTCCATATAACCCTCAGTTCCTTAAGTAAGTCTGCCCTATTATTGATAAGTTTCTTATATATCAGGGAAATCGTTTTGTCAGGGAGATGACCATCCAAGATTCTATCCTCAAGAGGGAAGGACTCCGGCAGCTCCTTCCCTTTAGGAAGAGCAGCCGTTAATGAGTGTCGAGCTTGCAAATAGCGGAAATAGTCAGAGTCTGAGAGCTCAAACTCGATTTGCATTTCTTTAAATGTTTTTACCCGCCCCTTGCCCCACATGTCTTTAACAGTCGAGATCCCTATCAACTCCCATTTATCGAATCCCTTAGTGTTCCACAGCTTACCCAATCTCTCTGTATTAAAAAGTGGGGTAGCCAAAGTTAATTTGTCTTTCCACCCCAACGAGCTCGTGGCATCATGCCAGATTTTTACTGCATGCTTCGTCGGTCCCGTGAGATCGAGCTTCGCCGGTTTAGAGTACAATGCCCTACTATAACTGCCACCCGGGAGAAGCCATTTATCCATAGCATATCCGGGATCCTCAACGGGCCCATATGTACCATGATTAATAGCGGCCAGCTGGGCGGCCCAGTAATATCGCCTAATATCTGGGAGGGCGATACCACCATCATACCACGGGAGCGTTAGCTTGGCCAAGGCTACACGGGGCCTCCCCTCCCATAGCAATCTGCGCTGCAGCCCCTCTATTTCGTAGAAATAACTCACTGGCACTGTGTCTAAAGTGTTTTGTAGGGCATAAAGGAAGCGCGGCAGAGACATCATCTTGAAGAGGGCTGCCCATCCCAGCAAAGAGATCGGAAGCCTTCGCCAATGAGCGGAGTCACTCTCTAGCCTCTGCAGAGGGGGAAAAAGATTTTCAGCATATCTAGTGGTCGGATCCAAAGAGATAAAAATACCGAGATATTTAAATCCACTCGTATTGACCTGGATGGGACAATTCCGTGGGGGGACCGGGGTCTCTCCACTGAGAACATACAGCAAAGACTTCTCCCAATTAAATGAACGTCCGGAATTTTTACAGAAGGAAGCTAGGACATCGCATACCACCACGAGGGATTTCCGAGGGGCCGTTAAATAGAGAAGAATATCATCTGCATACAGGGAAATTCGATCCTCCCAGTCAAGGGACCACCTTATTTCCCAAATTGATGGTTCCCAGCGGATCAAAGTCGCCAGGGGTTCCAATGCTAGGGAGAAAAGGAGAGCAGAGAGGGGGAAACCCTGCCTCGTACCCCGCCCCAAATGAAAGGGTGCCGAGACTCGTCCATTAACCACTACCTGTGCGAGCGGTTCAGTGTGTAACAAACGCACCCAGCCAATAAACCCAGATCCGAATCCAAATTTAGCCAAGACTGCCCATAAATAGGACCATTCAACGGTGTCAAAGGCCATGGTTGCATCAAGAGAAGCTATGACAGCTGGTTCCCGTAGCGTATGAGCTCTAGCTATCACGCCATGTAACCTTCTTAAATTCAGAGCAGTCTTTCTATGGGGGATAAATCCTGACTGGTCCGGGTGAATCAACTCACTAATCACTTTTATCAATCTGTTTGAAAGGGTCTTGGCCAATATTTTAGGTTCTGCATTTAATAAAGAAATAGGTCTATATGATGTACACTTGTTTTTAGGCTTACCCTCCTTATGGAAGACCACCACCGATGCCACTCTCTGGTCCTTATGTTATGTTATGTTATTTATTCTTATAAAGCGCGCTGTTACCCTGGGGTGTCCTGGCGCTAGGAACTGGGTTACCTGGGAGAGCGGAAGATAGTTATTGAGAGAAAAGCCATGTTTTCAGACCCTTGCGAAAGGAGATTAAATTAGAGGCATTTCTTAATTGAAATGGGAGTTCATTCCACGCTTTAGAGGCGCAGTGAAAGAAACTTCTGCCTCCCCAATTTCTTTTCTTGAACATGGATGTTTGAACAAGTTTAGAGCTAGAGGCATGCAGGGTTCTACTAGGAACATACCATGAGAGTCTGAACTTAAGAAATTTCGGGCCAATGCCATTCACTGCTTTCCACACAAAGGGCCTTAAACCGAGCTCTCAGCGGGATAGGGAGCCAGTGTAATTTCCTCAACTCACCTCTGACCGATGCAAACCTTGCCGTATCCGACAGTAATCTGACTGTCGCATTCTGGACCAATTGCAACTTGTACATGTGTTCTTTTTGTACATTAAGATAAAGACTGTTGCAATAGTCCAGCCGGGACAAGATCAAGGCCGTAACGACTGTCCTTAGGTTGCTAGCTGAGAGTAAGAGCTTGATTTTTTTTATTATTCTAAGGACCATGAAGCAGGATGAAGTCACCTGGTTCACTTGGTCCTCCATAGTGAGTTTGTTGTCCACTCAGACTCCCAGATTTTTGTCTTTCCTGGAAGGTATTGGGCAATATCCCAGCTCTACCGGCCACCAGTCTGGTGTCCAAACCCGGGGATTGTTGCCTAACTTTATGACCTCCGTTTTAGCTGAGTTAAGCTTTAGACAATTGGCTGACATCCAGATGGAAATGGAGCTCATGCATTTCTGAAACCTTTCCCCTGCCTCTCTTTCCGCTCCCTCCCTAAGGGACAACACAATCTGAGTGTCGTCAGCATAGGAGGTGAGCTGGAACCCAAATGACCGGATGATATTGGCCAAGGGAGCCACATAGATATTAAAAAGCGTAGGGCTCAGAGATGAGCCCTGTGGCACCCCACAAGGGAGCGAGAAGGGGTAAGAAACGTTCCCATCGAGATCCACGGTCTGGGACTTATCTGCCAGAAAGGAGTGTAGCAGTTTCCATATTAAACCCTTAACTCCAATGTCCGCGAGCCGATTCAGCAAGACCCCATGATGGACTGTATCAAAGGCCGCGGATAGGTCCAGGAGGATTAAGATGGCACTTCCTCCCCAATCCACGGCCTCTCTGATCTCCTCCGTAGATTTTATTAAAGCCAGCTCAGTACTGTGAAAGGCTCTGAACCCGAACTGTGAAGGGTCTAAGGAGTTATTAGCCAAAATGAAATTACTAAGCTGACTGTTCATAACTTTCTCCAGTACTTTGGCGGGCAGCGGGAGTTTGGAAATCGGGCGATAGTTGTTCGAGTCCTTGGGATCCAAAGATTGCTTCTTCAGCAGAGGAAGCACGGAGGCTTTTTTGCAGTCCCTGGGAAAAATACCAGTCTGAAAAACTGAATTTAGAAGGGGTGTCAGAACTTCTCCAATGATTTCTGGAATTACCTTAACAATTCCCACGGGGCAGGGATCGCCGGGGGCACCGGATTTTATAGTGTGCAACAGTTTAATCAGATCAGCATTCTCAATAGGGGTAATATGATCTAGAGAGCTTTGGGTGGTAACTAGGTGACTTGAGTCAATGAGATTTAAATCTGACTGTTTCCCATTTATTTGACCTACCAGGGAGATGAAGATCGTTTCAACTTTGATTTTGAAATAATCTGCCATTTTGTTGCAGAATTCTACATCACCCTGTCTTATAGGGGCAGTTGGTTTGGCTAGTTTACAGATGGTTTTAAAAAGTTCTTTGGAGTTAGATTCCGCTTCGGTTATTTGTAGTGAAAAGTATTTCTTTTTTGCTTCAAAAAGAGCTTGCTTGCAGCTGGATATACAGGTCTTATACTTTCCCCTCATTGAATCGGAATATGATTTCCGCCAATCCCTCTCTGCATATTTGCAGATTCGTTTTTTGGCCCTGAGCTCATCGGAGTACCAGGATGCAGTTGGTAGAGCCGTTTGGGAACCCATTTTTTAACAGGGACTAGCTGGTCACACGCATTGGCGAGCCAGGTGTTATAGTTAGATGTAGCTTCATCCACATCTACCGGGGGCTGAACCATGGAGTTCAGCAGGATATTTCCTAATTTTTCCACGTCCAGCTTACCCCAGGATCTGGTGCCTATCTCGCGGTTCTGTTTGTGGTCTATGGCCTGCACCGGCAATGGTTTAAGTCCAAACTTGATCACCGAATGGTCAGACCAAGGAATGGGGAAGACCGTGATCTCAGTTATATCTTTAATGTTGGTATAAATACCATCCAAGGTATGCCCCTTTTCGTGTGTTGGCACCATGACCATTTGCTCCAGGCCACCAGTACCCAGGATTTGATTAAGCCTAGCGGTCTCAGCAAGGATTCCCTTCTCCCTGGCCTCCACAAACATACCTTTATGCTAATGGGCTAATTTTTCTGGTCTAAGTTTATAAAGTTCGATGGGGAGTCCGTTAGGGACCAGCGCCTCACCTGAGTTCAATGAGCGGACAGCTAAAGCTATTTCATCAGCAGTTAGAGGACTTTCCATAAAATCAATATCCTCCTTAGACAAACAAGGAAGCTGTATATCACGAAGTAACAAATGGGAGTCCTCCTCCAGTCGATCCGAGACCGAGGCATAAACAATTTGGAAATATTTCGCGAAACTATCTACTATCTTTTGAGGGTCTGTGAGCGACTCTCCTCCGTCTGTAAGTAATTCTGGGACAACTCGCCCGGCATTTTCTTTCTTCTCCAGCCACGCGATTAGTTTCCCAGCCTTGTCTCCGAGGTCATAGAGTCTTCCCTTCTGTTCTCTTTTGAGTGCTCTGGCCCTATCAGTTACCAGCGAGTTATAATCGTGCTGTTTTTAACTCAAAACCTGTAGGCCAGCTCGTGTCACCCCTCGCTCCAATTCCTCCTCCAGTCTCCCAATCTCAGTTTCCGCCTCAACAATTTCTTTATTCTTTTCCTTTTTGGCTCCAGCTATTAATGATAAAGCTTGACCCCTAACAACCGTTTTGAACGCCTCCCAAAGTGACACCGCAGATGACACCGATCCTTCATTATTTACAAAGTATTCGTCTAGAGCCTTTATGAGGTCTCTGCGAATCTTGGGGTTTCGGATATATCATGGGTTAATAGGGGCAATTCTCCCCGCTGAATGTGTTGTAACACAAAACCGAAGCCAAAGTGGGGAATGATAAGAAATGCCCCTCGCAAGAGGAGCCGCCTCTTTGATGTGAGATGCCTGAGCTGCAGGGACTAGACAATAATCTAACCGGGAGAGGCTACTGTGCACACCCGAGTCGAAAGTGTATTGTATCTTATCTGGGTGAAATAGTCTCCAACTATCAACCAAGCCCATCGCCTCCATAAAATCAGGCAACCATCTCTGGGCACTCTTCATATCTCGCGGGGGTACCTATCCAACATTCCAGAAACCACACCATTGAAATCACCGCCTATAATCAACAATCCTCCTGGTAGTTCGAGTAATAACTTCCCCAGATCAAAGAAGGTGGTAGATTGCAAACCCGGGGGGACATAGACCGATAAGAGGGTCAAAACATGCCCCTCCCATCTACCCGAGATCCCAACGTATCGTCCCCTGTCATCCGCCCACGTAGAATCGACCACCTATGGGAGCGTCTTTCGAACCAGGATACCCGCCCCCCTAGAACCAGATGTAAACCCTGCATGAGCAATCAACTTATATCCCATTCTTTGCATAGCCATGCATGAGTTTCCAACTAAATGCGTTTCTTGGAGCAAGACCACATCTGGCGCATAGCGCCTTAGATATTGAAGTACTACACTACTTTTGTCCCCCAACCCATTCACATTCCAACTTATAACTTGAGTTCACTACCCCCCATCGGGTATACCAAGAACGCGGATATTATTACGTCTGTTCCTCCCTTCATAATCGTCCAGCTTACGATCCGTAAGCGTTCTAGATGTCCTAAGGTCTTGCACCTCTCGCTGCAACGTATTCACATCATCCACTAGGCTAAGAGTCTTAAGTTCGAGCGATTTGACCTTCTCATTGGTCTTCGCAAGGTCTGACCGGAGTAATCCCATCTCAATTGTGACGGTGTCTAATTTAGCATCAAGGGCTTCCATCTTCTGGCCAGTGATGTCTGCACCCCATTGATGGCTGTCATAAGATCCGTTAGTGTTGGCTCGGTGGGAGCAGACGATGCCTTCTCCCAGACCCCCACCAATGGCGTCTTCTTTACGTCCCCAGGGGATCCTTTAGGGATGGTGTAGCGATCCAATTTATTTACTTAGATAGTCCTGGATCCCCTGGAGGAGCGCGATGGGGGTCTATCTGCTTCTGATCGTGCCGCCATTTCGTCGCCGACTATCACCAAACTCAATCAGATTGAGCACATTCCCAATATAGGATATTCAGACACTTCACACCAACCGATGTTCTTAGTCGCTAACAGGCTAGTACGTCACCCCCGGGCGTCACTTAGACCATGTCCACTCTCCCGGTCCAGACCAATCACATCAAATCCAATAGTTTCTGGGTAAGAAGCAGGGATACAAGGGGTATACCACTACGCCAGGCCAACCAAACAAAGTACTGCACAGAGGGATTCGAATAGGGGCCAATCATTCTTCCATTTGGTATCCCCGTTGTCTGCCACACACCTCGTGCCCAGCTTACCTCTGACAGATCTGCGTACTTTCAAGGCCGTCCCAATTTAGCAGCTCCTTCGGTGCCGCTTCAGCAAGCTGGACAGTTCACCACACCTCTCATATATATTTCAGCTGTGGCCTCCCTACGCCGCCCCTGAGCAGCAAATTTTCAATTAGCATCTGGTGGTTGCTCTCCAGGTCCGGAGCAAGATGCAGGCGCAATCAGCACCCAGAGTAGTCAGCACCGGTCAACTCGGGCTAAATCAGCATCTACTAGGCCAGCAATGCTCTCCGCATTTTTGCAACCCTTAGCCCCCTCCTTAACACAATTTTGCTGCCTCCTGCAGGGATTTAGGGGGAAAACAGTCTGGCACCAATAGTCACTGCCGCTTCTGCAACAACATCTCGTCATGCCCCAAGAAACAAAGACCGCAGTTTTGATCCGGTGGAGGGGGCCGGGGGGGGTCAAGCTACACAGCCCCACATGTGTGTGGCCCAAGAGAACCGCAACACTCGACAATCCTGCTATGCACTCCTGGGGACCGGGCTTTAGATCTCAGTCGCCCATGTTTCCCCACATCACCACACAGCTCTCAAAGCGGAGGGGGTTGTTATCAGTTCCCTCCAGTCCCGCAGCATTTCTCGGTGCCGGGCAAACAATGCTCATGCTCACGGCCCCCTGCCACTTGCCTCGAGCTCCCGGCGGAGGCGGCCGGATGCAGCCTCCCACAGCTCCGCACTCAGTCTTCGCCGCGGGCTCAGGATCCCACTCGCCTGTGTCCCACGCCCCCCGCCACGAACCTCCAGGGGGGGGCGACGGAAGCCGCAAAATTCCTGGAATGCCTACCTCCACCGCCGGGCCGGGGCCGACCACTTCGCCACCCCAGTGTTGTTGCACTAGAGGGCGGCCTTTTCGTCCACTCGAGGTCCCGGCTTCCGTCCGGACCAGGCCCCAAACTTCGAGACAGCACAACTCAGCGCTCAAAATACAGAGGCGCCCCGGGGGGGGGGGGAAGGTAAGGTAATCGCTTGCTCACTCAAATCAGGGGGTGATATTTTCGAGCAGGATATTTATCATGATATATGGCCCAGGAGCGGAGGTCGGCGAAGCCGAGTCTCTACACGACCATCTTGGTCGCTGGCTTGGCTCCTCCCCTTACTAAGAGATTTTTAATGAATAATTTATATGGACATTGTTTAGCATCCAATATGAGACTCTGATACATAGACTTAGAATGAAACGCTGAGTAAATAATGTAATACTTCAAAATTCGATTCCAATCTTTTCTTTTCTATTTTACACAGAGTCTGTCTATAACATTTCAATTTACTCTCAACGCTTATTTCGCTTAGGGTACCTGTGTGTCCGGAAGTGAAGGAAGCACTGAACTACTCAGGTAAGCAATAATTCACCAAGTTCTCTCTCTGTTAATATTATTAATTATTCTGAAAAAGATGTACTGGAAACTCTGACTTCTTCCCTCTTTTTCTTCTCAGGAATGGAAGGCAGAAACTGAAGAAAAGACTCAAATTCCCTTACACTAATCCATTGGAACATGCGCAATGGATAAACTACCCCTAAAACACTACACTAATCGCGCTCGCGCTGAGTCAGAGAAACGCGACTACTCTCCCGAAGTTTCTGAAGTGCGCCGGTAGAGAGGCTGTGCGTGCAATTCACACTGTTGCACAGCCCTTGAGCTTTAGTTGGGGAAAGCTAGCGCGACAACCTAACAATCAAGGGTGGTAGCCATCTTGAAAGATTGCCTACTCCACAGTGATTTTTAAGACAATCCCTTGAATTTGGTTTTGACCAATTAGCCCTGGAACCTCCAAATATGTTTCTCTGTGCTGCCGCACTAGCCACTTGGTAGGTTTTGTCTTGAACGGTGCCTCCATTCCTGACTCCCAAATGGAATTGAGCTTTGGGATCTGTGGATAAAGATCCTCAAGCTGCAATAAGATACCTCTTATTCCAAAAACGTGGGATACTTTGCTTATCAATGTCTTTCCATTCCTTTGCAATTATCCCCTTGATGACATTATGCAGAGGAAGATCATCAACAAAAGAGGTGTTGTATTACGAATAAAACCTTTTCTAATCCATTATTTTTGGCTCGAATCCCTGGACTTTACGTCAACATCTCAGAAAAACCCTTCTCTTGAATATACTTTCCCTTTGGTGAATTGTTCTGATCATCATCATGGTTCTCCTTGTGCTTCTTTGGCCCGTATTCACTCATGGCAGCTTACACTGCCTTAACTATTAAATCCTGAAGGTCAGATTGAGAAATCTGCAACAGTTCACCCTCCCACAGCAGAGGAAGAATCCTCATTACTCTCCACTGTGAACTACTGCTAAAGGCAGGAAGTAAGCAGTGCTAAAGACACCACTTCCTATTTATAGTGGTTTTGTTACTGTAGCAATCAAATCTCAAAACCCACAAAGCTTGGTGCCCCGCAGCCGCACATTCATTATAAGTGCCGCCCCTGTCCCACTCAAGCACATACACAGGGAGTACAGCTGCGGGCTGTGCGTATCTCTGTCCACTTTTGAACCACACAGTGAGTGCTTAAAAATGAAACCGTTACAAGTGTCACATAAACCCATAAATAAAAACCAGTTCATCTCTTACCTGGCGTGGACAGGGAAAAAAAGCTGACATGGAGGAAGGAGGGAGCAATCTTTAAACTATAAAAAAGAAATACAAAAAAGACTAGCATGTAGATAGGACTGTCTGGGGGTGGGACCACCTGGCCTCGTAATGACTGGGATAAGGAGGTCCTATGAGAGGTTAATGTCCCCCGGTGAAACATTTTCTTCTCAAACTAGTTTTCCATGGGGAAAGTGATGTCAAATGTTAAACCACGTGAATATTAGAAATTGTACCAGATTACACAGCATAACCAAAATTCCACAGAAGTCCAGTTTTTAATGCAAATTAAGCTGGAAATTGTGAAACAGCAGTGAAAATATAGTCAGCCTGATATGAAAAGTAATCCAAAAGTAAATTCTAAATAGTCATTCATGAAGAAAAAGTAAAGAGAAAATGTTGAGAGTTGTCAAATCGAGTCTGACTCCTTCTGACACATGTACAACATAGAATATTCTTGGTCTAGACAGTTAAGGACACAGAGAGCATATAATTAATGGTAATGGAATGCACCAATATGCGGGAGGATATTTGAATGGATCACTGACAGAATATCGAGGACAAAAATAGTGTGTGGACGGAATATCGTCTCAAAAATATTGAGGATCAAAATACCAAGAAGGTGAGTGCAAATAGGGAAGCATAGATTTACTATTCTTAACTTCACATCTACATACCTTGAAGATATATACATCGTCAAGGTACATATATGTAGAGTTAAATATAGAAAAACCTTGCATACCCATAGACACTTACATTCATGATATTCTTGCCCTCGATATTCTTGACACAATATTTTGTACTCCCAATATTTTGGACACAACATTTTGCCCAAATACCTATTTGAACACGTGGGAGAAAAAGAAGTGATACAAACATGTAGCCTTATAGTCCATCACACTCCTAGTTGGAGAAATTAGGGATACATTAGTTAGTCATAGTCAGTAATGCTCATAACATCAGCAATTACAGCGGCGGCGGTCTTTCAGAGAGCCATGTCTAATATACTGTCTAGAATCCCGGGGGTGTTCTGTTATCAGGATGATGTGCTGATATTTCAGAACTCTCAGACACAACATAATGAGATGAATTAGACAAGCTTTGGACAGATTCAAAGAGTATGGTCTTACTGTAAGCAAAGACAAATGTAAACTTCAATTTACTGAAAAAAACTATCTTGGGGATTAATTTACTTCTGAAGGGGTACAACCCAAAACAGATCTGGTGAACCCCATAATGAAATTAGTGGCATACAAAACAAAAAATTAGCTGACATCCTTTTTATGAATGATAGAATTTTATAGTACATTAATCTGCAATTTTGCCAGCCAAATGTGGCATATGCGCAAATTGTTGAAAAACAGTGTGACCTTTGAGTGGGCATGGCGAGAGAGAACTTAAAGATGTTGAGCATGCCCTTACTACTGCACCAAACTTGAAAGCATTTGTTCCAGGGGAAAAAATCATCATTACAACAGATGCCAGTTTAAAAGGGCCAGTGGCTGTACTTCTACAAGAAAGTAGAAAAGGTGAAAAAACCACTGCATTTGCCTCAAGCGCACTTAATGCAATCCGAGGTCAACTATTCTGTAATTGAAAAAGAAGCATTGGCAGTGTACTGGACACTAAGCAAATTCAAGAACTTTTTTTTGTTTTGTTTTATATAGCATGAACTAGACCCGAAGGGATCAAGGCATGTTACATGAGCACCAGTTGCATTACAGATGGACACATTCATTTTGATTTTGTTAGGAATGCAGAGATTAAGTGATTTGCCCAGAATCACGAGTTGTTGAGCGTCCCTGCTGAGACTTGAACCCAGTTCCCCATCTTCGAGGTTGACCGCCCTAGTCATTAGCCACATCCTCGCCCAACTTTATATGGGTACGGTGTCCAAGTTAAGGACAGGCCACAAGCCACTCAAGGAGGTGGAGGCAATTTCCAGTAGAATTAAAAGATGGCTCATTAATCTACATTAATGCGCATTTGACATAAAATATACACATAATCTTGCAGTAGATTGCTTGTCCCAGTTGGTTGATGACAAGGAAAAGGAAGAGAAAGTCTGTGACAACCAAAAAAAGGATATAGAATTACACAAAGAAAATGTGTGTGGTCAACAAACGGGCGTTTGAGGAGGAAAGCTGGAGAAAGGAGTTAGAAACAGATCCCTTTATGAGTAAAGTACAAGAATTGTTAATCCAGGGTGGGGATGGTGTAGGATAGAATGAAGAGTGGCTGAGGCCATATTGGATGGTCAGAGGCACCAAATTGATACCTCCGGAAATCCTCATGAGAAAACTGATTGACATAGCACACAATCGCCATCTGGGAAAAACCAAAACCAAAAAAAGGTTGAGGTTAGACTTCTGGTGGCCTGGATGGATGTACTGGATGAAAGAGAGATAAGGAATTGTGTAGCCTGTTCCATCAGTGATAAGGTAGCAAAATTGTTCGCTCCACCAATGCATTGTCGCACCCTACCTGAACGACATAGATAGATCTAGCAATACGCATCATTGGGCCATTGACGGGAGTGAGGACTTCACCATACATTCTAGTTTTAGTCAACTTGTATTCAAGATGTCCAGAAATCAAATGTGTCTCTGGCATCAGCTCGACCTCAGTTATAAACTTCCTGGTAGGGGTCTTCTTATGAGAGGTACTATCGTGCACCCTTTTAACTGACAATGGTGTTCAGTTTTGTTCCCGATAAATCAAGGAATTTATGTAATGTAATGGAATAATACACAAACATTGTGCCATTTATTACCCAGAAACCAATGGGGCAGGTCAAAGATTTAACCAAACACTCAAAGAGTGTATTAAGCTGGCAAGAGCTAGTGGGTTAAGCTGGAAAAAGGAGGTGTGGAGGCAAATGGAGACTTATCGCTTAACTCCTCACCAGTCAACAGGAATTACTCCCTTCGAGTTGTTATTGAGTAGGATGCCCAATTCTAGACTGGTAACTGGGTGGATGAAATGGCACAAAGGCTGGGCGAGGGTTTATGCAGGCCAAAAGTGGAGGAAAAAGGAGTTGGAAAAAGTAGTTGGAGGCAGTCCGCAAGGAGAGGTTTGACAAATTGCATAAGGTCAAGGTTAACTAGCTTAAAATAGGTAAATGGGTAAGAGTAAAAGCTCCCACTGGCAAAAAACAATGGTTAAAATGTACTGAACTCATGAAAGTCATGAAGCTCTTTCTCAATGCGATCAAGACACAGGTTGGTAGAATATGGAATCTGGGGAGGGTGATGAAGCATTGCTGGCCTGGACTAAATGGGGAGACACGTGAAAAGAACAGTGAAACAAGGTCAGAAAGTGGACAGGTGAATGACAGTCCTGTGATACAAAAGTGGATGGATGATCCACCCCGAGTTTCTTAAAAGATTACTTAGGGCCTGATTTAGATTTCAGATGATGGGTTACTCTGTCACAACGGTGACAGATATACCCTCCCCTGGAATATAAATCCCATGATATCCTGTGTGATTTATATTTCGGTGGACGGAATACTCATCACCGCTGTGACGGAGTAACCCATCCTCTGAATTCTAAATCAGGCCCTTAGTCAAGTAACACAGCAACAGCTATTACATTGTTAACTTCCCCTTATCTTTGAAATTGTAATGTGATACCCATGTCTAATTTTAACTCTGTGAAGCCATGAATGAAAATTCTTTCTTAACTTATTTTTTGCTTGTTTTTTTCAGAAACATTATTCACCGTTATAAACACAGGATCACTCCCGAGCAAAGAACAAATTAGCATTCAAAGTTCAGTCATGTCAAATAATTAGTCCAATAAAGTATCCAAATTCAAAATGTTCAAATAGTTATCTTCTTTATTTCTTAGTTTCATTTGTTCTTGTCACAATTGTAGATGCTTTATACATAGATTCTTGATGGTGAGTTGGTGTAGATGACATCACCAAATGTAGCCAAATAGCTGACACTTGTTTTGTCTCGGGGAAAATCACCTGACGACTTCATCAGGGCAAACACAATTCTCTGTAAGTCAATTCACTACATTCCAGGTAAGGCCTGTGTGTGGTCCCATAGAACATGGGTCTAAAACAAATAATTCATATGTGGTACGTATCCTTCAGCGTTCTGACGTATTTTGCTACAAAGTATCTCGAACGGACTAATAGTCTGGTCCGGAAGGTATAAATGGAATTCGCAAATTTAACAAAGGAGGGAGGTAGAGTAATAGAAGTAGGATTCTTACTCCATGGACTTACATGCATAAACAAAAGGAATCCTACTAGCAGGGAAGTGTTGCCCACAAGGATATGGGAGCACTTAGTGTTTTGTAAAATACCCCTCACACACCAAAAGGCCCATTGGTGTCATGCTTCATCATTGGGGTCTTCGCACCCCTCTATCGGGATGCGGCGTGCTGCGACCTATGACTACGCCGAAGCACTGAAATCAATGACTATGTGTGGTGCGTGTGGTGCAAGTGATAGGGATATTAATGTGAGTGGTGGGTTTTAGTGAAGAATTAAAAAGTACCTGGCTCGTGGGTGTCTTGGAAAAAAACTTTATTCCCAACCCCGAGCTGGCACAACTAAAAGAAGTGAAGTGCGAGGTAGTATCTGTCGTGGTTATGGACAGTACCTCATGTGTGCGTCGACATGTTTCGGAGCATGTGCTCCTTCTTCAGGACGGGGGCACAACTTCCCCACCTTACTCACGTTTCACTAGTTTATAACTCAAAAGTTTTGTGTTAGTAACAAAAAGTGAAAAGATATTTTTTAAGTGTATAAAAAATAGGCTATAATGTGCCTAGAGCGTTTTTTTTGGCTCAGGATACATGCATTCGCATGACCTGAAAAAGAAAAAAAGAAAAAGAAATGGTCACCCTAGTCACGGGTAGTTCAGACAGGTGCAGTCACCTGGAACAAACCATTAGCACAGTTGGCCCTGTAAAAGAAAACTCATAAGACATACAACATAGAGAACACACATGATTGGCTTGAAAATTGAATATCAAGGAAGTTTAGGTCATACTTAATAGATATAAGTTGCTTGCTTCATGAGCACTGTAGAACGTCTGGGGGGTGATTGCTACTTTGTGCAATCACCTACTCATTTCACTTCCCCGAGGCGTGTATTCCCGTTTAGTCCCTTGTTTGTGTTTACCGGCCCTGACATGCACGCAGTCTGTTTTCTATTGCACTGACTGGTTTCTTTAAACGCCATTGCGGCTTCGCGCACACTTTCACTCACGTCTGTCGGCGTTTTTCACTAGTGGACTTCACAAACGGCCTTTCTGTGATGCATGGCTTTCCCACTCTTCTAACCCTCGGTAAGTGCGATTGAACAGAATTGTACAAATGCGCACGACATAGCTCACTGTGGATTACGCAGGCTCATCCATTCTTTCTATGTACTTCATTTTCTTCTTTACTTCTTGGTAATGAAATTTCTCGTCACCCCACACGCTTAAACTCTGGGAAACTTTCACTCTTAAGTTCAGCCCTTCAGGCTCGTTTTATTTAACTTTTTATTTAACTTTTTAAATGCACGCGCACGGTCTTTCCTTTTACTCAGTAAGCACTTCGCATGTTGGATATATTTATAGCTCTGAATGTTACTATTGCTAGCTCTCACACAGATCCAGCTCCACACTGACCTTACCTTCCTTTACTTTACTTACAGTGTACCCCCTGACGAAGAGCCCCTAGGCTCGAAATGCATCGGGGTGAGGAGTTATGTATGTGATTACCACATGGAATTTGAATACTTTGGATATATCTGTATTCACTGTTTGAACATTCGCTTAAGATTTGAATTTTCATTGAAAAAACTTTTCCGAAACAGAATTATGATACAGATTAACCCATATAAAAAAAGTGAATAAAACTTTTCTTGAACATTAACCTTCGGATTACATTTGCTCATTCAAAGCACACAGGTGTGCTCAGGTCAACCACCCTGTGCTCACAGGGTTCTTTCAGGCATTATACGTTCTGCTCTCCTTGGACAGTAAGAGCATCACCCTGAGCACCCTAAAAGACTTTACTTTCTTCGTATATACCCATTTGAAAATTTTGGTTAACCTAAGGAGTGCAGCGGAATCTCATTTTTCATAGTTCAGTCTTTTCTGTCCAATCCGCTTTTGCACCCACTCACTAAAAATTATGTTGTATGCGGACATTGCAAACCTGACATCAAACAAAGCTGATACTTTCGAATTCACAACAGATGATACGGAACGGATCTACACTTTAATTCAGGAACCGGAATGTGTGAGCTCTAGTACTGGATCTACACAGTCCAACATTCGTCAATTACTTTATGCAGCAAAAAGGGAGATCAACCAGCGTTTACATGCTAGCACACTTATTCGCTATCACAAAGTGTCAAGAATACCAAGGGGTCTACGTATTCCTCTAAAATCCACATTGTGTAAGAATAATAGTAAATTCACTGAACGATGGTACGGGATACTAAAGAAATGTTCACTTGACTTGATCCTATTGATCGTAGAAGAACTCTCAAAAATGCTAGATGATCTTACTACTGAAGTAACACAGCTAAAACAGGAACTCAGCTCTAAACTCACTGGAGAAGAACTCAAACAAACTCTAGAAGACATAAGCACCCAATTGGAGAAATATACTAAAGAAATAAATGAACGCAAACTGCGCAAATTTAAACGGGACACCGTTGATTATAAACTGGGGGAGGTGTACAACTGGGCGGAGATCTACGCAGCAAGACGACAACAAAGGACTCAACAAAATAAATCTACAGAAGGAGAGACCTCCTCTTCAGATGATTCTAGCCGCTACCGACAACCGAGACCACCATTTCGTACATCTTTACACCAACAAGGAGGCCCCTCGGCGAGTACTCAACCGCAGAGCGCTGCATCAACGAGCCAAACCACCACACAAAGTACTGGGCCGGTTCCTTTTTTAGGGGTAGGCACAGACGCAGCCGGAGATCCCGGAGAACACAGTACAACAGAACAACAACGTTCGATAGCCCAGTCAACGAGGAGCCACAGAATTTGATTATAAACATTTCTAACACGGTTATCTCCTCTACTCAAAACAAAGTCCTACAAAAAGGGATTTCTTTTGTCCCCACCTACAATTTGAATGATCTTGAAATTCAGACTAGTTTGTTTAAATTCATGCGAAATTTGCGACTAAGACACTTTTCCTCCAATATTTGTTCTACTCCTTCCAACACAGAAGAACATACATCTTTAGATTTACGTCCCAAAAGTACCTTCATGGCCCCAGTGAGCCATAAAACTTTGGATTTATTCGAAACCTTGGTACAAAAAGATCTAGACAAAATTCGCAAATTACCCATAAGACAGAAACAAAATTTGAACAATCAAGAGAAAATGGCATTAAAACAATTAGCTACCAACGACAACATCACGATCTGCCCCGCTGACAAGGGAGGATCCTTAGTAATCATGGACAGCCAATTCTACCGTGACAGCATACAGAAATATCTTGCAGAGATCAACACTTACATGGAAATTCCATCAGACCCAACTAAGGAGTACGCTGCTATTCTTCAGACAATCGTTGACAAATCTGTAACCAATGGAACCATCACGACCAGAGACCGTAGCTACCTTATCAAGAACCATCCCAGTGTTCCATACTTATACATGATTCCCAAAGTTCATAAGCATCTTACACGACCACCATTCAGACCCATTGTCAGCACCATCAATTCTATTCATGAACCAGTTGGAACTTACATTGACCGTCATTTACAACCATCTGTCAAATCCATGACCAGTTTTCTACAAGACACTACAGATTTTCTAGCTAAACTCAGCCAGATAACCATCGATCCACACAAATCCATCTTGTTATGTACCATTGATGTAAATTCTCTTTACACCTCCATCCCTCATAATCTAGGAATACAAGCAATAGAAGCGGCACTGTTACAATCAGACAAACCACAAAACTTGCACATTTTTCTAATGGAACTGATTGAATTCACCTTGATGCACAGCTACTTCAGATACAACAACAAATTTTACAGCCAATTATCCGGAGTAGCCATGGGCAACTGTGCCGCTCCGGCATATGCTAACCTGTTTATGCAGGATTTTGAGAATGAACATATCCTTTCAGTCCCACATTGGCAGAATCACTTGCAAACCTACTATCGTTACATCGACGATATCTTTCTAATTTGGACAGGCACAGAGGAACAACTACTATTTGCCATTTCCGACTTGAACAACATCGATGAAAGAATTCAATTCACCCACCAATATAACAGTTCCAATATAACTTTTCTGGACGTCAACATCACCAACAAAGACTACAAACTGGAAACAGCAATGCACATTAAGCCTACGGATCGCAATAACTATTTACATTATTCTATCTTCCATCAATCCAGTCTCAAAACACATTTACCGTATTCACAGCTTCTCAGAGCAAAAAGAATAGCTTCCACTGAAGAGGCATTTGTACAGGACAGTTCTACCATCATGAAAAAATTCACAAAAAGAGGCTATCCCCAGAGGATCATCAACACTGCTCACCAACGTGTCACATCAACGGTTCGTTCTACATTGTTGCAACCCAAGGAAAGAGTAAAATCGAATACACAACCCAATGTGTTTGTTTCCAAATTCTCCACCAAAAGTCACTTGATCAAAAAAACCATTAAAAACCATTGGCAACTGTTACAATTAGAACCGGATTTTAACAAGATTTTCAATGACATGCCTATATTTGCCTACCAAAGATCCAGAAACCTACGGTCATACATCAAACCACAGAGAAAGGACCTCACAACATACAAAGGAACTATTCCATGCCACAACTGTCAAAATTGCCACAATATCATACCAGGAACTAATGTCAATCATCCGAGTTCGGGCAAATTGATTCCTTTGAGAACCAATGCTACCTGCGATTCCACTAATGTGGTATATCTTTTAAAATGCCCTTGTGGTCTACCTTACGTAGGCAAAACAGAGCGTAAGATAAAAACACGCCTTAACGAACACAGAAGCAACATCAGGAATAAAAACTTGAAGTCCTGGGTGTCAGCACATTTCACTCAACAATAATCACACGAACAGTCAGATTCGTTTTTTGGTCCTTGAAACTGTAAACAAACCGGAGGGCCTTGATCCTAAAAAATACCTATTGCAAAGAGAACTATTTTGGATTTTCAAACTGGGAACGACTGTGCCACATGGTCTCAACGAGCGCCTGGAATTTAGCAGCTTCCTGTAACATCATGTATTACCCTTTGAACTTTTATGTCTGCTGGTTGATTAACCTTTCTGTATATACTCTGATTATCTATCTGATGATTAGTATTCAGTCACCATATGTTCATTTATTATTTTTTGTGTTCTACATCATTTGCTTCTTTTGACCTTCTTGATATCCTGAACCTCACCCTCACTCGTGCTTTTCTACTTACAGTTCTCACATACCTTTTTGAGCTTTTCCTTTTATTCCTTCGACACTGTTTACCTACTCATTTCACTTCCCCGAGGCGTGTATTCCCGTTTAGTCCCTTGTTTGTGTTTACCGGCCCTGACATGCACGCAGTCTGTACAAATGCGCACGACATAGCTCACTGTGGATTACGCAGGCTCATCCATTCTTTCTATGTACTTCATTTTCTTCTTTACTTCTTGGTAATGAAATTTCTCGTCACCCCACACGCTTAAACTCTGGGAAACTTTCACTCTTAAGTTCAGCCCTTCAGGCTCGTTTTATTTAACTTTTTATTTAACTTTTTAAATGCACGCGCACGGTCTTTCCTTTTACTCAGTAAGCACTTCGCATGTTGGATATATTTATAGCTCTGAATGTTACTATTGCTAGCTCTCACACAGATCCAGCTCCACACTGACCTTACCTTCCTTTACTTTACTTACAGTGTACCCCCTGACGAAGAGCCCCTAGGCTCGAAATGCATCGGGGTGAGGAGTTATGTATGTGATTACCACATGGAATTTGAATACTTTGGATATATCTGTATTCACTGTTTGAACATTCGCTTATGATTTGAATTTTCATTGAAAAAACTTTTCCGAAACAGAATTATGATACAGATTAACCCATATAAAAAAAGTGAATAAAACTTTACTTGAACATTAACCTTCGGATTACATTTGCTCATTCAAAGCACACAGGTGTGCTCAGGTCAACCACCCTGTGCTCACAGGGTTCTTTCAGGCTAAACCTATGTGCGACACACCACCCACAAACCCAGTTGTCAATCCCTTGCAATGTCCGCAATACAACTCTCTTCACCCCAAACACCTTCACCTGCTCCACCACCACTGACTCAACTATCACCTACTTACCAACCACAAGACAAGTACACCCTCTACCAAACTCACCAGCAGTATTGTGAAGACTACGTAGTAGGAGAAATCCCCCTAAAAATGTTGTTTTGTTAAATTTCACTACTCTGTCTCCTCAAAGGGTAATGCAATTAAATTTGTGATTATTATAGTGAAAACATCTTCAAAATTACAAACCGTTTCATTTTCATAGCATACAATATTTGTATCTAAATCTTTTGTTTTAAAAACAAAAACACTTCAATGGTTGAGTTTTTAAAGTTTTTTAAATTTTACACAATCATAATTGTTTGTTTTCAAAATAGAAAAATAGTTTATACTATAGTATAAACTATCCTTGGGACAGGGTAAAATGAATAAAATAAAGTCTTAATTCAGAGAGCAATTGCACAGGTGGGGGGCAGGGTCAAATAATAAAAACAGTTTGGCTCCAATTCAAAACCTGGCTGCTTCTGCTTTCACTTTATGCTGATGAGATCAACCTTTGTGTGCGACACCTGAATGAGAACCTGTCACCCATCCTAAGGGAAATATTACGCTGTGGTGCCCTTTGGGGCTACACTTTAACTTGGACAAATCTTTACTCTTTCTCCTCACGAAATACTGAGAAGGGTAAACATTGAATTTCTTACAAGACCGGAGGCTATCATTATGCATAACAACTTTTATTTGCCACTCCTGCAGCACTTTAAATAATCTCAAAGTAGAACCAATACACTTAAAAAGAACACAAAGTCCTTAAGTATTCCAAGAACACCAACATTCTTCCTCTTTTATTGCTGAACCTGGAACAGATAAGTCAAACTTTTTTCATTTTCCTGTATGGGTGTATGATTTATAATAAATTGTAAGAATGTGGTTGAATTATATTTTAGATTTAGAGCTATCTTCTAATTTTAGCACAGTTTGTTTGGATTGTTTCTAGTAGTGGTAATATAAAAAAAGGAAACATTGAGGGTTATTTATAAAGCTTTTTAATGAAATTAGTATATGTGATTACTTGGGAGGATTTTCGGGGTCATGTGTTAGTTTATTTGGAAGAGATCGACTGATATTTTATCTTTGTTTATTTTGAATTAAAGTAATGAGCATTATCCGTTAAAAGAATGCGTTTAGAGCAAGCTTACCTCGCGCAGTGGCGTTTTTTTAATAGAGAGCCACGCGGTAGAGAAGGCAGGCAGTGGTGTCTTTAGAGGCAACCGGCTCGCGGTAGAGTAGGCAGGCAGTGAAAAGAAGAAAAGTTATTTTGCCAGGAGGATCGAGGGTGCCTCGAACTCCTGTAAAGAGATCTTCACGATCGTTAGGGAATACATCGCCCCGCGGTCGAACGTGGCCCAGTCTGCTCCCACTCAGAAGTGGGCCTCGGATTTGGCGTGCTTCTTTACTGCAAAGATCAAGATGATACAGGAGTCGTTTCCATCGAGGCAGGCGGCTGCTCTGCCTGGCCCCGAGGTTGGCCCTGTTCCATCGTTCTCCTCGGGACCTGTCCTGTCAGACTTCCCGCCTTTACCTATGGCCTCATCTTTGGCTCTGTTGGCCAACCTTAAATCTGGGTCACCGCTTGATCCATGTCCGGCCAAATTCTTGGCGAGGATGGCGGAGGTAGTTAACCCGCTGGTCAACCCTCTCCTGAATCGTTCTCTTAGCCTAGGTGAGGTCCCTTTGGCGTGGAAGCAGGCCATGGTCATCCCCTTGATTAAGAAGCCCGGTCTGGCTCCTGAGGTCTTGGCCAATTATAGGCCGATCTCTCTTCTTCCGGCTTTAGCCAAGACCCTGGAGAAGCACGTCCACAGCGTGCTTTCCAACTTTTTGGAATCCAATGACCTGCTTCATTCCACTCAGTCGGGCTTCCGCCCTAATCTGAGCACGGAGACGGCGTTGCTGGAGGTTTCTGAGGCCATCAAGGAGATGCTAGATCTGGGTGGGAGAGCTATGTTGATCATGCTCGATCTGTCGGCGGCCTTTGACACCGTCCCCCATGAGGGCTTGCTCATCAGACTCCATGAGATCGGTCTGAGGGGGACGGTGTTTAGCTGGTTCACATCCTTCTTAGCCGGTCGCCGACAGTCGGTCTGGGTTTCCTCGGCTTCCGCCGAGATGCCGCCATCGAGAGTCGGAGTCCCGCAGGGCTCTGTATTGAGCCCGACTCTGTTTAACATCTTTATGACCCCTTTGGCGGCTCTGGCTGAGTCCTATGGAGCCCAGATCGTATCCTATGCGGATGACACCCAGCTGCTCTTCACCTGCCGAAAAGGGGAGGATTTTGACGGAGAGAGTATCCGTGAGTGCCTAGGAGCTGTTTTCAAATGGCTCCAACTGAACAGCCTCAAGTGCAACTCAGATAAGTCGGAGGTACTCTTCTTCGGCTGTCAATCCGACCCGGACTGGCAGATGTGGTGGCCGGCGGACATGTCTCCTCCGAGCCAGTCTTCGCAGGTAGCAAAGAATCTGGGGGTCAAAATTGACAACGGCCTGACCCTCAGATCTCAGATCCTCACCTTCACAGGCACATGCTTTGGACTTCTCCGCATGCTGCGGAAGTTTTTTCCGCTGCTTTCAGAGGACCACAGGAGGATTACGGTGCAGGCCTTGATTGGTTCAAGATTGGACTATGCTAACATCTTATATCTTGGCCTGCCCGAATACCTCCTGCAACGGATGAAGGTGGTCCAAAATGCGGCGGCTCGCGCCATCTTGGGTCTGCATAGGCGAGCGCATGTTTCTGGCCTATTACAGGCATTGCATTGGCTGCCTATCCGAAAGCGGATAGCTTTTAAAACCTTGACCCTTGCGCATAAGGCCTTTTATTCCACCGGGGCTAAATACCTGCAGAGGAGGTTTAAGCAATACTGTCCGTCGCGATCTCTGAGATCAGATTCGCAGCTCCTTGCCATTGTTCCCCGTGTGAGGAGGGCCCGATTGGGAGGTCGCTCTTTTATGCTTCGGGCTACTCAGCTTTGGAACTCTTTGCCCTTCGCGTTACGAAGCAATCCCAACCTGCTATCTTTTAGGAAGGGCCTAAAAACCTGGTTGTTTGCCTCTTAGATTTTAAATGTCCTCTTCTCCTCTTCTTTTTTTGAGTGTTATGTTTGCTTTTCAGGATGTTAATAAAGCGCCGGGACACTCTTTTGAGTAGCCGCGCACTATAAAAGCCACAAAATAACATAACATAACATAACAACAGTGGCGTCTTAAGAGGCAACTGCCTCGCGGTAGTGCAGAACTCACGTCTGATGACTGATGTGAAGACGTGTTCACGGGAGATTGGCGGCCATATTGAATTGAGCAGAAAGCAAGTTTAAAGATAGGTGGTATGCGGAGTTAAAGATCGGTTTAACGATCGGATCCTCGTTAGTTGGTGAGGAGCTTATTTGTATTCACCGAACGAGGAGAAAGGGAAAGAGATATAGAAGTAAGAGAGGAGAATTTAAGGAAAACGGGTTTAGGAGTATTTTAAAGGAGTAAGCTTAATATTTATTATAGGAATCGAAGAGAATTTTGAGAAAGGATTAGAATTAAAGAATTTTAGATGAAAAGGCAGGTTGAGGAAACTATGAATGAGTTTCTTAAAAGTAGGAAAAGGAGTGCGAATGAGTCAGGAGAAGAGTTTTATTCTCTGTCTGAGGGTGAGGGTACGAGTACAGAGAAAACAGGCAAGAAGAAGTCTAAAAAAATTAAACATATTGAAGAAGTGGAAATGGTTAAAAAAGGAAAATATGAAAGTAATAACAAGAAAGGTGTCCCTTGCGGCACAATGAGGAAAGGTGTCCAAAGCGGCACGCATGGAGAGGATGTCCCTTGTGGCACACAGGAGGAAGAGAATTTTGATGAAGAAATGCAAAACATATGGTCAGGAAAGGATGATGATGTATTAGATGAGTATGTTTTGGATTTGGAAGAGGATGATGGATTTGAGGAATTTGAAAATATGGAAGTGGAAGCCTCAAGTGAAAGTATTAAAGATCCTTTTGGTGGAGAAATGTTCAGCCCAATTAATATGAAACACCCAAGAAGTGGTGAATGGTGGCCTTTGGACCACGTTGCCAAATTTATAAAAAAATTGGATTTCAAAGCCCTTGGACAGAGAAGTACAGAGATTGATGAGAGCAGAATGCTCCAGGCCAAATATTGAGGAAAAGGTCTGTGCTACTCCTAATTTAGTTCCGGATCTGATTAGTTATTTATTCAGATTAGAAAGGGATCCAAGGAAGGGATTAGAGAGATCCTTGAAAATATGTCAAGACAAATTGTTGGACGTGTTAGGTCCATTGGGAAGAATATTGGATATGGCTGAGGACGCATATGCTAATGAAGAGCAAATTGATATTGAGTTGTTGAGAGGTTGGAGCCAGAGGGCGGTAGTGCTCTTGGGAAATGTCAATGCAGGATTACCTCAGGGGAATATGCGAAAGATGTTTGGAGTTTTTGGAAGGGCCAGTAGAAGGGGACCCTTTACTGGCCATGGCATGCAGAGGTCCCAGTATGGAGTACAGAACAACTATCAGTATGGATGGCAGAACAGATGAAGGGGTTTTCAACAAAAAACACATTTTTACCCAACAAGAGGAAGATATGGTAGAGCGAGGAGATATTTGAGGGGACGAAGACAGAATAGTGGAGGACAAGGTGAGTATGAGGATTTCTTTTGGTTTTTCCCATTCAGGAGTAGGAGGTTGAATAACATTTTTCAAAGAAGAATAGCAAAAAATAATGAAGGATCCTTGGGTCTTGCAAACTGTACAAGGATTTGTAATAGATTTTGTAAGTACTCCTTACCAGGAGGTAGAACCAAAAGAGATAATGATGTCTCAGGAGCAAGAAGCTATTGTGGAAAAGGAGATAATATCTTTATCGGAGAAAAATGCAATAAAGGAAGTGGAAGAGTGAGAGATTTGTCATCTAAGCAATTTGTTTTTAGTGGAGAAAAAGGAAAAGGGATGGCGTACAGTAATAAATCTGAGAGGTCTAAACAGTTTTTTGGTATATCGACATTTCAAGATGGAGGGGATTCATTGCCTAAGGGTTTTGTTAAAAGAAAACGATTGGATGGTGAAGTTGGATCTAAAAGATGCTTACTTTACAATTCCAATGGCAGAGGAATGCCAAAAATATTTACAGTTCAGGTGGAAAGGGGAGATTTATCAGTTCTTATGTCTTCCTTTCGGACTATCGTCAGCACCTTGGTGTTTCACAAAGGTGATGAGGGTAGTAGTAGCATTTTTTTGGAAATGAGGAATAAGGATGATTATATATCAAGACGATATTTTGATTTTGTCAGATTGTCAAAAGGAGTTGAAGAATGCTATGAAGGAAGTGATGGAGATGCTGGAGAGATTAGGTTTAATAATAAACAAAGAAAAATCTTGTTTGATTCCAACGCTAAAGATAGAGTTCCTGGGTTTCATAGTGGATACGATGTCATGTCAATTGAGTCTTCCATCCAAGAAACTGAAGAATATAAAGAGAGAGATAAAACAGTGTTTGAAGAAAGAGGTAATTTCTATGAGGGAATTAACGAGGATTATTGGTCTTTTGAATTCATCAGTGCAGGTGATTTTACCAGGACCATTAAACTATCGGGCTCTGTAGAGGATGAAAGGGAATGCCTTGAGAAAAGGATTGTGGTATGGAGACAAGATAGCTTGGGATGTGGAAGGAAAGAAAGAATTATGTTGGTGGTTAGACAACATGGAAGCTTGGAATGGAAAAGCGATTTTTGGAATGACTTCAGATTTTGTGATAGAATCAGATGATCGTATGACTGGATGGGGAGCACGTCTTGGAGATTTGGAAACAGGGGGAGCTTGTTCGAAAGAAGAGAGAATGAAACATATCAATTTTCTGGAGTTAACAGCTGGGCTTTATACCTTGCAGAGCTTCAAAGAGAATATAGTAGGGAAATCGGTTTTGTTGAGAATGGACAATGTGACAGCTGTTACTTATATAAACAAATTGGGTGGAACGAAATCCAAGAGTTTAGCAGATTTAGCGAAATAATTTTGTTTTTTTTTTGTATGGAACACAAGGTGGAAGTGAAAGCGGAATATTTACCAGGGGAGTTGAATGTGAACGCAGATTGGAATTCAAGACATTTGAAAGATTACAGCGATTGGAAGTTGGACGTAAATTGTTTTATGAAATTAAATCTAAGATGGGGACCACTGGAGGTGGATCTTTTTGCAAGTCATGAGACTGCCCAGTTGGAGGAATATTACAGTTGGAGAGCAGATCCGAAAGCTTCAGCAATAGATGCGTTTCAGCAGAAATGGACAGGGAGGAAAGTGTATGCTTTCCCTTCTTTTGCAATGATTCAGATGGTATTGTTGAAGTTGAGACAGGAGAGGAGTCGATTGGTGTTGGTAACTCCATTTTGGGTGTCTCAGGTGTGGTTCCCTTCAGTAATGGAGTTGGCTTGTGCAGAACCTTTGTTGATGCCTGCCCGGAGGGGTCTCCTCAGGGGCGCAGAAGAAGAGGAACATCCTTTGGTTTTGAACGGGGTTTTAAACCTTCTTGTTTGGAAAGTTTCAGGAGTTCCTGTGAAGTCGAAGGGCTTTCGTCAGAGGCTGCAGAATTATTGGAGGATTCATGGGCTCCAGGGACTAGAAGAAGATACAGAGGAATTTGGAAAATTTGATCTGGTTGGTGCTTGTCAAGGGTCTGTATCCCGTGGCAGCTTCTGTAGTAGAAGTAGTTAATTTTTTAACTGAGAAATTTAAGGAAGCTTTGGAATACAGAACTGTAAATTGCTATAGGTCTGCAATTTCAGCTGGTCATTCTTTGATGAATGGGAAATCAATAGGGAGAGATGTGATGGTGTGTAGAGTTCTAAAGAGCATGAGGATTAGAAGACCTCCTAAGGCCAGATATAGGTTTTTATGGGACGTTAATGTTAGGTTGTCTTTGTTTCAGCAGTGGCCGGTTAATAGGTATTTAGATTTGAAAAGACTGGCTGAGAAACTGGCCTGTTTACTTTGTCTTGTTTCATGTAAAAGAGTTTCAGATGTTAAGGCTTTGGAAGTTGATAACAAAGTTGTAGGACCAGATGGAATATTTTTTGAAATTTTTAGTAGACTAAAACAATGTCCAGTTCGGTTTTTTACCCACATTTTTCTGATAAAAGGAAGTTATGTGTGGTTCACTGTATACAAGAATATGGGTGCAGGGTTTTAGAAAATAGAAAGGTTGGTGATAAGCAGCTTTTGATTTCTTATGTGAAACCATTTTGTATGGTTAGCACTGCTACTATTTCGAGATGGGTTAAAAATGTTATGTCTGAGTGTGGAATTGATGTAGGATTGTTTAAATCCCATTCCCTAAGAGGTGCTATGGCGAGTAAGATGTATTGGTCTGGCGCTTCTTTAGGGGATATTTTAAAGGTGGCAGATAGGGCTAATGCAAGCACTTTTGCAAGGCGTTATTTTGGACCAATTAAGCATGTTTCAAATTTAGTTTTAAGGGGCTTTGAACATGCATAATGATAGCCTCCGGTCTTGTAATGAAATGGCGATTCTCCAAGCTTTAGTGAAATGAGAATCAAGATTTCATTAAAGACACGGAGGCTAGCACTATCCCTCCCTCCGCAACCCTTTGGTTAGGAGAAGGGGGATTAGGTCTTTGTTTTTAAATAATTGTTTACAGTAGGATATAGTAATATAGATATCTATTTTTGTTGGAATTTTGTTTTTAATTTGTGTGTTGTTTTTTCTTATGCAGAGTAATGGATGATAGATATATATGCTTTATTGTGCATGGTTAATTAAAACCTTTACAATATCAAAGAAAGAAAATTCAATTTATGAAAAAAAAACATAAATCAGATTTAAACGTGTTAAAACCAAAGATTCCGTCCATAAAACAAACAAGAATACGTAGTACGGTGGCAGTTACACAATTAGGAAAAAGGCTAACATATTATTGAATGATCTATTTATCCTGGAAAAAATTTTAAAATGCTAAACTACCTCCCTAGCGGCCAAAAGAAGATAAAATAATGCCATCATACAAAAGAAAGTGGTTAAGTTATAATAACAGATCAGAATGTCCCTATTGTATGATCTGTGTCAGTCGTTGTAAGGGAGGGTCAGAGATGTCGCTCTGGACGTTCGTCCTCTGGGGTACCATTGAGCTCGTCCCTTTGACCATTTGCGGTGCTATTCAATTTGTTTGGTTCTTTCTGAATTTTGAAGCAAGCCTCAGCTGTTTCAAGAAATTTTACCATTCGGCAACTCAGTTGGATGTCATCCCCTTTGAAGCAGGCTAGCACTGCTTGTCTGCAGGACCGTATCTTATGGTTGTTGGAAAGTGGTCTCAGGAGGACGCGTCGATTTTGGGTGAGCTTGGCACAAGTAGTGATCAAATGGACTATATTTTCCTTGCCGTTACCACAGAGTCGACATGTTGTTGGTAAATGTGGCCGTAACCATGGGGGTAGGTGGGCCGCTGACGGCAGTAGCCCTATGCAATATTTCAAGAATTTCTCCTTTATTTTTTGGGTAAAACCTATCTGTAGGTATGTTTGAGGCAAAGGCGCAGTGTATGATTGGACTGTGAGCCAACCATGGGCCAGCTCTGTTAGGGCGGCTTTGTCTCTCAGCAATGATTCATTACGGACTGTCTTATTGACCATCTTTTTGAAAACTGCTGTTGAGCATGGAAGTAGCCAGAGTTGCTGTAGGCCAAGATCCTCAATGGCTGCCTCCAGGTACCGCCTTGCCGGGCAAGTTTCTTTGTTTTGAAGTTCCTTGCACAGAAGAGCATTTAAGGTTTTCGGGTCTCCTCTGCTTAATTTATGCCAAGTTTTTATGTAGGCTCCCTTGCGTGCCAGCTCTTCTTTTTGTAACCCGAACTCTAGTCTCATTTGGGCAGGCGATGTATACCTTGGGAGGCCAAAGATCATACGTAGCGCTTTTGCCACTGTTCGGTCTAATAAAGGAGTGTCCCTCCCTCTCATGGCTTCACTACCGTAGGTAATGGCTGGGATTAGCTTTGCCTGTATAACCTGTATGAGAGGATGTAAGCTGGGACCAGAGACTGTGTTTTTTAAGTTTCTGAGTGCCACCGCAGCGATTAATCCTCTCCTTTTATGGCTTCGTGTTGCGGCAAGTAATTGCCCTTATGGTCTTTGATGACCCCCAAGTATCGATATTCGGAGACCTTTTCTAGCTTTCTGGATGACAAGAGCCAGTTACGTGTTGCTTTCTTCGCGGAAAGGTTGATGCACATAACTTTTGATTTTTCGCGGTTGATGTTAAGCCTATTGGCAGCAGAATATCTTGAGGTGATGTCCAACAGCCGCTGGAGGCCAACCGGGGTCTGGCTGATAAGTAGCAGGTCGTCTGCGTAGAATAAGTTTGAGATCTGAGAGCCCCCTAGCTTTGGAGCTTGGGAGTTGCATTCGTTCAGTGGTGTAGATAGGTCTCCCATAAAAAGATTAAAAAGCATTGGGGCAAGTACACATCCCTGTTTTACCCCTGTGTATGTTGGAATCTTTCTTGTAAGGTAGTCGCCTGTGCCCAGCCTAATTTGCACCCATGTATCGCTATGAAGGAGAATTAATTGATTTAAAAGCAGCGGGGGAATATTCAACTTATGTAGCTTTTCCCACAGAAGGTTTCTATCGACATGGTCGAAAGCCGAGCTTTAATCAATGTAACACAGGTAGAGTGGGCGATTGGCTTCCTGGGCTGCATCAATTAATAAAGACAGGGCTAGGATACTAGAGTTAGTTCCCATGCCTTTGCAAAAACCTGTTTGGTTGTATGGGATTGCAGAAACATCAGCTGCCCAGGATGTCAGTTCCTCTAGAAGCAGACCCGCAAAGTATTTTGCTTCGTTGTCGAGCAGAGCCACTAGTTGATAGTTCTTTGGGTCGGTTTGGTCTCCCTTTTTAAAGATGGGCGAAATAATGGCTCCCCTCCATGATGACGGAATTGAAGATGTTTGCAAAATCTTGACGAACATTGGTTTAAGGGAAGCCGCCCAAAAGTCAGGATCTTGCTTAAACAATATGGGGGGGATCCCGTTAGGTCCCGGGGCCCCCTCGCGTCTTCCCTTCGAAATTCTTTTGCAAATCAAATCGCATTTAATTATAATTGTCTCGTCAAGTTGCTTGGACTCGTGGCGGTCATAGCTGAGTGTTGAACAATCCTCAGTATGTTTTATAAGTTTAGGCGATCCTTGCATGATGATATCGATACCCTTGAAGTGCGTGCTAAGAAAAGTTATCCGGTCTTCTTCTGGGACAAAGGAATTGACGCCTTGACTCCGCGCCTTCGACAAATTGTTGATCTTTCTCCAAAATATGGCGCTATTGTTTGATTTAGCGTCATATAAGAGTTTGGCCCACAAGGACTCTTCTGCTTCCCGCTTAAGACGCCAGACCAGCCTCCTGCGATCCTGTTTTAACAACTTCAGTTCATCCTTGGCAACAGGGTCTGTCCTTACCCTTCGTAATTTTTGGCCGATGAGAGTTTTTAGATTTTTTAGGTGAGCATTGTTTTCAAAGGCGTGACTGTAGTGCTGAATTTGATTGGGAGCATTGCCCCCTCCTTTGAGCTGTTTTTTCCTCTGTATTTTTCCCATATTTTTGCGTAATATTTCTGCAAATTTTTCCCAGCTGGTAATTAGGTCTGTTGTTTCATTATCGGCTTCGCCTAGAACTTGTTTGGCGTAGAGCAGTAGGCCCGGAGGATCATCTGTTCTGCACTTTAAGCGCCTATCATTTGCTGCATAAACCAATTCGTGCCCGATGGCACGCGCTTGTCTGTGCACTATAAAAGCCTCTAGTGCCACTTCCTGTGGTAAATGGTCACTGTAGTCAATTGAGCCAATGTGAAAGTCAGTTGTTGCTTGAAACAAACTGCCAGAGAGGAAAGTGAAATCAATTGTTGAACTGGTCGTTGTGTTATGAAATGTTGCTGCTTGGGGCCGATCCCCTGGGAATCTCCCATTAAGCGCTCGAAGACCAAGTTCTTCAAGAGTTATTAGAAGTCGCTGAGCTGCTTTTGTGCTTCTTCCCCCTGAAGAGTTGTCCTGAGGGTATTGTTCCAATGCAAATTGGTCCTCACCAGTGATGACTTCAGTGGCCGGCTTATTGAGCATGTTCTGGTTGAAGTCGCCGCTAACAATCAGATTATTTGTATTCTCTGCGGTTAGTAGCTTAGTGAGCTCTTCTTTCAGTTGCACGGCCCCCTTCTTTTTCCCTCGGGGATGTAGGTAAAGGTTTATTAGAATTATCTCCTCCGTCTTTGGAATGGAATGGAATGAAGATTTGTAAAGCGCGATGGCTACCCAAAGGCGTCCCAGCGCTGTGGACAGACTGGTGGGTTGAACTGTAGGGGCGGGAGTGAGGGGAGCAGAGGGAAGGGTCAAGTGTGGGATTGATTGAAAAGCCAGGTTTTTAAGAGTTTTCAAAATGTGAGCAGGTTGGGTTCTGACCTGATTGTGAGGGGCAGAGTGTTCCAGATCCTGGCCAAGTTGTAGGAAAGCGAGCGTCCTCCGCATCTGGCTCTTCTTATACGTGGTACGGAGGTTAGGTAGGAGGTCGCGGATCTGAGGGCCCGAGGAGGATGGTAGGCTTCGACCAAACGTTGATTTATGGCGGGGCCTGTTCCCCAATAGGAGCGGTGCGCGATGCACATGCTCTTGAATTCCTTTCTAGCTTTCATAGGGAGCCAGTGGAGGTCCTTCAATCTGGCTTTGACTGAGGAACGGCGAGGGAGGTTCAGGAGGATTCTTGCTGCGCAGTTTTGGATAACTTGCAGTTTGGACAGTGTGGACTGTGGGGCGCCTAGGTATAGGGCGTTGCCGCAGTCGAGGCGTGACAGGATTAATCCTTGGACCATGATTCGTCTAGAGTGAAACGGGAGCAGGGGGAGAATCTTGCGGAGCAGTCTCATCAGTCCAAAGCAGATAGCGGCTAGTTTGGTGGCTTGGTAGTTGAAGGTGAGATTGCGGTCGAGCCAGATCCCAAGGCTCTTAATTTGATCCTTAGGTTGGGGGGGGCTACCTAAACAGAGGGGCCAGATGGTATCGATGGATTTGGAGATGTTATTTCCAAGGAGCATTACCTCTATTTTGTCCCCGTTAAGTTTTAGATTGGAGACCGACATCCAGGACGCAACAGCTTTCAGGCAATTGTGTAAGCTGTGGTTGGAGTTGAGAGGGGGGTCCAGTCCTACCACCAGCTGAGTGTCGTCCGCGTAGGTGACAATTTTCACCCCAAAAGGGCGGACGACATCAGCTAGGGGGCTAAGGTAAACATTAAAAAGGGTGGGACTCAGGGAGGAGCCCTGAGGCACTCCACAGTTAAGAGGTTTACTAGGGGAGGTAAACTCCTTTTCGAATACCTGGAAGGATCTATCTGTAAGGAATGATTCCAGCCAGGTGAGCGCCATGCCTGACACTCCAATCCTACTGAGGCGATGGATTAGGATGCTGTGATTTACAGTGTCGAAGGCGGCACTCAAATCAAGTAGGACGATGGCCGTAGAGCCGCCACCGTCCAGGATCCTGCTTGCCTCCTCCGTCACTGCAATCAGGGCAGTCTCAGTTCCGTGGCGGGGCCTAAAACCGGTATGAGTGGAGTCCAGTATGTTGTTGGATTCTAGAAAGCCTGTCAGAATAGAATTGACATGTTTTTCCAGAATTTTACTGAGCCAGGGTAAAAGGGAGATGGGTCGGTAGTTGGAAGGGTTGGATTGGTCGAGGGTAGGTTTCTTTCATAGCGCTTTGACCATGGCTCTCTTCCATAGGGGGGGGACAATGCCAGTATCGAGGGAGAAATTGAGTAGGTCTTGGATGGTAGGTGAAATCTGGCTGGTTATTTGGGTGAGAACCCTAGGAGGGGCTGGGTCGGTTGGGGATCCAGATTTGACCATTCTCATATACTTTTCCAGATTGAGTTTGTCAAGAGCTGGGAAGTTGCTGAGAACACTGGGTGGGGCTACCATAGGGTCAGTATTGGTAGGGTCTCTGGGCGGGGAGGTGGGATGGGGGAAGGAGGAGTTGATCAATTCTATTTTTTGATGGAAGAATTCCGCTATTTCCTCGCAATGGTTCTGGGTGTTATTGTGGACTCTAGGAGTCTCAAGGAGCCGCAGGAGGGTTTTGGCTATACGGTAAATCTCCTTGGGTTTATTCGCAGCATTGTCTATTTTTTGTTCGTAGAATGAGGCCTGAGCTTGTTGGATGTCTGCTTTATAATTTTTAATAGCAGCTCTGTAACTGACTTTATCTGCTGGGCAGTAGTCAAGGCGCCATTTTCTTTCCATCTGCTTACAGGCACGTTTGGCCTTCCGTAGATCGTCTGTGTACCATGGGGCTGTTGGATTGCCCCGCTTGGACGAAGACTTTTCATAGGGAGTACCTGATTTAAAGAGTTGGTGATCCACCTATTGTAGTTATCATTCCCCTGGATAGGGTTCGATGAGTTAGGGAGTTTTGTGCCTTGTAAGGAGGTTTGCCATTTGGGTAGGGGGATTTTTTGCCAGTTCCTTGATAGCAGAGTCGTCGGGGGTTTTGAAGGAGGGAAATGGGGGGGTCCAGGTGAAAGGGATGAGAAAATGATCAGACCAGGGCAGTGGGGATGGGTTTTTGGTAAGAAGGTTGGGACAGTTACTGAAAATAGGGTCTAGGAGATGCCCTTTTTGATGTGTGGGCCCAAGGACAAGTTGATGTAAGTCCAGGGCTTGTAAGCTTGATATAAGTTCTCTGGCGGAAGGGTCGGTCAGATCATCCAGATGGATGTTGATATCGCCCAAGATTGTGTAGTTAGCAGAGCTGAGCGCCAGGTCTGCAATTGTAGGAGCGAGGTTTGAAAGGAAAGGACCCTGGGGTCCTGGCGGACGGTATATAAGTATCCCAGAGAGGGTATGAATAGGGCTGAATTTTATAGAAAAAGAGAGACATTCACTATCTGGGAGGTGCACCGGGGTGCTGGCAACTTCATAAATAACTTTATGGATTATTGCTATGCCACCTCCATTTCCCTTTTTACGGTTGAGGCGACAAATTTGATATTCAGGCGGGAGGGCTTGTACCAGATCAGGTTCCGAGTGGTCCTGTAACCACGTCTCTGTGGCAAAGAGAATATCTGGGTTAATTTCCTCTAGCATTAGGTGGATTTCCATAGAATGTCTGGGGAGTGAACGACAGTTGAGCAGTAGCATAGAGAATGTTTTTTGTTTCAAAGGGGGGTGGGGGGAGAACTGAAAACTGCAGTTACTGCATGCAGGATGTTTTATAGACGGGTCCCATGCGTGTAGACAGGATGGCTCCGAAGGCTGGTATAGTTGCCGGAGGGAGAGTGAGCTGTAGGTAATGGTGTGGCTTGGTAGTTGGGCAGGGGGGATGGCCTCTGGCCTCATGCGGTCGCGGACGGGCGCAGACGGGCTTGCCTTAGACACGCCTTCGGCGCGCAAACGTCGCACCCGCTGCGTTCGTCCGCTGCGCGTCCGGAATATGCACATAATTTATGCAGCTTCGGGTGGGGTCCGTGGGGGCGTGGCCTCGGAAGGGGGCATCGCCTCCGGTTTTAGTGCGAGTGCGCCAAAGGGTGTTTCTGGAGAGCGGTGTCGCAGCAGCAATGACTCGGCTGCTTAGGACAGCAATTTCCCCAAAAGCGTGAGTATTTTAAAAAGCACAAGTGAATCTGTGACACAATATTTAAAAACAATACCCTGCTCCCGGCTTCCGCCTCAAGAGCACAACAACCAGTGAGTTACCTGGCGCCCTAAATCGGCGTCTTAAGTAGTGGTTGCTAAGGGGGCGTGGCCTCGGAAGGGGGAGTGGCCTCCGATTTTAGCGCGAGGGCACCAAAGGGTGTTTCTGGAGAGCGGTGTCTCAGCAGCAATGACTCGGCTGCTTAGGACAGCAATTTCCCCAAAAGCGTGAGTATTTTAAAAAGCACAAGTGAATCTGTGACACAATATTTAAAAACAATACCCTGCTCCCGGCTTCCGCCTCAGGAGCACAACGACCAGTGAGTTACCTGGCGCCCTAAATCGGCGTCTTAAGTAGTGGTTGCTAAGGGGGCGTGGCCTCGGAAGGGGGCGTGGCCTCCGGTTTTAGCGCGAGGGCGCCAAAGGGTGTTTCTGGAGAGCGGTGTCGCAGCAGCAATGACTCGGCTGCTTAGGACAGCAATTTCCCCAAAAGCGTGAGTATTTTAAAAAGCACAAGTGAATCTGTGACACAATATTTTAAAACAATACCCTGCTCCCGGCTTCCGCCTCAAGAGCACAACAACCAGTGAGTTACCTGGCACCCTAAATCGGCGTCTTAAGTAGTGGTTGCTAAGGGGGCGTGGCCTCGGAGGGGGCGTGGCCTCTGGTTTTAGCGCGAGGGCGCCAAAGGGTGTTTCTGGAGAGCGGTGTCGCAGCAGCAATGACTCGGCTGCTTAGGACAGCAATTTCCCCAAAAGCGTGAGTATTTTAAAAAGCACAAGTGAATCTGTGACACAATATTTAAAAACAATACCCTGCTCCCGGCTTCCGCCTCAGGAGCACAACGACCAGTGAGTTACCTGGCGCCCTAAATCGGTGTCTTAAGTAGTGGCTGCTAAGGGGGCGTGGCCTCGGAAGGGGGCGTGGCCTCCAGTTTTAGTGCGAGGGCGCCAAAGGGTGTTTCTGGAGAGCGGTGTCGCAGCAGCAATGACTCGGCTGCTTAGGACAGCAATTTCCCCAAAAGCGTGAGTATTTTAAAAAGCACAAGTGAATCTGTGACACAATATTTAAAAACAATACCCTGCTCCCGGCTTCCGCCTCAAGAGCACAACAACCAGTGAGTTACCTGGCGCCCTAAATCGGCGTCTTAAGTAGTGGTTGCTAAGGGGGCGTGGCCTCAGAAGGGGGCGTGGCCTCCGGTTTTAGCGCGAGGGCGCCAAAGGGTGTTTCTGAAGAGAGCAGTGTCGCAGCAGCAATGACTCAGCTGCTTAGGACAGCAATTTCCCCAAAAGCGTGAGTATTTTAAAAAGCACAAGTGAATCTGTGACACAATATTTAAAAACAATACCCTGCTCCCGGCTTCCGCCTCAAGAGCACAACAACCAGTGAGTTACCTGGCGCCCTAAATCGGCGTCTTAAGTAGTGGTTGCTAAGGGGGCGTGGCCTCGGAAGGGGGCGTGGCCTCCGGTTTTAGCGTGAGGGCACCAAAGGGTGTTTCTGGAGAGCGGTGTCGCAGCAGCAATGACTCGGCTGCTTAGGACAGCAATCTTTCCCTGACCATGAATAGAGATTCGTAATACTTGCATTGCATTCGGAGAGTCTAGGTTGTATTGAAGCGGCTCCACCTTCCGTGTGCTTTTTAATGAACTGTATATGGCGAGGCCACCTTTTTTGTGGCCAAATCTTGCAGACTGGGTTGGAGGGATAAAATTCATGGCAAAGCCTGGGAGTAGAGGCGGGGAGTCTGACCAAGTTTCGTGCAGGGCTATGATGTCGAAGCTTTGCATGTAAACTTTTAATTCTGAGTCCGCGAGCTTATCCCCAATGCCGTTGATATTCCAGGAGCAGAATCTGAAGTTTTTGAAGGACTTCCCAGTTACTGACTTATCATGTCAGTGTTTTTCCGACTTAATATTAATTGTCCTGGACAGCCATGTCCAGTCTGGATTGGTTCGCTTTACCGCGGCAAGTTTCCTTCTAACGCCGAGTTCTTTTCGTTCTGAGCCGTTGGGGGTGTAGCTGCGAGCCCCTCGCAGTACTGAGAATGAGTGAGGGTCATGGTTGGCCTGGTTTTGTGCATTCCGATGTAGGAAATCACATGCCAAGAAATCTGGGTATCTTGGTTTAACAAATGGCCGAAGTATTATGCCCCAGCTATTAAGCTTCGCTTGTTCGTTGAGCACGCTCTCGGCCAACTCTATTGTGGCCCATATTGTCCTGGTAACTTCCACCCCTGGATGTTCCGGTGAGACTATAAATTCTACAGGTCGTTGGAGGATATGTTTGTTAAGCTATCTATGGAGTTTAGCAAGCGTAGAATGTTACCCCTGTTTAGGATGTCGAAAGCGCCCCTTGAAGTGTATTCCGGGATTAGTAATATTGAGGGGTTGCTGAGATACGTCTTTGACCTGTTAAGACCACTCTGTGGGCTTGCGGGGGTGGTCTCAACCCTGGTGGGTTCCTCTATTTGCATTCTCTGGTCATCGGCCTTTGGTTGTTCAGCTCCTATTAGATCCTGGTTTGGATGGTTTCCTACTGATGTGACATCTCGAGGCTGCTCTTCTTGTGCCCCGTTGCCTGAGTTGGAAGGTGGTTTTTTGTTTCTTGAGGTGCTCTGGTCACTGGTGGCTTCTTCCCAACATTTGTCCAGGACCTTGCTGTTGTCGGGATTTGTAACTTCTGCGCTGCTCCTCAGGGCTGGGCCGTCAGCTTTCTTTGTAGTCGTCGTGTTAGAAGAAAGTGTTTTCCGACTCTTTTTCCTTTGGACCCTATGCCAATGATCCTGGTTGGGGAAGGGACATGCGTCCAATTCCGTATCAGTCTCAGGACTCATTGGAGCTGACTTGTCCGGCTTTGGGTCTGAGTGCAAAATACTGACTTGGTTAATCCCAGCTTTACCATCACCCAAAGCCCATTGCTTTGACTTCCGGCCCTTCCTCTTTTGTTTTCTGCCCCGCTTTGGGGAGCGACCCTGATTCCGTAGGGCTTCGTTTAGGTTCGGATCCAGAGTGAGATCTGGGTCACTGTTTGCTGATATTGGAGTATCTCCTCCCCAAGTGTGTCCTTTTGCTCTTAAGAGCGCTGCATTTTCCTTATCCCTTGTCACCTTTTCATTTTGTGATGGGGGGGGGGTCCCTCGGATGATGTCAGGGTTCCCCGGTTGATTGTTTCCCTTGCACTATTATTCCTCTCAAGTTGAGCCATTGGTGAGCTGTTTTTAACTGCCTCCTTGATTCCTATAAGGAGATTGTCCATTGCTTCAGGGAGTGTGGCCAGCTTATCCACAATTGCTATGCCAGGGCAGTTTAATTGAATGAGTGCTGTCTCCTCTTGCGCCCTTTTGACCAGACTGTTCAGTTCGGCTAGCTTGTTGTCGATGTTGGAGACAAAGACCGACAGTGAGTGCAAGACTGATAGCTGTATGTCCATTTTATCCGATTGGTATTGGATGGCATTGACAGACAGTTGCATTGTGTGCAAGAGAGATTCCCATATGTCTACCTTAGCATGTGGTGTTGGGGCCGTGGTGCTAGATTGTGTGGCATTTCGTTTTGGGTTTGTTGCAGCTTCTTTTGGGCTTGTTGCAGCTTTTTTTGGGGCTGAGTGAGACGGTGAAGTGTACAAGGCGACCAATTCTTCCCACTCTTCTTGCGTGGGATACGAGGCCTCTGGGAACGAAGCTTTTGGTGGAATGGGGTCTGAGCACACCAGCACAGGAAGGTTAACTCGAGGAGGGGTTAGGGGATACTCGAACTGAGCCGGGTGGTGGACTTGTGCCTGGGCCACGAGCGGCTCCGGAGCCGTGGAGAGATTCCCGGCGGGCAACTGCCCCTTTATTTTGTTATCTTGGGCTGCGGTCGTTCCTGTGCCTTTGCAAGGTTCTGGCTGCTCTTGATTAAGATTTTGTGATGAGGATGTGTTTTTCTCTGACTTAAGGTCCCGTGGTAGATCTCGGGAGCCTTGCCATAAATTTGTTACCGGACCTGAGATCCACGAATTCAAATTACTTGGCGAGCTGGCTACTGAAAGCGCTGTTGCTGGGGCTTCTGATTCGTCGCATCTGCTGGACACCTTAGAGGTCATTTGAATCCCAGGAGTTTCCTCAGAGTGTCTGGCGATGTTGACCCAGTCTTCTGGGGAGCATTTTACTCCCTGTGGGGTGATGGTGTCCTTTTGGGTCCTGTCTGTTATTAGACCTGTGGTATTGGCCCTCCGGGTGGAGATTTTCTGCTTACTCAACAATGCCGTTATTTTTAAATTCTGCGCCTGGGCCGGGGTTAGGCCCGGGTTAGGATCGGGGACAGAGCCCCACTCACTAGTGGTCTTCGGCAAGGTCACCCCTCTGTGATACTCGCTGCAGGTTCCACTGTGATTTTCCGTCTGTGTGGTATCTGGACACTCGCTGTCGGCACTTTGTTCTTCTTCTCCTCCTTCTCCTTCTCTGTTTTCGCTATCTTCATCGTCCATTGCCTCTGGAGGGGGTGTTCTCTTCACCCCTCTCGTTGGCTCTTTCATTTGCTCTTCCTGGGTCTCTTGTACTGAGGCGTAAGAAACCGGTGATATGGGAGTTGGCAAGTTGTTGGGCTGCCGGATGTTCAAGCAAAGAACAGAGCCAGCGTCCTTTATGAATGGAAATTTTGTGTACATTTTTGGTTGGAAGCTTGACCCTTTATGATTTCGCGAAAGGTCAGGGCTAGGGTGGCCTGGAAGAAAGGGGGTCAGGGGGATCAGCCGCTCATTTCCACCACCTTCTTTTTCGCCTTCCACCGCCCCTTTCTTCGATTCATCTTTGTCAGCAATCATAGAGTCTATATTTAGTTTCTTGTTGGCTTTATTTGCTTTCCTAGATCTTTTAGTTGGGTTCAGGGGCACTTGAGGATCCCTTGATCTCCCGGATCTCATAGTGATCTTCTCTTGTCTTGTCTTATTGTCTCCCTTCCTATGTTCCTACTCCCGGTTGTTTCTTCTTTTCCTTTTTTCCTTTTTTGTTTCTCCTTGCTGGTCTTTTTCCTTTGCCCTCGCCTATACAGCGGCACCCTTGTGGTGGTGGAAATAGTAGTGTTTCCTTTGAACCCTTTGAGCACAGTGTCCCAGAATTCCCAAAATTCCCTGGTCTAGTCTGGTGAAGACCAGTGGTAAGGGAAGGGATAATCGGTTGCCGTGGGTTAATGGGTCTGGATCCTGACCTAAGGGCTGTGGAATTAAGTAAGCATGGGCGGCAAATCCGTTACGTCCGCGGATTTTTCGGATTTTTGGTGAATACGCAATCCGTATATTTTACGTATTTTCCACAAAATCCGAAAAAATCCGCGGATGTAACAGGTTCAAAAGTTGAACCCCCACCCACTCATGTAATGGCGCCAGCAAGCTGCCAGCGCCGTTGTAAAATAGTTACAAAGTTAGCTTGCACAGGAACCACTAGATAAAACAAAGCAGGTGCTGCTTTATTTTATCTAAGTGCTTCCTGTGCAAGCTAACTTTTTAACTATTTTACAACGGCGCTGGCAGCTTGCTGGCGCCATTGTAAACACACACATGGTCGCTGGAACTAGTTGAAGCTCAAATGCAGTGACTCATCCATCAGGCCAGAAACAATCGAGAGCGTCGTCGAGGCTGGGCAATGTGCCTTCTTTAATACCAAATCTACCGTCGAAAGTCAGCTGTGATGCTGGATAGAGGCCTTTGCATCCTTGACTTTCACGAGCACAATCCCTGTGCTGTTCCTGTGACCAGGAGTCTCTGTATCTTCATCTGCGGCTCTGATCGGCCTCTGACCTTTTATACACACAAGAGGCATGTGCAGCACAATCCCTGTGCTGTTCCTGTGACCAGGAGTCTCTGTATCTTCATCTGCGGCTCTGATCGGCCTCTGACCTTTTATACACACAAGAGGCATGTGCAGCACAATCCCTGTGCTGTTCCTGTGACCAGCAGTCTCTGTATCTTCATCTGCTGCTCTGATCGGCCTCTGACCTTTTATACACACAAGAGGCATGTGCACTCGCATGGAAGCCCCGTCCGTTTGGCCATGAGTAGGCACATTGTGTTCGCACGGGTTTCTGCACGTTCGCGAGCGTTTTGTACAATAAAACCCTCGCGAACTTGCAGAAACCCATGCGAACACGCAAAAAAAAATACGCTAGGATCCGCGGATTTTGCGTATTGTCGCAATCCGCAAATACGCAAATCCGCAGATCCGCGGATTGCCAATACGCAAAATCCGCCCATGCTTAGAATTAAGGTTGTGTGGCTGCTTTCATCTGTTGCCTAGGCTCAAGCTGCCGGATGCAAGCTTCCTATGTGCGCCTGCATGTGCCTTTTGTGGTACGGCTCGTGGTATATCCCACTCTTCCGCTTGCTCTTACTCTGCTGCTTCTGTGGGAACCAGCTTCCGCCTTCGAGCCGACCCTCTGCCCTCACCCTTACCCTGCCTTGCCTTGGAGGTTACTCCTCCCCCACTCCTTCCTGTGGCCACCGCTCCAATCCAACCAGCTACGGCCAGCCAGGGAAGGCAAGGCGACAAGGCAGCAAGGCAGCAAGGCAGCAAGGCAGGCAAGGCAGGCAAGGCAACAAGACGGCAGGGCGCCAAGGCAGGCTAGCGGGTGGCAGATTCACTCCCATGGAAGAACGACGGGGGGTGGAGGGGGAGGAGGACCAATCTCCCCCGCTCACTCATTCGCTCGCTCTCTGCTCTCTGCCCACCTCACGAAGGTGAGAGCAAGGGTGGGGGGGGAAAAAAAACACCGCACTTTTTCCACTCTGCTCCAGCCTCCACTCGGCTCGGCTCGGCTCACCTGCCTCTGACTGCCAAGCCGGAACTGCGGAGATCTCCTTCTTTTTATCTTCCCGGGTGCGACCGCGGCTCCTCTGTCCCCCACTCTTACTGACTGCTGCTGCTGGAGGGGCCGCGGAGGCTTGAGGCTTGAGGCTTGAGGAGCGGCTGGGCAACGTCCTTGATCCTCGCTCGCTTGCCTGCTTGCTCGCACACACAGAACGACGGCCTGGGAAGCACGGAGTAATGGATGGTGTTTATCAAGAGGATGAAAAGAAGTTTTTCTGGATGGAGTTTTTTTCCAGTTTCAGCATTAAAAGAGGAAGAATGTTGGTGTTCTTGGAATACTTAAGGACTTTATGTTCTTTTTAAGTGTATTGGATCTACTTTGAGGTTCTTTAAAGTGCTGCAGGAGTGGCAAATTAAAGGTGTTATGCATAATGCTAGCCTCCGTGTCTTTAATGAAATCTTGATTCTCATTTCACTAAAGCTTGGAGAATCGCCATTCCCACTGGTGTTGTGTGATGACTCAACCAAATATCTCGGGATGCATGTTCACAGGGATAAGGAACAGATAATACGTCTTAATTATGGTTCTGCGAAGGACTGGTTGAAAACATGGGTAAAACGCTGGTTGAAACTTCCGCTGTCCATGGCGGGCCACTTAGCTATTGTTAAAATGGTGATCCTGCCATAGTTTTTGTATCTGTTTTACAATATTCCTATCCCGCTGACCAACGCATATTTTGTGACACTCAACACCACCCTTATATGCCTCAAATGGGGGGGAGGGGAAACAACCGAGAATCAGTTGGCAGACAATGGTCCTTCCATATGAGTGTGGGGGCTTTGGAGTCCCAAAATTCCATCCCTACTATTTGAGGGCCCAGTGCAGCTTTGCTTGCAACTGGTACTACCTAGATGCTTGGATACCTTACGCTAAACCGGAGGCTGACTTCGCTACCTGACACCGTTGTCTGTATTGCTATCGACCGGGCTGCCACAAGACCCACATGATATTTAGACTTTGTCCACCACTTGTTGGGCCTGGCAGCGACTGATTCCAATGACGGGAGGCAATTTGCTGTACTCATCACCTATTCCACAAGCTGCAAACCCATGGCTTCCCATCACAGAGGAGGCCCTTGTATGGAGAACCCTCTTCAGATACTCATTGTCCACAATTGGGGACCTTTTCCTCAATGGACATGCATTCTCATGGCCAGAGGATCCAGTTTCCCAAATTTTCCCTTGATGGACCAATTTGTGCTACGGCAACTACATGGGGCACTCAGAGCCCAGATCTCTAGTTACCCCAAAGAGCTGTTAGACTTTCCAACTCTGACGTCACTAATACCAGATACTGGAGGTGATCACGTAACTTCAAAGTCTACCGCATGAGCTTGATACGTGATGCCTGGGAACAAGACTCAGGGCACCCCCTAACTGATTTCCAGTGGTATAAATGCTGTGCACAAACTTGTACGATATCTTTTAATAATTGCCATAAGCATGTACCTTTTAAATTTATTTGGCGGGCGTATGCCACACACATGTCTAAAATGCCAATCTCCCTCTGCGGACTTTGCCCACATGATGTGGACCTGCGACAAGATAGCAATGTTTTGGCGGACCATATTTACTGAACTGACACATATCGACATTGCTCCGACACCATTAGTGGCACTCTTAGGGTACAATCATGACATCCCTGCCACCAAACGATGGCTAATCGTACTAGTGTTAATGTTTGCCAAAAGGGAAATAGTCATTCAATGGGGCAGTAGGAAACAGCTAAATTGACATGCATGGGTTAACAGTCTCATACACTGTAAAACTAACAGTGAGCTGTATGCGCCCATGCAGCCACCTGCTTTAAAACCTCGAACAGCTCACAACCCCAATAACCATACCTGTTGTTTACATCATCGATGTGCCTGAGTGGGACCTTGTGTGGTGGGGGGGTGAAATATGAGAGCGTATGTCAGGTGCAGCGTCACCCACCATTTGTAGAATAAGTAGGTAATTATTCCAAGCCAGAGAGGGTGAAGAAAAAAAGTTCCTGGCTTGGGGGCCAAAGTCCCTGGCCATCCTCAGGTTCACTCTTGAAGATTGGACAACAAGAGGCGGGTGCATTGCAGAAGCAGATGAGATGCTAGGAATGCAATCAATGAGCTCATTTGCCTACATAAGGTTTCAGTTGTTCAGTGATTACTCTCAGAGTATCCAGACCTATTCTTTTAAATCCCGTATAGTCCTGGAGATCGGTCCCTGAATCTCTTTGATAGACTACAGGAGCTCCTTGAGAGCAGCCAAAGTTACATAATCATAAGAAAGGGAGTGTCCAACACATGACATGAGGGCTCTGGGGTATCAAAGGGCTAACACATCCCTTGACTGCTTCTGTTATTTTGGGCCAGCACCTGGATGCCAAGATGAAGACTGTGAAGTGAGTGCACTGGAGGTCCCAATGTTATGGGAGCTGCTGGAGTTAAAGGGGTGGAGGTAGTCTCTGAAGGGGCAGGGAAGGTTGCGAAAGAGATCTCCTAAAGTGTTTATGGAAAAAGGGTTCTTAAGTTTGACAGGGTGAACACTGAGGGCTAGATGTAGGTAATCCAATAAAACCAAGTCCTTAATTGCGAATTTTACTGATTCGTTATTAAGGACTCGGTATTTCCGATGTACGTAATGAATCTGTAAAAATTACCCATTCGGTATAAATCGGTAAAAAATAGTAAACACCGAATCCCCAATACCAAATCGGTAAATACCGAATCGGTAATTTAAAAATCGGTAATTGTGGAATCAGCCAATCCTGTGCATCTCCATTACCTCCCAAACAGGAAATGGCCACACTCAAGCAGCTGCACTGAACCTGGAGCTGACTGTGAGGCAGGGAGCAGAGCAGAGAATCCAGGTGCAACTCAGTGTCATTTTGCAACAGAAACCTAGCAAAATGGCAATTCAGGAGTGGGAGAAGGAGGCAGGTGAAAGGAAAAGGAAACAGAAATTCAGCAAGAGGGAGCTGGAGTGTCACGATCTTCGAACTCCTCAGGGCCAGGATGATGCTCAAATAGGGTCCACCTCCTGACGTCCCCACACTCTGACTAGAACATACGCAGAGCATATAGACAATCAAGCAAGGGAGAGGGTGAGAGAGGGGACAGCAGAGGAAAGGGAAACCTGTAACGACATAAACCAGAAATTCAATATGATATTACTCTTTAAACTACTCTCACATTATTCTTGCTAAAACCAGAAACGTACCCCAAACTGGGATCATCCCGGAGGTGAACCCCGCCTCTGTCCTATGTAGATAATTCTCTGTCCATAAGGAGATGTACACACATCTAGAACAGAAAACAGAGGTTATTCTCCTGCTACTCTCTTCTAGCGTTAACACAATAGTGTTACTGTTTGTCATACATACCCTCTGCACACACCCTTTATCCCAAAACAAAAAAAGGCAGCTCCACTTCCAGGAAAGAATTCATTATTCAATAGCAAGTTCCTAATAATCCTCCAAAGTCTGGTCATGAAAGTTCCAAAAATAAGATAAGGTAAACAAACACTCAGGACTCTCGGAAATAACCTGCTTGCTTCAGCATAAAGTTTTGGTATTCCCAAGCACCAAAGAAACAAACAAAGTCCCAAAGTTAGTAAAAGGCTCTCCAAAAGGATAGGGATCTTACCAGGGCAGAACTATGAAGATGTTTCCAAACACGGAACCAGAACTACAGGCAAGTCCAGCTGGCCGCCCCTGGTAAGGATTGAGAAGTTAACCGCAGCCACGGTAATGGAGAGATGCGAGAAATGGCCGCAAATGGCAAAATCCCACTTCTCCTGGTCTCCCACAGCAGCCGCTGTGGGTATGTAACGTCGGCAGGGATCCTTCGCTCAGGCGAGCGCAAACACAGGTTCAATGGCCCCGCGGGAGCTGGGACAGCCGCCTTACTGAAATCCCCACAGGCTTTCCTGCATCCGCACTGCTGAAGATGTCCTGAACTTACCAGGGGAGCCGCTGTCAAAACACGATCCTTCCCGCCACTCCACGGAGGACACGGAACGGGCGGAAAGGGAATCCAAAACACGGAACTTCAGAGCAGCCACTCTGAAGAATACCTCCAAGCACAAAGTCAGTATCACGTACGATGCTCCTTGCGTTGTACGTGATTATATCGGACCGCCCCCTCCATCGGCATTCTGGGAAATGTAGTGCAGAACTCTTCTCCGCACGGTAGGCGCCTGCGCATGCATTCAGTTCCTGACATGAAGGTCCTCATCCAAGATGTTACCAAGGACCATGAGAGGTTATTTGGAAAGCAGTTCCTGCACGTGCCAGAGTCTCAAAAAAGACAGATCTGGCTTGCAATACAGGAGAAAGTCAATGCCATCGGAGTCACCCAGCGCTCCATTAAGGACCTGAAGAAAAGATGGTATGATTTGAGGAAGACTGCTAAGGCAAGGATGGCAGAGAGTCAGAAGCAGGCCAACAAAACTGGAGGAGGGAGGAACACAGCACCTGAACCAAATGCTCTGGATAACCTGGCTGAGTCCACCCTCCAGCTGGAGAGTGTGAGTGGGGTTGGCGATGCAGACAGCTCAGCCAGAGCTGCCAACAAACAAGGTAAGATGCATTCACAGCATGCTGTGCACCTCCCTCCCTACCCCCAATCCCCAGAGAGGCATAGGGACTCCCACTCCAGTACATGTTTTACTCATAACCCGCAATGCATTATGGGAGGTGTAGTCAGTAACACATGTCAGAACAGCCAGTCCACCAAACCCAAAGGCATTTGACACCAATTAGCAAGCAGAGGACAGTCAGTGTGAATGGCAGGCATTACGTTTATTACAATGCAACTACTGCCAAATAAGTGAGCATATGTACATTCTGTCTTCACAGGCGGGCCATCTCGCAGGGCTGCTGAGGGGAGCAGTGGAAAGGCAGCCAGGACAGAGTAGAGACAAGAGGAGGAGGTCCAGTCACCTGCAGGGCACACCACCCCACCACCACCACTGCCACCATCACTACCCCCACCACTGCCACCATCACCACCACCGCCGCCACCATCTACGCCACCACCACCGACAGGCAGGAGGCATGCAGTGGCCCCCCTCCAGCAGATGGAGGTGTCCGAGGAGGACAGCACAGGGGGACAACAGTCCACAGTGGCTGAGGATGGTAACATGGCAGAATGACAGTCCCCCACAGAGTGCGCCCACACATCTTCCAGACACCACAGGGCAAGGGCAGCCAGTCCTCACTTCCAGGATGAAGATGACAGTATGTTTGCTGGGCTTGAAGGTAACATGCTGAAGGTCCAGCGCCTGCAAGGAAGAGCAATAGAATCAGTGCAGCGGGAGATGGCACACATGAATGCCCACATGCACCGCATAGAGAAGGGCATCAGTGCCATGAACACCACCATGGCTGAGGGCGCGAGTGACGTGGCCGAGGCTGTGAGGCTACTGTGCAGCAAGTTAGATGATCATTAAGGCAGTTAACCGCCTCACCACTGCAACCTCTCTCATTTGCAGACGCTCGGTGGCCATGCAGGAGGAGATGGCACACTGCAGTCGTGACTAGGGGGCTAGTCACAGTGACCACTGCACTTGAAATGCTCCAAACAGACAAGGTGGCCACTACAGGTGACGGGGGGAAGTGAAGAGGCTATCAGCCGTAGTAACATCACGCCCCCTCCCACAGAGTCCAGGAAGTGCAGCGAACACCACAGCGCTGGCTCTGGACAGACTGGCATTGCGGACAGTGGGGCAAAGGAACGTGGCAGTGCAGAAAGAAGTAGAACCAGCCATGATATGGTTGTACTGAAATGGGTGAGGTAATCCATGTTTGTATGGACACTACTTTTGATCTTGGTGGTGTGCTATGATCATTAAACACCATCACTCAAATACAGTAACTGGCTATGTCTCCTTACTTACTCAGAAATAGTTGCGTGTTATCTCAGCCCGTCTGTGTCTCCCATCCAGTGCTGCTGCCACACCTGCTGAGCTGTGCTCTGGCTGTGGACAGTCCTCACCCTCGTCCTCAGAGTCAGTTTGTTCCACTGCTGGTTCTTTCTTTGTGGCAAGGTTATGCAGCATTGCACATGTTGCTATCATTTTGCAGCAGATGATGGGGCGGTACTTACGTGCACCTCCACTTTTGTGGAGGCAATGGAACCTGCTTTTGAGTAGTACAAAGGTGCGCTCCACAACGTTGCGCGTGCTTTTATGTGCCACATCGCATCGCCTCTCACTTGGGGTGGATGGGTTGAGGTATGGTGTTGGGATAAAAGACCGCACGGCATGTGCGCTGTTGTCAAGGTTACCAAGTCACTCTTACCTGAAAGATGATTGCAATCTTACCTGTAAGGTGCTTGGCAGGTTTTGCAGAGACGCTATGGGCCAAACTCCCAAAACCCCTAAGAATAACCAGAGACCTGTATTAAAAAACGTGGGCTATGAAATAGAAATCTAGGGAGGAGGGTCAGATTCAGTTGCTGATGAATTCCTATTGTCGACCTGCGAGGCAACAAGAATATTTTGAGCTTTCGGGTAAATCTAAGGTCTTCTTAACTAAACAGTGCCTATAGCATTCTAGAGAAGTAGTTTACGTTAGCGTCCTACCTGCGAATCTACAGGAATGGTCCTAGCGTCCTGGTCGTGGTGGTGTGATGAGCTCTTGTCTTCAGTGGAATAGTGAAGAGTGTTGTTCAAGTCATGAAGGTTGAAGTTGCGTGACGTCACCTGATGTATTTCTCTATTCACAAACAAGAATTATATATTAGCTTTTTCTTCTAGTGTTCAAAAGATAGCAACACTCCTAACTCTTTTATTCACTACTTTCTAAATTCTTAATCACTTACTTCAAATAACTTCTAAAGTTGTCTTTTCTCTATCACACGATCTGTTCCTTAAACAAAGTTGTAAAAATGCACTAAATGATATCAAGCGACCATTCTTCTAATTATCATAATCTATAGTCCTGAACACACAATTCTTAATAATACTATATGACCTTTTTCTCATGCCAAGTGTCCTTCGAACGTGTGAGCATTCCAAAGTGTTTCCAAAAATTGTTCTCAGTTTTTGATTAATTAGTCTTCATCTGTCTTGCTTAGGGTGCCTTTTGAACAGAAGAACAAAAAGATTTACTTAGCTTTCTTTCCTTTTCCAGAAGCTGTGCAGAAGCGGTGAATCCTACTGATCAACGGAGATCCCGAAGTCTAGGTAAGCCACTTGTCTTCCGCTACACTCGTCCTTAAGGCTAAACGCCTTCCAGAAGCTTGGGTGTGGCTTTTATACCTTAGCCACAACCGAACCGCACCCAAGCAATGATTGACGTCGCTCACGTTCTTACGCGAGGCGACGTATTTACCGCTAAGCTCTTTCTTCTTTGTGCGCGTGTAGCCCAAGGTCCATGTTTACTTTCTCCGACCTTTGAAAATAAAGCGAAATTACTGCTGCACAAATAAAAAGATTACCTTTTCCAATTGGAGCAATAACTGCCTAAGTTAACACTGATTTACAAAGCGCTCAAAATACCTTTTCTGCACTGAAATTAAAACGTACCATTTTAAACTTACAATAAATACTAAATACAACATGCAAGACATTTAGCTAGGTTTACATAATATACATATCACTTCCTTTGGAGTGTTGGATGCACGGGACACGGGTGGGTTTTTTAACTGAATATAAAGGCATAGTCTTGTAAGGTTTATGTCTTGTAATGCCTTTAAGGACTGGAATCATGTTTAGGGACTGGAATCATGACAACTGTCACCTAAATGGGAAAGAAAGTGCCATTAATTTGAGTCATCAATACATTCATCCAAGGTATACGACAGGGTGTGTCACATTGATTTACTTAGCAGGAATCCCTTTCCGAATTCACCAGCAGCCAGACGTGTGTAGATCCCACTGTTCCTGAATATGTAGGAGTCATGGGTACTCCCTGGAAATGTGTCCACAATGTCAGTAATGATGTAGTCTGCATCACATATCACCTGCACGTTGATGTAATGTGTGGATTTGCGGTTGTGGTATATGTATTCTGTAGCTGCAGGTGGGCAGATTGGAATATGTGTCCCATCAATGCACCCTATAACATGTGGGAACCGGGGCTTTTGCTAGAAATCCAGCTTTGTCTTCTGCAGTTCCACCTGTGTGCTGGGGAAGCATATGTAGTAATGCATTCTCTGCATCATAGCATCCAAAAAGGAGTTAAAGAAACGGGACAGGGAACTCTGTGACACACCACCTGCCGCAGCTGTCACACCCTGGTAACTGCCAGATGCCAGTAGATGCAGGCTACAGAGCACCTGTACATGAGTGGGTATTGCGTGAGCCCTTGGATTCTGGTGCTCCAGGAGTGGGTGCAGGTCCCATATCCGGTCCAGGATGGTGTTTGGGTGTACCCTGTACCTCTCATAGATTTCAGCCTCAGTCAGTTGGAACAGTGTAACGCGCAGTCTGTACACGCGCTCCTCCCGTCTCCAGATCCTCACTCCTGCTGCTCACAAACATAGACGCCTTACAATCACGTAGAGGCCTGCCATTGTGTTCACACTGTTGCATTTTGGGGCTGTTTATGTGCAGTGCACCTGATTACCACCTGCTTTGAGTCAGTGCTAATTACCGATTCTTAAATACCAATTTTTAGCAAATTCGGTATTACCGATTTTTGGTACATCGCATTTGCGATTTTTTACCGATTCCTTATTAACCGATTCGGTATTTTTGTCTACCAATTTGTAAATAAGGAATCGGTAACTGGTTTCCCTAATTTTTACGGATTCTTTATTATCGATGCCGTTCGGTAATACCTACATCGCACATGGCTAAATACTGGTCGGTAACGCTCAAATTTACCGAATTTTGGCGTTACCGACCGGTATTTAGTCACCTACATCTGGCCCTAAGTTATAACACACATGAGTCTTATGGGTAACACCCCTTTGTACGAATCACCAGGGGTCCGTGGTTCTCATCCATTTCTCATATTGCAGACTGCAACATTAGGGCAAAATCTCACACTGGTCGTTTTTTTCTCACGCACAGGTTAGATCACATCATTGCTGAATAGGCCATTCAGTTGACTCTCTGGCTTCTCATAATTTTTCATCAAGGCCTTCCTCTCAGGCCCTCTCTATCGCTATACAGTAATGTATTTATTATCAAACTAGCAATGCATGTTAATACCTGCAAGAAATGTCACATTAGCAGAAAATGGAAAACAGTATTAATGTAGCATGGTGAAATACATGCCTAGTCAGGACAAGTTAAAGTATTGACTCAAATGTGCACATTTAATATGCGTGTACATTTAGACACAAATGAATATGTTTCTAGTGCATTGTGTTCACATTGCATTGAATTCACATTCCTTGTAGCATGCAGTAAATATTTTTAAAAAATCATGTGCAAGTATTACTAGGAACTACATGTAAATCAAATGTACGATGTATTAATGCGCACATTACAAACACTTTCTATTGTTTTAAGCGAAATTACATTCTACACATGAGGACAGTTTCTATTTAGTTTTCCAATAATTAAATTTTATTCAAAGTATTAAAGCACACATTATGAAAGTTGAATTTCATCTTTATAGTAGGTACATAATCTATTAAGTAAAGACGGTTTATTTAATCAAGGCTAGCGATGACGAGGATGACTTCAAATAATATATCAATCAGTAATGGTAAAACACACTTGTTATGAACATTCTCTAATCCTACAGTGAAAGCACCCAAGGTGGGGTTAATTCACAAACGTAATACATCATGTCTAAATATATGCAGTGAGTGTCAGGGCAATGTGTGTCCAGCAGTGTCATGAATCCCCCACTGTAGCAGCAGCTTGAACAAGGGTGGGAGCACTGGGAGGGTGTGTATGCATATGCCCTTTAACTTGTTGTTTATGGCTTCTTTGCCTTAGTTTGGAAATATTAGAAAACAAAAGAAGCCCGTTAATTCCATTGAAGGTTAATAGTATGATGGAGCTGTAGTTAAATATATCATATGGCTCCAGAGAGCACACAAAGACGTGAGGAAGGGAGGAATGGAGAGATGTCTGTATGTGAATGATTTTGATGGATGGATGGAAGCAAAGATGGAGAGATGAATGAATGAATGAATGAATGAAAGGGGCAGAAAGAATGATTGATGGTGAGAAAGAAAAAAGATGATAAATTGAAAAACTATAGGTAGAAAGGGCAGAAAATTGAGATAAAAATAAGAATTGGAGAAATAAGAAAAGAAAGACAGATTAGAAATTGATGGAGGGAAAGAAAGATAGGAAGAAGAGGAAAGATGAATGGGAGAGGAGGAGAGAAAGATGAAATAGAAAGAGAAAAGGATGAAGGGTAAGAAAGGATGACAGAAACACAGAAGGAAAAGAACAAATGAGTGCCAGACTCTTTGCCTGCTTGCTAAATCTTTACCATTGTGATATGATGCAAGTGGGGGGTATTTTATTTTTTGATGACTATTGTGTTCTACTGAGTAATGAGTATGTTTGAGATGCCAGTGCCCAGATGCAAATGTAGCCCCGTTGTGAGATGTTCTGACTTACTAATGAACCGCCTGTCACCAAAATTCCCAGCAACCAACCGACATGGAAGAGGTGATTGACAGAAGATGGAGCTGTTGTGTGTGCTTCCAGAAAAGACAGTATGCACATTAGTGAAACAGCCCTGCCATTGCAAACACTTTGTACACAGATGGAGTGGAATTGGTGTCTGTTGTGGAAAAGGTATATTGTATGGTGAGCAGACTGAAGTGCCACATGGGTGCAACCTATTGCATCAGCCAAATGAGGGAAGTAGGCAAAGGCATAACATTCATTTGCCACACTTTGCCTTTCCACAGTTGACCATGGCCTTGGAATACACTGGTACATCTCAGTACCTGATGTAAGAATCAAGACTGCTTTGCCTGTGGGAGGCCAATGTCATCAGAGATGGAAAAATCGAGCGGTCATTAAATGGAGTGCAACTACCATTTTGACATAGGAAGGGACAGCCTGGGAGCAGGCTGTAGGTTAATCAAGCTCGTGCTCTCAGTCTGCAACCATGGCAAGGATCACTTCAAGTGAAAAGCAGCATCCTTTGTGTGTAAACCTTCTCTCTCTTCCCCAAATACTTGTTCCTCAAAAGACGGTGCAACGCAACAAACACATTCACCTACATAGTGAAGGCAGAAAGAGTTGTCTGCATAGCCAGCCTTTATGTGATTGTTGGTGTTGTATGTATGTAGGTATATGATATTTCGATAGCCTGAACCTAACTAAAAGTCAGCAGAAATGCTGTCTATCATGTATACCTTTCTAAGGCTGGTGATTAAGGAACTTTCTGAGTAGTTCTCTGAAATTGCTAATTTTTTCTGTATTCTTCAGCTGTTATTCTTGTTAAACTAACATGTATTTGCATTATTGCTTGTGGTGCTATACCAGCCGCAATTTCTGACCTTAAGATGAAATGCGCTGTCTGTGTTCCCTTTTGTGAGGCTTACCTTAATGTTGTAGAACTCCATAGATAGGCCTCAAAGCTGATGTCGTTGCAGCTGGTTCATCATGTGAGTGAGTGAGAACGAGTGATACTGAGTGTCATTAAATGAGTTTGAATGAGTCAAAGTGAGTGAGAATTAGTGAATGAGAAGATTCCTGGATGTGAGGGCCAGTCAGTAAGAATGGATAAGAATGAGTGTGAAAATTGTTAGAGAATCTGAGTCAGTGTTGATGGGGATGAGTGAGAGTAAGTGAGCATACCTGTGCCCGAAAATTAATACTTCCCTATGAGTGTGTGCAAGAAACATGATCTTTTGCAGGATCACCTTCGCTCCGATGTGCGGACTGATGCTGCCTGTGTTTTTGACTCTGAAGTGCACTGCTTCCTGTTAAATAAACCACTGTGTATGTGTAATTACCTAATCCCTGATTGGTATATTTAACTTACCTATAAATACCTGTTGTATGATACAAAGGGTGCCCAGGGCAAGTAAGTTAAATGTAATCAGAGAACTGCAGCACTTATTGTGCCACCAGTGTTATGACATAGTAAAAACATGGCTCTAAGGAGCATATGTAAAAGCCACACTTGCCAACGGAGCGTCACTTTTTTGACACTAAGGTGGCCTAGCGCCATTTCCCATATTTACAAGTTGGCACTAAGCCACTTAACGTGGCTTAACGCCTCCTTGTGAATATGCTCCTTTCCGCCGCAGTCCTCTGTGGCACAGGGGCATGCAATGGGTGTTGCTGTTTGCATTCCACTGCAAAACCAGTTGATTTTTGAACCTGCCCCAGATTTACAAGACTGAGGAAGCGCCAAAAGCTAATGCCAGGGAATACCTGGCCTTAGCATGGCAATGCAAATAGAAATTATTAAATCTCCTCATTTGATCCCGTTCTATGTGTGCTGCATTATGCAGCACACAGACAGAGCAAACAGCCATTATTGATTGTTTGTGGCAGAAAGGTGCCCCTTCCTGCATATAAACAATCGCCCCTGCAGCGCAGGCACCCTGGCAACATGGCAACAGGTTGCCTGTTCTGGTGATAGTCAGCCTTTTGTGCACCAGCGCTAGGGGAAACACAGGGGCGTGCTGTATTCTTGTGAATATGGCGCATCCCTGCATTAAAAAAAATTCGGAGCCCTGCGTTGCTAAATTTGGTGTCGCACCGAGCTCCGACATTTTTTTGTAAATATGCCCCTAGGTCTGCTATAGCTGCATAGTTGGGCAGCTTGTTAACTGTCATCTCGACTTTGGAAATTTACATTTTTTGCCATGTCCATAAGTTCCTTTTGAATATTTGTGAATTACCCCTAAGGCAGGCCTTAGTAGCCAATAAGGCAGTGTGTCAGATATTAAAAAGGAGGACATGTTTAATTTAAACTTTATATGTCCTGACAGTGAAAGTTCGAAATTGTTGTTTTTACTGCAGCACAGCCTGTAGCTCCATTGGCTAACATGGATTCTCACTAGCCCACACGCTGAGTGCTAACATCCATTTGGACCATCAAATATAGTACTTTAATGTATCAAATTATATGTTACATTAAACTCGATTTATTGCTGAAGTTAGAACTTTTAATGCAAAGATGACTTTAGAAATTCATCAATTTCTTGGCCCGAACTTCTAGTAGCTACTTCTCATTAACTACAACAGTTGTCACCACACACAGGCTGCTCATTTCCTGCTGAGAGGTGAAGCACTCCCAGGATGGGCAACAAAGAGATTACTGGAGAAAGGAGGTGTGACCTTTCAGGATTGCCCTAGGGAGGTGGCCGCAGATGGCCCAGCTTCGAATGGGCTACTGCCTCTTAGGTACAAATGTGAGTCACATCTTAGCTTACCTCCTTCTTTGTGAAGATAGACATGCTGGAATCTCCCCCAGAGGAGGAAAACCTGTTGGAGAACCAGATTACCAGATGAAGTGGTTTATTATATTGGATACATCTTGGATATGGGCAGAGAGGTGCACTGTGGGTTTGTTTAGTGCGAAGCTGACCAGTTCACCTTGAACTTGCCCTGGATTCTGCTACTGTAGCCAAGAGGTCATGTCTAGCCCCTAAGAGGTCCCCTTAGGTTCTGGATACTTGACTAGTGCTGCAGTTGACTCTTTCTTGCCACTGAACTGCAACATGTGAGTCAAAGGTTACAGTTTCTGAGCCCACAGTCCGAGACTCAGACACTACTGCTACTTGCCGTTTGGAGGCTGCCTCGAATGATGCTGAGAATCTAGTTGCGGGCAGTTATCAGAAAGACAATAATAGAGATTCAGGCAAACATGTATGTGACTTAGAGGAAGTTGTGTGCAGAGAGAAGAGGCATGCAGAGGATGGAAAGGAAGTAGAGAGACGTCTGAAAGGAAAATGGAGAGGTGACCATCAGATATTTGAGTTGAAGATCAGTTTTGCATGCCAGATTTTAGAAACATAGAGCACATTTTGTGTCATATGTCTATGCCTATGTGGGGGTATTCCAAGGAGAGTCCTGGCACTGGATGCCGAAAGGTAGCACGGGGCCAAAGACAAAGCATTCATTTTGATTCTGCAAGACTGTAGAAAGAAACTGAAGAATCAAATATTTTTCAACTTCCGTTTGTGATGCTTCATATGAGCTTGCAGTAATCATCGCAGCCTTTGCCACTGAACATGACCTGCGAGTGTTGTTCTGGTACACCAGTTAGTTCATTGAAAACAATAAGAGAGAGTAGGGTGTTTAACAAGAATGTAGGGTGGGAACTCCTGGTCCCCTGTTCAATATTACACAACAAAGAGAGGAGTACCCCCTGCAGGCGTAGCAGAGAAAGTCTCTGTGCCTAAAGCTTAAGGCTTCATGAAGAGCTTGTGCCCAACCCATATAGGACAAAGCATGTCCTTTATGAAGACCCCTCACTCACCAACCTAGTTGGTGACATGCTTCATCATCGGGGTCCCACCCCGTAGGCCGAGTGCCAACAGGGTGTGCTTCGACACCTGATTACAGTGGAGCGGGTAATAGTTTCTTTTATATGTGCAATGATAAAGCGGTGGTAAGTGGTTTAAAACGGGGCCAGTACTACTCACTCCAAGACTTTATTCCTGAGTGACTGGACACCTTATAAAAGAAATGTGACACCTATGCCTAATTAAGTAGACTTCGGTGCTCAAGACGTGTAGTGTATTAAAATAGCGATGTGTGCTATGTGAATTAAAATATAGGTCTACATGTTTTAACCATCAAACAATTGTGGGTTTTTGTCAGGACCAGTGAGTGACCCGGGTGGTCCGCACACGCTAAGGTGCGTCCTACCCTCGGTCAGTGATAGTTGAAAACACAAAAATTATGTTTCTTATTCAAAATTTCTCCTTCCCGGTCTGGAAGAAAAACCTGTGGAAAAAAGATTCCAGAATAGTGGGTGGTTGGGACCACAAAACAAAGGACAGACAAAGGTACACAAAACACATAGAAGTGGTACACAAAACATATAAAAGAGGGGGTGCCAGCCCCACAATATGCGTAGCAGGTATATAACATAGTCGCTCTCCGCACTCCTTTTGGTGCCCTACATATAAGTCGGCAAGTGAGAGATACGGGCAAGGATAGTATGACTGTAGAGGTATACCCATGTCGATACCTGGGTGCTGGCACCGTATTTTACGATATTACCCTCGGGAGAATTAGATCAATGCAGATTTGTAATAGCACTTTAAGAGAGTATGGTGGTATTGCTCTGAACGCTGAACCGCTAGGCCTACACAGACAGCAAATCTATCGACTTTCTATGAGGGTACCTATGTTTAAATAAAGCACAATGCTTACTCAGATTGCGGAGAGATTCCGCTTCATGGGCGTCCGGGTTCCAAGGGCGATGCTTACATCACCTAGGGAGTGATAGTAAGAGCGGGCGCAAGAACGCCGTCAGTGGCTGGATGTCTAGTCGTGCAGGACGACATAATCCAGGGGGATCGTGTTTTTGAAACTTACTTGTAGCTTCTGCTCCTCAGTCGGTAAACCTACTTGGTTACCATGACGGTACGCCCCGTGGGAATCCCTGAAGCGTAAGGAGACGGGGAGCTTGATATTAGGAACTCCGTCTTCCTGGAAAGGGCGTGTTTGGCCGGGTCACGTAGGTTGGTGGTACCAATCCAAGAGCTGCGGTTCCAAAGTGAGGCTTGGAACGCGGTGGCTGTGGTAACCCTGCACGCCCATAGTTCTTGCCGAGATCAGGCGGCTTCACCGATGTATCGTTCTGACGTTCTTTTTGACACGGAAAAAAGTCGGTATCAGCGGGGGAAACAAAAACGGGAAGGAAGAGAGGGAGAGGGGGCTTAAACAGGATGTATTACACCTCCGGTTCATTACTAATGGCAGTTGGGATATGGCAATCTCGTCTACAGGCGTTGGGTGTAAAAGACGATTTAAACACAGTTCATAACCAAATCCATATCAATATTATATTCAGGGCACAAGAAATCTTGCTATGCCGATTGGCAAAGACGGTAAAACCTCAAACTCTGCGTTAGAGGGTGAAAGTTAGCAGTGAAGGTATTAGCAAATTACACCATGATCGAACCCCACGGGATATTGTCATTCAGACCTGTCTTATGGGTGGACAGCCTGTAAACCCATCTCTGCTCTTTCTCAAAAAGACGTTGAGTCAGGTTGTGACCCGGGTTTACTTGTTCAATAACTGTCCATTGAAGGTCATCAGGCGTATGTCCTGCAGATAGATAATGTTCTGTTAGCCTGGTCATGGACTTCTTACACCTGATCGTGCTTCTGTGTTCCCCTATACGTACTTTAACCTTCCTGTTGGTCATACCAACGTAGTGTAGATTACAGGGGCACGTTATTCGGTAGACCACATTCTCGCTGTTGCAATTAGTGTGACCTTGTATTGTCCAGATCTTCCCTGGTTCCAGTTGTAGGGTTTTGGTGTTAGTTGTCAATGGGCAAACGCTGCAGTTCCCACATCTGTAGTGGCCGGTGACTTTCGGTAGTCCCCAAGCGTTCAGTACAGTTTCATTCTCCACAACTTTTGTCGCTGGTCTGGTGCTCACCACTGCATCCTTGATACTCCTCGCCTTTTTCAAAGAGAAGAGGGGTTTGTCCCAATGCATTTTGCCGGAGTTGAGGATTGACCAATGTTTATTTATTATCCTGGTTACATCATTGGAGACCGTGTTATATGTAGTAACACATGTGAGAGGGGTGTCCTCCAGGGGTTTCTCTGTGTTTTCCAACAGTGCTTCCCGTGGTTGGTTGCGTGCACGCTTTTGGCTCTCTTGTAGGATCTTGTCTGGATATCCTCGGTCCTTCAATTTCAGGGTGAGGTCACTGGCTTGTTCCTTGTAGTCTTTTAATTTACTGCAATTCCTGCAGATGCGTAAATATTGTCCGTATGGAAGATTCTCTCGCAAAGGCCTAGGGTGGAAACTCTCGAATCTAAGCAGATTGTTCTTTGCCGTGGGTTTATAGTGTGTTAATGTCTGAAACCTTCCATTCTCTTTTTTGATGACAAGATCAAGGAACACCAAAGAGCTATGGTCTTTGACATAAGTGAATTTCAAATGATCATCACAGGTGTTCATCCAATTGAAGAAGGAGACTAGTGAGTCTTCTGAACCACTCCAGATTGCCAGCACATCGTCGATGTACCGTTTCCATAATAGGATGCTGGAGCTATAGGGATTTCTTTCACTCAGTATACATTTCTCTTCAAATTCATGGACGTAGAGCCCAGCCACGCTGGGGGCAAAGGTGCTCCCCATCGAGGTACCACCCGTCTGGAGGTACAGTGTGCCCTCGAACTCAAAATAGTTCCTTTTCAATGCCAACCTCGCACATTCCAGAATAAAGTCTCTTGGGGTCCTGGATGTCCATTCCTCATTTGCTAGAGCCTTTTCAAGTACCTTCAAAGTTGCATCCTGAGGGATGCTAGTATACAAACTCTCAATGTCGAAACTCACCAGGATGGTGTTCTCGTCCACAGTGAGATCGTTGAGAAGTTGTAACAAGCTCTTCATATCTTGGAGATAAGTGCTGTTTTTTTGTACTAGTTTCTTAAAGAACACATCACAGAAACGTGACAGAGGTTCTAACAGAGAACCCAAACCGGAGACTATTGGTCTACCCGGCGGGGGGAGTCTGTTTTTGTGCATTTTCGGAAGTGTATAGAAATAAGGTGTTCTTCCTTCACTTCTGCACAGAAAATCAGCTTCCTGTTTCGAAATAAATCCTGTTTCCCCATACTCTGCTAGTGATTTAATCTCACCGCGTAGATCTTCCGTAGGATCCGTTGGTAGTTTGCGCTAGCTTGTTCCGTCTGATAATAGCCTTAAGCATTCAGTTTGGTATGCTGATTTATCCAAGACCACCACGCCACCGCCTTTATCCGCGGGTTTTATTACGATCGTTTCGCAGTTCTTAAGGGTTTCTAGGGCGAGTCTTTCCCTCCTGGTCAGGTTAGTGAAGGTTTTCTTTGGGGTCGTCTTCTCTATTTCGTTGAAAACCGCTTGCTCGAATGTCCTTATTTCCACTGGAATCGTGTGTGGTGGTGGCATAAAGGTTGATTTTAATCGGAGGCCTGTCTCATTAGGGTCATCATTGATCGCCATCTCTTCCTTTCTCTCAAAGAAAGCTTTCAGTTTCACTTTCCTAAAAAAGGACGATAGTTCACACTGGAGTCTGAATTTGTCAAGGTTTGCCGTAAAGCACAATGCTTACTCAGATTGCGGAGAGATTCCGCTTCATGGGAGTCCGGGTTCCGTGAAGCGGAATCTCTCCGCAATCTGAGTAAGCATTGTGCTTTATTTAAACATAGGTACCCTCATAGAAAATCGATAGATTTGCTGTCTGTGTAGGCCTAGCGGTTCAGCGTTCAGAGCAATACCACCATACTCTCTTAAAGTGCTATTACAAATCTGCATTGATCTAATTCTCCCGAGGGTAATATCGTAAAATACGGTGCCAGCACCCAGGTATCGACATGGGTATACCTCTACAGTCATACTATCCTTGCCCGTATCGCTCACTTGCCGACTTATATGTAGGGCACCAAAGTGAGTGCGGAGAGCGACTATGTTATATACCTGCTACGCATATTGTGGGGCTGGCACCCCCTCTTTTATATGTTTTGTGTACCACTTCTATGTGTTTTGCGTACCTTTGTCTGTCCTTTGTTTTGTGGTCCCAACCACCCACTATTCTGGAATCTTTTTTCCACAGGTCTTTCTTCCAGACCGGGAAGGAGAAATTTTGAATAAGAAACATAATTTTTGTGTTTCCAACTATCACTGACCGAGGGTAGGACGCACCTTAGCATGTGCGGACCACCCAGGTCACTCACTGGTCCTGACGAAAACCCACAATTGTTTGATGGTTGAAACATGTAGACCTATATTTTAATTCACATAGCACATGTCGCTATTTTAATACACTACACGTCTTGAGCACCGAAGTCTACTTAATTAGGCATAGGTGTCACATTTCTTTTATAAGGGGTCCAGT